>NC_135507.1:71798829-72398829 GCF_052857255.1 Amblyomma americanum
TATGCTGAATGCCACTTTGTGTTTTGTCCTCTTGTCTTAAACCGGTGCATCATTGTTCATCGACCAGTCACCGTGTCAAAGGTTAGTCGTTCAACTGAAGGGCCACTCAGGCGTGCGACATTCAGCCAGCGTAATTGCAGTGTCGGATGCCGCCGTCCGTGGCCGACAGTGGCTCCGTCCTCGTACGACCCTGGCGACGATCGACGACCGGAAAGGGACGGTCGGGTAGTTCCCGCTAAGTGCTATCGCACCCGTGATGATATGCACCGCATTAACGGTGCGCGCGCTATTTTGCTAAGCGTCGCTCGCTGATGCGTTGCGCTGTGCGGGGTTGCTCGAGGAGGAGCTGTACCCGTAATGGAGAGATGTAAAAGAAGGAAGATTCGACTACATACGTGCACATTTTAAAGGAATCTCCATTTTCCGTATCCGCCTGACGTTTAGCGAGAATTTCATACACCGTGGCCTATTGGTGCATGCATTCCAGAGTAGCGCGGGCACTGTCAAGATGGGTGTAGGAGTTGGGTGCAGCTTTACACCCTTCTTCGTCCCGTAGAACGGCGTAAAGTTTGGAATTGGTTTTCTTTTTTTTTTGAGGAAAAGAAATGACGCAGTATCTGTCTCGCATATCTCGGCGGACACCCAAACCGTGCCGCAAGGTAAGGGGTAAAGGATAGAGTGAAAGAAGGAAGAAAGAGGTGCCTTAGTGGAGGGCTCCGGAGTAATTTCGACCACCTGGTGAACTTTATCGTGCACTGACATCGCACAGCATACGGGTGCCTTTGCGTTTCGCCTCCTCTGAAACGCGGCCGCCGCTTCGGGTTCGAACCCGGGAACTCCGATCAGTAGACGAGCGCCTTGACCACTCAGCCACCGCGGAAGGTATTGTTTGGAATTTGCGAATTTTTGGAAATGTGCCGTCATTAGTCACGTGACATAGATAGGCGTGCGAGTGGCTGCAGCTTTACGCGCGTCTTCGTCCTGAAAATGGGTGTAAATTTTGGGCGTAAATTTTGCCAGTACGTACCTCCTTGGCTATCACGTGCTGAATGCTGGACGGCTCTGCGTTTTGAACTACGTATTTGAAGAGACAGGTGCCTTAAACCGGCATCTTAGATTCCCGAGTCGCACGCAGTGGACGCTGTCGCATTGTGTCGATAGGAAGCGTCCCCGAAAGAGACTGCCCAGCATTCCTTGCTACCGGGTGCTAGTCTCGGCCACTTCTGAAAGAATCGCTGGCTTTACTGCCACGTACGAACTTTCTGAAAAGGTTAGAGCCCAAGAAGGAGTTCTTCTGCACTCTAAGCACGAACACGTCGATATGGGAGTCAGCTGTCCCCTATCGCACATCCTCCTTGTTTATTCCTTTCTGTTTAAGAGTATAAGCTTCGTAGCATCCGCGGATAACCATCGCAGGGGGCAGGACCGGAGGTTCTCTTACCTTCAAGCGATTTTGAACGCTATGGATGCATAGCGGGCCACATGGTGCGGCCCAGCAACGAACCGCCCTGGGCTCTATTAAACTTTTGACAAAGGCTGTACCAACAGGGGCACATACGGGGTGTTTCACCTAAGACTTTACACAATTTTAAAAGTGCGCTTTTTAGTTAGAAGAGCACTTATTTCGGCATAGCATTGTCAGCGGTGTAGTAAGTCAGAATTCGGCTAATACGTGCTAATAGCAGGATGGTTAACTCATATTGAAGAATTCGGTTTTGAACTATTCATGTTAGGCTCCTTGATTATTTGGAGCCGTGTAGCCCACAGTAAGTAATATCCATATGGCTATTTTGAATTCCGAAAATGCGGTTACCCTCCTTCCTCTGGCCCAACAAATTTTGGCTACATAGCGCCAAAATACCTGCGCTTTTGAGAAGCTTGCAGGCAGAGCAACCTCTCTAGTGCACGTAACTCGTAAAGTAGCCTAAATTTGTTGGGCTTCAGTGCCGAGGGTAACCGCGTTCTCAAAATTCTAAAAACTGATATGGATATTACTAACGGTGCGCTTTACGCCCCTCTAAATAATTAAGGAGCCTTACAGTAATAGTCAAAAAGTTAACCATTCAATACTGCTTAGCCAGCCTGCTAGTTAGCACGTCTTAGCTCTTTTCTGATGTACTACATCGCTGACAGTGCTCTGCCCAGAAAAGCGCTCTTCCAACTCAAAAAGCTTATTTAACACCCTGTATAAAATGGTGAGAAAAGGGGGGGGGGGGGGAGAGGATTGGAACAGGCGACCCGCGTTGTCCCGAGCAGTTTTTATGTTTGGTTTGGTTTGGTTTATGGGGGTTTAACGTCCCAAAGCAACTCAGGCTATGAGGGACGACGTAGTGATGGGCTCCGGGAATTTCGACCACCTGGGGTTCTTTAACGTGCAACTGACATCGCACAGTACACGAGCCTCTAGGATTCCGCCTCCATCTAAATTCGACCGCCGCGGCCGGGATCGAACCCGCATCTTTCGGGCCGACAGCCGAGCGCCATAACCACTCAGCCATCGCGGCGGCTTTTATATTTGGAAACCGTATTTGTCCCCATACTTCCAACGAAACAATTTCCAAGAAATGCACGAAGCAGAAACACCACCCCACTCCAAGAGCAGCCCTCAAAATCGACACTCGCGTCGTTATCTAAATCCTGAACGGAGTTTAAGGAATGCACTAAGACATACATATTACTGTACCTGGAATGCACACTACGCGACAGCGTAACTCCTTTCATGCTTGCGACGCCGCCAGGGTACAACGCGGCACGAGCACACACCTGTCAACGCCGCCGGTTCGTTTTGAGGTCGCGTCGCGCGTCTGACGCGTGAGGGGGGGGGGAGGGAGTGTGCATTGCCTGCCGCGTTGTGCCCCAGCACTTATTTGCGTTGCACGGCGTCTCCCGCAGTGGTTGCTTTTATTGAATGCGTCCTCGTCGGCAGAACGTGGGCATAGCGGCGTCGCATAACCGTTGCGTCACACACTGTCGCAATGACGCGTTCTCTTATTCTGCGGGTGCTGGTAAGGCGGGACCTGTTTTTCTTGGGGCCGAGACGCGATTTGATGGAGAAATGGTAATCACTGAATAATGAGGTTTGTCTGCACCGTCCAAGTACCGGGGAGGAGTGGCGGCGGTTTGTGATTTTTTCTTTGCGTTAATCACGCTTTGAACATAGACCTTGAGCTGCTTTCTAACAGCAAAAAAAAAATTGGAAAGCACTGCAGTCTGCTGCGTTGGAGAAATGCGAAAGAGTTTGCGGTTGAACGTCAGCAGCTTTTTTTTGCAAGTCATCGTTGTCACGTGACACTTCTCACGTGTCGCTTGGATGACGTCAGCACACATTGCCAAGACACTTTACCGCCGTACACAGCACAACGCGTTCACTTCGTACCCTAACACGCTTGAACCAACGACTCTGCTGGAAAATTTGAGGCTGTTGCGAGAATTTTAAACCTGACATGGCCTGCGAGGAAGATCAGGCAGATTGCTGGTGTGACCAAGATTTGGTGAATGTCCCTGTAATTTTTGTAGCGTTTTGTCGAAGTATGGTAATACGGAAAAAAAAAAAAAACCCTTGGCATTTGCGCTGCGTGCCCACCTGGCACGCAGAGGACCTGTGTTGGAACACCGATGCTGGTGAGTTTATTTTTTTCGAATGAGCTCACGTGAGAGGTATACCGCTTCCAATGGGGGCACAGTTTGCGCGCATGTTTTGCGGGCGCAGTTTGTGGACAACTTCCGGTGACTGGTTTTCCTTCGCACGAGGTATATAGCGCTGGCGCATTAAAGTAAAGGTCTGCTGTGTGCTCCCTTCGTGGTGATGGTCGCAGTGGCTGCTACTGCGGACAATGGGGACGAAATAATCTCTGCTCGACATTGTTTTCCTTTCCGGGAAATGTCGTCGCGGGCGAAAGTGGCTCCTCCTCCTTTCCTTCGCGCCATCCGTTCGGAAGGTTGCAAGACAGGCCTCGCCCGATTCCTTGTTAACGGATGTTCCTGTTTCATCCGTCCTTCTCCATTGCATCTCGCCGGCTTCGTATCAATGCAATGGAAAGGGCACATTGTTCCGGAATATATTATATATATAGCGCGTTACAAAGTTTAGTTCCTTTCATCTGACATCGATTTCATCGACTTCATCTGTCTCAAGCTTTCCAGTCTTGAACGCCATGACGTTGCCAATTAGGCTTTGGCGTTCCTGATATCAAGGCCGCGGGGATGCGGCGGCCCTACTGCGTTGGAGGTGAAATAAAAAAAAATGCAGTGCGCTGCGAGATGTCAGCGCATGTTAAAGAACTCCGGAGCCCTCCACTACGGCCTCCCTCATAGCCAGCCTGTCGCTTTCGGCCGTTAAACCCCACATACCACTTTAAATACCCGACAGTAGATCGGACAGTCACCATCGTACCTCCCTTCGTAGAACACCGCACGCTTCATGCGGAGGTCGTGGATCCGAATCCCACTTAGGCGCATATGGTTTTCTTTTAGTTTGTTATCGGTTACCTTTCAAATGAAAAAAATGGTTACACTACAGACTTCTGATTGGTCAATACAGCAACAACAAAAAAAAGCATTCCCATGCGCTTTCCTTTGTTTCTGTGAGTCTTTGCTATCTTCACATCAGTGTCGTACGCAGCATCCTCAGCAACCTATATTTTTGTCTGCAAAATGTGTCAGATTCGAGTGATATGGCGTCCGTCGTGATCTTCTTGTCGCTAGCATTCGTATGCCGTGAGTTCTCCCCCCCCCCCCCCCCAAAAAAAAAAAAAATGTATGCTTACTACCGGTTCGCTTGATTTCCCCTGCTGCGAGCAGAGGGCGCGATATAAAGCCTGTTCGCAACACGGGCGCTCGGCTGGCACATGGTATGCGGACCGTCAAGACGAATGCCTTCTTTCTTTCGCCTGAGCTGCATTGTGTCTCCTTTCCCGTTGTCTCCCCGGCTGGCCTACACAGCACCGGCAGCTTTCTACACTCGAAAGGGAGTAAGCAGTCTTCTTGTGAACTCCTTTTCATAAACGGGAGTTCGATGGAGGACAGCTTACGGCCTTTATGCTCCCACATAGGTGCATTAGTGTTTAGAGTGCATCCTCCGTTTACGAGCGCTTTTCGGGCGTAGCGTTACGCTTTCTCTTTCTCTGCTTGTTCTCATGAACGTTGCAAGTCAGTCGTGGCAAACGGGTGGATCGGGTCACTGGGGGACGAATATTCATATTTGCCACCTAGTGTGTGACGCGCTGCCGTGGAAGGTTTTTGGGAACTAAATTACTTTTTGCATCATTGGGGAATGGAAGACATGCACACACCATAAACGTTTCACTGAAGTAATTTTGTGCCGTCTTCGTTATTGGACACACACACCTGACACGCAACTTCTTACAGACAAAATAAGTGAAACCTGTATGTAAAAAAATGGTGGAGGTGACATGACAGTAAACCACATTTTGTACTCATCCACAGAACTCGAACAGCTAAGGTAAAACTATTTTACTCTGCTGTGCAGTGAAGACACCCTTTCCGCACCGCCTTGCTTATAGGAGACAATTCAGCTTTTGAAATTTCATCTGTTTTTAGCTTCCTAAACGAATCAAGGACCCTAAGTATGTTACAATATCTGAAGTTTTCATCTGTTACCCACTAAACAAATCAATAAGCCTTGTTTGGCGCATGATTGCCTTAGTAGCCAATGTGCCAAATACCGCAACTTAAATCACTTTTTATAATAATAGCTTCTTTATATAACTCTTTTAGCTGTGAGTTACGACTAACAAGGGAATCTGTAGCCATGTCCCCATAGTCCTTTTGTTGTTGACATTCCGTCCGTGCACTATTTCTGCCACTTTATAAGTATGTAGGGGTGTACCCCTCTGTCAAGCCAGTCATAGGCTTTTTGGGTACACTCCTAGAATCCTCGATGTTGAAATAAAGGTATTTTGTATTCCTATTGTATTTCCATCAATGATGGAAATACTGCAGTTTGCCAAATCCTACTCGTTAGTGTTTCTCGGTGGAAATCAAGGTAATCGGGTGCAGCGCCAGATGGAGGCTTCTATCAGCTCTATAGCTCTCATAAAAAATCGATTCGTGACAGAACGGAAGCATAATCGAAGTGGATGTGTGCTTCGGAATTGCAGACCGGGTTTTTCCTACGTTACCGGGAACTGTTTTGAGAGTAATGTCGGCGCTCTTGCTATATCTGTCGCAGATATGCTTCGGAATCAGCTGCCGGCGAGCTAGAATCAACGGTGACAGCCCACGACCGCAAATTGCTATTGTTCTTCGCACTGTAGCGGTCCGCGCGGGGGGGGGGGGGGTGAGGGGGGGCAATTTCGGAGTACCGTATGTCACCAGTTGACAAACAACTCGCGGAAGTTCGAGGCTAGAAGAGAGGAGCGCCGTAGTATTTGTTAAAGTACATCGCATGCTTCATTATGAGTATTGCACTAAGAGTTCTGTGCGGGGCTGTAGGAAGCATGTGCTATATTGTAACAGGTACTTTTTGTGCGGCGATGGCTATCCTCGTTGCCAAGTAGACACTCTGTGCTAAACAAGCGCGCAGTGCGCCTCAGTTATCGCTTTATGCCACTATACTGAGTGATGTCAATCGTCACTGTGCCAAATATCATGTGCGAAAATGTCCTGCCGACTCCCTAACTGCGAAAGGCTTTTTCGATGGGGTTGTTAAGCTCGTGCGCATTTGGAAGTCGTGGGTTATGTAGCGGATTGTTACCACCATGGTTATCTAAAGTCGGCGAATGTGCATCAAAGCCTGCATACTGAGAGAGTGGTTCAATTCTAACGCGATAGCATTGGAGTTTTCCACACAAAAGCCTCACTGACGATTGGCCGAGAGAAGTCACGTGACCTTGTGACGTCAACACAACCTGCCCACGTGGTTGAGGAACCCGGTTTCTAAACAGCAACCTAGATAGAGAATCGAAGTTGAAAGTAAGAAAAGATGTAATATATACAATGTTGCCACTGTGGCAGCATAGCGGATACCTGCTACTACAGCTAGTAGTCCAAATATGTCGTCCGATGGACCGACAGATGGAAAGAAACTGACCCGGTTACACTCGTGGAAATTACAGCAGAAGCTGCGACAAATGTGAAATGTAATGCTATCGCATTGCACTCTTAAGGTAACTTAGCGTCCATTAATTTATTTGCAGCTAGTAGTCCAAATATGTCGGCCGATGGACTGACAGATGGAAAGAAACTGACCCGGTTACACTCGTGGAAATTACAGCAGAAGCTGCGACAAATGTGAAATGTAATGCTATCGCATTGCACTCTTAAGGTAACTTAGCGTCCATTAGTTTATTTGCAGCTAGTAGTCCAAATATGTCGGCCGATGGACCGACAGATGGAAAGAAACTGACCCGGTTACACTCGTGGAAATTACAGCAGAAGCTGCGACAAATGTGAAATGTAATGCTATCGCATTGCACTCTTAAGGTAACTTAGCGTCCATTAGTTTATTTTAAGAGCTCCAGGTGGTAATAAAGGCTTCGGTTCGCTTGGAGTTCTTGCTGTACTGATCAGCACCAGGACGACCACCAGTCCCCTCATCTGTCTCATCTGTGGCGACTCGGAACTTGTGTCGTGCTCCTTAACAAGGTTATGAGTAGTTCAACGCAGTTATTGACCCAACTAGAGCGTTAAGCGTTCGGCTGTCGTGGCGAGAATGATATCCTTTGGTGGCTTATAAGAATAGAAGGCGTATTTGTCGACGCGCTATGGTAGCTCTTGGCTTCACGTGCAAAGAACGCAGCAGTCGAGGCCGTTAACAGGATGCGCATCCGTAGTCGCCTCCCGCGTATCCTCCCCGCTTCCATCGACGTCGACTCGTGCGGCCACGTTTTAACCGCCGGCCTGCAAATAGTTCCGGGACTGCGACAGCCGCCGCCGGCACATTTGACGTCACTGAACCATCTGTGTAATACACGTGTGCTACAGTGCCTTTATACGTTGAGGGCGTAGCGTCGGGGGGCCATTTTACTGCGAGGGCTGCTGCCGAACGTAGAGATTGTTTTTATTCACAAAAAATCTAAATAAGCATAGATCTTGAGGGTGTTGTCCGTGGAGTTACCGGTGGTACTTTGCTGGTGAAGAGATGTAATGCGATTTAAGAAGTTTGCGGTGGGCGCATACGGTGGGCGCAGCTGGCAAAGGACAGGGTTAATTGGGGAGACACGGGAGAGGCCTTTACCCTGCAGTGGGCGTAGTCAGGTTGATGATAAGGGAAGTTTACCGGATGCGTGTTTGCGAAAAGAAAAAGTTTGGATGGAGTCACAGGGGCCAGTCGCGTGATACCAAGACAAGAATGAATGGACTTGCATGGTCCTCCACTGTCAGAACAGTGTGACTGGACCGCGAGGCAGCACGAACATACTGCTCAGCATGAGCATATCTTGACAACCTCTCCTGCCTGCAGCATGTCATCCTTCTCATAAATGCATGAAATGTCGGATTTGTGAACAGAAGTTCATCGAGATGAACTGGTCATGTTCGCTTTCTTCCGGCAGCGACACTCGTGATGCTAGTCGACCTTGCATGTGAAGCCCAGAACTTGAATGCCTCGGAGCATCGCGCGTTTTACCGTGTTGTTACTATGTCTCATCATGTGAGCGTGTTATCGTATGCTGACCATGAATTGCACTTTTTATGTAATGTTATTTTGCATAGCATAGTGCATTCCAACCTTGTCTGGTTCGTTAGAGATCACGGCATTTGCTAAACGAGGATTAAACAAGTAAAGAGAATGAACATCTTTGTTATTAGACGCGAAATTGACGTATTTAACGTCGTCTCATCGCTGGCATTCTGATAGCAATGTCGCCAGCGCCACTACAGTCTTAGATCAGGCGACACTCGACAGCCGCGCATGGAAATTACGCAGAGCCAGAGTACGAAAGTCGTGGTGAATATAAGGGATGTCTCCTGCTAACATATGTCTTCTTCGTGTGAGGATACGCCAACCGCGCCCTGAAGTATAGTGTTAAGGAGGCTCGAACGTTGCCGGAGCAGGGGCGATTTATTCACTTATTTATTTATTTGAAAATGTACTAATTCCAGGTCTCGGAGTTGTAGCAAGGTGTGAGTTCATGCATAGGCAAATCAAAAAATGAAACAATAAAGATAGGAAGTTAAAGCTAGCATATACACAAGCAAAATAAAATTAATAAAACAGCACACTTCTGAATGCAGCTTTACATTGGTGACAGTTGTTGACACATGGATCGAGAAATAAAAATCCAAGTAAGCACGAACGGAGAACTTTAAGAAAGAATAGCGGAACGGATAGATGACAAAACTTGAAAGCAGAGTGGACAAAACTTTGAGAATAAGTGGAATTTAAAGCGAAAAACAAAGTAAGCATGTCAAAATAGGAGAAAGGTGACTGAGAAAGCGCTATTTCGATTGCAGCACTCTGAAGGCGAGGGGAGCTGTTTTTTTTTATACACCAATCCTGTCAAAATGTCTTTGCGACTCGAGCGTTGCGAGGCGACAGCACCCCCGCATATTGCGTCCTTGGCTGAGGAAACGCCGTTCGACGCAGAGAAAAAAAAGTAAGGCCGAAAGGGGGCGCACACTCGCGCTTTAGAGGCTTTCATCCCCACTTCGCTTCTTTGCCGCTGTTGCACGCACGGCGGCTGCTGCTGTCTCTGTGCGCTCGTCACATGTCGAGGGCGAATGCGGCTTTGATTTCCATTTTATTTTATTTTTTAGTTGGCGCCCCGCGCCTGCAAACGAAGGACTCTGCGCGCGTCAGGCACATCTGCACGGGCAGGGTGATTCAACCCGCCTACCTAACCATGAGTCACGCTGCGTCTTTATTTCCTTCCCCGCTGCCGGATTGATCTCAGCTGCATAGCTCAGCGGCTGCGTTACGAAGAAAGCGCTCGGGGCATCTCTTGCCTTTCGGCTTTTTTTTTTCTTTCGCTGCTGCTGCTCATCCTGCTGCTGCAATACTCTGCGGAAGTTTATAACTAAACAATGGCCAAGGTGAGCTGGAGGCGATTTAATTTCCTGGCCTTAGCGGCGGCCTCGTGCGGTTTCAGCATCAGTCTCGCATGCTTGGAGGTGCGAAGTTCGCTTCTCTGCGAAACCGTGCACCCATCGCTTTTCCAGTGGGCACGAGTTTCCCCCTGGCCTGGTGCTCGGCTTCTCTTCGGTTAAGTGCTTGGGAACATGGCTGCTTTGCCTCACTTCGTTACGACCGAGAAACACGTTAGCCACACCACTGTTCGTTAAAACCTACCTTTGCGTCGTGAAAACCAAATAAATCATCATTCTAGTATGTCGAACGGCCTGTCACTTCACGTGTCCGTGAGAACCTTTTCCGAGTGCGCCTCAGTAAAGCAACAGGTTGGCGTAATGTCACGGCATATCACGGCGATAAGCCACCCTGGCTGATTCGAACTTACCGCCACAAGTTTGCAGTCAGAGTAGAAAGTCAGGTAGGCGGACGATATTAACTTTGCTGGGATATGGTTGCCGTGGCTGGCACTTTACAGGGTTAATGGAGAGATATGGGAGAGACCTTTGTCATGCAGTGCGTGTAGTCAGGGTGATGATAATGATGCTTTATTTGTAATTGTACTGTTTTTTCCCATTTGTGCAATGTAGGGATCATAAAATAAAAAAAATACCGGAAGTTCATCGCTTTTATTTAACGTTCTCACTGTCTGAGCATATGCGGGGTAAACGTGCATCAGCCGTGGTGCTTTCCGTCATTCTCCTGTTATTGTCATCTGCTGCGCGTTATCTAATCGTGAAAGAGGGGGGGGGGGGGGCTGGGTTGATAAGATTTGTTTGTTTTGCTCCGTCCTCATAGTGGCATGCATTAAGTCTTCTGCGTGGGCGGTATGCTGATAAGTGCACAATGATTGCGAGGTCCTGAATGGGTGTGCCGTGTGGTTGTGACAGCTGGCCAGGGAACTGCAAACGCGGAACTCTTTTTTAACCCTCCGATACGTTTTTTTTAAAAAATAAATGTGTCAATAGAGGGCGGAAGTTGCGGTTCCAGGAGGAGGCCATCGTTTCCTGGGCCCCGTATATTGTTTCGTGACCAAGGGTAAAGTCTGGCCGGTAAATATTATCCGCCGCATGTCGCGCGGTCATCTTTGAACTCTAGCTCTAAAGTGTGTTGCTTTTTATTCCGCAGGTCAACTTGCCGTTTCTATTGTCTATAAAATTTTAATGCTTTGTATTGTAGTTTGTGGAATAAACTGCATTTTCCAAGCCTAAGATTTTCACGTTGTTGCAGCACCGAATGAACGAGGACAAAGGACAGAACAATCAACTGAAGAAAATGTATTGGGACACGAAATATGTACAGAAAGAAAATAGAAAAAACAAAGGACATGACATGTGCACTCCTGATCATGATTGCACCGCTCGAGCAAAAAAAAAAGCAAAGTGACCTAACATGTTCGTCATTGTTCGTTTGGCGCTGCAACAACGTGAATCCATACAAACATGCTCAGTTTTCTACCCTTTTGTAAGATCTTCACAGTAAACTGTTCTTTTCCTGCCACATGACTCAGATTCCTGACGTTGATGGTGACGTCGAGATTATTGAGGATTCCGCGATATACCTTTCGGCATGCGATGGGCGGTAAAGTATAGCCTCAGAGAACAGCGCTCAAAAACGTTCTTGACGTCATCGCTGTTTGCTTGAAAAAGCTGGTTATCCCACCGACACCTGTATTTCATTTGTCTCTTAGCTTGTGAAAACTCAGCTGTCAGTGAAAACAGCTTTTTTTTTCTCACCAGAACACGGGGATCAGTTGAAGCTTTGCTCCCACTAAAGGAGAATTGTGTGAGCGTCTATCAGCGAGACATTTAAATGACCATAGACACCTAACTTTTAGTTGCATTTTTTATCTTTGAAATGATGCGTTGGATATTAATGCAAGGTTCACCACGTGTTTTTCACCTACGACCGCTAAATAATTTTACTTTATTCCCGATGTTTCGGTTTCGGCTTCATCAACCGAGCGATAGCTGTGCCGCGAAGCATTGTTTAGGTCACGTGCGGAACGGAAAAAAAGTGCAGTATAATCGCTGATATTAGCTTTAATTGGCTACGACGCCTAGTACAGCGTGTTTGAACGGCTTGAATAAAAACAAACGATGTACCAGCCAATATATTGCAGCATTTTTTCGTTCCTCAGGTGAGCTAAGCACTCGTTACTCGTCAGTTATCCATACGATAACTGTTACCCGTCAACGCAACGGTTTGGTCCAAGGCCCTTTTCCCAAGCAGTGCACCCCAGAAAACCCGAGCACCAGGGCGGGGGAAATCTGGCACGGCGGCACTGGTGATTGAACCCAGCACCTCCCGAATTTGAGGAGGATGCTCTACCACAGGACCATCGCTTCCGTCTGGTTGATTAAACCGAAACCGAAATAAACATCAGTAGGAACTTTGATCATAAATTAGCACTTTGAGTCTGATACCCTGTGGTTAATCATGTTTTATCATCCTTGATGCATCATTTCAAATAAAACATGGAACCAAAATTGGTTGCTTATATGGTTCTTTAATGCGGAGAGTATTTACCCGATGATCCGTTAGTGCCCGAGTAGATTCCAAAGCAAGAAAGCCGTGTCCGGGGGAGGCACAGACTCGTGTGGGCAGATAATATTCCGAGGTCTGCGGGATATATGGTGGGCAGGGCTGGCACGAGTTGGGGGGTGGGGGTGGGGGTCAATTCAAGATTGGTGGGACGGCCTTTTGTCTTTGCAGGACACAAAGCACAGCTAATGAAGGCGACGAGTTGGGGGAGGCAGTGTCTGCTCTAAGTGAGGACCTTCGCGGACTCTCCTCCTGACGTCGTTGAATGGACGCGATTCGAGCCAGATGCTCTCCGACGGCGGGGCGGTGATTTAGGACTAGTAGGAGTGGCATAACCGAGGCCGGTGCGGCTGCTCGCCAGCTGGCACTTCAGAGCTGATCGCCCTGTGAGGCGCGCCGAAACCTCCGCGTCTTTGCTGCCACTGATTGATGTGTGTTGGTCTCGACGTGATTCCTAGATACGCGCCGCGCCGTTTATTAAGTTTCATAAGTCATATTTCATTGGCTATCTATCCACATGACACAACGAGAGCATTGAAAGGTGATACTATATACATGTCGCCTCGGGCCGGTGGTCTCAAGGTTGGCATCGCATTGTACAATACGTGTCCTTACACTAGGTAATTTCCGCTTTGTACTACCATGGGACACGGTTCACCGTGAAACTGAATTCATTTGAGAAGGCATTGAAAAAAATGCTGATATTTTCGATGGGGAAAACTATCACGAATGTGCTAATAACTTTAGCGTGACATTTTTTACTGTGAAAATTCTGCTACCCCGGCTTCTAAAATAGTATCAGTTTTCGTACTGGTAATTTTCACGTCTAAGTTTTTCCTTCCTGTCTCACTCCCGTCCCAAACACCTATGTGCCCTGGTGTTGAAGTAAAATAATACACAGCGCATCGCGGCTGAATGGGCGAGTGTTTACTGTATGTTCTGTCCTCCCGGTGCATTAATTTCTGTTATTACACTGCTCTAATATATTTCGGCAGCCGGTCACCGTCGAAAACGCCAGTTATCAGCAGTTAGGGCGAGTGGTAATTTCAAAAAAAGACTCCTCGCTGCTGCTGATACCTAACCTTGCTTTCTGCACGGATCAAAGCCGGCGGCCTTTGCGGTGCGGCGATGACGCTTGCATGTTCGTGAGAAAAAAATTCTTGCTACCGCGAATAGGTCGCATTGACTTACCCAATGCATCAACCGCATGAGCGTCCGGGTGTACAGTACATCGCAGTTTGCTCGAGACTGTCTTTCCCGAATGTTATATAATAAAAGTTCGCCATTTTGTTCTGTTCTCTAAACGCTGACTACGCGTATACTCTGCACACGGCTCGTAATGGTATCTTCGGGCGTATCTCTTGCGAAGGGATTACGCCTTCACAAAGAAAACGTTGAAGGTGGCGTACCTCGAAAAACTGCCGACTCGGCACGACTCGGCTCGAAGATGAGCTTTGGCACCATATCGCTTCCGGAGCTGCAACGTGGATGGACTGCTCGCTTCGGTCTGAGCCGTTCCAGCAAATATATCGAAGAGGTGTAGTATTGCGGTGGGGCTTCTGGACTCGGGAAAGCCGAGCTTCCGAGGCCTATTGCCTCTTCGATTGACTTTTGAGAGGCTTCTGCAGCATGGCTCCGCAGTAACTGACCTTGACAGCTTGCGACGCATAGTACGAATAAGAACGAAAGACAAGGAAAGCACGTGATGGAATGAGAAATATCGATTTCTAAGGTCCTCTCTTCCGGTCCTCTCGCCTCTTTTATTTCATTTCTTCATTCTGCCTGCTATCCTTTATTTCCGCTGCCCCTGCTCAGGTGCTTCAGTATCGATGACAGATGCCGGGGCTAGCAAAAATCTTTTCCTTCCTTTTTGTTAATATTTTAATAAAAACAACTTACTACTCGATTTCTAAGGAACTGCATTAACGCGATAGCGTTAAGGCTGCCGTTCTGCAGGAAGTCTGGCGTCGTTTTCGGCGTCGTCAGCGCTGTGAGTGTAACATCTCTGGAGAAGCAGCTTTATAAAAATGGTGTGTAGACAGTATACAGACTTCTTATAGACTCCATTGACTTCCTATAGATATTTATTTTGTAGCGGTAGCTGCATTGAGGCAGCATTTCCAGCCTTCAGCGTGGTTGCTCATGTTGTGCGGAGCAGCTGCCGGCAGCCCGGCGCCGTGGCTGATCACGTGGTTCGTCACGCGGTTCGTCACGTGACCAAGTTCCACTCAGCCAGATGTAGCTATCGCGTCACTCCAGGTTAAACCAGAGCTAAACCACCGCCAATTTTTCTCTATTCATAGTGTGTAGGCAAGTCTACTAAAATTGTATGGCCTTAAATCTATAGATTGTCTGTAGACTGTCTATTGGATTTGTATTGAATATAGACAATTTCTAGGATTTGTCTATAGACAGTCTATAGACTTTAGACAGTCCACAGACTTCTGTATATAAAGAAATTTTTATAAGGGGAAGCCCAGGTAGGTCACCTAGGTCACATGACCTTGTGGAGTCACACAACCTGCCCACCGGGTAGCGAACAAACTGCCCGCCTTGGCAGTTGCCAGTTAAATAAATTATTGGCCGCAAGAGGTTGCTCGGGAAGGGCAACCTGGGTCCCGCAAGCCCCACAGGTGGGTGGCAGCACCTGCCATCGCAGGGCAATGGCGCATTGCTTAACCGTTACACCGCTGCGCCAGGAGTGGTATGAGAACTCCCTGGTATTAGTGTAGAGAATGACCCATTCCGCGTTTATGGGCATTAACGCATTATCGCTATCCGAACTTCTATCCGGGAACAATTGATTCGAACACCGGAACCAAAGCGAAAACCGGGGCCGTAGCGCACATATCGTCAATAATAATAAATAAATAAAGCCATTACGGCCAGCTGAGCAGAGCATGAAGCACACGACATTCCGTTTAATAAATTTCGTTTATCGGGGTTTAACGTCCCAAAGCGACTCAGGCTATGAGGGACGCCATGGTGAAGGGCTCCGGGAATTTCGACCACTCGGGGTTCTTTAACGTGCACCGACATCGCACAGGATACGGGCCTCTAGAATTTCGCCTCCATCGAAATTCGACCGCAGCAGCCGGGATCGCACCCGCGACTTTCGGGTGATCAGCCGAGCACCATAACCACTGAGCCACCGCGGCGGCTAATAAATTTGTTGCTGCAGAATGAAACAGCGCCGCGAAAACGCGGGACCATACAGAAAGGAAGAACACAGACACAACGCTGTTTCGTTCCAGTATCTTGAATCAGCCGCCGCGGTGGCTCAGTGGTTATGGGGCTCGGCTGATCACCCTAAAGTCGCGGGTTCGATCCCGGCTGCGGCGGTCAAATTTCGATGGAGGCGAAATTCTAGAGGCCCGTGTACTGTGCGCTGTCGGTGCGCGTTAAAGAACCTCAGGTGGTCGAAATTCCCGGAGTCCTTCACTACGGCGTCTCTCATAGCGTTAGTCGCTTTGGGACGTTAAACCCTCATAAACCAAACCAGTATCTTGAACCAAGTATCCCAACAATCGTCCCTTTTGCAACAAATTTGAGCCGAGCTTCGCGCCGCATGAGGCTGTTCGTTTTCTTCGCCTTGTAGTTCGCAAACCGTGTATCGAGGAACGCAGAGCGCGGTCTTATGCGCAACGCCCGGAGAGAAGTGCGGTGCTCGTGGGGCTCGGGCGACATCCACTCGAGCGCACGTCGCCAGCGCGCGTTTCGCAACGGCCGCGGTGCCCCACCGTTTCGTCCGGGTGGCGGTCGAGAGGCCCGTATCGGGGCCCCTTCCCCCCGGCACTATACTGTGTATGCCCCGTCGTCTCGAGTGCGAGGCTATTTCAGATAGCGGCACGTCGCGGTGAACTCTTGTCGAGTGCGGCAGAGGTGGACAAGGCGCTTTGGGCGCCCAGGGCAGGGGGGGTAAAGGGCGGTAGTGTTTGAGGGGTGACATTGCTGCCAACTGTAGATCTTTCCAGAAGCGCCCTCTGGGAGCCATGTATTTCATGCTGGACTGTAGTGTGCGCACACGGCGCAAGAACGGTGTAAGCACCTGTCCGCAGCAGTCCAAATAGCAGGTGTTCTGACGTTTGGGTGTGCTCAGTGGGAAGGTGTATACAAGGTGTGTTCAAAAATTATCAAACCTTTGGTCGGCAGAAATGCATTCATTTATTTGGAGGCACAAAGCCCTGATCCCTTTCAAAGTAGTCTCTTTGGTAATGCACACACTTCTGTCAACGCTTCCTCCATTCTTGGAAACGCTTCTGGAACGAGTCTCTTGGAATGGAGATCAGCCAGGCCGTCGCATTCCTCATGATGTCTTCTCTTGACTCAAATCGGGTTCCTTTCAACGGCACTTTCATCTTGGGAAGCAGCCAAAATTCGCACGGAGCCATGTCGGGGGAGTAGGGAGCCTGAAGAACCACAGGAATGTTGTGTTTGGCTAAGAAGGTCTGAATCAGATGCGCAGAATTGGCGGGTGCGTTGTCATGGAGCTGCCTAGGTTGTGCTGCCCACAGATCTGGTCGTTTGCGCCGCACAGCTTCACGAAGGCGACGAAAGACTTTCTAGTAGTGCTCCTTTTTTCATGGTTTGGCCTTGTGGTGCGTACTCACGATGCACCAGCCCACGGAAGTCGAAGGAAACGGTCAACATGACTTTGACATTGCTGCGGACGTGCCTTGCTTTTTTTTTTTGCCTCGGGGATGTCGAATGTTTCCACTGTGATGACTGCATCTTGGTTTCTCGGTCGTACCCATAAACCCATGACTCATCGCCTGTGACCACGGTGCTCAGAAAGTTGCGATTATGTTTTTCATTGTCCAGCATGTCCTGCGCGATTTCCAGACGGCATTCCTTCTACTGCTTTGTTAGCAGCTTCGGTACGAATTTTGCGGAAACTCTCATGCCCAAATATTCAGTCAAAATTGAATGTACAGATCCAATGCTTACGCTTACCTCGTTCGCATGACTCCATCATGACTAAAGTATGCACTTGATCAATGACATTTTCATTCCGTCATGTCGATGGTCTGCCTGAACGCGGGTCACTGTCCACTGATGTGCGGCCATCTTTGAAGCGGTTGTACCACTCCTTTATCCGTGAGCTGCTCATGGCATCGTCCGCGAATGCCTGCCGAATCTTGCGAACGGTTTCGGCTTGGGTATCGCCAAGCTTCTGGCAAAATTTTATGCAGTATCGTTGCTCATGTTGTTCTGTCATCGTACAACTTACTGGAATCCGACGACAGCATATTACATGTCCTCACTTATAGGCAGACTGCCATCGGCTGACGCTCTCTGCTAGCCGGAAAAACATTGCGCATGCGCATAAATGTCCCCTCTACATCACATTATTGGTTTAGACGGGATAGAAGAAGGCTCGATACTTTTTGAACGCACCTCGTATATACCTTCCCAAAAAACTGCCCCATGAGTGTCGCCACATTGCTTGCTGGACTGTTGTGTACACCTGGTACTAGCACAGCGAAAGCATCTGCACCTGGTCACAACACTCCATGAAGTGCTTTGAGATCTCCATGCGCATGGTGAAAAGATGTTGAGTGTGTATAAGGAGAGCTCTCTGCGAGAGTCCTTTTGCTGTCTTGCAAGAGGTCATTTAGCGTGCATGCGCCATGGACTATGGTGGCGATGCCGTGTGGGAGACTCTTGAATATAATTGTTTGCTCAAAGGGCCCTATGCTTCGTGAATAGAATTGTTTGCTCAAAGGGCCCTATGCTTCGTGAATAGAATTGTTTGTTCAAAGGACCCTATGCGAAGGTGGATGCCGACGGGGCACAAGCCTGCGCTAACGCACATGAACACGCTCTCGGAGGGCGTGTAAGCGGGGCTTGAGCCTGCTCTTCTTTTCTGAGTTTAAATAGCGGCTGTTGTCCCCACTGGTGTCAGGTCACCGCACATACGAGGCTGCATTTCTGGCGTGCCTATTTCGAAAGCTCTGCATTCCAGACGCATCCTTTTACGCGCGCAGTCTGGCTAGGAAGGGTTGCCGATGCTGGCCTTCCGCTTTGTATCAGGTCACTACTGGAGGCTCCAGTGGCGCGGCGAGCCAGAGAAAGAAAAAAAATACTCCAGGTATGAACAAAAACACATATCGCTGTCCCAGTACATTGGTGCCAGCGCAACGAGCACAAACTTATCTACAGAATTTCACGATACCAGCAAACTATCTTGGATGTCTTCCAGAACTCGCACAAACGCACAACACGCGGTAAAACGAAAATGGGAATATATGTTCCCGTTTATTAATGCTGGCGCATGTTACGACAGGAGTTAGCCGTATCTAGTGCGCACGTCGTTGAGATTTCTGGTTGCACGCCTAATAACTGTCGCAATGGACCAGTAACTGGTTTGGTTTAAGGGGGCTTAACGTCCCAAAGCGACTCAGGTTATGAGCGACACTGTAGTGAAGGGCTCCAGAAATTTCGACCACCTGGGGTTCTTTAACATGCACGGACATCGCACAGTACACGGGCCTCCAGAATTCCGTCTCCATCGAAATTCGACTGCCGCGGCCGGGATCGAACCCGCGTCTTTCTGGTCAGCAGCCGAGCACCATAACCATGAACCACCGCGGCGGCTAGGACCAGTAACTGTTATGCTCTGCTGCTGAGCACGAGGCGACAGGTTCATAGTGTTCTCGCCGTGGTTGTATTTCGATAAAGGCGATTAAAACAAGAAAAACTCCCGCATACTTCGATTTCGGTGCTCGTAAATGATTACCAGGCACTCGAAATCAATCCAGAGCCTTCCCCAGCGGCATGCTTTGAAGACTAGGCCGGGGTTCGGTGTCGCAATAATTCGTTTATTCGTTTCTTCTAAACCTTTCCTCTGCTTGATCGGGTACACTACGCGTCGTTTTGTGCCAATCGATGTCTGAATCAGCGCCGTGCTTGCTCATTCGGCTGTAGAGGCGGCGTTTGTTCGCGATTTTCCGCGTCGTCTTGAATTGGAAGAACGCGGACAGACTGTCAGTGTGCTCTCGAGGTCACATTATTGTGGCGACATCTCGTGGCGTCATTCTTACGCCGCGATGCATGCTGGCGCATCTGGCATTCTCTATCCGTTCCCGGCTGCGTCCTTGGGCTAGTTGAGAACGACAGAAGATTGAAGCCTGTCATCCAGTTGTGTTTACTTTTTCTGAGAGCGGCCCAGATAAGACGTTGCTGCGCGTCTGGAAAGCGTCGCATGTGCTCTCACTCGTTGCCTTTTAAGGCCGCAGCGGAGATCGCGATGGACACTCGACGCGGGCCGTGTTTGGCGGATGTTCCCAGCGGTTCCGGGTTCGCGCCGACTGTTCTGCTCACTGAACCGCCGACTTTGTCATGACTATCGTGCGTGAGGTTGCGATGTCATGAGAGGAAGGTGCGTTATTTATTAGAGAAAAAAGTAAAGCACAGAATCATCTCGCCCATAGTAGACACATACCTAATTTTTAATGTCCAAGTTACGAAAAAGCCGCCGCGGTGGCTCGCTGGTTATGGCGCTCGTGTGCTGACCCGAAAGACGCGGGTTCGATACGGGCCGCAGCGGTTGAAATTCGGTTCAGGCGAAATTCTAGAGGCCCGTGCACTGTGCGATGTCAATGGACGTTGAAGAACCCCAGGTGGCCGAAATTTGCGGAGCCCTTCACTACAGCGTCCCCCATAGCCTCAGTAGCTTTGGGACGTTAAATTCACATAAACCAAAACCAAAAACCAAACTCAGTATCACAAAAAAAATATAGTGCCACTAAAATTTAGAAAAACGGGATGTCACCACTTAGCAACAATGACTATTTCGTCCACTTTCTGCAGCGCTTTTAGTTGTGTGAAATACGAGATCAAAGCTTCCCATTAAAACTCGCGTAGACGTCCTGTGGACGTTCAGGACGTCAGCAGCACATCCAAGGGAGTTCCAGTGCCCATTGGGAGGCCTCAAACCAGTTCGAAGGCCTACAGACAGTAATGTTTTATCCAACAAGTGCGTTCTTATTTTCCCGCCCAATATTTCTCTAATAAAAATGAAGTCGACGAGGAATTGTTGGGCCCTGGCTGGAAGTCGCACATTCGCTTCCCATTTTTTTTCCGCTCACCTCGCTCGCAGTGGCGCCAGACATTTTGACCGCAAAGCGCTGGTTGCTGAGAGCATTTTGCCATTGAACTTTGTATCCAAACTCGATGTCGTAATGACTTTAATTCGCGACACTGGGGAGTGAAGGGTTTACGGCAGCGAGGGAGAGGATGAAAGGTACTTAAGGAAGGCAGAGAGGAACTGTCTATACTGAATGTTTCGGATCAGTTTAGACTATCCGAGACTGGTCAATGTCCACTGCCATGGCACAGTCGATGGGAGTTGCACTTCACTCCCGCAGAAAAAGTGCGTTCAACAACAAGTAGCACGATCGAGCCGAAGCCTCGAAATGGAAACTTTTCCAGTGCTTCCAAGTTCGATTGATCCACTGGGAAGGGCGGTGTTGACATGCTCCCACTGCTGCAATTCGCCATAACCAATAAACCACAAAAAATTCGTTGTAGGCACTTAGATATCTCTTAACTGCGGAAAGGCGAAAGCCGTTTGTGACTCATTGTACTGATTTGAATTTGCCGCGCTTGAATTCATTTCACGACAGAGGAGCAGCAGCTGGCGCTCTCTCACGTGACCTGGGTCACGTGCCTAGGTCACATGACCTAGATGGTGATGTAACGGACGGACGGTCACCGCGAGTATGAGCCATTAAAAGCTATAGCCTTAAAAGGATCACCAGTGAAGGGTCAAAGAGGCGTCTTCGTTCAATCTGTCGTTGCACGAGCCATGTTCAGGTGTACAGTCGTCCACACATTTGTCTAGAGCGCTCGGACGGCGCATTGGAGAGTACACTTGCGTCATTTACACGCGCCCTAGTGCTCCAAACGAGACCTTATCGGGCATGAACATTCCCATGGATCGTGTTTAACTCCTTATGTCATTAAAAGCTATATAAGGTTGGGCACGCAGCCGCGATTGTTATAAATGCACAGCAGAGCGCGCCGTTCCAACGCTCTAGACAGGTGTGCTGACGACTGCACGCGTCTGCGTTGGCCATGTCTGTCTTACGAAGATCTAAAGGAGAGGAAGATGACGTTGCGGCACCGACGAAGTATGTGCCATGTGTACTGAGGTAAACAACAACAACAACAACGACGACGAAGATCGATCAAGATTTGGCCTGGTGTGCCGAGCGACCGCCACGCCAGGCGTGTCGTCGGCGGCGAAGTGGTCGCCCATTGGCGGCCGCCGCCAAGATGGCGACGTCACCGTCCACGTGGGAGGAGCAAAGCGAGCTGACCTGCGAGCAGCTGCAGCTGTGGCCTCCAGAGAATGTCGCCGCGACCAAGCTGCACGAAGAGCTGGTCAGTATAAGCGCCGGCCGTTCTCCTCTCGGGAGCAGTCTTGTTGCCTGCGCAGTAAATCGCCTTAACACAGTAGCGGTACTGGTTTCTGTGCTGACTTCAGCTTATACCGTGATCGACAGCTTGGCCACCAAGTTTGGGTTGTAGGCTTCGAGCATACCAGGAGGCGCAGAGGCCTGATAAGTTCGCTGAGGCTCAGTTTTCTCGCGAAAGTAATGGGCATGCAGAAAGCTGACTTGACCCGCACGCCTTCCGTGTTCTGTGCAGTTTCATTGTATGCGTCAGCGCAACATGGGACCATTAGTAAGAGAAGGCAGCTGCGGTGTGTCACTGATGGTTGTTAGCGCGCTGACGTCGGTCTGAGCCCAAGAACTGACGCTACATACACATGACGAAGTAATCGAAGTGTTGTAAGCTCGCATTCTGCGACGGACTGGTAAGCTCCAACACTCGTATGTTGAGAACTGGCATAGCATTAGAGATCGTGCTTATGCGCCCAAATCTGATGCAGTAAACATTAGACTAGTTTTATGTGTGTCAAACGGATGCACCTCAGTTGTCATGCTAGAGCTTCTTTTTTTTTTGTCTTCCGCGTCAGATGTCGCGATAACAAAGGCTTAGGACGTCGATGTGAAGTTCTTACGCGCTCATTTAGGTTTACGGTGCCGTGAAGCTGTCTGGCAGCGCCGGCAGCTCGCGGGTCTGTCCCCACATTCAGAAATGTGCCTTCGCGCCAAGATAAAGAGGCGGGCGGCGGGTGGGAAGCGATCGGAGTTGACCAAGAAGGAGACAATGCTATGCGACGACGGTCGTCCACGCGTAGACGCCCGTGTCAGAGCTGTTGTCACGTGGCGCGCTCAGCGTGAGTTGGGACTGCAACAGAACCGTCCCATTGTTTAGTGGAATCGGGGAGGGCGTGATGGGAAGGGGGGTCTCCGGCTTTCACGGCTTTACGGCCGGGCGGAATCGAAGGAAAATGTGGCTGCATTGTTCGAGGTGCGGAGGCGCTGTCATTCTCTTCCTGGGATGAAACGTTATCTGGGACGGTGTTTCTTCCTCGACTCTTTGTTTTAGCGCCTTATTTTTTGTTTGTTTTTGGCCGGCCGTCTCCGGCCTTCCTGCAGCTGTTGACATAGGGACAGCTGCGCCTGCCGTTGAGGTGCGTCATTATGGGCTCCAGAAAGCGTTCTGTCTGCGAAAATCTGCCCTGAACGAATGCGCGGTGTTGACTGCAATATTTACCGAAGTTGTTTTGCTGCTCTTTTTTTTGCGCGTGTATATGTTTCTTGCCGTATTAGCGCCTGCCTGACATGCACCTTTGTAGGCACTTGACACTTGGAGTGCATGAATAAGGTGCTATTGATTGCAGTGTTATCATGGCTCTGTATTTAGTAAAGTAGTCTTACACGGCACAACACAAGACGACACAGCCCGTAACACACAAGACAACCTCTATCAAGACAGCACTACATAATACAAGACACGCGTAAGGAAACACGTACCAGAACTGTACACTATATGACTCGATAGGGCAGTTACATAAATAAGGCAGTGCTTGTCAAGAAAAGTTACGAGAAAAGACATAAGACGAGACACCATAACGAAACTCGGTTCAACTCATGAACTAGCCCGAACTGAAACATCGCGTTGCGTATATATTCCCCACTATTTCGAGTCTGTTTCATTGCCCGAAAACTGTGGAGCCAGCCGCCTGTATGCACTTGTGTTTTATGTATGAAATTGGTCACCGTCATCGCCTCTGAGTCCCTGCTGTGTCTGTTTTTTTAAAGAGCGCATATTCTACCGACGAACGCGCATTTTCGTGTTTTGTATATAACCCCCTTTCCAAGCCGAAGCGTAAATGCCATCGTCCAGTGGTGCTCAAAGATGACCCTTCTCGGGGCATCATCGATTTGAGCGAAATCGAAGTTACAGAAAAGTCGCGACGTGGCGGTAGACGCCCCCCCCCCCCCCCCCTCCTCAACTTTCTGCGTCCTGTTTTCAGCGGTTGCCGGCGGCGTGCACCTGCTTCCTGCTCCGTGCAGCTGTTTTTGAATCCGCTTGATTTGATCTGCTTGGAATACAAAGGCCACGGGGCCAGAGGGGTTCGGGCGTGACTTGTTATGTACAGGGGCTGGGAGTTTTCCGGGCGGCTTGTAGGCTTGTACCTGCGTGCAAACATTTTCTGGAAGTGGTCTTGAGTTAGCTACACAGCATGCTGTCTCATGAGCGTTAATGGCTTGCAAGGAGTTTTTGACCGGTTGACAAAAGCGTAATCGCTACCACGAATTAGGGGCAGCACTCAGCCAGTGCTGCTAAAAATTGGAAAATTGGTTTTTGGGGACAGGAAATGGCACAGTATCTGTCTCACATGTCGGCGGACACCTGAACCGCGCCGTAAGGGAAGGGATAAAGGAGGCAGTGAAAGAAGAGGTGCCGCAGTGGAGGGCTCCGGAATAATTTCGACCACGTGGTGATCTTTAACGTGCACTGACATCGCACAGCACACGAGCGCCTATGCGTTTCGCCTCCATCGAAACGCTGCCCCCGTGGTCGGGTTCGAGCCCGGGAACTCCGGATCAGTATCCGAGCGCCCTAACCACTGAGCCACTGCGGCGGGTAGGCCTAAAGGCCTATCTATCACGTTCTGTTTTGCAGCCACTTGGTCATTGCCCTTCATTCTTACGTCATAAATGACGTCAACGCGATATTTTTGAATGCTCAAAACCATGCGGCACTTGGTGGCAGCCGAGGGAACTAGAGGCGCATGTCCCGAATCCCGCGTAATGATACGTCGAATGTGGTAGGTGGCAGGGTTTTTGTTTTTTAGCACATAGCCTGAAGTAGTCATCGTCATTTAAAAATACCGTGCGAAGTAGCTCACCTGTCCGCGCTTCGTCATCATCAGTCCAGCTGCCTCCACTGGAGGGCAACTGATATCCCGTATCCCTCAATTAACCCGGTCCTGCGAAAGCTGCTGCCACCTTATCCCCGTCAGCTTCCGAATCTCACCTGCCCACCTGAAATGCCTCCCCTGCTGCTATGCTTGCTCTGTCCTGCAGTCCACTCCGTTACCTTAAGGGACCATTGGTTATGTTTCCTTCGTATTGCATGCCCTGCACCTTTGTCCATTTCTTCTGCTTAATTTCGCTATGATATATTTACTGCCTGCATCTGCGTGAAGTATGGTCAAATAAAACTGCTTGAAGGCTTGTGTCCCGGACAACTTTACATCTTTGGCCCGTAGGAGACTTTATCCGGTGAAAGCGGCCTTGTCAGCGTCTGAGAAAGCCGGAGAAAACTCCAGCGCTCACGTGTTTGCCATTGAGCATGTTATTGACGTTATCTACGCTGGCAATAGGTGATCTTAATTGTGAACGTCCACCTCAGTGTGCATTTTACGGTAATGTGATCCATTCGGTCCAAGGCGTAAATACTTGGCGGCTCAGTTCCGTTCGAGTGTGCTAGATGGCTGCTTGTCGCGTTTGTGGCCGCCATTTTTGCGCTTTGTTGTCGAAAGTGCCCAATGCGCGTCCTCAGTCCACCTGCGTTCCTGGCGGAGCTGTTTCTTGCGCTTCCGGACCGCAGCGGTGGCCTAGTGGTCTGAGCATCCGCCTCGCATGCGGGAGGTGCTGGGTTCGATCCCCAGTGCCGCCGGGTAGTCACCGGTGATACAATGGGCACGAGCTTTCCACTGGTCTGTTGCCCGGCTTATTTAGGGTGAAACGCTTCGAAAACGGCTTTTTGTTCCCACGTCAAGTAGAAAAGCATACTTTGTGCCATTGTGCTCTTTGCCCGCAGATGCCTCTGCGCCATAAAAAAATCCACCATCATCGGTTTCTCGCGCTTCCGGACGCGCGGTGCGACTCCCATCTCACGTTTTCCCGCACGGATTATTCGCACGCGCTAAACACAACAATCGACTCGTGATCACTTTGAACCTGGAATTCTGCATTGCAGAGCAGTGTTTGCATTATGTATGGTCCGTGTCATGTCTTGCAGCTCAGCAAGGGCTATGTGGAGCTGTCTAGCCTGCGTGATGCCCTGGCGACGGTGGGCTTCAAGCTGCCCCAGTGGAAGGTGCGACAGATGATCGAGGACATGGAGAGGCGGCGGGGCGCCCTTGCCGAACCCGGGCGCCTGTCCCTGGCCGAGTTCGAGCAGATTTACACCGAGCTGCGAGGCCAGGAGGTGTCGGCGGGATTCAAGGCCATGCTGTCGAAAAAGGTTCGCCAGCGGAACTATGTGTCTTAGCACTTTCCTCTTTAGGTGGTGTCTGCATTTACGCTGGTGTCTTTGTCCGTCTCGGAGTAAGATCTGACATGTTAAAATCAAGACTCACCAAATTATTACCGCATGCCGACCTTTCACTCAGTGGTTGGCCTGCGTACGAGAACTGCATTCTAATAATGCTGAGCACACGCGAGAACTGCATTCTAATAATGCTGACCGCACGTTTTGCACGTAGTTTGAAGTGCGTGAAATAACAATTCGCAGATCCACTTGCGAAGCACCGGCTGCAGCTGTCGGAGAATGCATTGTCACCGATTCTCCACAGATGCCGACATATTTTATCAAGGTTATCTTCTTTGTCCACGTCTACTATGGCTTGCTGTTCTTGATCTTACTCTTCCCAGCTCGGATGAATAACATGAATGGCCCGTGCTTCTGATAACGCACCTAAACTTGAAGAGCCATGCACCTCATTAGCCAAAAGGAACCGAGCTGTGGCGTTTGCTTCTCAGTCGTATTGTGTAACCCTTACGGCACTGCTACGGACCAAAAGATGTCGAAAGGTGTGGACAAGCTTACTCCTTACTTTACACAGATCTAGAGCTTAAGGGCTTAAGTGCCCCTATGCAGGGCTAAGAAAAAAAAACCTGTTGATCGGTTACTTTTGGGAAGTACTGTACACTGTGTGCTTGGCCACGAATGCAGTGTGCACTTATAGTGACATTGTTGCCCAAGTCATATTGGTCTGGATTACTCATTGTTCGTGGGCTGTGCTGTGCGCACATGCCGTTGCGCGCATGTTGTTCAGCGTATTTCTGCTTTGAAAACAAATCGCAAAAATCGTGAGAACGATTGCATAATCTACTGTAGCAGTGCACCCAACGCAATCTTTAGGAGCCTACAGATCCGTGGACGTCATGTGCACACCTCTTAGACGTGGATTTGAGTGCAGTTGCAGTGCGTTGATGTGCACTTTTGGGAGGCACAAAAGATGGATCGAAATAGCCAGGAAAATAAAAGTGAATGTAGTATGGGCACTTTAGAACTTAAAATGTCTGGAAATATTCATACATTCTGTTTTTGCCTAATTTCAGGAGAATGTACAGACACTGGGGGGCATGTCCGAGGCTTCGAGTGAGGGCACGACACATTCCGTTCGTCACGAGGAACGAGCTGCCTTCTCCGACTGGATAAACCGGAACCTCGGCTCTGACCCGGACCTAGCCCACCTGCTCCCCATCGAGGTGCCCGGCGAAAAGCTGTACGAGCGCGTCAAGGACGGCATCCTTCTCTGCAAGATGATCAACCATTCCTGCCCAGAGACCATCGATGAGCGTGCCATCAACAAGAAGGGCCTCACCGTCTACACAAAGCACGAAAACCTCACTCTGGCCCTCAGCTCGGCTCAGTCTATTGGATGCAACATCGTCAATATCGACGCACATGACCTGGCTCGTGGGAAGCCACATCTTGTGTTAGGCCTACTCTGGCAGATCATCAAGATCGGTCTCTTCAACCAGATTACTCTCCAGCACTGTCCGGGACTTGTCCAGCTGGTCAAGCCTGGCGAAGACATGGCGCACTTGCTTCACCTGGCGCCCGAGGCCATTCTTCTGCGCTGGGTGAACTATCACCTGGAACGCGCTGGCACGAAACGCCGTCTCACAAACTTCACCTCCGACGTTCGCGACTCGGAGATCTACACCATCCTGCTGCGGCAGATCGCTCCCGTAGGATCGGGCGTCACTGTCGAGGCGATGCGCGAACCGGACCTTCTGCAACGTGCCGAGGTCATGCTCCAGCAGGCAGACAAGATAAACTGCCGATCATTCCTGAGCCCGCAGGACGTCGTCGACGGCGTCTACAAGCTGAATGTAGCCTTCGTGGCCAACCTGTTCAACAACCACCCGGCGCTTGACGTCCCTGAGGACGGCAACGCCCTGGAAGGCCTGGAGGGTCTGGAGGAGACCCGCGAGGAAAAGACGTACCGCAACTGGATGAACTCAATGGGCGTTAGCCCATACGTGAACTGGCTGTACAGTGACCTGGCCGATGGCCTCATCATCTTCCAGTTGTTTGATGTGATCAAGCCAGGCTTGGTGAACTGGACCCGCGTGCACCGCATCTTCAGTCGGCTGAAAGGCTTCATGGAGCGCCTAGAGAACTGCAACTACGCCGTCGAGCTGGGTCGCAAGCAGGGATTTTCGCTCGTGGGTGTGGCTGGCCAGGACCTGCTCGAGGGCAACGCGACGCTGACCCTGGCGCTCGTCTGGCAGCTGATGCGCGCCTACACTCTTTCGGTGCTGACACAACTGGCTGGCACTGGTCATCCCATTGTGGAGCAGGAGATTGTCCAGTGGGCAAACGGAAAGGTCCGTACACTCGTTGGATGGGTGTGCCAACTCATGTAACAATCACTGCACCTACCAATGTGTGGGAAAGCCACCAGTCTTTCTTTCAATAGACCAGAATGGATTTTCTCTCTTGAATTTGCACTGACCCTATGAGGCACGTTATAGTGCTGAAGTGTGGGTTAATTTTCACCACCTTGGTTTTTCTGAAGGGACAGTCGACTCATTTTGGAGGACCCTTTTTATATTATATGACTGAGTAGCCTAATTTCTGCTCATATGGAAATTTCTGGAGTTGTTGCGTTGAAAAAGCCGTGGAATCGTTTTGTGCAATGGCTCACCGGCTAGGGTGGAAACTTGGGCAAGTTGGTATCTGTGATCCATGGCATGAGAGGTAGCGCGAAACAAAGACGGCGGACAAAGAATCTTGTCATTAGTATTTCTAGTTCCTCGGGCGTCCTTTTCAATGTCTCCCAAGATCCACGTGCGCCCGTGTCCCTCATTGTGGCCTCCGTTCCTTGTGCATCCACTCCTCTTAGCGACTGCGGTATATGTTCCTTGTCCGTCGTCTTGGTTTTGCGCTACCCCTCATGCCACGGCTCGGCGGCTAGGGCGCTCAGCTCTGGTATTAAATACCAACCGCGGAGGCGCATCTTGATTGAGATTCAGTACAAAAAACCTCGCGAGCTGGGCGATCACAGTGAACGTCAAGTAAAACTAGATGGTCTGAAATTAATTTAGAGATTTCTACGGTGGTGTTTCCCGTAGGTCAAACGCAATTTCGGGATGTTAAACCTTATTTACTGCACGAGCGCCGTAAAAAAGGGGGGTTGTCGAATTGAGCAGGATATCAATTCTGTCAGACTTGCTTACGCGTAAATGCCAACAAATGCAGGTTAGAGGTGCCAGAGAGTGGTTGCTTAACAGTGCGATTATAATTTCCTTGTGTTCAGGTCACAACTTACAGTTCCGTTTTAGGGCACCACCAGGAGGGCGCTACTGCTCGAACTTTATGCTGCGTATGTCTACTTGTGCTGGCTTGCAGTAGACCAGATAGTCTCTCTTCACAATCTCCTTCATGACAACATGGCGTTGCCTGCGAACCGCAGCTCCATGTGTTATAGCTGGAGTGTAATAAGGGCTCGGGGGGATTTGTGACACGTGGGATTATTTTCGAACGGCACGTGCAGAATGTACAAAGTCATAAAATAGTTCAGTATCGCCAAAATCCTTGCTACAAAATTTCGTCCAAAGCGCAGGCAAACAAGGTTCAACTCAGAGGGTACTCAGGGAGCAGAAAGAGAACTCGAAATTTTCGAAGCTGTTTTGAAAGCGCTGGCGATGATTGCTGATGCCGCAAACGAAAGCGCCAAACACGTTGGGTTTGCTTCTCTGCACACCATCGTGACTACGTTGGGGCGGCTGACCGAATATCAGCTGGAATGGCTTCTGCGCATGACAGCAGTGCCACGTAAAAAAGCTGCACGCCAGACTGAAATATTTTCGCATTCGGGCAGCACGTCTACTTTCACATATCAACATTGGCTTTTACCACCTCTGCGAACATCATGCCGGCAACCGACTTTATCCAGACGGTTACTGAAAGGCTTCTCCATTCCAAGCCGTTGCATCTTCTGTAGCGTTGTCGGCTCGAGGGAGATAACGGCGCGAATGCAAGCCGCACCACCACTAGCCACTTGTGTAGTGCGTTGAAATATGACGCTTGCCATCGGGGCAGGCATGGCGTCGCGGAGTTCCAATTTTTTTGTGTTCTATGTCCAACCGGTGTTCGGTGTCTAAAGCATAATATTAGGAACGTTTTTGAGAGTTGGGATTGACTGAAAATTCATCTTTATTCGGCATATTGAGGTAACTTTATTTCGGACCTTGTGGGTGTGCAGATGTTTTGGTTTTTGATTCCAGGCTGGCTGAACTTTAATGGCTTAAGGTTGCCATATGCTAGGATTTCAAGTAATTTTGTTGTCTCTCTATGCAGCTGAAGTCTGCTCAGAAGACATCGCAAATCCGCAGCTTCCAGGACCCTTGCATTTGCGATGCACGGCCCATCATAGACTTGGTAGATGCCATCAACCCTGGATGCATCAACTATGCGCAAGTGCTCAATGCAACAAACCAGGTATGTACTTTTATTTTCTGGAACTGGCACAGGGCTGCGCCACTTTCATGAAAATAAGAATGGTTTCTGAAACTTGCCACTGATCATTTGCAGAGTGGTGGTAGGAAGAATTCAGCCATGATAGTGCACCCTCTAAGCATGGTGTTCAGTACACTATAATGGCCACTTTACTGCTAGTGTCTTTCAGTAAAACACTGTCGCTGCGATCACTCTTGTCTGCGCTGATGTCGGGGATATGAAACTGCTCTCGTTCCCTGTCTTGTCCATATTTCATTCGCAGTGTTTTTGTGAAAAAGCTACGAAATCTGTCTGCTTTGCATTTGCTAGCCTTGTGACTTGAAAGTATACTTAAGTCAGTGTGTAGTTTGAGTTAAACAAGTAAAATTTGGAGGCAGCAATCCTCTTTATTTTTTTGCAGTGGGCATTATATGGCTGATTGTGATAAGCCCTCATGTTTCGCAAACTCCCCATTCAGGATTGACAAATGGGATTGACATGTGTACAATGCCTCACATTTTCTGCAGGAGGAGCGCCTGGCCAATGCCAAGTATGCAATCTCGATGGCTCGAAAGCTAGGGGCACGCATCTATGCTCTGCCGGAAGACATTGCCGAGGGCAAACACAAGATGGTCATGACGGTCTTTGCCTGCCTCATGGCTAGGGACTACATACCTGGACAGAAGCAGGACCAACAGCAGGAACAGTAGTGCCCTTTCTCCATCCACAGATGCCATTTAGACCCATTGCGGTCTTCCCTGATATTGGGGCGAGCTCGGCTCCATGTGGCCTGTGTTCAAATTGAATGCTGCTCTGGCCATTCGCTCTGTTATGTGGCATTACAGCTCAGTGTTTTGGCCTGAGAGAGACTAATTTCAGGATGAGATGGCTCAATGTACTTAGAATTTGGAAGTGCTTCGTCGCACAAACTCAGACATTTGAAATTGTGGTGCTGAAGACTGAGAGCTGCAAGTTGTTCTTCATTAGAGAGGAAGGGATGGTGCAGTTGACGTAACACACACGTAGGGTGTTTAGGAACAGAACAAACACACTAAAAACATGATGGGTGTTGGCCTGCTTATTGAAATACTTGGGACATTTTCTTGGTTGGTTTTTACATTCTTGTTTTTCTTTTGCAGGCATGTGACTATCATTCCTAGGGTATATATCTGACCAACACTTGTTTTGATTACATCAAGTATGTGTGACTAAGGACAAAACAGCTGCAGCTGAAAGGCATGCTAATAACATTGACAGCATGTCCATTGTTTTACTAGTGAGGTGAAATCATTAATAAGCCGCCTCAGTTGCTACTTTTATTAAATACCTAATGTCCTGGCTTTGGTGGAGCACTTGTAGAATACCTGGTTTACTTTACACATTTGCTGAAAGAAAAATTTAATTGCCGGAAGAATCCACTGCCATTTACCTTGGCATTGCTTTGTAGCGATAGCTACATTACGGTAGCATTTCGAGCCTTCAGCGTGGCGGTGCTACCTCGCTGTCACGTGGTTGGTAACGTAGTGCGGAGCAGCTGCGGGTGGCGCAGCGCCGTGGCTGATCACGTGGTTCGTCACGTGGTTGGTCACGTGGCCAAGTTCCACTCGGCCAGCTGTAGCTATCGCATCACTCCAGGTTTAACAAGAGCTAAACCACCGCCAATTTTTTTATCTCATTGGATAAACCCTGGAACTCTCCTACTTCTTACTTTTCCTAAGGCCAAATTTAATTTTGGAATCAGATTGCCACTTGCCTATTCGTTTTCTTCACTGACATTCATTTGTGGCCATTTTTATGCCTATAGACTCAGTTCTTCACGAACGTTTGACCATTGTTCCGCACTTGAAAGAAGTTGTCATTGAAAGCATTTATACAGCTTAGAAAATAGTCCTTCAAACCAGTTAGCCATTCCTACATCTCCAGTTTGGTAGTCTGTTTGTACAAGCAGTGTTTGCAGTTTTTACCTTAATGGCTGAATAATGCAGTGAGCTGACAAACTGTTGTCCATTCATTTACCATAAAGTGCTTTTGATTGGTGGTGAAAAAATGATCAATCATCGATCTATTCTAATGTCCTGTGCTTTGATCCACAAAATGTTAGCAACATACAAGGTTAACGCTCGACGTGCCCTCTTTATTTACTCTTCTGCTAAGGTGCATGTGTATACTGTACATAATTGTTTGTTGTAATCCTTTTTTTGTCTTTGTATGGTGTGAATGATATTCACGAATTCCATTTCTTCACTTCTGATTTTTCCTGGAAAAACTAATTTACAATTTTACTGATGCCAGATTTTGACCACATTTCTAATGCTTGGCTGTTTGTTTTGGCTGTAAATTTGTTAAATGTCCTTGTGTATGTTCATTTCAATGTGTGGGCTTCCGACATGAAAGGCCTTAATTGTGTTAGTAGACTGAGACAGATGAAGTGGTTATATATACATATATATATATTTCTGCTGTTAAGCTCATACAGACACAATGTTTAAATTTTTATGATTATTAGTGCTGTTCAAGGAGTTTGTGCAACCGATTGTGGCCTATTAAGGAAAGGATCAGATCCTTCAACATTCCATGTACAATATCTGGGCAGGAAACATGTTCAAGCCTCTTCGTATCTAATGCAAGAACTCAATTTTCGGAGAAAATGAAATCCTGATATCACTGCAGGCTGTAAACAGCCATGTTAACGTTTCGCACATAAATAGTATTCGCGCTGTGCTTTTCACTGTGCCATTTTTTTTTTACATTCTTCATCTCCACCAATTTTATAGTATTGGAGCCCAAACATTCAGTATCTTTACTCGGACTTTAGCTGGTAGTACTGGAGCACCGCACTTAGAAGTGATAAATTTTTCTCCAAGGAACGCTTAAATGGTCAAAATCTAACGTGTTCTTGGCGGAATTTCGTATGAATTGAGGGTAAAGTGTGCTTAGAAGTAATGCACAATTTCAGGCAAATTAATCGAAGTCTGTAGCAGGAATAAACAAAGTGCTTGGTTTTATAAAGGTTGGTTTGCTGACATCCGCAGATGAAAACAGGTGTTGATGATACTAGTGTTTTTGTGACATGTAGGGGCTGGTCTCGACTAACGTCGGCAGGTTTTTATTGCGGCTGCCGCATGCGGCATATGCATTCCTTTCCTAGTCTGGGCACGGCTCGAGTTAAGGCCTCGCGACTTTCCATATCGGACATCGCGTTTCGCAATTCTCTGGCCTGCCGTTGTTTGTACGAACTGCTTTCGTCCAGCTGCTGTATGTGCCTTTTTCACTCGACGCTGAAATAAACTTTGCTGCTTCTTTTTTGGGCTGTGCATTACTACGATTACTTGCACTAAACGTTCCAGGCGCTGGCTGTCTCAGTGCTACAAATTGTTCTTTCTGCCTTTTTATTTAAAGGACTCCAGCTATGCTGTGTCACTAAATTTAATTTTACTGGCTGTTTTTTAGTGATACCTTAGAACAATAGAAAAGAAGTTATGGCCCAGAGCACTTTATGGAACTTATTACAATGCAGCTTTTCTTGTGGAGTTTCGGTTCTGTCTTCCACGGGCTGGGACCCCATGCATCACTGCATGACTTGTGGTGGTTTTGTTTACTGAGCTTTAACTTCCCAGCCCATGAAAGCTGTAATGAAACTTCACTAGAAAAACATCGCATAACAAATGTTCCAGAGCACTCTTGGTCATACCCCTCAGTTCTCTAGCTCTGAGGGCCCTGCACACTCTTATCAGCAAAACACTGAACCTGAAAACTTCGTGATGGCTTGCTGGCAATGTCATGGACGAGATGACAGTGGACTACGCACAACTATTTTGTGCACATCGGATCAGGTCTTGGTAAAATGGTTAGGTAAGCAAGCAGCCTTGCACTGTGCTATTGGTATAGGAACATGGTAACCAGTTTGACGTCGATGCAAGCCTTCTACAGTCGAATCCTGTTATAGAGAAAATGTGTGTAACGAAATCTATAAGGAAGGAATGACTACCCCTTGGAAGCTCTGTCAACAAAGCTATAACGAAGTAATCGCTGGACCCCTTCAACTTCGTCATAGCAAGGTTCAGCTGTATATCCTTTTTAGACCTGAGCGAAAATTTCATTTATCAGCATTAATAGAATATAACAGCTGTTTTAGGGAGGTTGATCAGTTTTAAAAATAGTCCTTTTGAGTTATCAAGATTGCTCCTGTGGCAGAATAGTACCAGTGCCGGCAGACACTTCTGATAAGTTTTAAGTAGTACGGTTACACACCTGGTTGCAATGAAAGATTTGTAGCGGGTTATTAGTAATAACCATATTAGATTTTAGAATTTTGAAAACACGATTACCCTCGCCGCTGTGGCTCAGTCAATTTTGGCTACACAGTGCCCAAATACATGCGCTTTCGAAAAGCATGTAGGCAAAGCAACCCTTCCAGTGCACGTAACTGGTCTAAATGGCAATATTTTGCGGAGCACAGCGCTGAGGGTAATCACGTTTTCGAAATTCCACAAACTGATATGGTATTAGCGAACGGCTTCAAACCCCTACTTGCAACCAGTTGTGTAACTGAAAGGATTATGAAAGCTAATTATCAGGAATTAGTTAACCGGCTGTCTAGTTAATTTTATTCACCTTTCTTTCTGATGTCCGTCGGCACTGGCATTCTGCCGCAGATGCCGTCTTCAGAACTGAAAAACTATTAACAATTCGTGATCAACTTCCCTGAAATGCCTGGTATATCTTAATTCTAGATACCGTGAACGTGCTCAAGAAAGGTGTGTAAACATAGGCCCAACAATTCGGTGTTTTGGACGTTTTTGATTCGTGCTTAGTTATGAGTACGTAGTTAAATACAGATCTCATGGCGAAGAGCGAGAAGTGAGAGTTGTTTGGCCGCTTTAAGCGAATGTATACAAAGAAACAAGTTTAGAAAGCTGCTGACAGAGCCCCTTTTCAGCGCACTTCTCGAAAAGGTGACAGCGTGTTAAAAGAGTGGGTGCTCACTATGTTCCAGATGCAGTTCGGCTGCGGAACGGATGGGTTCTTCAAAAAAAAAACACCGCAGAAGACGTGAGTTGTAATGGAGACGAGGCCTGAAAAGGACATGTTTTATTGACTCAAGAGAATTTCAACCATAATGAAGGCTCAGTTAATCCAAGAAAAGCAATAGAATGGAAGAACGTGGACAATTTCAGAGAACCCTTCCCATCTGCTAATGATGCCATTTCACTGCATTTGAAATGGATTCTATGGATTGCAAAGAAAATCTGAACTACAAAACATTTCAGAACAAGTCCCACGCATATTTCCCGATTAAGCAGTGAGCACATGCTCGGAAACCTCTCGCGTACCGCCTTTGCCAAAAGTACATTGTACCGAAAGTAACCGAGCAGCAGTGGCGGCAGCCAGAGCGGTCTCTCTGCCGAGCGGTGGCGCTGCAGTCCCCTGCACTGGCCGTGCTTCCCGGCTGCGAGCGTAAACTGGGTGACGTATGTCCGCGCTGTCGCTTTCCTTGGGTGATAAGGACTAAGCAGGTAGTATGTGCGGCGAAAAATTTCGCGCATTTGGAGTGCTGTTATATACTAAGCGAGGGCGCAGGCTTACGTCACCCAGTTTACATTCCCAGCCCGGGAGCAGCGGCCAGCGCCGAAGATAGCAATGCCGTCGCTGGACTACAAGCCCGCGCCAGCGGCTGGCTCGGCTGCTCGGTTACTTTCGGCAAAGCTGGTGTGCTCATTTGTCTTGTGCGGCACTCGAAATTTTGATTCCGCATTCATTTCGAGTAATGCAGATTTACACATGGACTACATGAAAGCCGCGTATGCATGGTAAATTGTTTAGTTTGGTTTTGCTATATTATATAGCTTCGGTTTTGATTGAAGCAATCGAACGGCTGAACAATGATTTAAGGCTTCGTGAGGCGTACATATACTTTTTAATGAATCAATAGCCATCGTTATAGTAGATGCTTGCTCATTCCTTGTCGCATCTGTCAGACATGGTGTAAAAGTGAAACAAAAAGACGAAGGTTACTGATTACAGGGTCTAGGTGTGGCGATCCATTTATACTAATGTCTTAAGCACCATTCCCAAGAACACAAAAAGCACCTCAAAATCCACTCTTCTAATGTGCGAAGATGGGCTAATTGCTAGGTATTCATATTGTCACCTGCTTTACGTCGACAACGAAGCGAAGGAGAATGCGGCGTATTGGTATTTCCTCCAGACACGCCTTTGCACATACCATTAGTCCATCGCTCTAACCAGATTCCACAAGTGAAATCCGTTAAATATCTAGGTGCTGCTTATCACCCAGCATTAGTTGGAGCCTTCATATAAAGAACAATGTGTTAAAAAGAGAACGCGCTTTAGGCCGGCTGACAAGAATCGCCAATAAAAAGTTTGGGATGCGCCGCGACTCATTATTGTTACTATAAAAATCCTATGTAAGACTTATACTTGAATTTAGTTGCATTCTGTTCTCTGGTAGCGCAGACTACAAGATTCAACCCTTAATCTTACTGGAAAGGCGCGCTCTACGTCTCTGCCTTGGTCTCCCAAAATCAGTTAAGCGCCCTGCTTTATCCGGAAGCCCGTATCCCTGATCTAATTTCCCGCTCGGTGGCTCGGTGGTTAGGGCCCTTGACTACTGATCTGGAGTAGCCGGGTTCGAACCCGACCCGGCGTTTCGATGGAGGCGAAACGCAAAGTCGCCCGTTTGCTGTACGATGTCAGTGCACGTTAAAGATCCCCAGGTGGTCGAAATTTTTCCGGAGGCCTCCACTACGGCACCGCTTTCTTCCTTTCTTCTTTCAGTCTCTTCTTTGTCCCTTTCCTTACGGCGCGGTTCAGGTGTCCGCCGATAAGTCAGGCAGATACTGCGCCGTTTCCGCCCCCAACAACCAATTTTCAATTCTTTTCAATTTCTTTCCTCAGGTCGTTGGACCCGGTGCCTGATGTCAGTACTCCCATTTTTGTATCTTAGCAGGCCTTAATATTTTCTCATCATTGGCCATGGTATGAAATACCACAAATTATGTTAACGCAGAACCTTTTAGCACCGATTGGTGTTAATCTCAGTTCTTTGCAGTGGGTTCATGACACGCCGGCAGAAGTAGAATTCCATTTCGACCACATCTTCCCATCTCATGCGAAACACATGCCCGCAAACGCTTTAAACGGTCTTCTTTCTGATCACATAGAGGAATACCCCCATCATACGGTGCTTTCTACCGATGCCTCCGTCAGCTGGCAAAAAGCTGCAGTCGGCATCTTTTCGCAGGATTTGTCATGGAGCTTTTCTGTCCGCATCCCAAATTATATTGCTATATTCTGTGCAGAATTTTTGGCTTTTTGAATGGCCCTGCACTAAATTCCATGCCATGTGTCACACGTTATTATCCCCGCTGATTGTTTGACAGTTTTAGCATCCCTTGAAATTTCACAAAAAGATTTTTTGAGCCGTTTCCTGCGATTTTTTTTGTCCCATGCACTTTGAAGGAGGTCCGTTTTGTCTGGATCCCTGGCCATGCAAGTATTCATTCAAATGAAGTGGCTGATTACTTAACAAGGTAGGCTCTTGACCGGTCAGTAACATATCCCGTCCCGAATTTTAGTCTGTTGGTGATTTCCAGGTTTCGGCGGTTCCAACACAAATCAGCCAGGCTACGTGATCCCTTACTAAATATCACTGATTATTAGCACTTAGCATATAATTGGAACGTCCGTTCGTGTAAAACCAGGTTGTGTGAGGTATCAATGGCGCGGTTGTGGTGCAGAATTTCCAGTTTGAATTTATATGTATGCAGATGCGGGTGGACACCGACAAACCTATGTGACTCATGCGGGGAAGTTGAATCAGTAGACCATTTTCTTCTGTACTGTCCAAAGTTCGCACTTCAAAGAAATATTTACTTGGAGGTCCCTCTCTCCAGGTTAGGGCTCCCGTTATCTCTGCCAGTGCTGTTATCGTTCAGTGCGAGCGCCAAACGATTTGCATTGGGCTCAATTTGTGGGATTCCCCATGATTTCATAATTGCAAGCGGTAGGTTGATTTTTTAACTCTTTTAAAATTCTTCGAGCTCTCCCTTTTTCTCCAAACTGCTGTCTGTTATTTCACTTTAAATATTGTTCGGTCGTTTTTATTGATACATTTTTAAAAATTTGCGCTTGGCGCAAAAGTTTTGTCGTAATCTCCTATAGAAATTTCCTCTTTTATGCCACTAGGCCTTGGCTAATCCCCCAGGTGGGTACGTGCCATGTTTTAAGAGGAAGAAGAAGAGCGCAGAGGTAGAAGAGGGTACGCCTCACCCTACTGAGTCAGCTCTCTGTGCCATTGTGTGGGGGCAAACACAGCAACAACAGCTGTCTGTCCCCATCGCAGAACGTTAGGCCTCCGTACTTTCCGGGTACGTAACAGTTGTGGATGTGATGGGTAGATCACCTTCGAACCCTATCGACTCCGGTAGAGCCGAATTTGCTCTCCGGGCTGTCACCGTTGCCTTTGAGGGTGATCAAAGGAGGCGACGCACTGCAGCCAGGAGTGGCAGCAGCGCAGACTTGGCAGAAATACCACGATCCGCGGACATTTTCTCGAAGGGCTGGGGAAGACGTGGACGAAGGGCTCGCCACTTTCCAGCGGGTGAGCAAATACAGCCTTTGGGATGCCGCCATTAAGCTGGTCACCTTTTGTTTTCGGATGGTACTGCTTTGAAATAGTTTGAGAACCATGAAGCCTTTTTAACGAGCTGAGACCGCTTCGTGGATATAACTCCGAAAAGGAAATGCGCTGAGCAGACCTTGCTACAGCGAGCGAAAGTGAGACGTGCACGACATGCGCTGAGGAGGTCTTGAAACACTCCGAATATACCGATTTCCGAAGAGGACAAAGTTGGCCATATTCTCAAGGGCAGTGCAGATGTTCGTGATCCGATATTTACGTCCCCCCGGGGACCCTCCCGCTACGCACTATGACGGACCTGCTCCTCTGCCTCTGATCGTAGCCTGAGCCCCGCACTTAACGCTCCCCCCCCCCCCCCCCCCCCCCCACGTTGTTCACCGCCACCGGGAAGCTAGCGGGTGCAGCCGATGGAGGCGCGGTCGCAGGGTCATCGATATTGCCAGTTCTGCTTTTTCTGATAAAGAACCGCCTTGAAGTGTTAGTGGACCGTACCTGCGTTGTGGCTTTAGTGGACACGGATGCCATAGTGCCGGTGTTAAGTCTAAAGCTCAAGAAGCGTCTCGGTCGCAAAATAATGCCTGGTTAGGAGAGTGGTATGATATCCTGTGGCGTCGAGGGGGAATCATTGGTTCCGCTTGGTATTTTGTTATGTAAATGTGATAGCTGGCCACGTGTTCAGAACCGAATTCACGGTGCTCCGTTGCTGTACGCATGGCATTAGCTTGGGTATTGACTCTCGACTTCCACAGATAAGGAATTCCAGGTATTGGCTTTTTACAACACAGTGGTGCAACTGTCGACTTCCACAATCGACGAATTTCACTAAGTCCCAGCTAGTCTTCTGCCGGCTCTCATTTAAGCGTTTTCTGCCTCCGAAGGCACAATCGTTCCAGCAATGTCCGCTATCTTCTTTCCGGTTGTTTCCTCCAGCATGGTTTGCGATGCCTTCGACGCCATTGTGGGCTCTACTGCCCTTACCTGTGCTAAGAAGAGTGAGTGTATCTTGGTGCCGACCGTTGCACAGTTCCAGTGACCAAAGACCACATCACACCATGGACAGCGAACTAACACTAATCGGTCGAGCCCGTCGTGTTACGCTGTGGCATGAAGCCTGCTCATTCTGAGGAAGGTCCATCAGTTTTAGTCGCGGCGCAGAGTAGCCGTGCTCTTGGAGAGAGGGCTCGTCCCTGTGTAGAGTCTCAAGTTCGGGCTATAATTAATTAGGCTTTCTACAAACGAGTGCCGCATTTTGGTGGAACTGCTTTCAGATCATGTGACGGTGATCGGCTTCTGCAGGGGCCATCGAGCACTGCTCCTAGCTTCTCGCATTCATCGCGTGATCCGACACGACAGAACCTGTACCGCGTTTCACCGACGGAGCGTAAGATAATAGACGAACTGCTAACACGCGGAATTATCCAAGAATCTTCAAGCCGTTGGGCGGTTCCTGTTATCCTTGTTAAAAAGAAAAATAACACGTGTAGGTTGCGTGCAGGCTATTGTCGCCTAAATGCTGTGAGAAAAAAAAAACAACGTGTGTACCCGGCATCAGGCATAGACGATGCCGTCGATTGCCTTTACTCAGCTTCATACCTTTCCTCTGTTAATATGAGATCGGATTATCAAGAACCCGACTCACAAAAAAACGACATTTGTAACACCCGAACAATATTATGAATTTAACGTGATGCCATCTGGACTGTGCGTTGCGCTTGCTCGTTTGAAAGATTCATCAACACATTTTTGCGCTGTCTGCAGTGGCAAATTTGTTTGTGTTATTTGCATGATGTTGTGATCTTTGGGATCACATTTAGCGTGCATCACACGTGCGTCGCCATTGTCCTTGACTTGAAAGCGGAGGCCTAGTCCTTAACTCTTTGCAATATCGTTTTGGGGAACTTCAGACGATTGTTTTCAGTCACTTGGCTGATAAGGAAGATGGAGGCTCTCACAGACTTTACACCGGCGTAGTGCGAGATGCAACTTCTCAGCTTTTTTAGGATTTTGCTCTTATTTTCTCCGTTTTATGCCCAGGTTTCGCGACGTCGTCTACCCTCTCACATGCCTCCTGCGCAAAGACGCGTCATTCAAGTTGACCTCTGTGACTCTGCTTTGCGCCATCTGAAATTTATTCTGGCGTCGGGCCCTTTCCTGTGCCATTTCTACAGAACCTTCTGCTCCCATTGAAGTGCACACCGAGGCCATCGGTGTCGTAATTGACGCAGTGCTCACACATCGCCACGGCAGCGATCAGCATATGATCGCTTATGGCAGTCATTCGTCCTGGAAATCAGAACGGAACTACACAATTACCAAACAGCCGCCGTGGTGGCTCAGTGGTTATGGCGCTCGGCTGCTAACCCGAAAGACGCGGTTTCGAACCTGGCCGCGGTGGTCGAATTTTGATGGAGGCAAAATGCTAGAGGTCCGTGTACTGTTTGATGTCAGTGCGCGTTAAAGAACCCCAGGCAGTCCAAATTTCCGGAGCCGTTCACTACGGCGTCCCCCATAGCCTCAGTCGCTTTGGTACGTTAAACCCCCATAAACAAAACCAAACCTGTCATACTCTTTTCCACGTGTTATCGTGAGTGTCGACCACCTAACACTTTAATGTGAAACAGCCGCCATATACCGTCTGCCACTGTTTCCGATGTGTCTGTTCTGCGATTTCTCCTCCGACACCGCCCTCCTTGAGTTCTCATCAGTTATCGTGGGCGCCAGTTTACCGCGACTGCTATTGAGAAACGACTTCTCTCCACGTGCAATTTCATTCAGTGGCCTCGTAGAACGCACAAACCGCACGCTCACAACTGTGCAGACCATATACGTCAATTCTGTTCATAAGAACTTGTATGAGGTCCTCCTTCTCATTACGTTTGCGTAACATACTGTGCAACATGCGACAACGGGAGGCCCTTTTACCTTCTTTGCGCGCGCGCACCCCGCAGCTGTATCGACACCATCCTTCCTTTTTCCCTCCATGACTAGTCTTTTATCGCCTCCACTCACTGGAGAGCTGAGGAAGCTCGTTGACTTCCCCGCATCCGCATTTTCGACCCTCGGACCGCTCCAAGCAACGCTACGACATCAGTCGCCAGCCTATCTCCAATGACACTGGCGATCTAGTGTGGTCGTGGACGCCGCTCCAGAAGCGCCGTTTTTGTCAGGAGGTCCTGTTCCACGACACTGGCCCTTGTGCTTGAGCGCATCAGTGATTTGAACCATATACGTTGTATCGCGCGTTACTGAAAATGGCCGATGTTCGCGCCAGACCCGGTGGTGCATGTCGCTAGACTCAAAAGATTCAACCCACGAGACCCTACTTATCTCGCTCCGGGGGCTTCGTCTGCGGATAGGGAAATGTTACGTGGTTTGTGTCGACGACGAAGCGGAGGGAAGGAGGAGCGTAGAGGTGGAATAGGCTGGTCGGCCTCGACGCACTGAGTTCTCTGTCCCCCTCACATAACGTTGTAAAGAACTCTTCAGTACATACTGAGGAAGTAACAGTATTAAACATTACGTTACAGTCACAAGTAAAAAATATTAGCGCAGTGACGTCACCGGAGAAGCGAAAATCGCACCGGACGGCTGGCGCGGCGCCGTGCTTTGCGAACACACCTGGCACGTAGGCTATCGGCGCGTATTCGCAACCACAGCGCCGAACATTGCTGTCTTCTGCTCCGGTGGCACGTCGCTAATGCTAATCTTTTCTACTCGCGACTGTACAGGAAATAAACAGCGCCAAAGCGCCTGCCAACAGAAAAGCAGCACCGACAACGCACAGCGCTCACATTTAATCCTTTGATAACGGGCGTCAGACCATAGGCTACGGTAAGACATGTCGAGTGCTGTCTATCGCCGTATGCGGCGCATCACAGACCAACAACGTGGTATGGCCATCGCAGTCCCAACGTATACCGCAGAAGGTCGGAAATTCGGATAGTATTTTTGGCTCTTCTGTGCTTCTTCGTGCTGTTTATTTCTAGACAAAAAGCCAGCGGCCAGCGTCTACACGTATTCGACAGATAACTTCGTTAAGTTCGGGACCCATAGCTGGCCCTGTAAATTCGCCTGTATCGGACTGCGTATGATACACGCGGCGTTTTTCTGGGATTAAGATCCTGCAAGAGAGCACTGCTTTGCTCTCATTCAATCGCTGTCGCAAGGGCTTAGTGGTTATGGCCTTCCGCTGCTGACCACTCGGACGTGAGATCAAATTTTGGCCGGCTTTTGATGGAAGAGAGGGGCCCAAGTTGACTGCATGTTGTATGGAGTCAATGTACCTTAAAGCAATGCAGACACCAAATTTTTGGGAGTGAGCTTTTGATCTGGAATGATGCCTACGACATTACTAAAGAGGATCACCTTGTGGAGTTCGTCAAAGCTCAATAAATATTTTTTAATTTAATTGTTTTCCTATTTAGTTTCAGCCAAGGTTTCAGTTTCCAGGTAGTGGCTGCCACGTCACAAGTGAAAATGGCATCACGTGACGAATACTCAAGCTGAAATATAATCGCTACTTTGCCGTTTTAATTCCTTTAATTCATTCAGACCCTTAGGCTAAAGTGCTACAGAAGCTGCAATGGCTAATGTATTGCAGTTTTTGTATGCTTCACGTGACCTGAGGCTCACTTGTAACGTCACAACCATATTTTGACTGTTGAAACCGAAACAGGAACTAAATGGAAAACTAAATTCTGTTTAAGTTAGGTACCGAGCCTAGGGGAATTTTGCGTGGTGTTTCCTGTTTACTAATGTCTACATACCAATCCAAATGGAAAATACACTTCGAGAATTTCGGTGCCCCTACCGCTTTATGAAACCCCTGATGGTCGGAAAAATTCCGGAGTCCGCCATAAAACGTGCTCATGTTGATTCCTATCTCTTTGAGGGCTGCTTAATACGAAGGAAACTATGCTACTTTGACCATACTCACCACATAACTGCACAGGTTCTAAAAGTACCCTACGACCAGCCTTCTAAACAGCTTTATATATCTCCAACTTCTGCCGGCCCTACAAAGGACGGAATCATCCTGTTACAATATTGGGCCGATTACCTGTGCTGCTTGGGCAATTTCCAGAAATGCCGCGGCTGAGATTCCATTGTTTGATATATTGGATAAATTCTTCATAGCCAGGACTCAGGAAGTGATAGCAGGAGCACAGGCTGACTAACTGCGAACACCAGACTGATTTTTGAACCTCTGGTAAACAAGACAAATTTGTTCGGCATTACTGCTACCCACATTTTTAAACAGCAGAATGGAACACCTTTGCTTAACAGTAATTAGGTGCCAGTGGCACATTTAGAAGCTACTAACACCAGTTATTTGCATTTACTGGAACTTCAGTCTACGTCACCCTTGTGTAGAGCGCTCGAGTAATGTGAACCACTTAGTAAAACTGAAATCAGAAAGCAGTCCTTTGTTTTCGGGCAAAGTACTCATGCCCACCTTGCTCGCAGGTTTTTGTGGCTCTACTTCCGGGATGTACAAGATATAAACCACGACGAGATGTCAGTTCTTGCGCAAAAGACTTCCACTACAGCACTCTACATAACGGTAAGAGAGACTGAATACTGTTCCGTCAGCGTCAATTGAAACACGATCACAAAACACAAAACTATGAGTGCCCGGAGAAAAAATACAGGCGATGCACGTTAACACTTTTAAAGACCAGTCTTCACAACTTCTAAGTGATTGTCAACTAAGCTTGTATTCAATCTCATTCAACAAAGATATTCTTGTTTTGCAGTTCATGTTTTGATTGTTTTTGATTGTCCTGTTCTCGTTTCATGTGATTTTGTTTGCCATTTCAAGAAAGCTAGTGCTATGTTTTCGCCTCGTCACCAACTGTAACTTGTACCCCATATCTCACTCTGCGCAAAATATTCCTTATGCTGGGAAGCGTATGATCAGTACTTGAAGCAGCAACTATACGCGAATACGTACCTTTTCGCTGTAATCTGGTGTTGGCAACGTCACCATTTTCGTTTTTGTTGTTGAGGCCTTTTCATTACACTTCTCTGACAACCGAACAATAATCGCCAATGCACTAACTTTTCCTAGAGGAGCCTTATCAGTCGATCGGCAGGATCAAAAAGTGGCAGCCGCTGATAACGTACGACATCATGGGGCCATTAAGGGCAGGCTGCAATGCTTTTATATCTACATGGCACAACTTCCTATTTCTGACGCTGGGTGCAAGCTGCCAGCATTGCAACAAGGCGAGCGAGGCTGCGTGAGTCAAGTTTTCGCACAATTTCACGAAGTGGACGAAGAAATAAGTTTGAAACTTGGCTCTCTAGTCCCTGTTCTTTGGAGCGAATTTTCCCTTTCAGTCCCTTTCCATGTAGATTTTTTCGCAGGACTAGAAACCAAATGTGCCACTGCGCTCTTCGGGACAGTACTTGGGCGGTGCACGCTAAAACGTTAGTCCTCGTGGAAAGGCTTTAAACCGGGGCCACTGCTGTGCAGAGGGCAGTCTCTCATTGAGTAAACTAACCAAGAGCTCACGTTATGTTAACGCGAGTTGTAACCAATGAGCAAATACAATACAGGCAGCTCGGACTAAGCCAAAGTGGTTACACTGCAGCGCTTTAGTTACGGTTAGGCGAATATTTCACAGTAGGGTATGTTATGTTCATGTACGATACGGTAATGTATGATATGGTATCGCCGGGTATGCTACAATATCTGTGGTGTGATACAATGTACTCTAAATACGAAATAACTGAAAATGGAGTGAGCTGTCTTTCAAGCGCACAACTACTTCAAGGGGCAGGGTGTGCTACCCGACCCTAGGTATACATTTCCATGACTTAAAATACGGAATACTTACGGCTGGCAAGGAAACAAATTCCCCCTTGAGAACATGCGAATTGCCAGCAGTTACGGATATTTTAACCGAGAGTTCATCTTCTCTATTTGTTCGCTTCAAGACCTCCTGCGCCGCATAGTACCAATGTATTATGTAACGACTGCTCTCCCCCCCTATTATGTAATGCCCTAAGCCAAGGGCCTTTAAAGGTAAATAAATGATGGTGATGATTTAAAAGCCTCCTCACATATCTAACTGAATCGACTTACTGCGCTTTGCAATGAGAATATACATCCGTTGTCAAGAGTAAGCATTCCGTACTTTCAGTGATCGAAATCTACTCCGCAACTTGGACAACATGCCCTGTTCCTAACAGGGAGTGCACTACAGGACATCTTACTGTCTTTTTGCACTCATAAAGGTTTGTTCCTGTTTAGAGTGTAGGCACGGTGTGGTATGTTATAATGTGGTACGGTACGATACGGATCAGTATGGTACTGTATGATATGGTATGACATGGTATGGTATCTGGTGCTTCATGTCCCAAAGGTGCACGTAGTTTCAGGAATGCCGTAGTGGATGGTTCAAGATTAATTTGAACTCTCGGAGGTTCTTTAGTTTTCCCTCGCACATCGTGCAGCGTGCGGATGATTTCGTCTTTCGCCTCCATAAAAATACAGCCGCCGAGGCCGTATTTCGGTAGAGCACGCGTCCTTGGGCTCAGCAGTCAAACCCCAAAGCCACAGAGACACCGTTTCAGTTAGACTGCGTATAAGTTTCCCTTTTAAGACTAGAGTTGATTTCGGTGTTGAATCCGGTGTGCAGGAAGCGATCACTTGAACTTGGAATTGTCTTGAAATTGTCTTTCTCTGCCTCTTCGGTCTTCAGTATAGGTACAGTGTGGTCCTGGAAATGTGCCGCGTGTCGAATCTAAACTTGTTGCACATAAATCTCGGGCGCAGATGTCTATAGCAGTGTCACGCTACCCAAACGTTTCGGAGCCTGCAGAAGTGCACAAACAAACCGTAGCAAGAATTATACCTGTTTTATTTCCTTCTATGTACATATGTACACAATTCACTCAGTCACACAGACGTGCACCAGTGTAAAAACGATGGCTATACAACGAGAGCCGGTAGCCGGCCTTTTTTTTTGTCTTACTTCCGTTACAGTATTGTACACACAGTGTGTTATCACAGCAGACCGAGTACTGCATGCCAAGAGCTACTCTGCAAACTAAACGCTAACCACCTAAGGGCGCTCTAGCGCCGCCCTGACTCAGCAGGGACAGCCGCTTGCGCACTGGAGCCGCTGGACTGCGCCGCCAATCTGGGCTACTCCTTTCTCGAGGCTACTACCATGCATTAAACACCAAGAAAAATTTCTGCTTGCTCTGGAGTGCCGGTAGACCGGAGTAGACGTGTTATTGGCCTAACATTGCTGTGGACAGCAGTGATTTAACGCTGTACCGAGGCCCCTAACTTCCCCGAGGTCCCTAGCACGTCTTCTCCTTGTGCTCAGGCTGAACTGCACTAGGGTCATTCGGAATTTTCATCATCTGCCTTGCGCCGCTAGGTGTCTCGAGGTTCGTGTAGCGCGTACTGTGTTGCAAACGAGTGTATGGCCGGGTACTTAGAAAAAAAATTGAGGCGTGTCGCGTTGCAGGTGTGACACTTCGGAATTTCTTTGAAATAAACAAGCATGCTAAGTCGTTTTCGCCTTCACTGCTTCGGATTGAAAGCGCCGTTTTTAATACATTGCTGGGCAATAAGAACGCACAAAGATTAAAAACTTTCATAGCGTTTAGAGCTATGAAATGTACCTGTTGCAAAACAGGGACACAACACATTTAACACGAGAAAGCTTTAAGCATATTTTCATTTTCTGTGCAGACGGATCTTGAGTTCGCTTATTAACGGTGCCTTACGCTAAACAGCCAGAATCTTTTTTATACCTGAGCCGTGGCCGTTATAGCAAATTTTTACGCCTGTTTAATAATAATAATAACCGGAGAAAGCGCATTCGGCGTGAGGGATGTAAGTGTCTGGCTGGCTCTACCGTCCTTTCCAAAGGCACACAGGCCAGTTCACTTGTGAACGCAGCTTTTTTCGGTTGGCTCCTGTATCAGTTTTACACTTTTAAGGACCGAACTTTCGCAAAATGTTAACAAATTTTTGGTTAGCAAGGAAGGAGTACCACCAGATGAATCTATGTCAGCTGCACCTTGAGGTACCGAGGCCCGAGCAGTTTTGCCAAAATTTGCGTACATTCGGCCGCAGAATCAGGTATGCGGACAAGAGTGGGGTAAGCTAAAAGCAGAAACGGAGGAAATGGAACGGAACATGTCAACCGGTTCCTTCGCGTCCACCTTACTTAGCTCCTATTGTAGTCTCCACCACACTAGAATCACCCGACGTACTTCGTAGCAGGGATACAGCGCATCAACAAAACAAATATCAAATGCAGACGCACACCACAAATTGAATAAGTACACACACGTAATTGATGAACCTATAGATATATTTTGCCAAGGGTAGATCGCAATGTAGCACAGCTGACAGCAAATAGCCGCGCTGCCATGGTCTCATCTTCACCCCCAAATTGAGGTGGTTCAACTGTTAATAGCAATTGTTCTTTATCTCGGCGTTTTGTGTAACACTGAAGAATTCCGCTTTGTATGCGTGCTTTTCTTGCTTTGCTCCTAAAAGGAATTAGCTGAGCGCTTTTTCCTCAGTCAGCTTCTTCAGATCTTGATTAATAATACTGTTTTCACTGGCCCGCTCCTTGGAACGGCCACGTCATCAAGGAGTACGAGACTAACGAAGGTGTATTGGTTAGTTGAGGCGTTTGTACAGCGCTTCAGAATGGAAACAAGAATTAAGCTGTTGATCAGCAATGAAGAAACATTGTGACAATGATGATATAAACATAATTTCCATTCATTGAAAAGGTACGCTCAAGAAGGGTTATGGAAGCAACGGCTGTACCGTTCATCCAGCATACGGAGCCATTGAGCGAAAACTGAGCTGTGTAAATTTGCTTGCAAGTGTCTATATGGAACTCCTGTGAGTTAGAAACTGTAAAGCGGTACAGTGTTACTTAAACAGCTGTATTCCAACTTTTGCATATGCTGCCATCTTTTTTAGCTGCTGAAGGGGAGACCTTGAAACGGCAGTGGCTGAAGTACTGCCGACTGCGCTTTTGCGACCAACCCTTAGAGCTCACATGGAGGAATTCAAAAGGCTTGCAGACAGCTTGCAGCCTGTCGCATTTGAACATGAGAAAGAATGTGAGCGGAAAACCGCTCTCATGAACATGCCTCCAAATCATAGTACGGCCGTGTTCACATTTTTTTCTTCACATTTTCGCCACTTACAAAAAAGCGATTGGGAACAAGGTCAAGTGCAAACATAAGTAAGCGGACCATGCAATCCTGTTCAGAGTGGATCATGACTGTCGTAGGAGAAATTAAGACACTGCATGTCCCTGGAGGAACCGTGCCAGCAGTCTCCACCAGCAAGTGATGTACCGCCTTTGCCAAAAGTAATCGAGCAGCCTGGGAGGAGCGGTCAGCGAATGGGAACCGGAGCGCCGCCGCTCGGCTGAGAGCCCGCTGCGGTCACGGCTGCTCGGTTACTTTTGGCAAAGGCAGTACATGCCAAAACACCAATTTTCATTGTGTAACGCGCAAATAGAGTTTGAAGGCTATGACATGCTCCACTTCGTGTTCTCACTTTTGCATGTGCTCGAAACTGCGCAACTTCAATCCCATCATCTCAGACATGGCCAGTGACTGTTGTTTCTCGATTCATTATATACAGCCACAGTTAAACAGAGGTAATTACATGATTTTTCAAGGAGAACGAGCCTCTTCCACCATAGCAGCATCACGACCGATAATAGAAGCGCCAGCATGGGGGCAGCACATTGCGCGGGCACCGCTGCTCTAGCACCTGCCGGGCACTATATCGCAAATAAAGTTATTGCACCAGCTTTCCATTCGACATCATTCCTCACAGAGGCTGGTCTTCATTGTAGTTCGCACCAACGGCAGGGATGACGTCGTGATATTAAGGCTCGTGTTAAAGTACCGCCTGTTGTATGTTGTTCGTGGATCTCACTTCTGATGTCGCGCGTGCACAAAAGTTGCTTCTCCCGAAATTTGTAGTCTAGGCCGGGAAAGAAAGCGGCCAGAAGGCGACGAACGCGGGGCATGTTTTCCCCTAACGGAAACATCGCCAGAAAAATGACAGTTTTCTGTAGACAAATGTAGAGCGATTTCTTTCTTCGCTCGCTCCTGCACTGGCTTTTTCATCTCACAGACCCAATAAATCTCTGATACGAGTGTTTCGATTCTGTTCAAAGAAGATGATCTTGCCCTTTACTGCTGATTCGCCAGTAATCGCTACGGCCACGTTGTCAACACTGCGGACTACTAATTTGGGGTGAAATTCGGCAGAAACAATTATTTACTAGCACCGACCCGTAGCGTTGTTGTCAGTATAGCGGCTGTTTGGCACCGCAGAAGGGCGCTTTCGTCACATGGCTGACAAGATTCCTGAGCAATAGATCTGATTGCGCCCCAGATTTGCAGACCAAAAAGCTTCATTACTAACTTAGCACGTGCCGCTGATCTTCAATGGCGCTGCGTCAACACTGAAAGGCTATTGCTGACAGATCATTTTTACATACAGGGCGACCGTTCTAGAATGACGACTTTCGTCATTTTCTTTTTTGTAACAGGATTCATACAAACGCGTCTTGATGACTTCACTACGTCGGTCGAGTTTTGGCTACTTTCAGGATGGCACGACCGTTAGACTGATATCCCATCACCATTACCCTTGCCGAACTGGAACAGCATCAATATAGTTCGAATCTTCTCCGGGAACGCCTTCTCCGCTGCGAACCATTTTTGCTGCTGTTTTGTACAGCGTGCAAGGAGTTGCTTTTATCAGCTGTGCGCGACAGATAGCGCAGGAAATGCAGTCAAGAATGCGAGAGCTGTTGCGGAGTACCAAAGCTACTTGATGTGATTCGATCAGCGGTGAAAACCCGCTGAACCTTTAGACCACTGAAAAGCTTCAGCTCACTCTAGGATGAATGAAAAAAAAAAGAAGCGATGACAAGGTATTAAGCACATACTTCAGCGTCCATAAATGTTTCCCATCCTCTAGCACTTCGTTACACTCTGAAACAGACGGCGTCATATTTCAAAGCAGCGTTTGCCGAGCGTGTGACTAACCGGAACGCCTTGGAAGAACTACGCTGGTGCTGTTCCTGCCGTTTTCGGTATACTCCAAGACCTATACGGGATCAAAGCCTCGCTTCAAAGTCTGCGAAGCTTCTGACCACAGCTAAGCATAACCCCTGAACAATGTGCGAACAAAAGCCTCCAGCAGCCAAAAGCCTGCTGGCTTCGTAGTCCAATGACCCCAGTGACGCAACCACAGACGACGGTGAACGACGGCACGTTAACAACACCCACCGAAAACTACTTTCCCGTCCCGAACGCAGTCGGGCGGGCTCCTTCAAGGCGCTACCGCTAGAGGGCTACACGAACCGTCCGCAGCTAAGGCCCCGCCTACTGGGCCTCAGGGACAATGCAAACGCCTGCCGCGTCCTGGCCGGCGATTGCGTTGTCAGTGCATAGATGCCTACAGCTTTCACCGGGCGTGCTGCTCTCTCAGCTGCAGGAGTGATGGCAATCGCGATGGCGGGAAGCGTCCGCTTCGACGTACCCAGTCTTTCCGTTTACATCGGAGCCGCACCTTAGTAGCAAGCTTTCTAAGGCTTTCTTCAGAGGGCGTTTTCGGGCTCAGTAACAATTTCTAGAAGTAGGATATTGACACCTGCGGCGGCATGCTCAACATGAAGTAGCGTGCAGTCGATGGTAGCAGACAGGGCCGAAGATAACGGTTAGCACCTATCTGTGCCTCGTCGTTCGTCAGTTATACTTCTACGTGGCAGCGCTCTTTCTATGACATTTCGTGGTCGCTAGCAACATAAAAACAACAAAGTTTAAAGCGCATTAACACTTCTTATTCATTTTTAGTGGCTTGAAAATATATTTCCGCGTTCCATCTGTTTATCAACCCTGATTTTACCTTTTCCAACAGATGCGATTTTGAAGAACCACTGGTTTTTGACCATTTTTACACGCTCGCCAATTTATTTGTACTGAATTATAGGGGAACTCATGGCGCTTTTGAGCAAATGGGACAACTAACGACGAGTAAACTTTTTTTTAGGGCCGATGCACCACGAAAGTTTAATCGAAAGAAAGGCTTGAGTGCTTTTCAGCGATATTTCTCACTTCTCCAAGCGGCATATCTGTTTCCTTTCTGCGTTCTGAGACGCTTATTTTTGACGAAGACTTGCCGCCAGTAACCCTGCTGGGTAAAGTGGATATGATATCACCACCCCGGAACGATAAACCAATAAAATTAGACGAATTATGAGTTGCTTTTTGCTGGCAGTGAACCTTGCAGAGACTACGGAAAGTCCAACTGCAAAACTACAATGGCGCGATGAAAAAGTTTTAATCTGCTTGCCAGGGTTAGTCGAAACAGAGTTGCGTCTAAAACATTTCCCTTCTCTCAGCCCATCCGAAGACCGGCAACACTGGAATTCCACACTAGTGAAGCAGCCGGTTTGTCAGAGATCACGCGAACTTGGAATTAAGAAATGTCCAGAAGCTCTCGCTGTGTGAACTCGTTTTGTGGATTGGAAATCGATTCATAACTCTCTCGCAAACATGTTATCACAAAGTGTAAATCTCAATTATGGTGTTTCTCACATTGGGGGCTACGCAGGCTTCTAATATGACACATTTTTAGTCAACCTCCTTTACCGAAAAACGAGCTCGACTTGCAAATGAAAAGATTTACAGTAGGCCTTTCATCCGCTCGAGAAAGAAAATTTTAATGAGCGGAAAGGAGGAGAGGTCGGCCGGTGGCAACATGACCCTGGCCTGCTACTCAAAGCGCCGGTAGGTGAGACGAGTTTTTGAATGGCTGATCGTTCTGCACCATTTCGGTACTGACTCACGCAAGCGTCTCTCGCAAACAGTAGCGCGAAGTTCCAAGTTTCTCAGCGAGGAGTTTTGGCTTCCAAAATGAACTTAGAAGAGATGATTTGAATGATGAATAGCAGAAGAGCTGACGTGAGCTGTACCTTTGAATCGCAATGAATGAAAATCATTTTGTTTCGGCAGATTTGCCAGAGTGGGACGGGTCGATGTAGTATTCATTTGAGCAAATATGAAGTACCGGCATGGCCATGACAGATAGCCAACGGATTTGCTTGAAACCTGCCGGACTTGTGAGGATTCGTCATTAAGGCCAGTAAGACCCATTCTGGAATACAAATAATTGCTCGAGCGTACAAATTCTGAAGCGAGAATGTGACCATGGCTCGATTCGACTGATTTCTGCTATATTGCATCTAATGGTTTCGCTCCCTAGATGGTAGCAATGCTTCTGGTTGAATAAGGAGTCTTGAAAGAAACTCGCGTGCATTCATATTGACAAACAGATTTAGAGGAACGCCACAAATAAACTGTAGGTAATAAGGGAGGATTCTTTGAAAGGATACTACAAAAACGAACTGCCAGTTTTTTTTTCTAATTCATTCAAGTTTAAATTTTTCTTGAGGAGCCTAGCATTGAAAACATCCGGGCTTCTACTCTGATGAAAAAAAAATGGATATCTCCTCAAGGCCTTAGGAATTTTAATTTGAATAAGGAGAAACAGAAACCAGATCTCCATGGAAGTGCCTTCAACAAGAACATACTTATATGCTGATTACAGCATATCAGCATAATTAAGGGATGATTTGTACCGAAGCGCATAAAACCGCCGCTGCTATCATCTGGAGGTTTTTTTCTGAGTGAAACTATAATAAACATAAAGTCTTCTAGTTTTAGAGAACAGTTCCACAATGAGGTTACCGCGGAAAGAGAAACTATCGTCAAAGCTTTTCGCTGCCGCACCAAATGCTACGCTTAGTTCTTTAGTTCTTCGAATGCTGCACTTGAAGCAAGAGGCTTCTGTGATGTCAGTGCAAGCATCACTAGGAAAATAGACGTTGTGGGGAACTCGCAACAAACGGCGTATCTAGTTCAACATGGCCCATCGTTCTCTTTATCAACAATCGTAGCAAAGCCTGCCGGCTGGGCCTTTTTCAACCGTTTATGTAAGGGGCTAGCGCCAACTTCTTTCAAGACTACTGGTCACGGAAGCTCGGTAATGCGTTTTGTAACTCCCCAAAGACGTCCCCATTACTGCCGTCGAAAAAAATGGCGCATGTTCTCCGTCATGGTGGACATAGCTGCGAGATCACCACCAGATGGAATGTTTTAATGTCGCTTTCACCCTTAGTGACCGCGGTTCGAATCCACTTGATTTAAATTTACTCTGAGAGTTCGGTCGGCTCTAACGGCTGTTATTCATTATTCCTGAGAGGGGCTGGCAAAACCCAACTTTCTGCATCCTTCCTCTGGCCGCCATTTTGTGTTCCTCTTGCAGGAAATACGCGTTGGTATGTGCCTTGCAAACGAAACGCCCATGCGTTTCATGATGCCTTCATAAGTTCTAATCAACAAATTAAAAGACCCGCCTTTCGGTCCCACCCAAGATGGAAGTTCAGTCGCCAAAGCGCTCGCAAAAAATGTACCTCGGCGAATCGAAAGTCTGCTAGATTTGGCGGGCCCTTGGTTCATTCCATTCGCCGCGCCCTCTGGAAGGGTAAAAGCTCTGTGGGCGAGCGCAGGTAACGGTTTTGCGGAGGTACCGGACGCCCGTGGCAGCTTAGAAACATGGCGTGGATCGTTGGAATAGAACAGCCTTTGAAAGTTGATGGAGTAGGATATCCTTCGAAACGCTCCGTTTGACGCGTGCCTCCGCGGAGAGCGATGGAAGCGTTTGTGAGCATTTGTCGTTAGTTGCACGCATCTTGCGGGTGTTTCCGAGTCTACAGTGCGATAAAAACATCACAGATTGGTGCCTTGAGGTACTGTCCGCTTGGCTGAGCCGGCTGTACCGGTGACGTCCGGTGGATGGCGCTGATGGCTGCGCAGTGGCGCTCTGTCTTTTCGGTCGCATCACGGGCGCCGGGTCAAGTGCATTCTTCGAGTGCCTCCCGAAGCGTGGCGCAGATTTCCGTGAATGTGGGTCGGTCGTCGGGCCTGGGAGGAAAAAATAACTTGCGATATAGAAACTTGAACGTGCTCAATGACTAGGAGTCAGATATGCATTGTCATTTACCATAAAACACAGTCTATAAAAGCACTAAAAGCTTGGGACCGCATCGGTGGCCTGGTGGTTTGAGCATCCGCCTCGCATGCGGGAGGTGCGGGGTTCGATCCCCAGTGCCGCCTGGTACCCACCGGTGACACAACGGGGACAAGCCTTCCCCTGGCCTGGTGCTCGGCTTCTTTAGGGCTTATTCACACTTGAGAGTCGCAGAGGTCGCGCGACTATTTTGGTCGAAAAGCGACAGTCGCGGGCCAGTCGCTCGCTGCTCGATTTTGCAGCCCCGCGACTGCGAGTCGCAAACCACTGAACCAATCAGCGAGCGAGCCGACCTTTCGGCAACGATGCCGCTCGCGGGTGCGCCAAGCGACGAACTGCGCTATCTGCTCCTTGGCTGCCGTAGTCGTCGCTAAGCCTATCCGGTTTCACATCGATTCCGCAGCTGAGAGCGTTTCACAACTGACCAGCGCTGTAACAAGGATGCTACTTTCGTTACGGCTTTATTGTCAGCCCGTCTCATGATAATATAAAAATATGCTCGATTTCCGCGACGCCTTCAGCAGCGGAGAAAGCAGACGCCAGGCGATCGAGCCGCTTTGGCCAACAACAGCAAAGCGGCTATGAGAAGAAATTTGCTTGTATCCAGCAGCTCGGTATTGGCAAACCACCCTCAAAACTGATTCATTTTTGAATTTCGACTTCCCAGAGCATGGTATGAACTCGAACAAACAACATACTAGCGCATTTTTCTGACGCTAGCGGCTGGCTGGCAGGACGCTTGTACGGCCGCGGTGCACATTGCCGCTATATCTTCCTCTTCGCTCAGGTCGTCGCAGCACATTGCTAATATCGAAGGACCAGAGTACTTTGGAGGGCCAAGCGCGAGCGCAGGAGACGCGGCCAAAGCAGACGAAACTCTCGAAAGCGCGCGAACGGCGTCATTCCCAAGAGTTCTCATTTCAAACGAGAATCGAACGAGAAGGCGACCCACAGGTCGCCCTTGGAAGTGTGAAAATCGGTGTTGTCGAACTGCGGTGTAGTCGCAGGCGACTGCTGGTCGCGCGACTTCTGCGACTCTGAAGTGTGAATGAGCCCTTAGGGTTAATTGTTTGGGAAAAGGGCGCTTTACCCCACCTTGAGAAGGAACATTATACCTTGTGCCATGGCGCTCTTTAGCCCCAGATGCTCTTGCGCCATAAAAAAATCACACTAAAAGCCTGGGCAGAGTTATTTGGCACATATCGACGTTTCAGAGTAGTACGAGAGAGTATGAGCTGTATGAAACAGACCGCATGTCCACTTCTGCGTCTTCGCGGTCTTTCACGCTTCTTTTACTTGGAAAAGCACTTATTTCACTCGAGCATCCACTGGCGTTATCTGATCCTAAAAAATCACTAGGTTGTAGTATTTTTAAAAACCTTATTAGACGAAATTGAATTTTGACTTTGCCTTGCACTTGCGGCCGCCTGGAAGGTTATCTTCTCTTGCTAAACATATCTGTGCATTTATGTCCTGCATGCCGATAGCTGGCAGGTAAAAAGTTTTGATTTCTCCCTTGTGCTATTTCTGACCTATTTCATTCGACCCACGTGTATTTAATGAGATTGAAATCACTAGTAAATGTTGAAAAAGTTTGAACACATAATTTACTATACTTAATTAGCTGTAACTTTCCCGCTCAGTAACAGCCTTGAAAAACTCGAATGAATAAATAAAACAAACTGCTCTAGAGCACAAAATCTGTGGTGAATGCAGGAGGTCAGAGCCTTGCACCTGCATGCTGTTTCACCGTAATCCCTACGGCACCACACTTGTCCTAACTGATCAAATCATCGAAGGCTCGTACACGCCTTTTATCAGCAAAGAGCTGGAATATCACTGGAGTAGTAGTAGTAGTAGTAAGTGCTTAATTCAAAAATAATAACAAAAGGAAGGTGAAAAAATTTTGCTAATCCCTGCATCTGCCATCACTGCGGCGGCGCCACCTGAGCTGGGGCAGCGGAAATAAAGGATAGCAGGCAGTTTGAAGAAGTGAAATGAAAGAGGTGAGGGGCAGTTAGAAAGGATAGACACTGGAGCTTACGCAGCCCTTAGGACTTGTACTTTATGATTCTTGCTAACCCTAGAAGAAACGGCAGCGCCAGCGTTGTGCGCATCTTCTCAAGAATCCAAAACACAGCCCGTTTTGACCACTACGATCAAATAAGGGTCTACGCAAGCGATGAAATGCAAACGTTGCGAAGATTTATACACCTCTGTAATAGCTTGCCACGAAATCATAATACTGAAGATGTCACACATAGAGGAGGGCCTCTTTATTACTCTGAGGCAAGTGAACACTTACTAGCACTGCATTTCAAAGAGCTATGGGTGTGCTTAGGTGAGAACAGCCATAGCACTTCTGTATGGGAGTCATAGCGGTATTATGGCCATGTCTGTGGTCAGATACCTAAGTCCTCAGCCATGTTCCGCCCGCATTCATGGCAGCACAAGCACTTATATGCGACATGGATATAGTCCGTTCTTGAAGCTTTCCTTGTTACCCAGACAAAAACTAATCTCGAGACGAAATTATATGCGCAAGAATTATGATAAATCTGACATGTTAAATAAGGTGAAATATTAGCAGTTTTGTCTGGGCCGAGGAAGTGCGCAATATCTTGTCTTTATCTAAAGTTTACGAGCTCATTTAATGACGTCAAATCAAGGACAACATGGTGCGAAGCAGTGATGCGAAGTGGCAGGCGTCCACTTTCCGTAACCATGCACTGCCTGCTAACAACGTAAGGGTGTGTTGTACTGTTTCAGCACAGCATAACGTTCAGCTACCCATTACTGCAATTCAGTTGCAAACACTACGATTAATCATAAGGAAAAATGTGACATTGCGAGTAGGTCAGTTAAGAAAACACACCCCTGTCGCGCGTTGTGCAATCGCGATGGACGTCGAAGCGACTCACTTGTACTGCCAACAGGACTGCATCAGCTGGTAGACGCGGTCGGGGCATTCTTCAGGCTGCTCCAGTCGCTGGCCACTCTCCAGCATCGCCAGGATGCTCTGGCCCGCAAGACCCTACGCACCGAAAAAAGAAGAGGTAAGGAAACAGTCTACAGGCAGTCAGAATGTCGTCATGGACTTGTATCTCCCCCAGAATCTGCTCCTTGTTAAATTTTAAGCGGTACCCGTATGTGGGAATTAGTATGTGGGATGGCGATGCTGTCCCGGTCGTTCGATGCGTATTTGCATCGGTCTTGTAAAGTGGGGCTTCGGTTGCGCACAGTGTACAGACGGGCCCGAGCGTACCTGATACGGCCTCTCGCCGTAGGACATGGCCTCCCAGAGAGTGACGCCGAAACTCCAGACGTCCGACTTGGTGCTGAACTTGAAGAAATAGATGCACTCTGGAGCGTACCACTTGAGGGGCCACTTGCCCGCCGCTTGGGCCTGCGCATCAAGGACTCTCATCAGGGGGCGGTGGTGTAGCGCTGTATTTGAAGGTAGCGGGTCAAAAAATCATATAAACACACTGCAGGGCACACGACTATGGAGATAGGGGCCTGGAAAAAGCTCCCTCTCTATTTTTTTCGCTGTATTAAAGTTGGCATCAGTGGGGACGCAGTGGGTCAAAAGTCAGGCTGTGCAACGCTGCATGCTTTGTACCACTTCCTCAAAAGCACGTGCTTTGGTAGCACCAGCTGTGCCGTTTTACGTATCTGGGCCCCGCCGATCTTTAAAAATCTCTTTCGTTCTTCAGCACTGTTGCTGTCGTCGAGGAGCCGTCAAGGAGTACTGCTCTTCAAAGGGACAGACATATTGTGTAACTTTACTGTTCGCCCTGACAATATACTTGCGGATTTCGCTAGTTGTCAGTGTGCAGTCGAGAAAGAGGCCAAGTGGGGTACCTTGTAGTAGTCTTTGCCGGAGCCCAGCGCTCGCGTCATGCCGAAATCCGACACCTTGGCGAAGCGGTCGTTGACCAGGAGGACGTTGCGCGCGGCCAGGTCCCTGTGGACCAGCTGCCTCGCCTCCAGGTAGGCCATGGCGCCGCATATCTGCGTCGCCAGGGACAGCACGCGACTGGCACCGTCCTGCTGCAGCTGAGACCTGCGGCGGTGAATGTGGAGCGAGGCAAATGAGTAATTGATGTTTAGCATATATTAATTGCGCAACCAATGGGAAGCAGAGAAATGATGTTACTACTGTCACCATCATGTCATCCGTCATACTTACGAACGAATGTGCTGATTCTGTCCGAATAGTTCTATCCTTGCCGACCCCATGGTCTTATCGCATCAATCCACACTCGAACTTTGCTTTCCAGTGCTTCTCATTTCGCGTGTTGGCACCAGTTTTGTCAGTACTTTCTTGCACCCTATGTGTGCATTACTCAAACTGTGTCCATCGAAAGCCTCGTTTTTCTAGACTTAAGCCAAATGACGCATACTCACTCACAAAACTCGTTTTTCGCAGTCTTGGAGATGAAGAAGTCAGTGCGATACCTCTATGGCACCTCTCACGGGAACGCACACTACCGATTCCACCCGGCTGGTATGGTCCATATTTATTGGCATATTCTACGGGGCACATTTCAGAAGGCGTCCACTCATCCCTACCCACATGTTCCATACGGCGCACTCATTTGGATGAGCAATTTCGTTGTATCAAGGGCACAAAACGACAACAGCTAATCCATGATACACCTGGTTAACCCTACTGCGGTTCATGCTGGAAGGTATTCCTCAATGCGGCAGGGTATAGCTGCGCTTATCTTGAAGGAGCTCCCATAGAGGCCCATGTATTCTTCTAGTATATATCATCTACGCTTGTAAATAAGCGGGGGCCCCTCTGTTAACCGGCTGAGCTTGCAGTGTAGCTCTAGCTGTATTAGGGACTTTGGCTCATTTCCTATCTGTGCCAGTTAGAGCTTTCTGAACCCTTACGATGAAATACTAACTAGCCGCCATAGTAGCTCTTCTGACTTTCATTTCACGACGCACGCGTTTCTTGTGCAAGTGCACAAGTTAAGCACGGTGCGGAAAATAGGTTCATTGTCCTCTACGCGTGACCATCTATCTATGTGGACAGAAGGCTAAAAACAAGCGGATACTGGAGGACTGGACGCGGAAAAGTCAGAATTCAACTTTATAAAGAGGAGGGGGCAGTGGCTTCTCACCTGTTGAGCCTGAGGAAGCGGTTGAGCGGCCCCAGTGGGGCCAGTTCCATGACCAGCATCAGTGACTGTCCTTGGGACACTCCTGGACACAGTGCGGACGCACATTTTCAGACACGCTAGCAGCACTGGTACTCCGAAGCAGTGTTTGTTCGAAATGAAACGTTCATCGAGCTCAAGGGCGATGGAAATGGCAGGTGCGTGGAAATATAATTGCCTTACTCCAGAAAACTGAACCGAACTAATGCCTACTGCCCACGGCGCTGATCTGTGCAGGAAATTAATATTTGTTTTTAAATGAAGGCCTCCAGGGCCACTATCTCAACTCAGAGGTGCCGGCGTCTATATATGAAACTAGTTTCCAACCTATTTCCTTGGCAAACAGAAAAGCATTGCGCAGCCATACGTTTTCTTTAGCAGCGGTCTTACCAATGAGGCGAACGATGTGCGGGTGGTCCAGCTGGGCCATCGTCTGTGCCTCATTCATGATCTCCTCCTGTACAAAAAGAAGAAATGGGCGTCACTGAAACCTTAAGGCACACAAGCCAGGTTTCTGGGGTCACAACGCAAAACCTGTCTTGCAGAGTTTTAGTCGCTATCCTGCCAGCACCAGCAAAACTCCCGCTGGGCCAATCGAGACCCACAGCAGTTGATGTGGGAAAAGCTACTGGTGATGGTTTGGGTATACTTAGTGAACAAATATTACTCAAAACGCAAAGAAAAAAACAGCTACATGGCTTCTTGCACAACAGCGTGCAGAAGTGAGGGCCATCTTAGTCTGCCAGACAAATTCAAGTCAACGGATTTCACTGGAGTCGGAAAAGCTGAAGTTATTTTACCGAGAGTATATGCTGTTTCTCACAAGTTTTCACAGTTTAGTGGTAATAGTATTTTAGCATGTGGAGGTTTAACGTCCCTAACTAACATATGAGCTATAAGGGACGCCGTCGGGAATGGCTCCGCATTAATTTAGGCCGCCTGGGGTTTCTTTAACGTGATCTCACATCACACAGCACACAAGCGCTTTTGCATTTCTCCTCAGTAGAAATTCGGCCGCGGTGTAGGGGTTTTTACTAGGCGATGTTAAGCTCGACAGCCAGACGCCAGAGCCACCGAGCCAGTAGGGCGGGTCCGCAGTTAAGTGATCAGGCCTGAACTAAAGAAGTATGTAAATGGAGCTAACTTCTGCACGTCCCGTATTGAGCCCTAGAACTGTCATGAACAAAAGGCGGGGAACTGTTTTCGCCCTTAGCCTCTTCAGATAATCTATAGTAAAGCGGTATTCATTACAGTTTTGCTCAGGGCGGCCGGCGTCTTACTGCGGCCCTAATCCATGGTGTATCCGGTGCAGTTTATACAACGGCAGCTTTAGCGATTGTCTCGCATTTTCTGATTCCATTTTGTTGCACCAAGGGCCCGTAGCAACATGAAACTGAAACTTGCAGACGTCACCCTAATGCCATTCGTGCGATGTTTGTCATAACATCAGTGCACTTCCAAATGGTCAGAGGGTCCGGAAGGACAGAACATAACTTTAAACAAGCACTCACGCTCCGTTCACCCGTGTTTATCAATATAGTTATTTATTTTTAAACACCAACAAATAGCGAGGTTCCCGATCGTGCATGCCGCACTCAGGCAGGCAGCCATGATGGCGCAGCTCAGTTTCAGCGAAACTGCCTCGTCACACTTTACGGATTCTGTGTACTGTGAAGAACTCAGCAGACCGTCACTATTGCGGCGCGCCACGCACATGACCGGGCAGACATTTGCATTCAACATCAAACAGCGTCTCGCGATTTCTATGGTTTCTGTTGGTTGTATGCCTGTCCAGCACATTCGCAGAAGAGCGCCCCTCCCTCGCTCCGTCGAAGCCCGGCGGTCTCACCCGGTGGTCGCCGACGATCGTGTCCCTGAGCCTCTTCACAGCAATCTGCACCTCGACGGGGCTGCTGCCGAAGAGCGCGCGGTGAACCTCGCCGAAGTTGCCCACGCCTGCGCCACCAAAAGAACAAACATCACTTTACACTGCAATAACAGCCTGCAGGAGTCGATTACGTTTGTTCATGAATCACTGTAGAAATAACCATATCTTGCGTTCAGCTCTATGTTTTGCGCAATGAGAGAATCAAAGATGTAAGGTCATGTCGAATTTTTTTTTTCTTGTAGATTTAGTTATGCTTAGGGCGAGCGTATGTTACTGCACTCGTGCACAGTATTCGGAATCATGAAATTACTGGGGTCCAGCCCGTACCTTAAGACAAAGGACATCTTTTCACCACTGCAACTGTACACGGCTATTCAGAGCACACAGTCTCCAACTGCTGGCTCATTTCATATATACGTCGGAAGGAGCCCCTCATTTCCCTACCATTGTCGGCTCAATAGCTCAACGAGGGTCTCATTGTTGGCTGTTCTGGGGCCATAGGCAGCATAAGAAAATACTTGCACAGCTATCACCCTTGCCGTTCGTTCACGCTCCTCGTGACACTAGCGGTACTACAGGGCGTGCTAAGTCTTCTGCGATGGACGCGGGTGGCACTAATGAACACTTTTTAAGGTTAGGTTACACGCAACATAAATACCCCAGAAAGTAGAAGCTTGAACAGCAGCCGCCGTAACTCAGTTGGTAGAGCATCGGATGTAACATTGAGAGGTGTTCGGGTCTCACCGACGGCATATGGTGATGTGTTCTACTTTCTAACCGGTTTTCTTTCAGTCATAGGGTAATTACACTGTTGGCCTCATTCATTTACAGCCTCCGGCAATGGGTTATTGTTAGAAAATAAGCGCACGCCTCAATTGTCGAGTGAAGGTTGCGTTGAAATGTACCAGATGTAGGGAAGAAAAGTGAGGACCCACTGGATAATACTTTGGACCTAAGCACAACACTCCTATGCTAGTGTTGTGCTGAAGAACGACAACGTTGGCGCTGATCCGACAGGAAAGCATCGTCGCGGCGCTCACCGATTCTGTCCTTGAGGACGATGAGCTTGGGGTCGAGGCTCATGGGGCCGCTGACGAAGCGCTTCATGGCCTGGTAGGCGGACTCGGACTCCTCTTTCGACAGCCACGGCTTCAGAGTACCTGCGGTGTGAGGTAGATAGAAAGATTATTCTCATCGTCCCCTTTAGGTCAGGGTGGTGACAAGTGTCACCAAGACATTATTTCTAGCGTGTTCAATATTTTCGGATTAACTGCCAGTTTTTTTCCCCCTTTGTAAACTACTCTATTGACCTTCACCAGTCCTCTAGTCGTTCCTTGTTTCTATGTTTTGAAAATTGTGCATTTCCTGGCTATTCCAAAACCTCAGTACTTCGCGGATTCCTGCGGCGGCATCGTGCATTGAGGGTTGGAGGGCCTTGAATTGGATGAGAATGTGTTCTATAGTTTCCCTTTTTAACATGCCGCAACAGCAATCGTCATCTGTTTTGGCGGTAAGGGACAGCGCAGAGAGCGAGCGCTCTTGCGTCACTTTGCTGCACTGCATTCCACAGCACTGCACGTGGTCAATATGTATCTAAACCCGCAAAGTTTGCACTACTAACGTATGAAAAATATGGGTCTGATTGATTGTAGCGCAGTCGTATAAATGGTATAGTTGCGCGCAATTACAACAGACGTCAGAATCAGGACATTATTTGGTAGTTTGAGGATTGTTTCGAAACACGATTTACAAACCTCCTGGTATATGGTTCCTCCTAGTTTCCGAATTATTACGCGCGCATAGAGTTCAACCAAAACACTTAGATCCGTTTACTTTTCTACCCACCAGAAGAGTAAGCTGCAAAAGTTTACGGAAGACGGAGCAACTAAAAAGAGAAAATTTCTTGCAGGTTCATTAGCGCGAAGTTTCAGAGTGAGCGTGATGATCTGCATTATAAAATCCAACTTTCTCGGGCAAAAACTTTTTAACTCTAAATTTGTTTTGTACTGCATGGTATGAAAATATTGAAGGTAATGGTTCATTCTTCTGATAGGTAACAAAACCTTTTAAAGTTTTTCCATCGATCGCATCGAACAGTTAAGATTGCCGTAGGAAACTAATGAGGAACGCTTTTGACGATAGCAAAACCGTTAAGAGACGAAAAAAAATGTAAGACTGCCGTCGGATGATATGAGGGTGTATTGAATGTTGTAGTGAAATCTTATATGAAAAAATTGCATTCATAAACAGCTTCCCGCTCAAAAATGCTTTTTGTCCAGAATTTCTGGGTATGTGCACGACACGCAAGTGCAGTCGTTAGTGCGGAAATTCAACCTGCGTGCGTACAGCCATGCGAGGAAACGGAGCGTTGTATACTTTCTCTTCGGGTTCGTTCGCAGCCGCCAGCTCGGCCGAGGTAGGTCATCCGAAATAATTACAGCATTTAGCTGATTGTAATCCTAACCGTTAATCTTTAACTACACTTATGTCTCAAAAACTGTATGCGCGTTGACAACGAATATAAAAATAAAAATACGCCGAGAAGACCTCATTATTACTCCATCACAGGATAGGGGTTAACCCTTCTGTGTTTGCAGTTGAACCCCCCCCCCCCCCTCCCTCCTTTTTTTTGGCTTCGAGCCCAATTCCCTGTTTTCCGTCGCCTTGATTCGTCGTTAGCTTGCTGTTGCTATATTGTTCAAAAGCGATAATCGCTGCTCCGTCTAAGAAGCTCGTCGCTACGACGAAAGCACACAGGACGATGTGCTGGGATGCGGACACAACAAAAAAGAAGTGTCGAACAACGACCGCGACTGACCAGAAAGCAGAAATGAAGTCACTTGAGGAGCCCCGCCGCGGTGGCTCAGTGGTTAGGGCGCTCGACTACTGATCCGGAGTTCCCGGGTTCGAACCCGACCGCGGCGGCTGCGTTTTTATGGAAGAAAAACGCTAAGGCGCCCGTGTGCTGTGCGATGTCAGTGCACGTTAAAGATCCCCAGGTGGTCGAAATTATTCCGGAGCCCTGCACTATGGCACCTCTTCTTCCTTTCTTGTTTCACTCCCTTCTTTATCCCTTCCTTACGGCGCGGTTCAGGTGTCCAACGATATATGAGACAGATACTGCGCCATTTCCTTTCCCCCCAAAACCAATTATAATTATAAGTCACTTGAGGCTTCTGCGGAAATTCTGCGCTTTCTGTTTTTGGGACCACGAAAATCGGAAATCGGATGCGCGTTCATTATCGTCAGCCGAGCCAATCCACTGCAAGACAAATGAATCTCCCATATCCCTCCAATTAATTTTGTCCTGTACCAGCTGCGGACAGCCTGTTCCTTGGAATTTCTCAATCCCATCCGCCCTCCTGGCTCTCAGCTGGCCATTGCTGTGCTTGGCTTCGCTTGGAATGCAATCCGTTATCTTTAATTAGGCACTGTCTGTTGTCTGTTCTTCGTGTTGAATGCCCTGCCCATGTCCATTTCTTCTTTTCGATTTCGACAAAGCTGTCATTAACTCGTGATTGTTCCCTGACCCATTCTGCTCTTATTCCTGTCTCAATTAAAGCCACCATCGCTGTTCTCCCCTGCACTTCTCCTTCCCTTATGACCGGGTATAATTGTGCCTCTATACGGGCGTCCTCACCGTCCGCGCTGGCGGCCGGCGGCAGGTATCGCTCGGGCGAGGTCGGGGCACTCGAGTCCTTGTCCTTGGGCAGCGACGGCACGTCCTGGGCCACGTCGATGAGGCGACCGCTGGAGGGGCTGCCGCCGCCGCTGTCCGAGCCCGGCAGAGTGGCCGAGTCCGACAGGCTGCCCGCCGAGTCGATCTCCTCGTATGGACCGTCTTCCAGGTCTCCGCACTGCGAGTAGAGCATGTACGCGCTCATCACCTTCCACTCACTTCAGCTTTTACAGCCCGTCTCCCATGTTCTGTGTCCAGTGCTGAAGAAATTACATCCCTGTCATTTTTTCAATCGCAACAGTGAGCCAAACAGGTCTGTCTGAGCGATGATATTTGTGTTAGCAGACTGTGTCCTTAGATTTTCTGCTCGTTACTTAGAACACAGGAGCAAACAGCCTACTACTATAATAACATAGATTCATATTTATGTCGTCTAGCTGCTTCCATTGTAGTGTCCTTATGCTAAGTATTTGCGGAAAGAAAAGTGTAATCCTTCACGAAAAATACACTTCTTTCTTAGTGTAGATACTGCATGAAGACAGTATGTGATGAACTCATATACCACCACCACCTCACTTTTCGTGGGGTTGACCCAGAATGATTTGCTGCAGTGCGTGCGATTGAGACGCGCTTTCGTGTCACTGTCTTCCCGGCGTACGCCCACAAGGGCGGCATCTGACTCTGGCAGGCGTCTGATGGTAACGCCACCCAAGCGTCCGTGTTGTCCTTTTTCTTGTGTCCAGTACTTGGCGCTAAAATAAATTTATAATGTTTAACGTACAACCAGCCCAGCAGCTAACACATTTAAAACACACCGCTTCATTATAAAATGTGCTGTCTGTCAGCGTAATCCGGAGATCCAAGAGACTGAGAAGTACAGTGTCGGAGCAAAACGCATGTCGGTGTAGAAGACGTCTGAGTACACTCTGCTGCCTCCGAGGTTGCCCAATCATTTTCAGAGGGGTGGAAGGAGCAAAAACACCCCGGAGCAAGAACACACAGGTCATCTACGCACCTCCGAGAAGAGTATGAGCGTGGGCGAGGGGCTTCGTGCTTCGTCAGGGAGTGGCACCGGCTGCGGGAAGGAGTCCAGGTCGGACAGCACCAACGCCCGCGTGGCCACGCTGGGCGACGAGGCGCTCCGCCGGCAGGGGCCGCCGGGGTTGCAAGACGACGACGTCGCCGAGGGCGCCGCCGGAGGTCCCGGGGGAGGACTCTCCAGCTCTATCAGGGGGGCCAGCTGAGGAGGAAGCGCACGTGACGGCAACGGCAACTCCACCAGACTGAAGCCGGAAGTCTTTAGAGGGGCCAGTGGGTTCATGATTAGGGCTAGCACAGCTCAAGAAAGCAAGGGTGACAGGGAGAAATAATCAAGATGCAATACGCACCCTATTTTTCTTTATTCTTGCGGCCTACCAACTGATTTATCGCATCCACACACCGTCCTCGTACACAATGTCACGGCGTTTCTAGGTGAATAAAAAGCACGGCAAAACAAAATAAGGTACGCAGTTCTAAACCGACCGCCGAAAAGGTACAACCACTGCGTGAGATGAAGGGAACACTGTCGACGCACATCCAGATCTACTCGCGTCCTTCAAGAAATGTCCTTCCGAGGCCTGTCTCGTCCAACTGGAACCCTCCGCTCCCTCCAGATTTTTCGTGCTGTGCTAAGCGTGGACAGACTGAAGCCCCGCGCAGGCACAAACTCTTGAGCATTTAGAGAGCCTTGCTGAACGATTTGTGGAAATGAGTATCTTTGCTGACGTCGGTCATCCGCCCAACCGATACCGATCGGCAGTATCGGCCTTCGTGCCTGCACCTGTGGTGTGTTGCCTGGTCTGCCAAACTTTGTTATGCTCGTTCCACGCTTTGCAAGTAGAGTTTTACGCGCAACTCTGTGCGAGGTAAATGGTGTGGTCGTAGTAGTATACTCTGAACAGGAATACGCCTATATGGAAGGAGAAAGGGAGTGTGCTGTCCTTTATTGCACTCCCTTTTTATAAACGATAGTGCGCTAGAGGACAGCTTACTACCGTTTAAAGTATATGTCGTAACTCAAAATCGAAGCTTTTATTTCTTGCTCACAAGACATGGTTGGGCTCAGGGGATTGAGTTATAACGGGCCTGTGGGCACGGGACTCGGCAATCGCTAGCCAACCACAGTATATTTTAGACAAGCAACTGTTAGAATGCATTATATGCTCCATAAAGACTGTCTGTATACCTCCATAATGCGGGACCCACCATACTCACCCCTGATTTACTCAAGTATGACTCGATGGTGAGCCATTTGTGGTTATGCGGTCAACGTAGCACTTGAAGAGGTTGCACCCAAAAGATAAGGCTGCGGTACAGTACAACGGTCGTTGGTGCTTATTCGACGCGGAGGGCGAAGAAAAGCCTGGGAATTCTCTTTTGTTCTCATATGAGTCTTATCCTGCCGCGGGAAATATTTCGGCACGCCGCGGACACGGCGTATGTCATGGACGCGGTGGATGCCATGGACGAAGCGCATCTCATCGACGCGACTGGAGTCCTGGACCGTTTTATTTCTTCTCTTTATGTGCTTATACCAGCCCGTTGTGCCTTCTGGCGGTGCGGGCAGGGCACTTTATTTTTATTTTTTGTGTCCAAACTAATCTCTCTTTGCTTATGCCACCAACAGTAATTATGTGGAGCGGGGAGTCCTCTTTGTATCGGACTCGTCTACTATCTGTGTGCTTATATCCCGGACTGGGTAACTTTATTTCTATTTCCTTTTCTCGCCCACTCTGCTCTTTGTGTGCTTATACCTATCTTCTTTATCCCATGAAAACCGCAGTGCGGGCACGTCGAACGGGCCATACGCTGTAACTCCACTCCCACGTCCCGAGGAATACGGCCCGCTCTCTCTCAGCTCAAAACACTAAGAAAGTGTGCCTTCTAACTGCTGAGGGCTAATAGCGGCACTTCTCCTCTCCCAAACTTAATTCTGAGCAGACAAGACAGGTCCCTGGGTAGAGCGGCTAAGACGCACTGACTCCTCTCGCTTCACTGTAAACACTTCATAGAGCGGTTATCCCGACAGTCTCAATGCACGGCTTAATTAGGAGCGGGGGGAGGGGGGGAGTGCTTTATTAACAGCCCTTTCAAACGATGCCGAAACTCCGGGGCATTCTTTAAAAGCACAGTGAGAAAAAAAATTTCACCGTTCACAGGCAACTCCCCTTAAGAGCTGGCTCACTCTACAATCCCTCTCTCCAACGACCTTACCAGAAGCCCCTCGCGGAGGAAGTCATGGCAGTGCCGGAAAGAGCAACGAGCTAGACATTTAATACAAATGTTTGCTGTCCCTCACCTCTTCTACGGGCTTCTCCTCTGGGACCTCCACCAGGCGTGGTTCGTCCCCGACTGGCGGTGACGACCCGGTCTCGGATGCGGCGGCGGCGGCGGCAGCGGCCGCAGCGGCCGCTCGCTGCAGCAGGGCTTGTCGGTTGGCGTACACCGGGTCGTCCTGGTAGTCCCGGCGCGCCAGCGAATGTCGCGGCGCGGGAACGGGCCGCTCGCACGAGTACTCGGACGGCACGGACGGCACGCGCCGGGGCAGGGTCTGCTCCATCTCCGGCAGCCGCTTGCCGCCCGAGCTCTTCCGACGCAGGGTCTGCGAGGCGCCGCCAGCCATCGCGGAGGCACGGTTATGTTCCAGGCAATGCAGTGTACTCACGGGATTTGCCAGCGCTCAGGGGGTCTGAACGCTGTGATTTGCGCGTTGACTAGAGCGCATTCGACGAACAGAATGCCATGCACTGAACGCAGCAAGATGGTGTGCGTAAAGGCATGGGAAATTGGTGCGATATGCTCTTGGAGGAATGGCGCGTCAGGGAAAGATATGGACGAAAAAAAAAACACATAAAAGGTGCGTGTGTGTTTTCTTTCTTTCGTCCACGTCTATGCCTGCCGCACCAGTCCTCTTAAAAGTAGTCTGCGTTCGTGGAGGCGTTAACTGTAATTATTCCCATTTTCAATGCCACCCCGGGACCGCCTTTTTCGGGACCGCCTTTTCGGGAATGCAATTTCGGGACCGCCTTGCGACAGCGCTACTAAACTACATTAGAGAACTCTTTGGAGTAACCACTGGTTGTGATGCAGTCTGAGTAAAAATGACAGTTCTGATTACATCCCATGTTTTATTTTCATCATTTTTTGTGGGCCTGCCGTACAGTTCAGCATTATTTCCGTGTAAGCACCGAGGGCAGCAGTACTCATTTTTATGCATCCAGTTTACTAATGGTAGTTCTGCTGGTGTAATTTCGCCCCACGAAATGCATAGGTGCACAAAGACTCATGAAGGTAGACTCAGCATTTTTAAATACCACCTGAGCGAACTTCACCACACCGAAATTTTTAGTTAGGCGAACTATTGAGTAGTCCCCCGCCGAAAAGTCCTTGTGCCCTATGTGCCTAACGCAAGCAATTTCAGGCCACTGACATTTTCAGTTAACGTATCACTTCCTGATCAGGATGCATAATTTTGGCGGGCATGGAGGAATTTTCGCCCTATAAATCGGCGACACTGCAATCCTACGTAAGCGTAGCTTTCGAAACATTGCAGCTGAACACTTTTACCTGAAAAACAGCGAGATTTCATATATCTGCTTTCAGTCTAGTATGCAGCTGGTATCGAGCTTGAGCAGGAAAAGTCAAATCAATAGTTGTCGAAGAAACTGACAGAAGAGTTTCATAAGGAGAGGAACTAACGCACCTTTAAAAGCTGGAAGCTTTTGCTGCCGCCTCAGCATTTGTATTAGGAAACATTCACTAAGCATTTGCGAACGAACTCGCCAAGTTTGCTACGGTACAGAGGTCTATAGGAAAGTTCCAAAGGAAATGTTTGCCTTCTATCGAAATTGTCGAGAACAGAACAGTACTGACCGAAGAATTGAACGTAAACCTTCCTTGTATTGGGATGTACATGCTTTCAAGAACCGTTTCAATGTTAAAAATTTAGTCTGATTTCTGAAAATGAGTGCTCGTGTGCTGATTTCAATGCCGCAAGCTGCCCCGTACATGTGCATTTTTAAGCGGCCCTCGAGTAAATATAAATGGCATCTGAATGTCGTCTCGAAGTGGTAAAAAGGGGGAAAGCCGACCAAAAGTAAGAGCAAAAAACAAAACGAACGGGAGCCGAAACGTCGTTTTGTTTTTTGTTTTTACTTTTGGTCAGTGTCCCGCCTTTCTAAGTTTTATTATGATTGCTCCCGATCAGACTAGATTTCGTCCGGCTCTCGACTTCATCAACCTTCGCCCGGCGTACGGCCAACCTGCTGTGGCAAGATTATGAACAAGGCTCCCGTACGGGAGCCGAAACGTCGTTTTGTTTTATGTTTTTACTTTTGGTCGGCGTCCCCTATAATATAAGCTTTTTTATGATAATGAATAATGCCAAGATATGCAGGTGCGTCTGTGTCGTGGGAATGGAAATTGACATTTAACTTCATTTGTTTCAACAGCCACGTTCACGATTGTTTTCTGAACGCTTCAAAAGTGCTCATGACGCTCATACGGTGGGGACGTTTTCAGCGTGGTTGTCTTTTATCCTTTTGTAAAGCGCAAACTCTTAGAGGGTATCAAATGCATAAGAATGGTAAAATTGCACTCAGAATGAGTCTAGAAATTGAATGACATAACTTTCAAGCCATTCTGACCTCTGTTTTCATAGAAAAAATGGTTCCACACTTGTAGACATGACTTCGTAAAAACATCTCAAATGCCTTGCGTATCCGTACTTTAGCCTTATCGACGCATAACAAAACTTGCAGTAGAATTTAAAATTGCTTCAAGAAGTATTACGAGGCAGTAGACCGATGAAAAGGCTCAAATGCTGTACAGTACTTCACATTTTACTTTTACCGATAATATGGGCCGCATCAAACTATGCATCCGCACTTGTATAAACATACGTAATAGCAAGGAGGCCTATTAGCGAAACAGAACAACATACCATGCTTACTGTATCACACTGTATCATTATATTCTATACCACACCAGCCTGCATATGCCATTTCATCCTGTACACCTTACCGGCCTCCGTCTTTGACTGTGATAGGATGTCCAGGCCTATTCTGTGTGCAGCCTTGCTGCACTTCTTGCTTTAATTCGAGCATGCGGAAGGTGCGGGGTTCGATCCCCAGTGCCGCTTAGTACTCGCCGGTGATATAATGGGTAAAAGCTTTCCCCTGGCCTGATGCTCGGTTTATTTTAGGTGAACACCTTGGATAATGAATGGCCGGGTCCTCGACCACACCTTGTGTGGACCAGGACACCTTCTACCTTCATAATCATACTCTAATTTGAACGGTGCTGAACTTCGCTTTGATTGGCGTAGTTTGTGCTCTTGACCGGTGCGTGTGCAACTCCGAAGTGACGTAGAACGTGCACGCATCGGAAGCTCAGCTCTCGATCGTACCCTCTGCGACCAGTGGTCCGGGCTGCCCGAGTCGGAGGCACTCGCCTTTCGGTCCCCGTCCCCCGAGAACAGGTAGCTGATGAAGCCCGGCAGCAGGTGATCGAAGCTGGACGCCTTGTGCAGCCGGCTGCCCGTGGCCGATCTACGGCCTCCCGACGAGCCGTGCGCAGCCGCCGATGGGTGGCCGCTGGTGGCAATGGGCGCCACCACGGGAACGTGCTGCTGCGGCGGAGGCGAGGAGCACGACAGCCGCGACGGAGCCCGAAGCCGAGGCATGGTCCGCGACCGCTCCATCGACTGCTTTGGAGAGGTAGTAGTGGTGAAAAATTAGTTGCGGTTTAGCCACTGCTAAACCTGGTTAGAGAGCGAAAGCTGGGGTGTATCGGGCAAGTAGACGCGGCTTGGCCTGGGTTTATGGGTTTATGGGGGTTTAACGTCCCAAAGCAAGTCAGGCTATGAGGGACGCCGTAGTGAAGGGCTCCGGAAATTTCGACCACCTGGGGTTCTTTAACGTGCACTGACATCGCACAGTACACGGGCCTCTATAATTTCCTCTCAATCGAAATTCAACCGCCGCGGTCGGGATCGAACCCAGATGCGGCTTGGTGTCTGTAACGTTGATTGCGTTTGGCACACTTGATAGGCAGTGCGCCCACCCTGCCACCCTGGCAGTTTAATTATTGGTTGATCGCGGGAGGTTGTTCACCCAATGAACGCTATACGTGCGCTCCTCGCCGCACTCCTCCATGGCGCACGGCTTCGGCTTATATACCCTCAGACTGACGTCACAACGGCGGTTTCCATCGCGCGATATCACGCGATTGTCACTTGACTATTCTACCCCCCTCTATCGGCGAATAGAAAAGTGAAAGGTTAAGGGCCAAAGGTCTAGTGGTGTGACACCATGATAAACCACATATGGTAAGTCCTATAGCAACACTTGACCGCTGGCTCGCTTGAAGGTCAACCGGGAGCGCATGGCTTACCTAGCGTAGTGTAGATTTCGCTTCAAAACTTCTTTATTGGCTTAAATGAAGTCCCTCCGGGTGATGCCCCTAGTGCGGGGCGCCATTTAGACACAGCACACACAAGGACGGCGGGCTTGTCTATAAACCTGGATAAGCGCTCGGTTCAGCTGCTTTAGTCTACGGTCCTATGACCTTCGCAGCTGCTGGGCAGCTATAGACACTTATTGGGCGCACGTGTGGACGTGCGCGCTTGCGCAGCTCGCCTGTAAGCAGGGTGGCTCTTCGAACTGCATCTTGTATTTGCACCACTGCTCTGCTTACATCATTGTCAATTCATCTTTTCCTATATCCCTCTTCTCTTCTACAGTATAGTCGGAGGTTACATGAATATATACATACTTGAGCACGACGTTTCAATCCTTCAGAAATAATGTACTCACACGGGAAATAAGAGTGTCCTGTACTTAATTCCGCTCTGTGCCTGTCCAGAAAGTCTGTTCTCATGAGAACGTAACAGACCGGCCCAACGGTGAACATTCTTCTTAAACAATAAGAATGCAAAGCGGGCGAATTTTTCTTGTTTTCGTCGCCGCCAGAAATTAGCTAAGGAGGAGGAGGAAAGGATCAGTCTGTGCGCTTTCTGTTGTTTGGTTCTGCCTTTCAGAAACGGTGCCTGTGTTGTGGCTCATCAGCCTGTAGAAAGGCTCATGAGCCTGTAGAAAGGCTGATGAGCACTCTCACTCGCGCAGTCTGCACCAGTCAATCAATCCGCCGTTCAGCTAACCAGTCAGTCAGTGAATTTGCGGCGCTCACCTGTGGCGCGATGCTGGCGACCAGTCGGTTGAGGATGCCCGTGCGAGTGGTCGTGGCGCCGAAGCTCCGGCGTGCCTCCGCCCTTCTGGCGGTCGACTTGTTGGCCGCCAGATGGCAGTCGGGACGCACGCACGCCTCGGTCAGCGGGCACCAGAGGCCGTCGCTGAACAGCGTGTAGTGGCTGATTAGCTGCGCCAGTGGAAAGAGGAGGGGATTATGTGCAGCCTTTTTACGTATATATACTTCGTACCCGATCTAACGAAACTCGATTTTACGAAGTCACCAATCTAACGAACAAATTCTGATTTCCCGGCAAGTGGCCATAGGGTTCAATATTTTCATCTGCCCGAAACAGCGAAACAATCTTGACCACCAAACCCGAATTAACGATTTTTTTTCTGGGAAGAAGTGAGTAAAAAAAATAGGACACTTCTGAATCATGGTGCCCACAATGTCTTGCAGCATGGTAGTATGCCAGCAGTAACATCTATAGGCGTCATAGTGACGGGCCTAGCTTCGATCTGACGCGGCGGCAGGCCGCGCCGCTGCACATAACAACGGACTCGCCAGTCGGTGGCGCTCCCCATATTCGCTTCGAATACCGGATGACGCTTTCAAGCACGAGCGATTCGGGCCGCCCTCGCGTACTTTTCGTGCGCGCAGGCGCGTGTTAACGGCAAATGTGACTCTGCGGCAGCTTTTGGGTGCCGCTAAGTTACTACTTTAAATTTAGAACATTTTACGAACTTCCCGATTGAACGAAATAGTTCGAAGCAGCTCTTCACTTCGTAAAATCGACTTTTAACTGTACTTCCGACCCTACGTATTGTACGTTGCCGTGGGGCCCCGCAACTGAAATGTGGTGCTTTAGTGGGCACATATTGTGAAACAGTACGCGGCAAAAGTATGAGGAAACTATTAGAATGAGCGGAAGCTTGCAGCTTATCTTCAAGGACAGGCACTTTAATTTGCTTTTTGCCATTTGCTCTTCAGTATCAGCTAACTTCACTAAGTGATCAGCCCACCTATATCGCGACCGAATATGACCGAAACATACCGTTTAACAAATAATAAGGTGACGCCGAAAGAGGAGGGCCCGAACCGGCCCCATTAATGTACTCGTAGTTGACAGCGTGAGTGGGTCTCTTTTCTGATAAAATACCATTTTTGTGGCTGCTCATATTGAGTACTTAGCAATACCGATAATCATAGTCAGTGCCAAAAAGCTTACAAGAGAAGCTTTTTTTTGGCGTAATATCAGTGAAAGCAGTATATGAAGCGCTAGGTAAGTCATTCTTGAGATATAAATTAACAATTTTGGCCCAGAAATAAAATGAAGGCCCGGCTTTAATTGAAGCCGCGTGCATAAAAACGCGTGCGTAAGTATGTGTAGAGGTAACTTCAATTCATCGTAAGTTTCAAGTTAAGACACCGAATATGTGATCTTCGCACTGCACGCCCTTCCCAAGTACATTTATCTCTTTCACTGGCATAAAAAAAAATCAGCTCGCGGGTATTCTTTCATCTTTACTCCACTATACATCCACAATCCGTATACTCTAAACACGCGTGCTCCCAATGTCTGCTTTTCAAGCCTGATAACTTTCAGTGCGTCTTAAGAAAATACGAGCGATATGTTTTATTGCTTTCCCTGCCTTTCTTTTTCTTTTGCGCTTGCGTACCCAGCGAATCTGGGCAAAAATACGTTTGAACGAAAATGGGCTTATGAACGCAATTCTTTCATCTATTGTAAGATTTCACTATAAAAGCCAATATAGCCGCAGATTTCTCGTCGGCGGGCTTGAATTTTTTTTATGTTACCGCTTTTGTTATCTTCAAAAGCGTTCCCCATTCGTTTTCTACGGCATGCTTAACTGCTCGATGCGAGCGATGGAAAGACTACAAAAGAAATATTTTGCTACACATAGGAAGAATGGACCATTATCTTCAGTATTTCCATAACAGCACCACACAGCTTTCCGATATTCAAAATTTTTGTCTAAGAATGTTGGACATGACCTCCGATAGAACGGCACTTCCGGAAGCGAAACGGATGACGTCACTGGTGCACGAGGTGAACCAACGTCTTTCTAGGTTGAAGAAACGTCGCTGTTTATTTACACGCGCGCCCTGTGTTTCCACCGCATGGCGTGCCGTTTCATTCTCGTCAGGGTTAATATCTCGTTGCCCGGCGCAGTTCATTTTGAACGGCCGCCCACACGCCGTTGAAAATACGAAGCGTCGAAAGCGCGTCCTGGTACAGCTTGGTACCACAGCGGCGCAATAATAAACTTTTTGAGAAATAATACGGGGAAGAAAAGGTCCAGGCGGAGGATATTTATGATTCTTTTACGTCAGTAATGAATTCTTTATGCCACGCCCGCCAGTCGTCAAACTGCAAGAAAAGTGAGCAAGCGTGGTTGGGCCCGAAACTGTTTTCAGACGCTGGGCCACGACCGTTTCGACCAAATGCTCCGGCCGCGCACTAAGATACGACAGAGGGCGCATTCGTACATAAAATAGGGAACGTTCCTCCTCAGGAACGCTATTGCTCCCGCGGGCCGCGGGGTATTATATGGTCCTTCCCTATACTTTTATTTTCCTCCCTTTCCGCAATGTTTTCCCTTTCTCTGTTCGTGCTATGGGAATGACATTTCGCGGGCATTAAAGAAGAAAAAAAATGAACACGCCCCCCTGCTGTTCTTTTCTGGGCAGACATGCCCCGAGAGCTTCTCTAGCGGGACTCGCAAGATAAATAAATCCGGGCGTCAAAAGAAACAATATGCCTCGGTGTTGGAAATCTTGGGGCTGTATTCTCAAGGGAGATAACAGGCCTGAGCAGCGGAAGAAACTGCGCGAAAAAATTACGCCGGGATTGTATTCGGGTTTTGGAGTGGAATTAAGGTTACGCCTGGGGAACAAGACGGGAACCAGCGGAGCGTGCGTGGATCGCTGAGGTTTCCCTACTACAGGAAGAAAAACGAGTTTTTTTTCTCGGTCCGTAATTCGAGCCGACACTAGTACCCGTCAGTGTCTTGTTTCTGGACTTGAAATTAGAGTGATGTCGTTGTTAGGTGATCCACATCTGTGCTCTCTCGCCGCTCATGTGCAGCCACACGTGCGCTTGCTCCAGAATAGAAAGGGTGGTCCGCAAAGGAGAAGGCGCAGTGACGTCCTCGAGTAATTTGCCGCCGACGAGAGAAAATAAATTTAAACACGACTGATTTAAAATAAACCGCAGAGTATGGCAGATAAAATTCGTCAGGTTATGCCATGTCCCGCATTCTTGGACCAAATTTTAAATATTGGAACAATGTAAGGTACTGTTATAGAAATATTTAACGTAATAATCCATTCTTCCCAGGCGCAGAAAAATCGTTTTTAAAGATTTTCATTCGTTCGCATCGGGCAGTTACAACTGCCATAGAAAGCTAACGCGGAGCGTTTTTGACGTTAGCGAAAACGTTAACAGCAAAAAAATGCAAGCCTGCTGAGGGAAGATCTGCGGATATATTCATTACTTCAGTGCAATCTTAGAATATGTGAAAAAAAATGCGTTCATAAACTCTTTCCCGTTGAAAAATGTTTTTGTCCACAATTGCTGCATATGACTTATAACAAAAAAAAATATGCAAGCCTGCTGGAGAAGATTAGCGCATATGTTGATTGTTATAGTGACATCTTATAATATGTGAAAAAATTGAGTTGATGACCTCTTTCCGGTTTAAAAATGTTTTCGTCCAGAATTGATGGGTATGACTTAGTCTCGTGCCGCCGGGCCTCTGGTACTTATTAATAAATGATTTGTTCAGGTGGGCAATGCGCAGGAAGAAAGTTGAGCTAACCATATCTGTGTGCCATCATTTACTGACAAGAACTCTTGCAATAACACAGGTGCAAAATTCAAGACCGAAGTCTTCAACAAACGTTGTCATCTATTTAAACAACTTTTTAGTGCTTCTGTGCAGTGTGATCTTAAAAATGCTACAGAAAGATGGTTGTAAGCTTTGAGTTCACCGTAACAGATGGTCATCGCGTGACAGCGGTAAGAATCCTGTGATCTAAGAAAATCGACTTTGACAGATTAGCATACACTGCATTCTGTCCGCAGAGCAGTCCCTTATAAAAATGGTCTATACACAGTTTATAGTCTTCTTAAAGACTGCATTGCCTTCCTATAAATTTCTTTTTGTCTATTCATAGTCTATAGACTATAAAGTCTACTAAAAGTGTATGGCCATAAACCCGTAGATTGTCTATAAACTCTCTATAGCATTTGTGTTGCCTATAGACTGTTATCTAGGATTTGTCTACGGACATTATAGACAGAAGTCTATGGACAGTCTACAGACTGTCAAAAAAAAAAATTTGTAAGGGGTGGCTGGCTACCACAAAGCATTTCCATAATGGTTGTCAACACGGTTGCCATGAGCGTTGAAATGGCATGCATGGGAGTGCGGTCAGCCTTTTTTTCTAAAGTATAGGTCCATTAACGCAAGTCCATCCAGTTATTATCCAAACAAAAAAATAGATCTACTTGTATTTTTTCCGGCTACGTTGACGTTTAGCCGGTAGCAAAAGGCGCATTCATCGCCGAGAAAATAGGATTTAAAAATCTTCCTGCCAGTCAAACCCGTGACGCCAGCGTAGTCCCACACACGACCAACAAGACGTCTACTTTAGAACGCATCTGCTCTGCACACACTGGAATATGCTCGAATGGAATATGCTTGATCTGTATGGGACTCTGGACAGTTCGATTTATCACAGATGTTGGGAACTGTGCAGAACCGTGCGGCTCTCTTTATTTTGGCTAACTATACCATCGTTCTGCTAGTGTCACCCAAATCAAAACATCATAAAACTTGATGCCACCAGCTACCCGCCGAAAGCCCATCCGTATTTTCCTGTTCCATAAGATTTTCTGCCATAATGCTCAACTTCGCTCGCAGTGAATTCAACCAGCACCCTTCATTCCTTATCTCCTTAACCACCAACATAAGTTCACAGTGCTCCATTGGAACACAGTAACGTGCGCGAAATAATAATTTCCGCGAACCTGTAAAGAAGAGAATTCCCAATATCCGCATCAACAACAAGCATCAATGATTCCATTCAGTTTAAAAAAGTGCTCACCACTCTCGTTACCTAATTACTGTTTTTGTATTTTGTTCATTAATTGATTTATTGTGCTGCTCCGGTGCCGCGCCTATTATAATTATCATTTTAAATGTTTTGTTATCCTTATCTAAGAATATTGTTAGAGTTATTGTTCTTGAGCTCAATTGTCTGTTACTTCTGTATACTAAGTGCTTTGTCGTTGCTTTATTGTTATTAACTGCCTTTCCCTTCTCAAACGCAGTCTGTACTCGGAGGGTATGTTAAATAATATCAAATAGTCTCTACTGTAAATTCAAAGGCTGATGGGAACGCTTAAGCTGCAGCGTTGCGACGTAAAGTTCAACTATTTCTTCCTGGGACAGAATATTCTGGGAGAGAATAGTGCTGGCGATGACTACACACTCCAAGGGCCGAGCTACACAGCACAGCTGCGTACAAAGCAGTACGCTATCAAGGCACGGCGTAAACACGGCACTCTTCGCCTCTGTCAGCGCAATTTCTCCGGATGTCTAGAGGCCTGACAAGAAAAATGCGATTTCTGGCAAAACGGGCGCGTTTCCATTTCCTAGAAAATTTAATCGCAGCCGTGTTTTCTTTTCAAACATATATGAGTATGTAGATGAGATCAGAAGTCAGCGCGGATTAAAAGTAATGCCATTTGGAATGCCATTATTAAAAGTAAAACAAAAATTTTAATTGCGTTATGAGTCGCCCGTGAAGCAGCAGAAGCTAATTTTTTTTTCTTTAAGCTCGTCTGCCACTCGTCCCTAGCCTCGTTTTTCAGCACTTTCTTGTAAATATGCTCCGACGCTGCTCTATCAGCAACTTTTGTGTTGTAGCTCACATAACGTGCATAAATATGCAGCGCGCGTTCTATAGTACAACCTTCAAGAAAGCGATAACCTTCTTCCAACAGCTGAAAACCCCCGGCAGAATTTGTCCGATGCATTTCAAAATAAAATAAAATGAAATAAAATAGCTTTTTTAAATATTTTTCCGAGTCATTTACTCACAAAGGTGTTTTTATGCTGAATACACCTCTGTCGACCAGTACGCCATAAAGCCTCAAGTACGACCCCCTATTGGGCTTAAAAGGAGACTAGAGCGGTTTGCTTTCAATCTTTAGCAGTTAAACGTTGAATTCAGCCTGTAAAAATGGAAACGCTTCTCTATCTATATATTTACAAGTGCAGATGTAATCAATACGTACTCTGTATGTGTACGTGTGTAAATATAAGACGATCCTATTGCAAAGCCGGTTTCTACTTTCGCGCACCTTAATATTAGTCGCATGTGTACATGGCGTCAGTTTTGTATCATTCATTCATTCATTCATTCATTCATTCATTCATTCATTCATTCATTCATTCATTCATTCATTCATTCATTCATTCCAAGGCGTACGGCGGACGAATGAAAAGCCGTTCTGAAACGGTTTGAAAAACGACTGGCTCCCAAATACAGAGACAGCGGAACCACAAGTGCACGCTGAAATAATCGCAGCCTTATTCTATCACTTTACATTTAAAAAAAATGATGCATTGGTAAGTGCGGTTTAAGTCGACACATGACTGAATAGGGAACATCGGTGAGCTGACGACACGAAGGAGTCACGCCCACTTTTGTTGCTTTAACCAATCAGCCCAGACTTGGTGAACTTGTCCCCTTTGTGGACGCTTGCTGCAACACGCGCCGGAGGCCGGGATGCTAGAAATCAAGTTTCTTTGGTCAAAGCCATGTTCCATATAATTACGACAGAGTGTGGTTCTGTTTTCGTATGGATGGCCTGAAATGTGCGCTAGAACAGAACCTGCAAACATTCACTAAGGCGCCCGTGTGCTGTGCGACGTCAGTGCACGTTAAAGATCCCCAGGTGGTCGAAATTATTCCGGAGCCCTCCACTACGGTACCTCTTTCTTCCTTTCATATTTCACTCCCTACTTTATCCCTTCCCTTACGGCGTGGTTCAGGTGTCCAACGATATATGAGACATACTGCGCCTGTTCCTTTCCCCAAAAAACCAATGAATATTATTAAACATTCACAACAAACATATCCCCCGGCAAATCCCAATATATGAAAACCCCGTTTCTTGCCCTTAATTCTTTAATAAATTAATCCCGAGCGTCTTCATGCCCCGCCAAGTTCCTTTTCGCCACTGTTGGAGCCAGAAGCGAGGAATGGGGAGGGGCGTTGGTGGGGAGTGTTTCTGCGCAAAAGCACGGGTTAACCTACCGACATGATGCTGGGGAAGCGCTGGCCGTCCTGGATGGCGAACTCCCCGCTGGGCGTCACGTCCACCTTGTAGTGCTTGACCGAGCCGCCGTGGCTGAGGCACAACGCGTAGCTGCTGTCGTCGCGCTCACGAACACTGCAAGGACACGGGGAGAAAGAAGTCAGCGCTAGGCGGCAATGAAATAAAAACCCACACAAAGATCACTTCGGGGCAGCTTGTACTCAGACAAAAGTATATTTGACCTCTTAAAGAATCAAACTTCCACGGGAAACAAAAAAAAAAACTGCATATGCTAGTGATAGTTACGCTAAAAAGTGCTTCAGACTAAGAGCACACTGGATCAACTCTCTTTTGAAATAATTTTAAGAGCTGCCGCGTGCTTCCCACACGCATTAGTCTACCACTCGATTCAAACTTCAAATGTTTCAAATCATGGCCAGCTTTTCTCGAACCTCATCAGTCGCGCTTCTTTGCCTGTAATACTGGCTCCTGTTTGTAGGTTTCCATGCCCTGGTCGAATACAATAAGCAGCAAGGGGATATGTCCTTTAATTGAATAAATAAGATAAGAATAGATAAGAGAGCCGGCCAATCATAAGCCGGGTTTATGTATAGAAGACGCACAAATAGATGTTTACGTTGTGCAACCATGGCCAAGACTGCAATCTAAGGATGTCTGTTATTGCAATCTAAGGATGGCTGTTAGTGAAATGTATGTGGCAGGATGATTAGAGGCAGCCATTCCTAAATGATACTGGACAATATACGATATCCGCACTATCAATAAGGTGATAGAAAAATGGCCAGAATATAAACAAAACCTATATATAGCCTTCATATATTACTAGAAAGCATTTGACTCAGTCGAAACCTCAGCAGTCTTATGCAGGCATTACGGAATCAGGGCGTAGAAGAGCCCTATGTAAAGGTACTGGAAGATATCTATAATGGCTGCACAGCCATCATAACCTTCTGTAAACACAGCAATAAAATTATCATAAAGAAGGGTACCAGGAAGGAAGACGCGATCTCTCGAGTGCTATTCGCCTGTTTACAGGAGGTATGCAGGGACTTGGTTTGGGAACAGATGGCGATAAGAGTTAACGGAGAATACCTTAGTAATATGAGATTCGCTGATGACATTGCCTTGCGAAGTAACTCTGGAGATGAATCGCAACGCAAGATGAATGACTTAGGCAATCAAAATCGATGTGCACAAAACTAAGTGATGTTCAAATGTCTCGGAAGGAGACAACAGTTTGCGAATGGTAGCGAGGCAATGGAAGTGGTAAGGGAGCACGCCTGCTTAGGGCTGGTAGTGACCGCAGTTCCTGACCACGAGAGTGAAATAACTAGACGAATTAGAATGCGATAAAGTGCATTTGGCAGATACTCTCAGATCATGAATGGCAGTTTACCATTATGCCCCAAGAGAAAAGTGTACAACAGCTGTATCTTACCGGTATTCATCTAAGGGGCAGAAAAATGGACGCTAACGCAAAGGGTTCAACTTCAGTGGAGGAAAACGCAGAGGGAGATGGAAAGGAAAGTGGCAGATGTAACGTTAAGAGAGAGGAAGAGAGCAGAGTGGGTCAGGGAACAAACGTGGGTTAACGACATCCTAGTCGAAATCAAGGAAGAAGAAATGGGCTTGGGCAGGGCATGTAATGTAATGGTTACTAAGGTTATCGGACTGGATTCCAAGAGAAGCCAAGCACAGGAGGGGGCGGCAGAAGGTTAGGTGGGCGGATGAGATTAAGAGGGTGGCCTCAGCTGGCTCTAGAGAGTTTAATTGGAGAGATATGGGAAAGGTCTTTTTCCTGCAGTGGGCGATGTCGGGCTGATGGTGATGATGATATAGACAAACTCGATAGCGAGAGCAATAAGAACGCTGTGGTATTGTGACAAACCACCCTGTTCCCAATGTTGAAACGTGCGGCAAGTTTGTCAAGGTCTGATGATACGTTCAAGCAAGTACAATGAGGCTGCCTAAACGAATTAGGAGCGGTCCTTTTTCGTTTTGTAAATTAGCGCATCCCCACGTAAATAGCTCCTCAGCCTCCATAAGTGCGTGGGTGGGTTTGCCTTCCCACGCTTGTGGCAAAATACAATGAAATTTTGCAAGGAAAAACTTTACCTGCAAACTGAGGATGAATCAAGCACATGGAAAATGAGTACAATAAACTTGTTTATTTCTTCAAATACCGAACACATCACTCTGAATGAATGTCGCTTATACAAAACGCATGACAAAAGCGAAAAGCAGCTGTCCAGTCGCCTTGCTGCTGTTACCTCAATGTTTATTATACCGCGGAGGCTCTTAGGAGTTAATCTATGATAGTTAAGAGGATAATGATGGAAAAGAAAAGAGAATAATTGTGCTTCAGTTTTTCGAAAAGATATTTCGAAGGGCGTTCTCCGATAAATTATAGATTAAAGATTTAGGCTATCATATAAATGATCCCGCATAATAATCGCAAGCATAGATAGTTTGCCTACTTCTTGTCAGTTCGTCTTTAGAAACAGCGCGATAGACGGGACAAAAGCGCTCCTGTTGTCCGTCTTCCCTTTGTCCCGTATTTCGTGCTGTTTCTGCATGGTAATAATCACAATATTACCAGCAATTCCTGACAAGTACCTCTAGCTCTCTCGGGTGCCGTCACATGGCGCATGGCTTTTAACATTCAAGAATAGCACGTTGACGTCATCCGTGACGTAAATAAGGAAGAGAATGACGGCGTATCTGTATAAGAGAACGCGATAAGCCGCTAGGCTTAGCACCACTGGCTGGCTCCTGTCCCGTATCCCTGCTAATGGATGTAGTAGAGAAGAAAAGGAAGAACACAGACGGAATTTTCAAGAAAGCACGAGAGAAAACACGCTCAAAGCAATGAAGATGAATGCACAAATGTGAGCTGACAGTGACACCTGTTATTGAGTTGGTGTTCTTAGAAGCAACCCCGAAACGTTTGGCCGACGCCACTGACCAAGCCTCTGCAGACGATGGGGCACCCACAGACGTCGGGATACAGATATATTTACTTGGGCACCGTCGCGAAACGAGGCTGGCCTGCACGGGCGGCTCTAAGAGAGAGAGTGCCCAAAGCGCCATCGTCAGTTAATTCGCGGAAGTAGCGGTGCAGCGCGTACGGAGACAGCGCTTTCTTTCACGCGTCTATCCAAATCATTAAAATATTCAGTGAGCAGTTCTCCCCAGACGCGTCGCTGATTCAAAAGTGCGCTCGGATCCAGGCGCATTACGACCCACCACGATTGCATCCACGAGGCTGCATTTTCTGCGACCACTTCCGTTGAGCCGAAGCATCTATGTCGTGTTAGTGTCGCATACACCGTTTTCATAGCCGCTCGTGACAGTGCAGCTGGCAAGGATTTATTGAATTTCGCTGATTGATAACCTCAAGTTATCATTATTTTGTTAATTATTACATTTCTCAAAGTTATGATGAATTAATTTAAGTTGTTTTAAGTGAGTTCTAGAAACGAGCAATCTGTTAGAGCTAAAGCGGTCGAAGGGGAGCTAACACAGACAATTTAGTTTCAGTTTATTTTACATTTCTGTTATACAAAGTACGAAAACACTATTTGGACCCATAGCAAACGGCTAGTTCTGGTCCAAATACACAGAATAAATGAAGACAAAATCACAACGGCGGCCTTATACAGAATAGCATTAACATCCAATGAGCATTGAAATAAAAAGTCTAAAATAACACTTGTATAAAGCACTCTGCAGGACATAAAGATAGCATTTGCACTACAAAGCAAATATATAATAGGAGAAACTATACGAAGAAAATAAAATTTCATGACAAGTCGATTAGTTCCCATTAGTAGCTAATTCTTGCTCGCGTTTTCGGCTATGGCTATTCGACCTGGTGCGCGAATGTTGGCTCTTTTTCTTCGCATTTCGCGAGTCTTCCTACCTCAGGCTTCTGGCAGTTGGGGAGCTTCAGTGATTCAACTGCAGTCTGATGTTTTGAGTGAAGACTCATTCAATTAGTTGCGTTGATCTGAGATGAAGCCCAAAGCTCTGCGTCAGTACCTCATATAAATGTGCGTTTACTAGCCTGAACCTTTGCTTTCTTTTGAACGACAACCCACAAATTTATTAAGAACATATGAAAACAGCTTACCTCATTTGGCTAGCCATTTTTCAGACGGCTAACTCAAGCGATTCAGGAACTCATTACGCGGTGATAAAAAACGGAACTAATGAGCTGGACAGCAGCGATGCTACAAGCATTTCAAAAAAAGTTTTCAACGCTCACGCCGCCATCAAGGAGGGTGTAACTTAAGGTTGGCGTAACTATAACTTCTGTCTGTTTTTACCGCAAGTATAGATTGAGCGCCTTTCGTCTGCTTAAATAAGCCCGAAGATCGTTCGGCAAAGCATGCCACCCTAGCACATACGCTAGGTATAAGAGCTGCGAGAAATTGGCGCGCACTGTTAAGAAAAGCTCATGTTTCCAATGGCATAATTGTAATGAGTTCATTCACATAATTTTGGGAGTCATGATATTGCGCCTTTCCATTTGTTTGACAGGGTGCTTGGCGCCGTCCTTTGTTCTGAGCTCTACTGCATCTACAGGGCGTACACCCGTCGTCATAACTTGATGGATCGCTACTTTGCCGTAGAAATTATTTTCTTCCCATTTAGGGTGCATTGCTTGATGTTTTTAACACTGCACCATGTTAAAAATACGGTGCACTGCCGAGAATGAGTCTGCGGGCTGTGTGCAAACATGGCAACAAAATGTTATTTTTTAAACATTTTGGGATTTAGCGGCTGCAGCAAGACATCTGAAAACAAAACCAATGGTAGACTCGAAGTTGAGGTGGCGCTAACTGGTACGGCAAGCGCCAATCGTCATATCCAATCCGGCATTGCTTTTTAGCAATTGTAGATCGCCAGAGTGCTAAACTGGTGATTTTTTATCAGAGTTCCCAGCTTTGGTTTGAAATTTTAAGCCCTGGCACTCTGCATTACGTAGCGAGGCTGCATAATTTGCGAGCAGGTGTGTTGCGATACCGGCACCATCGCAAAGTGTGCGCTCTATACACGACAGGTGAAATGCACGAGCATCGACAGCACGCCCAAGGTTTTATCGGTTTCATTGCACTCTTCTTGTTTTGTTTTCTCGGCAAACAGCAAGCGATCCATATGCATGGATCGCTATGCAAAGTGCATAGCACTTTGCAAGCTTCTTTACGCAATGAACCTCGTGATCTTTGTCTTTTTTCGCATTCCGTACGGCCTTTGTCACCCTTCTGCGGCGGTGCAATCTGGAAGCCCTCGTTGGTACCTGCAGCCTTTTACTGAGATTGCTGCACAAAGCGCTTCCTGTGGTGAAAACAATCTCCGGCAGTCGTCATCGGAGTGGGCTATAACGGAAATTCCCGTGTTCACCTGTCTAAAGGAAACGGTGTTATGTAGGTAGCTTACCAAGTGACCGCTCTCGGGAAGATTTCCATCCAAGTCCATAGTATTTCTATACTGGCTTGAAATTATATTCAAGTACCGCTGTGAGTTTTTCCCAATGTGAGCGCCAAAAGTGAGTATCTGTATATAAGGAACACGAAGTGACGCCTGAGGCAATTTCCAAGCTTGGCACTTTGACCTCAGCTTGTACATTCCCAACTTGCTACCTTTTGGCGCCACCATGCTCGGGTACAGCCACATGCAGGACTGTTTGTTCTGCCGCTGAAAATGTCTTACTCAAATCGCGCCGGCTGTCATGCTGACTCTGGCAATATTACCTTTTCCGTCTGTGTTGAACTAAGAGCCCCCTCCCCCCCGCGCAATAATTAACAGTCCCGCCTGGCGATGCTCTACCGTGTGTGTTGGCGTCTACCTTTTTCTTTCATTCTTTCCTTCTTCCTTTCTCTATCTCTTTCCTTCTTTATTTGCTTCCTGTTTTCTTTTTACTTAGTTTCATTTTTTATTTTGGTCCCTCATGAAACTCTCAGGCTGATTAGCCTCTACGCCTCCCAACCCTTGGCCGAACACCTGTGTGGGTATGCGTCATTCATTCCTTAGAAATACAGCAACAAAAACAACAGTTGGCTTTACATCAAGTTGAACTCCCGAGGCGTTAGGCACAGGGATGTCTCCGCTTGTCTTCCAGAGGCCCTCTATAATGTACTAATTTAATCTCCTTAATTTTACGGCCCCGCGTTCCTGATTAATTTCTTGTGGACGCATGACCTTAGTCCACAAGCTCTCCTCTTCGCCTTTCTGAGCTGCCAAAACACACAAAGTTCGCTCACAGGAATCGTCCGTCCATGTGTCCGGCGTCCTGCAGTCGCCTCTCGGCGTCGGCGCGGCTCAGGCGGCCGTGGAACCAGGGCTGGATTTCGTGTAGGGTCTTGCTGAGCAGCGACCGCAGGTCTCCGGGCCCCCCGCTGCCGCCCCCGCTGTCGGGGCGCACGCCTTGCGGAGACGGCGGCGTGGGGCTGCCCTCCAGCTGCTGTTCCTGCGAACGGCAAACCAGAGGGGAAACTGTGAGGCGTAACTTCTAATTCGGCACAAAGCGCTGCTTCTGATTCTTTGTGTGATTTTAGCCGCAGCGGTGGCTGAGCGGCTATGGCGCTCGACTGCTGGCCCGAAAGACGTGGGTTCGATCCCGACCGCGGCAGTCGAACTTCGATGGAGGCGAAATCCTAGAGGCCCGTGTACTGTGCGATGTCAGTGCACGTTAAAGAACCCCAGGTGGTCGAAATTTCTGGAGCCCTTCACTACGGCGTCCCTCATAGCCTGAGTCGCTTTGGGACGTTAAACCCCCATAAACCATAAACCATAAACCATAAACCTTTTTGTGATTTAAACAAATGTAACTGGAACTGAAAAACACATTCTGATCCAATTACATACACGTAAACAGAGGGAAAAGCTTAAAGATTAAAGGAACCAACTTAACATTAACAAGACTATTCGCACCTTTAATGAGGAAAGAATTTTGACGAAGGAATGGGCGGTAGAAAAATTAGCCGGGGTTTAGCTCCGCTCAAACCGATGTCTAAGGTGCTAAAGAGTGTTTACGTAAACGGTGATACCACAAGCTACGCCATAGCAACGAAATGGCGCAAATTTCAAAGCTGTGTACTGCTTTTCTAGGGGGTGGCCCGGACCAAATGTTTGGAAATGATCTATGTAAAATTTAGAGGTCGCTAGCGTGTCTGGCACGGTCAATCATGGTTTGACATCGATTTCGGTCCAAATCGGCCAAAGTCAAATTTCGGGGGTGGCCCGGGCCAAATTCTTGCCGCTTGGCGTCACAGTTGCTATGGCAACGAGCGATGCACAAGCAGAATTCTTGCTCGGCTCTGACGATCGTATGAGTGGTTTTGCACGAAAATATGGACTCGAGTATAGGACACAACGTCACGGCAGTGGGCTTTTACCATTTGCCTCGTAGGCGTTTTATAAGCATGAAATGCTTTTAGCTTCCGTCGTCGGCTCGCTGCTGGTGACCTTGGCGCCTGAACGGATGAGAACCTAAATTAACTTGAACAAAGCTTTCAGTTCGCTAAGGCACATGCGCAGTCGTGGTGGTACTTGATAAGCTAGGCGACAGCGCCGCGAGAGTTGCTGTCATTCCGTAATTTCTGTTCCATCTCTATAACATCGGCAAAGGGTGCACAAGGAGCGGCCTGCGTCAGCTATACTGAATTTGTTCATCTTCTGGTGCTCACATATGCATTCCCATATTGCCAGGTATTTCAGGGAAAGTGATCACTAATATTTAAGGACAGGATTTTTTTAGGTTAACAGAAGCTTTTGAGGTTAACAGAAGCCGGCATAGTCATACCAGTGTTGTCGTACAGCAAAAAACAGGCTGATCATGTTAACTTGTAAAGTAGTTAGCTAAATTCTAATGAAGAACTGTTTATTATCGATAGGCACCTGATTACAAATGGAGATTTGTAGCCAGCCGTTAGTAATAGCTGTATCAGTTTTTAGATTTCGGAAACGTGATTACCCTCGCTGCTTTGGCTCAACTGGTTTTGGCTACATCGTACCAAAATGCATGTACCTTCGAGAAGCATGCAAGCAAAGCAACCACTCCAGTGCACGTAACTAGTGGAAATAGGTGATTTTAGTCTAGCCACAGTGCCGAGGGTAATCGCATTTTCGAAATTCTAAATACTGATGCGGCTATTACTCACGGCCGGCTACATACCTCTAATGGCAATCAGGTGACCATCGGTAACAGTGAAAATGTCTCTGCTGTAGTTAAGTTAATTACTTTACCAGTTAACATGAATCGTCTCTTTTTGGACGTCCGCCAACAATTGTATTACTGTGCCGCAAAAACCTCTCATTTACCTCAAAAGCCGTAATTTTAAAAATTAGTGATCACCTTCAATGAAATACCTGGTATATATTTTACTAGGTATTCATGTGTGTATTTGCGCCTTCAAATGGTACTCTATATTCGCAGTTGTGCACTGCACTGTAAAAAAAAGTGTTTAGTTCGTCAAGTACTTTATTGCGCATGCCGCGCAGCGGGCGTATTTCTTACTGGACTCTCACTATTCGTTGGCTTTGGGTTCAACAAACGGCTTTTGTATTCTATGTGTTATACTAAGAAATAAAATGTCATAGTTGAACTGCATTCCACGGCCTTCCGGGAAAAGTGCTCATGTTCAACTGGCATGTAGAAAGGTCTACGTAGATCTAATTTCGCGCAGCAATTGCATCTGTAGAAACCCAGCAGTTGCACTAAGGTGCAGCTCTCTTTTAAGGGTAGTACGCAGCTCGGAAGCTATACACACAGATATCTAACTGTGAGTGTATAAGCTAGACGATAGCACGGAATTAACCGTGTTGCGCAAAAAACGTCCCCAAGCACAAATCGTGATCAATTAGAGAAAAGGAAATCAGTCACATTGATTGCAGTCTTAGCTAAAAAAATGTCGCGCCGGGTCAGAAACTCTAGTAAAAATTTTAATTTGAACCGGCGACCTCTGGCCCCAGAGGTCCTACTCCCATACGTTGGATGTCAATCATGCAACATCGCTCACTATCGCACGGTTTGTCTCGCGGTCTTCAAGGGACAATGAGGTCAATGTTGGTACGCTAACGAGTTCTAATTACGGAAACATCCCGCCCCATCACCGAAAACGGAGGTGTTATGAGGTAAAAAAAGGGGGGAAAAAAGGTACTTCAGGTGTCGCCATCACCGGCAGACTTCGCAAGTAAAATGCATTTGTCGACGCTTATTTTTCACCACGGATCTCGGAGGCGATGCTACGTCGCCATTCACTTCGAAAAGGTGGAAAACCGTCCACTCCGGTAGGGACGTCACGAGTTTAAAGCGACTGACAGGAAGATTTTTTAATCCAATTTTCTCGGTGATAAATTCGTATTTAGCTGCCGAACAAACGTAAACACAGCCAGAAAGATCCAGAGAATCAATTTTCACTCAGAACAATAATAAGATGCAGTTATCCGCAGTGTCGGTTTAATGGCTCTATTGCTAGGTCATCAACGTTCACGAATACTGCCGAAAAAGAAAGAAAACTTGCCGTCTGTTTTTTTTTTCAACTTCTGTGTATATTTGGAAACAGCGGAAAACCTCCTCTCAACTTGAGAGTAGAAAAAGTGGATGAATGACCATAGCATATTTTAGTGGATCGACAGCGACTCCGAGGGAATTTTTTGACCATCACACGGTTTGCTTGAGAACAAGAAAAGCACTATGTCGATGGGAACGTTGCGAAACCTCTCTTGGCGTCAGCAAAGGAGTACACGCCTCTATTGTCCTCTGGACAGTCCAGGGTTACAGCCCAGAAGTGTGTGGTTTCACTGAGTGTTTCGTCGTCGATACGGCAGTGAGCACGCTCTGCGGGGAGGTAAAGAAGGTGTCGTGGACGGTGCCCGGCACACTCACGTCCATGCCCCAGTGTCGCGCCTTGAGCAGCATGAATGCGCGCACGGTGTCGTCCGAGAGGCCCCAGTGGGTGGGCGGCAGCATGGCGTCCCGGGCGCGGTTGCAGGGCAGCGAGGGCCTCGTGGCCAGACCCTGCACGCCCTCCAGGAGCGCCCATGGGTCGCGGAACTGCTGACCGGGGAGGCCGCATAGCTCGACGCCTGCGACACCACACCCACCATAGATGGCGCTAGGTGCATATACGAAGCATTAGAAACGCGACAGCGGAAAAGCCAGTAGAGCGCCTCTTGAGTCTAAACTAGAATATCAGAAAAGGAGGCGAAATGCTAGAGGACCGTCTACTTAGCGATGCCAGTGCACATTAAGGAACCCCAGGTGGTCGAAATTTCCGGCGCCCTTCACTACGTCCGGCGTCCCTCACAGTCTGAGTCAGTTTGGGACGTTAAACACCCATAAACCAAACCAAACCAAACTAAACCAAGCCAGAAATGACGATCTGAACAGGGGTGACTTTATGGGTGTCTATTGGAGGCGGCGGTTGGGGAAAGGGAGGGAGACGGGTGTATTTTTTTCGCAAGGCAATGCTGCACTACCTGCATTGAAAAAAGAAACTTTGGAACTTTGTGCCCGGAGTAAATTTCGGAAATGGTTTATTGTTAGCTTCTGATTTTAGGCTGTGCGTTTTATAAGGGCTGGGCTCCAGGACTCAGTACAGAATTCGTGCGCTGTGTCCGCAGATTAAATAAAATGAACACATCCCAATTTGTACAGTAAAATACAAAACGAGTGCTGAGGAGAACCTACTAGAGATAAAAGCAATTCAAAACAATTGGTTGGAAAAGCCGCAATTTTTTTAATTTTGCTTATAAATTCATTTCTCTGTGTATTGTTGGCCGTGCGCCACCGATTCTCGGGCAGTCGCCCGTAGTGACCATGAAGCATTGGCTCGTTCAAGTGGACAAAAGGGACAGGCAACTTCTCGTGCGTGCCAGAAGCTTCTCTCACCGGCGCCGGCGAGCCTTCGTATCCGGTAGTGGAGCACGCTGCGGTCGAAGCAGAGGGAGAGGACGTAGTCGGGCCCCGACCGGCGCAGCAGGTAGAGTCCGTCGGCACAGCCGCGCTCCCACAGGATCCACTCGGCCGTCTCGCGGCTGACGGCGCCGTAGAAGCAGGCCGCTTCCTCCAGGGGCTCGGCCCCGTCCGCGTCCGCCTCGTCGTCGGCGGCGCCGCAGCACGACGGCTCCGCGGCCAGCGTCACGCCACCGCCACCCGCGCTGCCGGCCCTGAGAAACGCCGACAGCGTCGCTGTAGGGTGGCGCAGATGGGCAGCGCTAAAGACGTTGGGGACCGACCGGGTATTCCCTCGTGTTCATGCGAGGTATGAAGTGTATACGCACCGCCCTTACAAAAATGGTCTATAGACAGTCTATAGACTTCTTACAGCCTCTAATGCCTTCCTATAGATATTTCTTTTTGTCTATTCGTAGTCTATATACTGTCTATAGAGAAAAGTCTACTATAAGTGTACGGTCATAAATCAATAGACTGTCTATAGACTGTCTATAGGATTTGTATTGCGTGCAGACTGTTCTCTACGGTTTGTCTATGGAGAGTCTCAGAAATTTGCCTATAGGCTCATTGGAGTGCCCCCTCTCATGGTAATCTTTAGTAAAAGGCGAAAGATTAGTACGTGTGGTTCTATATATAGACTCTATAGACAGAAGTCTATGGACTACCTAAAGAAATTTTTGTAAGGGCGCGCTCAGCCATCATGAAAGAAAAGTCACAACTTTGCGGTCAGCGGGCCCTGCTGTGCTGCCTACGAGCCCTAAACACATCCGCCTTTCTTCCGGAACTGCCATTCAGTGACATCTTGGTCTCTTTTCCAACCATACCACATCTGTTTACTGCCGCTAGCCGTAACTTTGGTTCATGATTTGAGCCCGGTCGTCTGCGCACCGTGTCCTACTTGTGTGCCGGCGGGTACCGATAGGCATGCTAGAAGGGAATATCCCCCGGAAGTACTAGAAAATCCCGCGGGAATTTCTTACTTATCGTTTCGGTCGCACTTACTGCGTCCAAGGAACCTCCGTAGGAAGTGCCTTAAGATTTTCATAGGCCATAACACGGACACATTGGTTACATTATATAATGGTAAATTTCCCTGGCGATTTTTTAAAGGCCCAAGAGAAAAAACTTCTGCGATTTAGATGTGAAGGAAGACGACTACAGCTGATTACAACGGTATATTTGCTTGGCACACTGATGACAGTTATAGGGATAAAATCTGCATAGCATCACATGCTGTCACAGCGAACAACTTGAAGAACACGCATATGCGAAACAAAGATCGAGGTACAGAAACGCTAAAAACCAGAAGTCATGCAACAACAACATATTGAGCATACATCCACAGAACGAATTTCCACGCTTTTATGTACTCCAAATCGAAGACCCTGCTATTGGAGCCAGTGGCTCTTGCACGCTAAGCAATACTATTTCATACAAATAAAAATCCGCGATGACACAAACAAGAAATGAAAATGAGTGGACCACGTTTCAGATGTCTCCTTTAAGAAAAAAAAAAACTTCTCTACTCTGCTATATTTGTTGCGAACATTATGCAAATGTAATGAGACGTGATTCAAGTAAATATCCGTAATATCTCCAGAGCGGAATATCCAGCGGATGACGTGTCAGGACTTCTATAACAAGGACTTGTCACGGACATCCCTCGCAAGTACTCAAAGGAGTTAGGAAATTTGGCCATGATTCGGATATCCCTTGTATGTGGCGTTGTCACTGGGTCAGTGCTACCGCCGTGGTGAGATGAGTTCGAAAGCTGTGCCCAAAGGCAAGATCGAATTACTTGAGTCGTCCAAACAAAAAATAAAGCCACTCGCAGGTGATCCCCAAAGTCGCGTGCCATTCTCGCGTTACTGTCTCTTTAGCACTCCTTAGCTGCCAGGTCTCAGCGAAGGCGCACGTTTTGGATCGTTGACCGTCTTCTCGATTGTAGAACGCTTATCCTGCTTCTCTGAGCGAGCGTCGTGCTGAGCGATGAGCCCAGTGTTGAAAATGTGTGCTGTTCAACATTTTGATCTCCTACATACACAAGCAGCAACACACATAAAGTTGTCACTAAAGAAACCTTTATGCGCTCTTTTAGTTACATCACTTTTAAGCACCCACTTGGCAGCAGTAACTATGTAGCGCGTACGACGTATCAGCAAGAAGAGTGAGGCACCGTAGGTAGTAGAGGTCTCCGGATAAATTTAGAACACAAGGGGATATTTACGTGCACTGACATAGCACAGCGCACGGGCGCCTCTTGCGGTTCGCCTCCATCGAAACGAGGTCACCGCGGCCAGCATTGAACTCACGACTTGAGGCCCGCTAGCCGAGCGTCCTAACAATTGAGCCACCGCAGTAGGTTCCGATCGTTATTGTGTGGGCTGTAACTCAGCATAGGTTTTATTTTTTTAGCGGATTTATAGGAGCACAGGCACTTAATTTTTGCGCGCGTGTATTCTTCCTAATGATGCGTAAGGCATTAGCATACATGGATTACCGTGTAGTTTTTTGCCTATGGCTGCTGAATAATTTATAATCGAATTCCACTTGTTTTCGGTTTCGTCCCGACGCGGTCGTTTTCGACGTGCTAGGCTTAACTGCGTTGACTTTAATAAGCGCTCTTGGTTCGCATCCACCTTCAGTATTCCCTTTGGATGAAACTACGACAATGGAGCTGCCTTTCATCCCCGTCTTTTATTTGCGGTTGTAGTGTATAGTTCGAAACAGAGAGGGCGCCACGCACCAAATCTAGCTTGAGTTACTGTATAGGTTCCGAGAGTTTCACGTTTGTTTTCCCTGCGCCGCTCGCGCCTTCCTGGTCTAACGCGATCACATGGTTGAAAAGCATCCATGCATGGTGGAGAAGCTACCTCCTCCGCATGGTGTAGCACTAAACTGCTGCTGACAGACCATTAGTACATATATTCTTCCCTTGCTTTTCAACATTTCATTATGACCGAGTGCACTTTTGCATTGAAAACGATGTTTTATTATCAAAACAAGCAATTTTATGACAAGTGTTCGCTAATTGCTAAAAAGAAAACGGCAGTAACTTGTGGCGTTTACAACAGATGGCGCCACCGACGCAAATCGTGAGTTTATTGGATCTTACTGAGAAAGGTCCAGGTTCAGCCGACGCATTACTTGCAAGCCGTTTCATGCACCGCACAGTATCTTGGCTAGAATAAATCTAGTTCGACAGCGAAAAACAAGCGGAATGAGCCTGCACTCACTCTGACCGCTGCACCAAATCTGCTTCCTGCATGCAATAATTGCGGCTTTCCCCTTTACTTAAGTGCTTTGGAGGGAGGTATCTTGTAACTACGCGCAACTCTGAGAATCTATAAAGTAACGCGACATCAAGGGAATGGAAGGTAAAAAGCATTTCGAACGGTATGCGCCTACATACGCTGAATCCTGATAACACGATGGATGGAAAGGATATGTTAGAGCGCAACAGAATTTGCGAACGGAAGACTAGTGCGCAGTAAAACTTGTTGCTGCGCTAGTTGGTGACACATACTTGAACAAAAAGGTAGCGAACAAAGGACGACCACAGCGTTCATGTTTGTGATGTATTCCTTCTGTGGTCGTCCTTTGTGCGCTACCTTTTTGTTCAACTAATGTGCAGGGTTGAAGCCGTTAAATTCATCCTACATGAAAGAGTAATTTACGTACACACATAGTCTACTTTTCTAGAAAATATGTTTCTGAAGTTTGTCCATATGCGCACAGCACCCCTTCATACAACAGCCAGCAGGCCGTTCAGCTATTTCATCACAGACGTTACAGTGGGAGGAAATACTGTCTGGGTTGACAAGCCTGCCTGGAAACACGTTCGAACGCGTCAGCACGCACCCTACCTTATATATGGGTCGCGAGAATTCGCGTGAGGAACTCCTATTAGCGATTGTTGAACAATAATGCCTCGAGGCAGGTCAGTGTGCATGCCTGCACATCGATCAACACAAAAGAGCCACTTTGCCGTGATCCATACAGTCGACAAGGGACACAAATATACGCAGCCAGCCGAGCGGCCAGAACACGGAGGGTTTTCGCTGCAGAGAAAAGCGGCTTGTTGCCTCTAACCAGTTTATCGATTTGGAGGCATTTTCATTCTGCGTGGGCGCTCTTTATGTCGGGCATAAAGACCGCTCGATGGCGTCGCGTGAGTCAGTGTAGGCTTGGAAGGCGTTCAGAAAATCGTTGAGAAGTAAAAGAGCAGCCAATCTGCTTTAGGTTTCTTTCATGTTGTCTGTGTTTCTAACCCTCAAGCCTCCGCTGTCGGAAGCTCTCTTCTGGCCATGCTATTGGCTTTATGCTCACACACGCAAAAACCGCTCTCGATAAGGCTATAGTGACGTGCCTCTTTTCCATGTACAAGAATAGCAACTTTGTTCGGCGTGCTTGTAATCGACTACGTGAAGGCAGATGAAAAAATGCCTACAAGATGCTCTAGTCTGGAGAAAAGCTCGACCAAACGTCTTGTTATGGCCTGGGAAAATGCGATGTAGCGGTTCACCACGCTGAACCATCACAGTTGCTTTCTCTTCTATGTTTGGTGCAAGTTATTCCAGTCTAAGGGAACGATGCTTCGTTTTAATGTCGATTCCGAGATTCCGAGCACAGAAGAAAATCAGTAAAATTTGAATACGTAGAAGAAAAAGAGCAACGCAGTATTAAATAATGCATCACTTTGAAGAAGTTGTTTAGATGTTTTCTTGCTCCTTTGATTCTGGCTTTTGAAGGCTGTTTAAAAGAACGAACAGAAAATGAAATGGCGCCTTACACCAAGCGCAATGCAGATTCGGTTTCGAAGAGGGCGATTCAGCTAGATGATTGCAGAATGCTGTCGACTGTTTTCTAACTGAATGCCTTCTATAGACCTAGGATATTTAAGATGCACCCTGATCGTATGAAATATTGGGGATAACCTGCTATAGGTCAGACATGATAACTTTATAAAGGACACATGCTTATAGCAGGAGACGCAATCAAATCAGAACGTTGCCCGGTATATATTTTTCTCGAGCACGTTGCACGGATCCGATCGCTGTTTCTTAAGACTGCTGGTAAGGTTTCGGCGGATGGATCCAGTATGTTGCATGGTCCAAACAGCATCTTTCAAAGTCCTATGTATCTCGCAAAGTTTTCTCGTATGTTCGATATCACGGATACGACCGTGTGTTTGAGTCTACTATTGGTCGTAACGGGGCAGACTCAAACTGACACAATGGAATAGTGCGAGTCTAGTGGTGGCATAGATTCCACTGCTACCACAGCTTCCACTGAGCGAGCAATGAGCTGCGTGTACTGCTACGCGCAAGACAAACAGCATGTATTCTGGGTGTATCATTTGGCGCACGTCGTTGGATTGGAACGAGTGAACTGCAACATTATGTTCACCCGCCACGGTGGCTCAGTGGTTAGGGCGCTCGTCTACTGATCCGGAGTTCCCGAGTTCGAACCCGACCGCGGCGTCCCGTTTCGATGGAGGCGAAACGATAAGGCGCCCGTGTGCTGTGCGATGTCACTGCACGTTAAATATTCCCAGGTGGTCGAACTTATACCGGAGCCCTCCACTATGGCACCTGTTTCCTCCTTTCTTCGCTTAATCCCTCCTTTATCCCTTCTCTTACGGCGCGGTTCAGGTGTCCGCAGATATGTGAGACAGATACTGCATCATTTCCTTTTCCCCAAAACCAATTTCAATTTCATTTCCATGCAAACATGAGGGGCATGCGATTTTCTGCCATGTGCCAAAGTCTGCTTCTTTAACGCTGAAGCTTCCATTGCCGGGAGCCACGTTCTGGTCAAATGCTAAGTGGAATCCCCCAAGGTGGAGTAAATTTGTAATAAGGGAGTTAGTACTTATTGGCATTCATCCGAACGGAGCCATACAATTACAAAGGAAAGCTGTACAGCTTTTTCAGAAACTTTGTAGTTAAATAAAAATTCGTCCTGGTCTGTGGTTCGAACCCGGGACCACCGCTTCTCCGGAGCAGTCGCTCCACCAACGGAGCTAACCGGGACGGCAAGCTTATGCTAGGGCGAGAGCGAATTCGTCATTAACTCGAAGCGGGAACAGTGTTGGTCAAATGTTTAGGGGAATCCCCCAAGGTTGAGTATATTTGTTATAAGGGAGTAATTAGTGATTGGCTACCACCCGATCGTAGCCAAACGGCTACAAAGGAAAGCTATACAGCTTCTCAGAAACTTCGTAGTTGAAGAAAAATTCGTCCTGGTCTGGGGTTCGAACCCGGGACCACCGCTTCGCCGGAGCAGTCGCTCTACCAACTGAGCTAACCGGGACGGCAAGCTCATGGTAGGGCGAGAGCGAATTCATCAACAGTGTTGGTCAAATGTTTAGGGGAAGCCCTCAAGGTGGAGTAGATTAACCGCGGACAGAGTAAAGTAACCCCGGACCAGGAAGAATTTCTCTTTAACTGCGAAGTTTCTGGGAAAGCTGTATAGGTTTCCTTTTCTGTAGCCTTGTGGTTACGCTTTGGTGGAAGCCAATGAGTGATTACTTCGTTATTACGAGTCGCGTTCTCCAGTTGAAGTTGAGCGCCCCTCTCATCTTTGATCGCGCATGGCGTCGGGTGACTCGCGGGGACCGTTCGGCTCTCGCGAAACTCGAACACGCGAGGATTTAAACTGCATGTACGCGAACTTTCGCGCCAAGACAAAAAAAAAAAAACAGGCTGGGCGCTCGCTTAGGGTTCACCAAACGAAGTCACTTTTTACCCGGAAGCGGATTGTTCGCGCTTCTGTTTACCGGTTGCTTCTGCCTCGTGCACAGCGGTGAAGCACGTCTCCGTTTCGGCAGGCTCACCGGCCTGGTTATCGTCGCGGTACCAAAGTAGGCCTCAAATATATTTGACATACCGTTCGCCATGGATGTAAGGTAGAACTTTAGAATTCTAATGATTAACACCCTATTTTCCTATTTCCTCTGATTGACGGTTTCTCTGATGACATTTTGTAGCGATAGCTACATTACTGTGGCATTTCGAGCCTTCAGCGTGGCGGCGCCGCCATCCTGTGGCGGCGCCGCCAGGCTGTCAAGTGGTGCGGAGCAGCTGCCTTCGGCGCAGCGCCACGGCTGGTCACGTGGTTCGTCACGTGTTGGTCACGTGGTGCGGGGAAGCTGCTGCTGCCGGCGGCGCGGCGCGCCGGCGAAACCGAGCTGCAACAGCTGCGCGCATGCGCCGTATAAAGTGGGACGAAGATGAAGAAGGAACGCCCAGCGAAATGGAGCGGCGAAAGACTGACTCTGCTATTCAACTGAGCAAGTTCCACACGGCCAGCTGTAGGTATCGCTTGACTCCAGGTTTAACCAGAGCTAAACCACCGCCAATTTTTTTACGGACGATCAGGTATAGCGGACAGGTTCTCTGCATGGTGAGATGCGTATTGTTCCGAGTGCGGGCGCTCGATCCATACCCAATAATTCTGGACAGAAAACATTTTTGAACGGGAAAGAGTTGATGAGCGCAATTTTTTTCATACATTGTAACATTTCACTATAACAATAAATATATCCGCAGATCTCCCGTTGGCAAGCTTGCACTTATGTTTTGCTATTGACGTTTTTGCTATTGTCAAAAGCGTCCTCCCACTTATTTTCTACGGCAGTCTTAACTGTTCGATGCGAGAGATGGAAACACTACAGAAAGAAAGATGTTGCTACATATCGAAAGAATGGAACACTACCTTCAATATTTATATAACAGTGCCTCACAGGTTTCCAATATTCAAAATTTTTGTCCAAGAACGTTGTTCTTGTGTAGGTGCGCTTCAGAGGTCGGTGCAGAAAATCGCAGCCGCCGTAATCTCTAGTGACATCTAGCCTAATTTCCAACAGATCGAGGTGACAGATTACGAGACTGTTTGCTAAGTGCACGGCGAAGCTAGCAAGCCAATCCGTATCTCTTGGGGCGTACATCGCGTCCCCTTCCGCCGTCGCTTGCATGCAGCGTGGTGCGGATGGCAGCGGTGCTCGCCGCGCACTACCGGTCGTGAAGACTACGATCTGTGCCATCTGTGGGAGCGTGGAGATGTAGGAACCGGCGAACTTCTTTTTGCGGCTCCTTGGGAGCCGCGAATCCTGCGCGTGGTTTGCATACGCTTTGCGGGGAAGAGAGCGTAGCAAGCAGCATGACGGGAATACGTTGGCGTAACTTTAGCCATGGTCGTATACAGCTACGTACGCCATGCCTTTAATGAGAATCAGCTGAGTAGGTCGGGCGTATCTTTAGACACTTCAGTTAGTTTATAGAGCATTCTGTCGGGTCAAGCTGCGTACCATATGAGCGCCCGGCCCTTACAAAAATGTCTTTAGACAGTCTATAGACTGTCTACAGAATTCTGGCTATAAAGTCTATAGACTTTCTATAGACAAACCCTAGAGAACAGTCTAGAGTCAATAACCCTATAGGCAGTCTATATGCAATCTATATTTATGTCCAAACACATTTAGTAGACTTTTTTCTATAGACTGTGAATAGACAAAATAAATATGTATAGGAAGGCATAGAGTCTATAAACAGTCTATAGACTCTCTATAGACCATTTTTGTAAGAGGGCTGTGGCCGTATACGCACGAGACTGACGACCTGGAGACAAACACCGATGGCGCGCAAGAATACGGCGAGGACCATGTAGCGGGAGTAACATATACAAAGTGGACTTTGGAGGAGCGCCTTTACCATGACATCAAGGGAAAAAAATTTCAAAAGACAGCTCAAGAAATTCCGTGAATGGACTACATCGAGCAACGACGCTTGGGCACGAACCACTCTGCTGTCCCTCTGGGAAACCGCAGGCGAAGCTGGGATTGACTGTCACGTGTAAGATGCTTGTCCCTATTCGCTCTCTCCCACAATTAGGCCTTTGTGCTAGCTCAGTTTAATAAAGATTGCTGATTCACTTCTTATAGAACCACCACGACACTCTTACCACGCGCGCAGAAGCCGCGTGTACAAATAATAGCTTGCAGTAAGTCAGAAACTAATTTATGTACTATCATATTATGGAATGAAAGCGAAATATTCAGGGGGACACTTGATGGCTGATTACGTGTGACTGTGCGACAGTATGCCCTTATGCATTTCTGCATAGCAGACAGTGCATTGAAACTGTGCACACATTTCATTTCGTAGATGCTAATGCATGTGTTGGTTGATGGTTCGACTCTCGATTGATTGCATGCTATGGTTGCGACTAGCAGTTCTATTCTAGAGCTCATCGAGATTCGAACGTGTCCAGTCCCGCACTTGTGCGTCAGTACCGGAGCCCGCAACCTTTGCGTCAGAAACGCACGAATGGTAAAGCCGATGCGTCCTTTCTTAGGCGGGGGCGTGTGTTTGTGTATATACACAAGGCATGTATCTCATTCTACCATTTGGGAAAGCCCGCTTCAAGCTAATACCATCTCCAATTCCGACTCTATTTCTATTTCATTCTTTTGTTTCACACCACGACATGTGGAACCACGTGAATTAAATGATGACGGATGACGTTGGCTTTTTTCTCCGAGGACCCGCCGCGGTGACTCAGTGGTTGGGGCGCTCGGCTACTGATCCGGAGTTCCCGGGTTCGAACCCGACCGCGGCGGCTGCGTTTTTATGGAGGCAAAACGCTACGGCGCCCGCGCGCTGTGCGATGCCAGTGCACGTTAAAGATCCCCAGGTGGTCGAAATTATTACGGAGCCCTCCACTACGGCACCTCTCTCTTCCTTTCTCCTTTCACTTCCTCTTTAATCTCTTCCCTTACGGCGCGGTTCAGGTGTCAAACGATATATGAGGCAGATACTGCGCCATTTCCTTTCCCAAAAACCAATTATTATTATTTTCTCCGAGGCTTCTATGCTATTCATAAATTCGCAGCCGATGCCAGGGCCGAATTCTCAGCGCTAGCTTGCGCTTTAATAACTTGTGCTAATGGCCGGTACGTTGACTATCACGCATTGCCTTATCACGATTGCCGAAGGCATGGATGTGAGCTAGTCGCACGAATTGTTCTATGCTAGGGCTCATGTGGATTGGAGCTAGTCGCTCGAACTGCTCTCGATTGCGATGCGACAGTTTATGCATTCAGCTTTCAATTTGATCGCGCTAGCTGCAGCATGTACTGCACTGGCAGCAGGGTTTTTGAGTCGCAGCACGGTTTCGAAGATTTTTGTATTTCGACGGCTTTTCGGATTTCTCGTAACCTGCAGTTTCTCCACGTCTGCAGGCCGCTGGTAGTCCACATCCACGTTACAATATGGTCATCGTGGCCATCATGGACATCCACGCGTAACATCCCTCTTTCTCTCTCACACACACACGTGCACACGTGCACAAGCCAACAACACCCTCCCCCCCCACACAGGCACGCACGCACACACACACACACACGCACGCACGCACGCACAGGCACACGACGCGAGCACACACACAGACACGCGCACACACGCACGCACGCACAGGCACACGTACGCGAGCACACACACACAGACTCAGACACACACACAGACTCAGACACACACAGAGACACACTTACACACAGAGACAGACAGACGGACACACTCTCACACACATAGACACGCACACAGACGCACGCACAGAGATCGGCAAAATGAACACTGTTCGAGAGCGAAGCAAGTACGATTGTCTCACTTAGATGTCTGCCGCCTGTACTACGCGAAAGTACGTACAAATACTCACACTCGCATTGATACGCACTCACTTTCACATGTGAGCAACACAAAGACAGCGCTCCTGTGCGCTTCCTTCATTAACTTCACCCTTTCACTACGTGGAAACACAAAGTATCCGAGAGGAGAGCTTTTTCTAAACTTAACTGTTGCTCCCAAGCTTAATAACGAGTATTTAAGCTTTCCTCCCCCAAGTCCACCCTTCCGCCCTCTCCGAGTTCGCGCGATAATTAGCGAGAGCCGACTCTCCAAGCGGCAGTTACAAGTCCTCTCCCTGCTTCCGGAGGACCCATCGGATACACCATCGCCACCACTCCTATAAGAGCACCGCGCTGGAGGAAGCTCACATCTCCCTCTTCACCGAACGCGATGGCCGCACGTCATTTCCTGGGAACCACCAGACAGCGGGCATCGCAGAGCGTGAGTGCCGAAGGAGAGAGAGAGAGGAGGAGGGGGAGACCAAGTTAAAAGCCGACAGATTTCCTGGATGAAACGGAACAAGGACTTTTGGGCGCGAGATGTGGCTCGCGATGGAACGGGCCCGGTCGGGGGGGGGGGGGGGGGAAGTCATTTGGGCGCGGTGGCCGCACCGGCTCTGGTCGCGTCAACAAAAGCCCGCTCCTCCGGCAGCAGCCTAGCTGCGAGGCTGGCTCTGAGACTCGGGTTTCCCCTTTCTGCGACACCCTTCCCTTTCCTCCCGTTCCCCGAGCCAAGGTTTCCCGGAACCCCGCGCTCTGTCCCTTATCTCGCTCGAGCACGCAGCCGAGCGGGCTCCACTGGGTGTTCGGTAAATACGGATTTCTGCTGCCGCGTCAACCGTTGCTTTCTCTCTCTTCCTCTCTCAGCGCCTTCTCTTTGTAGGAGATGTTTACGGGTGCTTCTGGGCGTGCGTTTTTCACGGAGGTGCCGGTGACCGCTTATCTGTGGCGGAGCCGCTCGGAAGGCCTCTCGGCCCCGTCCGAACACACCTGTTGACCGAGAAAAGTTCCCCTCTGATCTTCTGATGTCGCGAAATAAAAGCGGACGAACGGTTATAGCGCGCAGGAAAGATGGGAAGCAGTAGGGAGAGGGCACATAGAAACGGTGTTCCTTTTTGTTGTTGGTTTGTTCTTTACTATCGAACTTATCAAAGCCGATAGAAGCGAAAGAAAAAGACATACAGTTTGTTCCAGCTCTTCTTTTTTTTTTTGCCGGGAGTTGTTGAAGATTTATATAATATGTGGCTTTACCCTTGAAGCCAGTGACTGACCTCGCTGTTCGGTTATGGTGGGAGCGGCGAAGAGCGGGAACGGTTTCGAAAGTGTACGGCCGCCTGCTTACCGTTCTTACTTTTTACCATTATTTAAACCAACACTACGGTAGTCTCCGGGGACAGTGAGGAAATTTTTACCGGTGAAAATACTTCCGGATGCTATCTTTTCTCTTTTTTTCACCTAATTTACAAGCCAGGGGTTTAGTGTCTAGGTTTTATTTATTTATTTGTTTAGCCTTCCTGTGGTTCTTACCTTAAAAAACAGGAACAGGAAGGACTCAAGTCAAAGTTATATTCGGGGAATCTTCTTGCAGTGAAGTGAGGAAGTTTTTGAAAACCGGCCCTTACTGACGTCCTGTACTGATGGTACCCAGAATACCAAATGAACACAAAATGAAATAGAACGTAAAAATACTACCCTAGGCGTGTTTAAAACATTACTGCAGCGTCCAATAACGTCGGTTGACGACCGTAGGCTTCTCCTTCAAACACGGCGACAATAAAGGAGGGAAGCTTGTTCTGTGTTTAATAAAGGGGCGCACATTGTTGACCTGTCCCCAGCTTTGGTTTCGTAATGAAGCCAGTCGTTTCGCACACAACGAATACTTTTTTATAACGGAACCTGAAGTTCCATTGGATGCTTTTCCTTCTAACTGTAATCTGAGCAGTGAAGCCCACAGACAGAGGCACTAATATGTATAACATCGGTGTGATCGCGCTTCGGTATCATTGTATGTGATCACAGTTGCTTTCTTTCAATTGGTTTATGCTATGTGCTGACAACGTTAAACTTAGTCATGGAGTTGCGAGATCAAAACTACGTGACGGCCTCCTGCAGGACAGCTTCGTGAAAAGCTTGTGTGCAAGCGGTGAAGGCAACTAACCAAAAGAGGCAATGATCACTCGCACAATACGCACACGTCTTCAGCGCTTGACGTAGAGTAAGGAAGGAGCGGTCCCGCGTAGGTCACGGAGATTCCACTGCGCATGCGCAGCATGCTTTTGGTAATATGCTATAGTTAAACGCCTTGTTTGTTACGGTATGTGGTTCGACTTACCATGTCGTTTGAGAATTGGCTTCCATGCGGAGATATCCAGGTTGTCGAGCTTGAACGGACATATTTGCAAGTAAATACAGCACACGTGCTAGCGTGTCAGACTACACGAGAAGGTTTTCTGATTCAGGGAAACACCCAGCCGATTGAGCGTCTTCACTATGTGTGTGTGTGGGGGGGGGGGGGGGGGGATATGTCCGATATAACATCACACATCGTAACGTTGTAAAAAAACGTCAGCTACAAAATCACGTTGCATACTCCCCCATGCTCGCCTCAAATATACTCGCTAGCTGTTCAGGAACGGTTACCTTGATAGGTGCACTGTGAATTGAGGAAACTATTTTGGAAAGTTTTGTTTCCATCTGTTCCTATGTGACTCGCCTACGCCCGTTACCCCTGCCTGGGAGAAGCTTCGGTACACACATATTAAGGCGTTTTAAATATTTATCGGCTTTGAATTACGTTCACCACTTTCACATTCTTTTCAGAGGTGCACTTGACGCGGTAACGAAAGGACGATCTCATAGATTCACACCAAGATCTGAAAACTGATTTGAAAACTTTTCCTTGCATACATTTTTACACCCACCGGTCACAGCACCACCATCGAACGTTGCTTAGGTCACAGATTGGTGTTGATCTGTGCAACTACGCTAGTACATCTAAGCAGTGCTGATACTGTCAAAAACTGAGGTACTCTTTAGAGTGAGATGAGCTCTATGAATCCGACAGACTGTGTGAAGAAATATTGTGACGACGAAACAATCTGAAGGCTTTGGAGCATGACATGCTGCGAGTTGAGGGGGGAACACACCCACTTCAGAAAACAGGGGGAACTTGGCGCTCTTAGGATGTCATTATGTCGCCTAAATTAGCGCGAGCTGCATTTTGCAGGGGATCACAATAGCCCTGCGACACAGGGATAGCTGTCGGCTAGGCATTGATCAAGTCTGGACAAATGATCGGTGTGACGTGCGGAGTGCATTCAGGCCTAATGACTATCTAACGCCGCTAGCGCGTTGGAGGGCCTCGGCGTGGAGCATTTGTTTATTTATTTATTTACTTATTTATTGATACTGCAGGTCAAAAACTTACCCTCGCATGAGGAGCAATATAGTACAATATAGCAATATAGTACTATATATAGTACTAGTTATAGCAATATAGTACATATATGTCATGACAATGCAAAATAACGATAAAAACTCAAGAACAGGATGCAGTCTGCAGCAGTGCTACTCAACAAGTAATTTCTTGCACTAACACTAACAATACAAAACAGAAGAAGAATAGCGCATATGAAATTAAAAAATGTGGGTAAATTGCTTTGCCAATAAACACAAAGTTGAAAAAAATCACTCAACAATGAAAGAATTTGAAATACATACATAAAAGTCTGCTGCAAACACTGCTTATGTTTGACTTAGTTTATAAGAGAAAAATTTTCTAACTCTTCTGAAAAGCTCTTTACTGTAATACCTCTACAGGAATGTAATTCCATTCGTGTACAGTAGGTACATTCGTTTATGTAGGCGGTATGCTGTGGATTGCGGCAAAGACAGCGTCTATTTGTGTCATGACACAGTCTGTGTTGTTCTTTTACTCTCAACATACGATGTGGGAGGTGCAGGCAATGACTCTGGCTATGATTTACAGGGCTTCGCTGCTCATGGCTTTTGTGCACTTTCTGACAGGCATATTTTCAAGCACAAGCCATCCGTTTGTGTGATAATCTTCAGTCGCGCCGAGCAGTGTAATTCGGGTTTCTGCCACTAGTGACGACAAGCCGTTCCATACTGCGCTGGAGCAAAGAAATGAAATTTCGTTAGGCCTGAACACTAAACATGTATCCAGAATAGCCAGAATAGCAGCACTAAAGCACTCGTGGGTCATCTTCTATGGCGGCTTCATTTGTTAGCTGTAAATAATCGCATTTATTTATACGTTGCCTTAATCCATCAATTTGAAAAACCGTAGCCAGTAGCCTAAAGCGGTTTGAGCAACCGCCTTGGGTGCGGCGTTCGATCCCCAGTGCCGCTGGTTTAACACCAGTTTTCAAAACACAAGCTCCTCCCTGGCAGAGTGCTCATCTTTTCTGGGATTAAATGCCCGGGAAAGTAAGAATCGGGCGTGAATTTGTGTACACCAAACGCATGTTTGGTATATGGCAGTCTTTAGCCAAGGTGCCCTGGTGTCATTAAGGAAACAAATCAATTTTATTATTACCAAGAAACAGGGACTCGCCACCAATTTGTACACCAAAGGAAGCGTAAAGCAACGGCAGAACAGCCGTATTCAGTGAAGATGCCTCAGCGTATACCTCGAAGATGTGTCCCACTTTCCCACTCATATCACGCCACAAACTCGCGCGATTGCTTTGCTGGCTAATTCGCGACAAACGACACGCCGACCAGTCATCAAACGAGAGGAAAAATATCTGCGATACAAGCCGCTCAAAAGATTCCCGGCCACTCATTGTGTTCCATCTCGGCTATCCAGACCCGTCCCTTCCGCCGGATCCGTTCGGGCACGGATCGCCGGCCGCGCAGCGTCAGCGCATCAGTCCCGCGGTCACCTCGGGCTCAGCACCTATAGGGGCCGGCAAGGCAGCACCGCCAACGGAGCTTCCCCATCTTTGTCGCGCGGATGGGTCCCCAGGGGGAAGGGCCGGCGTCGGCACAGCCAGTGCCCACGCTCGCGCCGATAGCCACGCTTGGACGGTTCGCGGTCAGAAGCTCGCTGCGCGCTCCGTGACCCGCATGGTCGACAGCCGTCTTGGAGGCAGTCAGCCGCGCGGAACGGCTGCGCTTCTCCCGGGGCATCTTCTCCGCACGCGAGGAGATTGGGGAGAAAACAGGAAGAAAGGGGAAACGAGCAGGGGGAAGCAGACTCCTCTCTTCCCTCGCCCCTTTCGGGTTCCTCCTCCTTAGACTCGAACCGCTAGCCCAGCCATTTCCCCGGGATTCCTTTTCTTGGCGTATTTTGATTTCACCGCGTTATCTCCTCGATCACACTTCCCCACTCCCCAATCCTTAGCCTTCCCTCTGCTTCCTTCTCCACCGCGCCGGTTAAGGTGGCCCACGCGCGGAAAGTCAGCGAAAAGAACGATGTTTCTTCGCTCCTTTCGTCATCCAGCGGTTCCTTTTTACTTTTCTTTGCGTCGCAATAAAATAACGAAGTGCTTGTCTTTCGTTACGTTCTCCATGTCTCTTTTCCGATAACCCCTTTTACGGATCCCCTCGATCGCACCGCTAAACCGCGCACGGGACAGGCACGGAAGCATCGAACGATTCCCCTTTTCTTCCCCCCTCCCCATTTCCTTTCTCCGAAATATCCTAACTCGGAACGGCTCCACCCTTGTGCAATCTAACATAACCTGCATTCCACCTCCTTCCTTGTTCGCCGCGCCCTTCTTCCCTTAGCGGGCACGTCCCTCCCTTTTTTCCCGCTGCCCCCATTCCCGCAGCTGCGCTCCCGGAGGTGACCTCCGCGTGCACCGGAGGGGGAGTCACTTACAAGCCACCCGGCGGATCCTCCTCGAGCAGCTCCGTCCCTGAGCTCCCCATCAATGAAAACAGCCCAGCGGGCAAGCATAACGGAAAGGAGCGGCGGGGGAGGAAAAAAGGGGGAAAAAGGCGGATCCACACGGCGGCGAGGCTGGAGGCTTCGACCTCTTCCCCTCCTTTTCTTCGTCGTCGACGACGACGAAGAAGACGGCCGCACGAGCGCTTCGGTGCGCAGCCGGCACCCACAGCGGCCGCATCTGCGCTTCCAGTCGATGTGCGCTTCGCTTCGCCGGCGAAAAAAAGGGGACAGGAAGGGAAAAGGGGGGAAGCGTGGACGCGGGAAGAAGGAAGGACGGTCACCGCTGCTGCCGGAGGATCGCTGAGCTGTGCCAGTGTTGCAGCCCGCTCGTCCGCCGCCTTCTACGCCCAGCTGCGTTCCTTACCTTTTTATCTTGGCTCGTACATCCGTTCTGGCAACGGTTTCTGTACGGTTCGGTTTTGTTGTTCCCTGCGCCGCCGACGACGCCGCGGCGCTCTAACCGACCGCCAGCGGCGGTAGCAGCCGCCTCCCCTGCTTCTTCTTCTGCTGCTGCGTTGCAATGCTCCGTATACACCGCAGCCTCAAACTGTGTGGGCGCACGCGAACTCCGCCCACCACCTCCGCCGTTCGAAATCCTCCTTCTCTTTCCCGACGTTTTCTTCCCTCCTCCGCCGCGGGCCGTCCTCATCTTCGCATCCTTGGCCAGGCGCAGTCTCATTTTCTGCAGCTCATCACGTTCCCGCCAAAGCCCCCGAATCACGGTAATTTGGACGCTTATACCAAAAGGGGGGCACGACGACTTTGGCGCCCGCCTCCCCTCTCTCCCCTTTCGATCCTCCCCTTTTCCCTTTTTTGGCTCCTTCGTTCGCCCCCTCTTCTTTCCGCTGAGCGTTTTCGCGCTAATGTCGATTGAGCGGCTCACTGGGCTCGTTCCTTGTTTGTTCGCGGGTCTTTCGGGGAGACTGCACAGTTTCGAGGCGGTTACTTGCGAAATTCGCTCGCACGGGCTACGCCGAACGCTCCGGCCAAGCGAGGGAACTGCGCCCGCAGAAAGGAACACCCAGTCGTGCTCAGCTTGTATGTGACGAGCAAAGTGAGAGCATGTACAAAACATCAGGGACAAGTCATTCCCTAAAATGGATGGATATTTCGGTATCTTTCGCAAGGGAGAGCCGTCTCCGCATGCGTTACTGGTGGCTGGTTGTGACGCTGTGCATAGCGGTTTAAGGCAACGGTATACAAAAACCCTCCTGATGTGCAGCACACGCGCGCACACATGGCGACAGACGCAAACGCTACCACGCGTTTTCTGACTCCCAGACAATAGAGACATTTAGAATAGGGTGACCCTATTGGTTAGGGGCATAAGGGAATAGCAGGGCGCCAGTGCGCAGGCACAGGACAAAAACGCCCCTTCAGTTATTGTCCTCCACATGCGCACTGGCGCTCCGCTATTTCCATATGCCCCTAACCGATAAGGTCACCCTGTTCTAAAACTCCATATTAGCGCTTTGTGCATCAAGCGCACGGTGCACTGTCTGGCGCTGTGAAGCACAGGCGATCTTTCCTCTGATGCTGGCGAATACAGCAAGAGATTTCAACGACTGTATAACAAAGCACAACACCGTCTGTTTGGCTTCCTGAACCGCGTTTAAGGAATGTTCAACTTGGCGACTCAGCGTGAAGGTGAGAAGACACTCTGAATACTGCAGCCCACGTTTGTAACATTACGGTGCTTGCAAGCACGCATTTGCCTTAAGATATAAGGACAAACTATATATGTTGAAAATACCGTTCCTACTTAGGAAAAAAGCTGAAATAATATGCCTTTTCTCAAACGATGAGTAGCTCCGTGAAGAAAATTATCTTGAGTGATTTGCGCCAGCAGCTGTCACCACGTTGGCGAACCATATTTGAATTGCTATGTTTACAAGTCAACGATAACGCATGCGTTACTACTTTCGTTGTGATCAGGCCGATACAAAAAAAAAAAACTTTGCCGGAGACACTTATGACTGCTTACGTGTCAGAATGAAAGCATTATATGTAGAACCTCACAAGGTAGATCAGCACATTTGTGTCCTGCATGCTCCCGATGCTGCCGTGTCCAGTGACTGCGAACCGAGAGCATGGGCCATTTACATATCTTCACTGCATTGTGTCGCCACCTGGTGTCCTAGTGCGTAGCATACTGAGCATGTTAACGTAGAATGATGATGCAGGCACTGCCAAGGGTCGGAGAGTAGAGAGCGAAAATCTTGATCCCTATATCCAAGCAGTGGATGGTGGTAATGCACTGGTCGAAATCAAATGACTTTGAAAAAAGGATTGAACGTGAACTCGGCGCAGAAATAGCAGAACTTTAAAGATCCAAAAAGATTTTCAGCGAACAGTTTGAAAGCACCAAAAACGAACGCAGCAAGCTGATCAAACAAAATTCAGCTCTCAAGTAGGAAATTAAAAAAAAAACTTCTGAATAAGCGCAAAGGCTTGAAAAATCAACCACGACCAACGATTGAACGCGTCAGAACAATATTTTGGGATGAGCAACATTGAGATCAAAGGAGTACCTCACTTCAAAGATGAAAGCCTTCTAAATCATCATCATCAGCCTGACTACGTTCTCTGCAGGGGAAAGGCCTCTGTGATGTCCCTCCAATTAGCCCCGTTCTCGGCCAGCTGCGGCCACCCTATGCCTGCAAACTTATTAATCTCATCCGCCCACCTAACGTTCTGCCGTCCCCTGCTACGCTTGCCTTCTCTTGGAACCACTCCGTTACCCTTAAAGGACCATCCGTTATCTTGCCTTCGCATTACATGCCCTGCCCAAGCCCATTTCTTCCTCTTGATTTCGACTAGGATGTCATTAACCCACGTTTTTTCCCTCACCCACTCACCCATTCTTCCAGTGGCTTAACGTTGCACCTATCATTTCTCTTTCCATAGCTCGCTGTGTAGTCCTTAACTTAAGCTGAACCCTTTTCGTTAGCCTCCAAGTTTCTGCCCCGTAGGCGAGTACCGGTAAGATAGAGCTGTTGTACGCTTTTCTCTTGAGGAATATTGGTAAACTGCCATTCATGATCTGAGAGAACCTGCCGTATGCGTTCCACCCCATTCTTATCCTTCTAGTTATTTCCCTCTCATGATCCGGATCAGCTGTCACTACCTGCCCTAAGTAGACGTATCCCTTACCAGTTCCAGCACATCGCTACCAAATGTGAACTGCTGTCCCCTTGCGAGACTGTTGAACATTAATCATGCTCACTGAACATTGATGATGCTTTGCAGCTTATCTCTCGAGTTACATAACAAGGCGAATCGAAGGTTAATAATTTATTCCGCATTAACTCTTATCCCCAACTGTTCCCAATCGTGGCCTCGGGGCACCTCCTGTAATCAGATCTTCTAAATACTCGTCATGAAATTGGCGAGTGTGCCTATTGTTGATACTGACGTGAAAGTGTGTCATCGAGTTTCCTGTGGAAACGAGGAAGCTATCCGTAACATTGCTGTGCAATTAAAAATCTGCAATAAACGGGACGCAGTGCTTCAGACGGCTAAGAAAACAACAATGTGTACGCCCATTCTCGGCCATCAGTCTAGAACTCTGATCTTCATTAACCATTTATGCCCAGGCATGGAACGGTTGCTTTGCAAAGGCCATCGCCAGAAAGACACGAACTGGCGTTTTGTATAGCTAAGTTTCGGGAAGGTCCTAGCGGGAAAGTAGGAATGTTACTCTTTTTTACACATTCTCGACCCGCGATAGATATGTTGAAAATATTTCCTGAATAAGCATTCCTGTCGGCGTACTGCCGTAAAAAAAAAAAGATATCTGCATCTCCCGGCGACGTGAATAGTATGGTATCGTGCGCAATCATCCTAAAGTTGTTTTCACGTGTTCTCATCTCAAAATTCACACAATATGAATCAAGCAGGACGAACTTTCTTATATGAAATAAAGTTGGACTCAGTTATGCTGTCTGACCTGTGGTGCATGTGTAATGACCTTTATATACGCGTTTTTCTCAAACAGGTCGAGCACACTACGGGGTGAGCTTGCAGTCATAATGAAAAATGCATTTTGCTTTGACATCGTTGCCGAATTTGCTTCCATGGAAGTCTGGCTAAAGCTAATATCACGCAACCGAGAGAGTCATCCGTGCGTGCTGGCCGTCCATCTTCAAGCTTGTCAGGTGTCCTTTTTTTGGGCTTGGAGATCAAACTGCCTCGCACACCTGCCTGGGATAAGTTGCTTTACTTAGCTACTTATATCCCTGTCAAGTGCTCAAAATAAAGTGCACTTACGAGGAGTGCGCTTAAGCCCCTCGAGTGCACTTCACGCTAAGCGGGGCTAAACGGGTAAGCAGAGCGCGCTCGTAAGTCCGGGAGTGACGGCTCAGCTGAGAACTAAAATTTTCAAAACGGCGATTTGTAAGCGTAACCTTCATAAATATGCTCGTTTAGAGGATTATAGCGCATAGAAATGAACATAACTTAATTTTCGGCCTCGAATGAAATTTGTTTTGTGGTAATAGCGGTAAAAGTCAATTTACTAGTACATAACATAACACATAACATAACACAACATAACACATAACATAACATAACATAACATAACACCGGATAACGGCTCATTACAGCGCATTTCACAGGGATGTGTTGCTTTTCTGGTCGCTATCATAAAACGACCGTAAATAGTTAAAAATACATGTAACAGGAAATATAAGCTTGCTTGAGAATTCTGTAATATACCTATTACATTTTACGCCCCCAAAAAATCGCTGCCTTCGAGGCAGCGTACTCAACCCTCAGAGTGTGTTCTGTAAGCGCACTATGACCTGAGTGCGCACTTCGGCGAGCTCACTTATGTTACTCTGTTTAGCTCTGCTAGGGTGTAAGTTTAGAAGGTGACACTCTTCGTATTCATTTTTGCTCACAGCGCAAATTTAAACTCGCCCAAATATCTGCTTTGTTTCGCGCTTTGTTTTGCGCGCTTGACAGGGATATTACTCGCTGCTTGTTACTGTTGCTTGCTACTTAAGCTACTTAGATGGTTGCTTACCTAGCTACTTTAGTGACAATAACTTCACTTTAATACTTGAGGGTGATTTCAATGCCGATGCTCACGTGATGCTCTTATCGGTTATAAGATAAAGTGACCATACGATTTCAACAAGATCAGCGACACGGTTCACGGCGCCGAGCGCCACACTTTCATAGACATGAGCGACCACTTTCACTCGTTTATCATACCGATAAACTCTTCATAAGCCTAAATGGATTATAAGCTTATGACGGAAAAAAATATCACACTTCTGACTTCGGATAGTCATCGTTCAAGCCTCATGAACGAAAATTGGGATACTTTACAGATGATGGATATCAATTATTCACTGTTTTCTTCAAACACGTTTACGGCTACTATTTTACGAACGATCTGAGAAAATTGGCGATAAAATCTAACCAACGGACACCAACGATTGCTTAAAGATGGTAAAAAGAAAACTATGCTGTAGTTCCTCGAGAAAAAGTCATTCAGTGATTTAAAAATATTAAGCGATATCAAATAAAGTAACTGCCTTTATTTACAGTTCCAAATGGAATGCCTTTCAGGGCAATGCGCAAACATGGCCAACACTTGACCAACTGCTTAACTCCACACCATCCACGTCAGGTTTTAACAAACCGATCGTTGAGGGTCGACCACTACAGTTTGCCGAAATGCTCAAGAGACTTTGAGGGACTCTATAAGCAACGCGCAATGCTCTCAGCTTGAGACACAGGGTTTTTGAAAAAATAATAATACCATATTTCTGGAACCTACTCATGAGCAGAAAGTTTTAAGAATAGTAGAGCGCATAATATCGATGGCATTCAAAATGCGCCGGTAAAATATGCTATGGATAGTATACGTAGCTGCCGTGCTTAGTTACATTTATAACCTTGCCTTGTCAACAGAATCCTTCCCGAAACTGATGCAGGTATCAAAAGTCATTGTATCTGAAAATGAAGATACGAATGACATGTCTAATTCTAGAGCGATATATATATATATATATATATATATATATATATATATATATATATATATATATATATATATATATATATATATACATACAGCCAATTGTTTGCCGAAAGCTGGGAAAAATTATCTTCTACGACTTCACCCGTATTCAGCACCAAACTAAATTCACTGTCTTCGCCTCAATGCTGCTTTTCGCAAAGGACATTCACCCAAACAGCCTTATTAGCACAAAAAATAAGTAATTCTTGAAGCCCTAGACAATAACGAAGTATGCATGCATTGCAATCTTCACGGATTTTTCAAAGATCTTCAATAGCCTGGATCAGAAGCTTGAACTGTTTGGCGTACGTGGCAATCTGCTCCAGCACATTTTGCAACCTGAAGAAACAGGAAAATAGCGTCGCGATGTACATAAAGATGACCAGAAGACCATTTGCCATTATTCAGTGCATCTGCACGTTGTTTAATAATAATAGCCTTTATTTCCATCAACATGATTACGCATAGTTTAGCGACAAGTTAGGAAAGGACGAAAGAATTTCTTTCAATCTTCAAAACCTTCTACTTCTGTATTCTTTTCTAAAATAAAAATACATCTTTATTTACCGACCGATCGACCGACTGGCCGACCTACCGACTGACTGACTGACTGACTGACTGACTGACTGACTGACTGACTGACTGACTGACTGACTGACTGACTGACTGACTGACTGACTGACTGACTGACTGACTGACTGACTGACTGACTGACTGACTGACTGACTGACTGACTGACTGACTGACTGACTGACTGACTGACTGACTGACTTTAATCGGGTTTACTTCAGCGCTGCTAGGAAGAATGCACTTAATATTAACGATTGTACTAGCCAGGCGGAAAGGACGCCCAGCGATGACTGAATCTCACTGGTAGGCCATCGTTGTCGGTAATGACTACTCGTTTGATATTTCGTAAAATTATCTATGTGTTATCACGTATTTGTTTGCTTTTGCCTTTATCTACCCAGGAACTGTTGGTTTATTCTTCAGCCTACAGTCTACTCTGAAATGAATATACAACTTTCGTGCTCTGTTGTATTCGGCGTTGTATTCAGTTATTGAAATGTATCTTATAATGTGTTTCTTATGATATATGTACTCCATCACACGTGAACATTTTTCAGTAATTTTTTGTTCAGAAAGTTGTACTCAAACATTTCTAGGGCGATACATTAAAAATAATCTTGGCAGTTGTCGACCTCTACGTCATACACCTGCATTATCCCTTTCCCGTACCCGTAGAAAATTTGGCAAACATACTTTATGCTATACACAATTTTAGTGTCGATAGGGGGGTGCCGCCATGTATTTTTTTACCCGAGCGCCGCCCCCCACCGACGTCATGATAGCAAGCACGGGCTGCAAAACGAAGCAGGCTGTTATCTCACGTAGTGCCAGCCTCTCTTTTTTTTTTTCTTCCAAGCCTAGAAATTGTTTTGCGGGTCGACTTGGGCTTGTCCACGTGTGTGCTATGCCAATAGCGCCTGCAACAACCAACCAGGAGGAGGCGACCATGCTTCGACGGAGCGGACGGTAATAATCGATGAGTGCCGTCTCCGATTTTGTCTCCGATTCCCTGTAGGGCAAAGTGGCATCGGGTGGCATGGCGAGAATTCGAAAGAAAAATCTGTTTGAACTCAAAATTGAGGTGAGCGATTTGATATCTATGGTTCCGAGGAGCTCACGACGTGTCATCCTGTTCGAAAACTTAACATTCGGGAGACAAAAGCGAGCTGCATGACCGAAAGGGATCCACGCCTCATCATTGTGATGTTTGTTTGCGGTGATACACGGGATGAAAGTGAACTTGGGTCTGTCCTGCGCTCACGTACATAGGTATGTTCATACTACGAGCGACGCAAGCCAGTCCACTGACAGCAATACGCATTCTCGCCTGCTCCGCCCCCGCCAGTACTCACTGGTCCGCAAATACTGAGAACTACACAGACGTATAGGTTTATACGTGCATGTAACGCTTTTACACCTTACCGAATCGCTGCGCCTGTGTTGCGAATTTCATTTGGGGGTGGGGGGCAGAGGTGAAATTGTAACGTTTGTTGTATGTCCACCACGGTTATGCATCGTTTCGTTGAATGGACCTGTTTACATTACATTCGATGTGCTCTACGGACCCCTTTTTTAGCGATTTAAAATGCGCGCGCTCTCTTCCAGTCATCTAGGTGCGCGCGCAGGCAGCGCAACTGCCCATGACCTAACTCTTGCTCGCCAGATGTGGCGATCGCTGCGGTGAAGGCTTGATAAGGCCAGCGAAGCGTAGCGCTGAAGGGGTGGGGGGGGGGGGGGGGGATTCCTGCGGGAGCGTTGCTAGAGCGTGGTCGTGGATTCAGTGGTCAGCACGAGAAAGCAGGATGTAAGTACATACATACTAAATGGACGGTGGGGCGACCCCGTACCGGGATGAGGAGCGCAGATGGAAGTGGCACATTCGACGATTGAATATCCCTTTGGCGTGAGTGGCTGCTACGCAAGCAGCCAGGTTTCAAGTAGCGTTTCAAGTCCTTATCGCTGCCGGCTAGCCTCATCCGCGTCTTACTGTACTTTCTGTCTAGTTGTTTTAGCTGCCCTTTCGAATCTGTATTTTTATTCTGCCGCGCTCAGGTCTAGCGCCTGTTTTGTTGTAGCCTTATTAGCCCTGCGCTGTGCCGAGAGGTTGCGCATGCTTGGCTCTGTTGTTCTATGATGTGCCCCGTTTGAAGCGTTGTTATGGTCCGGAATAAACCGGTCTCTTTCATGCTGAGTGTAGGTGTGTCACTCGTCGGGCAAGACCACGGCTCACGGACCCCGTTCCCTGGAATACGGGGCCTTCAAATCGAACCATTTATTACAATGCATGACAGAGTTTACCCTCCCGTGCATACCGTGTGTTCTTGCTTCTTTCGTTGCCGTCTCTGTGTGTTTGCTCATTTAGCAGTTAGGTAAAAAGTTCGTGTCATCGCTTCTATTCATGACATGCTGTACCAATGCGATTACTATTTTGCTACTAAACGCGTTTTTTTTAGGGGAGGAGAGGGTGGGTGGAGATACCTACACGCTCCCGGTTTTCGTGAAAATATAGGGTGGCGAAATCAGGTTACGACGAAATTTGTGAAGTCTCTACATCGTGTGCTATTGACTTAAAACAGCTTTTCCCGAACCATCCAAGAGTCTCCTAAAATCATGCACAGAGTAGTTAGTAGGCCAGGCGCTGTGCTTCGTTCCGCACCCAAGATTAAGCATAGACCGTGGGTTTCTTTCTGTCTACATTTCATTCACACAGTGCGCTGAGCATACGCGTATGCTTGTTGTCGGCGTAAGTGTTTTCTGTTCACCAACGACATCCACTGCCATTTTACTACCATGTTATCACTAGCCTGTCAATTGTACCTTCATGTTCTTGTTTGTTATATTGCAACGTACACTAAAGTCCCATCCCCTATATAACACCAGCAATAAGGACTTTCAGGGGTATCTTCAAATTAATAAATTAAAAACTCGGGGCCGGTGGGAAAGCGGTAAAGAAATCGTCATCGCAGATGCACTGAGACCTTGGCATGACCTGGTGCGCGTACGTACTCGCGGTTTTTTTTTTCAAGTTCTGGTGACTATTGCCTCAGCCCGCAATAAAACCTTCATGCCTAGAGTACGTTGGCGTTACTGGCAACAGTTCAACTTTTGTTATATAGACGAAAAAACACACATTACAGGTGGCTAAACAGCTGGACGTTGCTTTGCGCACCGGATTAACAGCCCAGGGGACGATGGCAATAAACAGTGGAGTGTCGCGCAGCGCACGCGTTTGAGAGTATTTCTCTCTCTCCTGGCCGCTCCTCGTAAAATGGTGGCTATAATCCGGACATAATTAATATTCTTATTTCCAAAATGATAAACTGCGACTCCACACGCGACATGCCTCAAAATCTCAAGGCGCTGCAAACAAGCTAATTATGGGTCGTTTGTTGTGTCTTTGTAAAAGTTTTGTTGTTATTATTTGTGATAGGCTCATTTTCATCGCTTTTTCTTTAAACCAGTATAATTTTGCGACTAAGTGTCGCTGTTAACTGCCGGGCCTCACGCGCAAGCCACGCTGATGTTTTAGGTGAACCTAATTTCTATCATTTTATCTGTACAGATTTGTGAACAAATTATTATTAAGATTGATCGATTGATTGATTGATTGATTGATTGGTTGGTTGATCGATTGACTGATTTACTGAGTGAGTGAGTGAGTGAGTGAGTGAGTGAGTGAGTGAGTGAGTGAGAGAGAATGATATCTCGTCCGTCTCTGCGGCACGCGCAAGTACCAGAAGCTAGTGCTTCTCTAATGTTGAGTGCCAGGCAGGCTGAGTCTGAAAGTGCGTGTGCTGCATGGAGCGAGGCGCGGATGTCGTGATTTCGCACCGTCCGCAAACGGTGGGGGGCGCTGGGACGAGATGGACACCGCGACATAGAGAGTGAGGGAAGAGGGAAATGAAGAGAGAGAAAGAGGGGAGAGAAGAGTCCTATGAGAAGAAGGGGGGGGGGGGGGGGGGCGTTGCTTTCAGCGCGACACCGCCACCGCCCTAATCAGCTTAGCGTGACGCCGTTCGACCGAGGAGCCCAAGAGTCCTCCCGCGACGCGCCTCTGCATCTCGTCGCCTCGACCGCGGCTCAGATCGCCGAGGGCTTACGGTGGCTTGGGGGGGAGCGCTCGTTGCAACTCGGCGTGCAGTGCGGCCGGCTATCCTTTTTCATCGCCCGGCGAAGGCATGACCCGCCAACCGCGCCCCCGACCGCGTGTCGGCGCCGGGCCTTGAATGAATGGGCACGATGCGCATCCTATATAGCCAGGGTATATAGAGGCCCCCATATAGCTCCCCGGGTCACTGCGGCTCATCTCGTATTGACACGAAAGGAAGGGGAGGGGGTCTGTCAGCTATTATGGCCACAGCGACTGAGTCTATATCAAAGCTTGTGTCAATGCCTGCTCGTGCTTTGAGCGATGAGATGAAGTTGGGCTGCAGAGATCTCAGAGATGACAAATACAGAAGTTAATAAATAGTAGGAGGCGGAATGGGCATTCGAACCTTTTAATGCGTAAGCATTGTATGCCTCTGTTTGCGGTTTCGTGTCATCACGAGCTTGTCATCACGATAACGTTCGAACGGATTGAGTGCTAAAAGAAAAAGAATGGTTGCATTAGATAGAGCATCAAAAAATCTCGCAGGAGAAATCATGAGGTGCATGTGGGGGATTAGTTAATTAATTAGAGCCAAATGAGTGCGAAAAAATGTGATAAAATGGCGTATGGGGTCGCGTGTCACAGTGGAAGTAAAAAATGTGGATGGGTTACATCGACGTCTGGAAAAAAAATGTGGTGTGACGTCGTATAGTGCGACAATTGTTTAGAGCGTATGCATTCCTCCAATGCGGGTGCCGCAGTGATCCGATATCTTTTCTGGTGGTAGCTGTTGTGTATCTCAGCAGAACTAGCTATTTAAATAGCGTAAGAGAAGGGTAGGAATCAAAAGTTAATTCTAAGCGAAGTACATGTAAAGCAAGAGGTAGATACGAGAATCAAAGACGTTACCTGAGAAGGATTAACTTCGTGCTTTGATCTGTTATCCTGAGTATATGGCAGAGGATCAAGTGCGGACTATATATTCGAGTCCGGTAGAGTGTACTCGATGCTTGTGGTTGTGTGGAGGGTTTCGCATCATTACCAAATGCGTGGTCTCGGATGCCTGTCTGGTTCGTATGCTTCGTCAAAGTGACGAAGAAAGATTTACACACTCGAAACCTGAAGCTTGCCGGTATATTTAGGGTTCAGTTAGCTGAATTTCTTGCAATCGAATGATTTCTCTCAAGCTCAAAACAGTGGGCGTCTACTTCTTGGTCACCTTTAGGCAATCACTCGTGTGAACCTGACGAATATATCTGAGCCAGCACTTAAACTCTCACGGCGCTGATGTTTGCTTCTTTATGAATAGCTTCAGTGATATGAAGCGTTGGAAAGCCCTAGAAATTCCATTTTAGGACGGCGCCTTGCAACTATCCAATTCATCGGCGCATGCGCAAAGCTGACACTTCTGGGCATGCGCCGAGTCTCCAAGCCTCTATTGGCACTGGACATTCGGTGTTTTCAGTAGGACTGTCTTTGCTTGAGCTCTTCTTCCCTACAAGTCTTCCCTCGCTCCCTGTTCGCGACGCCACTTGCAAGCTTCGGATCGAAACTCATAACCTTTATGTGATCCTGAATTTGAAAGCATACGCCGAAAGAATGAAGGCATTCACGGAAAGAGCGCGTACTTCTCAAAGTAGGCTAGGAGAGCGATTTGTTGCTAAGCTCCGCGTGCTTTTATGCGAAGGCACAGAACTACATCCTCAATAGCGCTTGGCAGCCTGATGAACATATCATTCGGTGCTACCCGTCTGCATACTCTCTTTGTGAGTGCTATAGTGAAGGATTAATGGGGACCCACTTCAATAGTGCCGCTTGCAGCGCGCAGACTAGGTTTCTTGGAAAAGAAAGCAGTTACCATAGTGACGTTGCAGAGAAGCATCCAGAAAGGATACAGTTATGTGTAGGTGAACGCAAAACAGGCGCCATCAATTATGGAACAATGAAAAGAAGTTATGATTGCTCTTACTCCGGGCCTTCGTTTCCATTGCTCTTGACGTCACTCGCAGGCTCTTCAAGCGCCGTGTTTCTTGCGAACTTTCCGGAGACCTTCAAGTATCCCAATTTCTGGCGCCTGCGTTTACGCGGAACCATTTTTCAACGAGAAAAATGACAAGCCGCCCTTTTTTTCTCTCGACGGCTCCCGAAAAGAAGGCACAAGCTCAAAGTGCGCCTTTCGCACCCGTTCCTACGCTTTTCTAAAGCGCGTAGAATGAAAGGACACAGGCCTCTCAAAATGGCTCGCCCTCTCTCGTCGAATTATTATGAGCCTGATCACTAAACAGTATGATGGTTTCAAAGCAAGTTCAATGTAAGAATAAAATATCTTATTTTGCGTCTTTCACATCATTGATATTGTTGAAATCGTTCCCATTTGCCTCATCATAGCAGTGCTTCTCAAGAAAAGAAACTAACGGCTCACGCATAAAGGTGATAGGAAAGTCTGATTAGAGGACTTCACCAAAACAGGCAGTACACAGCACAGATGTCTATTGCCCAGAGGTGGCCGACGGTTTATTATTTTTCATTTTTTTATGGTTGAAACGCGGAAATAGCACGGGAGATACGGTGCCAGATTTTCCACCTTCCAAACTGATGTGCTTTTAAAATGTATTGTGGCCTATCTGGTATGCGAACAGTTTCTCTTCTTTCTCCATTACTGAATGGAATCGTTAGGACCGTAACTCTACTGGAACATCAATCCTTATCTCTCGCCTGACAGATCTCCGGATGCACTGCTAACTCTAGATATGAAAACTGCCATTTTCACAACTTGAAGTTGTGCCTGCCATTGTCGAGGACATGTTTAGATATATATCTTTTTGCCACGGCCAATTTGTCTCGCTTTGCCTACCTGTACTAAATGTAGTTTGCGGCCCATGAAGAATACGCATATAGTTGTTTTCTGTGTGCAGTGCACTAACTGCCCCTACTATGGTCTCGTGAAAAGACTGGAAGCATTGAAATGTATAAATAAATAAAATAACAATCCGCAGAATACTGGGTCATACGCGCGCACTGATATAAGCCCTACAATCACACAAAGTGTTTAAAAACACTTTCTTAATACAATTCCCAGTTTTCTCATTGCTTCATACTCCGCGGACTTCTTTAGCATACGCATAACCGCAAGGCTAAACGTCGCTTCCACGCACTAGGCTCCTGGAGCGCAGGTCTGGGTGTTGTTCTCTTTCTCCCCTGTGCTTGCGACAGTTCGTCGACTGAAGAAAGAGCCGCGCCATCGTCGACGTCCTGGCGCGAAACATCGCGGACGCATTGTCGTCCTCGGCGGGCATAACTTGTCAGACCGCAAGAAAGCGCCATTAGAAGCGGCAGAACTGGCCGAAACCGGGCGGCGCACGTCCGAGCAAAACCAAAGAGGGTAGAAAAGGCAGGACCGGAGTGAAAGAAGGAAAGGCTGGCTTCGCCATCGAACCGGCGGCCATGGCCCGCCGTTCGAGCCGGGCTTCTCGAGGAAGAGGGGAAAAGGAGAGAAGAAAAACAGGGATAAAGGGAGGCCGGCGCCGGGGCGAAAAACACAGGAAGAAACGCGGGGCGATTCATCTTGAAAAACGTCGCGGACTCCGCGGCGCGCACGAGCGCGCGCGCCTTTCTCCCCATTTCTCCCTCTTTCCCCGTCAGGAGGGAAGGGAAGGAGGCCACCACCGTCGGAGTGTGTTTTGCCGCTGGGCGGCGCCCCCTACTGGTGCCTTCTCGCGTGTCTGTGTGTGTATCCCCCCCCACCCCCCTCGGTCATAATAGACGGCGTTCTTCGGCGGAGGGGATTCCGCGGAGCAATCGGGAAATAAAAGGTTGATCGATGGACGCGAATTGCGGCCCGGAGCCGCGCCGCCGCCGCTTGAGCTGCTGTGGCGTCTTCTTGGGCCCGCGGCCGCGTAGGGAAGCATGGGAATTAAAGTAGACAGCGAGGAAAACAGGCCGGCAAAAATAGGGAAACAAAAGCTGGCAACAACATCGCGGCAACCTCCAGGCGGGAAGAGTAGAGGCGGAGGAGGAGACAGCCTCGAGAACCAGAGAGCCAGCGGCTTTAGTGTGCTGGGAAAAAAAGGAATATAGAAGGAGAGGCGTGCGAGTTGAAGGCCTTCGAGGGAAATGTAAAAATGGACAGAGCAGGAAGGGAAAAAAGGTCGTGGTGGATAAGGAGGGAGGAGAGGAGTTGGCGCACCTTGAAGAAGCCGGCGCAGAAAGAGGGAAAGCGCGCTGGATTTTTATGTCCCCACGACTCTGCCTCTTTCCCTCGTCCTGTAGAGGACGCCTTAACAAGACGCGGTTGGAGGATCAGTGAAGAGGGTTTGTAGGACGAGATTGTGGGTCAGGTTATTTTGGGGAAGAAGCTGGATTAGGGGAGCGCAGGCCGAGCTTAAAGTCAAAAGGTAGAAACGTCCTTTAAATTAAAGCTCAAGAAGAACAGAACAAAGTACCTTCTAGTTCTGTATTTCACTTGGATATTTTTCGTTCAAAAAGAAGGTCATTCCAGCAAGAGTTCCTTTAGGCGTACGCGCAGTGAAAAGTGGTACTGGGAGTCGACCGAACAATGACTTGAAGAGGAGGCAGTAAAGAAGGAGAGAAAGCATAACATTTTGCTATGAGCTTTTCTACGCTCTATTTACCTATTTTTAAAGGCTTTTCTGCTTTGCACAGCGGATAAACCATTGCTGCATCGTCGCATACGAGAATATTGGGCGGAACAACCGCCTTCTTGCGAGGCTATAGGGCCTGTCGGCACACTGGACGTTGGCTCCCTTGCCTAGCAGCAGTCGCACTATTGATTGGGATCATAAAGACGTCGCTTTTATTGTGCTTTCTGACGGGGCTCTGGCAGTCGCTCCGACGTTCTATAAACGCCTGTGCTGTTGACTCCCCGGACCTTGCAGTCTGGCTTCGTCGTGGATGGTGCCAAATGTTTGCCTAAAACGTTGACACTAAACATAGGCTAGGGGACGTCTGCGTGTGGCGCTGCATTCAGGTCAGCCTCCCTTTCCCTCTTTCTTTTCTTGTTTTTTTTCCTCACATGAGGAGTTTTCTTGGGAAAGAGAAGGCAAACTAGAGTTGCTTCTTTTCTCTTTACTTTTTATTGTATAGACGTACCTTCATGGTGCCTTATAATATTTGTTTTTTTTTCCTCTAGGCCCATAGCACAGAGAGTGGTACTTTCTCAGTCGACATTGGAAATCTCTAATACGTGCTTATAATTCCCGTCTAATGCCGAATTCGGCAATTGCTTGTTGATGTCATCTGCATGTAGCTTTTGAACTGACATAAGCCTCGGTTTCATTTCGAAGCAGAAGCAGTGGTAGGTGTGATTCTTGAATGCCATAATATGTCCTCTCGTTGTGCGGCATCTGCTACGCTCGCTACATGATTAAAAAAGAGACAACCCCGATTTTTTGGTCTGGCCTAATTGCAAAAAGTTTGCGAAGGACAGAATTGTATCACGTCCCCCCCCCCCACTGAAGTCTCGGGAATGCGCCTACTTTTATGCTCAACATTGGGGTATATTCTCGAAACCACAGCCTCCCATGCGCAGACATTTCTCATCTCTGAGGCCATCTTGTTAAGCACAGCAGTCGAATGTCGGTACTTTTCGACCACGACATACTACGAAAGTGGTGCCGTTAAGGTGGAGGCGCCAGTTAGCTCTGTGGTTCTCGAAATTTTTTAGACAATATTTAGACCATTTGTAGACTTCGGTCAGTAGAGTCTGTAGCCTGCACATTGAAAAGCTTCTGGAATGTCTGTGGCAAATATATACATATATAGGCTTACACTTTTTCTAAACCTCTGTTTATACACCATCTGTAGGTTTTTGTTCATTGAACCCCCGAAAGTCTTGTGTTTATAAATTAATTTTGTTGTTTCGGCTAGCCGTTTGTGAGTCACAAAACTTTAAGCAGCGGCAAAGACGAGGTTGATGCAGAAATATACCGAAAGGACAAGAGCTTCTATGTTTCTTTGTCGTCCTCGCCTTTCGTGGTGCTAAATGTTTCACTTTTTCTGTCGACTGTCTATATACTATAAATAGACCGAAGTCTATGAATAGACCGATGGTAATAGATTTTCCATCGGCTTTCGTTGTTAGAGTCTTCATGCTATGAATAGACACAAAGAAAATTTCCATAGAAAGGCAATATAATTTAAGGAACTCTGATATCAATCATAGTTATATGGGCAAAAGCTAACGATGTAAAAGTGAATCATGGAACAAGGTAAGGCTTGTGGGGCATGTAACATGACTCATAGTATTCTCCACAGCCCACGTGAGCGCTCATTACAAGGATCATATGTGCCAAGCCAGCGTGACACCGAGATCAGGTGACAAGAGGTGACGAACTATCAGCATCGCTTCTAGCCGCTTTATATCACCCACGTGACTCAGAACGGCCTTGACTGGATTCTCAATTAGGTTACAGCGTTCTACTAACCTTGCGGAGCGTCCCTTACGCTTCTGTCGCTTTGAAGAAACTCGGCGCTGCAGTAACTGCTTGCATCTCCTTTTTTTTTTTCTTAAATTAGCATTGCCGCATTCTTCTGTTAACGTTAAATCACTAGTAGCCCTTTTGTAATATAAACGTACCAAGAATAGTCAATCTCCCTGAGAGGCCGCCGCGGAGCTTAGTGGTTATGGCGCCCGGCTGCTGAACCGAAGGACGCGGGTTCGATGCCTGCCACGTCGGTCGCATTTCGATGGAGGCGAAATCCTAGAGGCCCGTGTGCTGTGCGATGTGAGTGCACGTTAAAGAACCCCAGGTGCTCTAAATTATCCGGAGCCCTCCACTACGGCGTCTCTCATAGCCTGAGTCGCTTTGGGACGTTAAACGCCCATTCCAGTGACTCTCCCCGAGAGTCAGCAGTGGCTTTTCTTCACGTACTACATATACGCACGCAAAATAAAGAATGAGGCCAATATGCTCAGCGGGCGTTGAAAATGTGGAGCAACTCAACGAAGTGAAGAGGCGAATGAGGTGGCAGAAGGTGTATGAAAGGGGATTGAAAATGAAAAAGAAAGACGGATGTGTCAAGAGGAGAACAAAAAGAAAGTGAAGCCAGCGAAGGGTACGGGTCTTTCTGGGCAGCGGCAGACGATCCTATACTCCGCGAGCCGCCAAGAGCCGTCGGCTGCGATCGAGAGTGCGGAGGAGATGGCGCGCGCTTTTAGCCCTTCTGCACTTCGCACGCTTTCCCGCCAACCGGCCGCCCACGTTCCCGCCACCTTCCTCGCCGGCTTTCGGACGGCGTAATGGCGCGGCCGTTGGCGGGCCAGTGGCGGCGAGTCGATCGTTTCTTGCAAAGTGAGACCACCGGATTGATTTCTTAATGCACCCGACTTTCTCCCGGGTGCGCCCGCCGGGCACGTGTAAGGGGCCATTCATCGCTCTTCGCCGACGACGTCAAGGGCCGCACCGACGACCGGGTACTCGAGCGTTTCTTTTTTCTTCTCGAGCGCTCCTGGAAAGAAGGGCGTATGGAAGGACCTCTCTCCGAGTACAGGGGAAGCCGACACGCACGCTCCCTTTTTTCACCGTGCGTAGATAGACGTGAGCGAGGAGCGGCGCTTTCGGGAAAAAAATGGGAGTAGGGAAAGAGGGCTGGCGCCCTTTTAATGCAAGTCGCGGGGGTTGAGCGCGCGGATTGACTGCGGCTGCGGCCGCGGGCGATTTGTCACCGAAATCGGGAAGAAGCCGGGCCGCGAGACACGAACTATAGAGATAGCCATCTGTACGGGTGTGTGTGTAGCGTCTTTGCCGTCGCCATCGGAGAAGCGGGGTATAGATACTCGTCGGGCCTTAACCGCTACTTCGCTTTCTCTGGGACATTCGCGCAGACGTGGGTGTTGGCGGTAGCTTTTGTCCAGAGCTGCTTTCGGATGACGGTACTCGATGGTGCGATAGAATACAAATAATAAGAAGCGGTCTTTTATCAGACGAGAAAAACAAGAAATTATAAAATTCGACTTCTCGTGCCTGATGCCGGGTGTTGAAGCATGTAATTTTTCAAGTATAGCCCACAAGAAATTAGCCGGATGTTCGTGTTAAGGCAGATTAAACTTAAGTGGATTTCTGGATTTTGCTTGCTCAGAACATAACGCGCAAGGTAAGGTATCTTACTACGCGCGAAAAAAGGCAAGTGGCATGGTTTAGCAAAATAATCCCTACTGAAATACTCCATATGAGCACCTAATATAGAATCATAGGAATGTGAAGAACTATACGGAAATCTATATGATTTCTATATTGCTTTAAAGGGCCCCCGTATCATTTCTCTACAGATTATATATAATTTCTATATAATGTCCATGACGTCATATAGAGTTCGTATGCATCAATACGCGCTGTATATGTTGCCCGTATCAACTTCGTACGATCCATATAAACTCCATAAGAGCCATGTGCAAAATATGGCATTATGTAATTTATCAAATCAAAATGCTCATTTCGGATCTTCACCTGGAATCCACCTTGTGAGGCTTGCGGTCGTTATTTTGGCACAAAACGCCCGCACTGAACACGTTCTTCGCGACCATACGTCACAATAATTCTTGCTCTCCCCACGTTCTTTGCGCATTGGAGGGACGCTTCATCACGGGAACTTCTCTGGCCGCGCCTAGCGTGACACATAGGCCATGTTCTAAACCTTGCACCTGCCACTGCGCCCTCCCAGTCTCCTGTGCGTTCACGTTTCAGACATGGGTCGTCGTAATTAAAATATGTTTCTCTCGCTCACTGAGTGCCATCTGGGCACATCTGTGCTCGAACGAGCCACTGGTTGAAACTAGCCTGCTTTACTTGCCTCTGTAACTCATGTCGCGTTCAGTACCAGAGAGTGTGTCCACTCTTGACGCACTGCGGATTGCACTGCGGATTTAAAATAATCTGCTACGAGAACTCTGCTCCACAGTGAACCTCCATAAGCTCGTCACATCATTTGTCCCTCAAAGTTACGGTGTGCACTTGAGGTCCTTTATTACTATAGGAATGCGAAAGCATCCTGTGACCGAAAGGCCTTTGCCCCAAAGGCTTTATCATAAAGACCTTTGACGTGAATTCTTTTGCACTGAAAGAATTTGACCTAACTGCCTTTACCATAAAAGCCTTGAACCTGAAGGCCTTTATCATTGCCACTATCATTAATGACCCACCCACATAAATGTTAAGTAACGTCCTTTATCATTCCGAAACTATCTTTATCACTACCCCTACTACTAACAATACTGTTACTACTGTCTCGTCTAATGTCTCTGCTTCATTGCCTACGATCACCTCGATCGCCTATTACTATTTTATGGTCTACAGCTGACGTGATACGAGACCGTGATCACGTCATTGGGGTTTGCGGACCACTAGCCGCGTTTACATGAACGCGGCAGCAGCGCAGCGCGTCATCTTTATAGCGCATCGCATTCATGTAAACGGTCATAATGCGCTAGGAAAGCGCATCGCATGAATGCACCAGACAAGGGTAGATCGAGAATGACAAGTCGACTTCAACAGTGAAGGAAAAAAGTCTGAAGGTGTCCCTCCTCCTTCCTATTGTGGCTATACAATACCCCCAGCCGGAAACAAAGCAGTCTTCGCTCAAGATGGGGACCCCTCTGCCGCGTGCAATGGGCGAAGGGTCACTTTCCCGCCAGGCTTGATACGGTACGTGTAAACAGTAGCGCATCGGCTCCGCGAGATACGCTAGGAAATGCGATGCGCTACTGTCGCATTCATGTAAACGCGGCTACAGCTGCTGGACAGCAACGGCGGGTATCGATGCCGATGAGTCATATAATTCTTTCACATTATAAAAAAACAACCTCGAGTTGTCGTAACTGACTTTCTCCTTCATCCACCCTCACGGTGAAGTTCGGGGATCAGGTATCCACTGAATATGAGGTACATGATGCCGCTTTCTTTCCCTCCATTCAATTCATTATTATTATCATTATTACGAATGCAAACTTGCACCTTGTTTTGTATGCGAGGGAAGTGGTCAGGCAATATGTTTCATCTTTCGCGCTAAGACTGCAAGTAATTAGAAAAATGCGTACATTCAAATATTGCTGCTTGTAATGAGCGCAAACCACATACTTGGCTAGGCAGGCAACCTTCCTCAGAAACGAAACGCAAAAAGTTTAACAAGTGATGAGAAATCGAAAGGTCCAACAACTGATTCAGTCTCGGCCAATACCCGAACACGGTGTGGAAAAAAAGGGATGAAAGAGGAAATGAATTGAGGATTAATTTCGACCACCTGAAGTTCTTTTTCGTGAACCGGCACCTCACAGCACATTGGCATTATTGCATTTTACCACCTGTAAAAAGCGGCCGCCGAGACAGGAATTCGATCCCGTAACCTGGCGCTCATCAACCAAACGCCGTACGCACGGAGTCACAGCCGTCTCGTACGCATCGCATTTGAAACCTCACTTCCCGCCGAGCAAGCTGATTAACATGAAATTAGTGGCGATTAAAATGATGCATTGTGTGTGAAGTATGTTTGGGGCGTTTGCCGAGGCTCTTGGAAAGACTGGCCCCTACGGCATGAAATTAAATTCTTGTCCGGTGCCTTCGACAGTCTGTCGCTGGACAATGGGCGCTTTGAACGTATGAGCAATCTTGCCGCTAATTCCCCTTTCACGGGAAAACACAGTGCGCGCAAATGAACGCGTCGTGACCAAGCGGTTACCAGCTGCTTGGCAGATATATATGCCCCGTTAGACTGTCCTGCGGCCCTGTTGGGTACCAAAGGGAACTATGATAATTGCAGGAAAAGAGCTTCAGCTCTGAAAAAAAAAAGTCCGGCGCTTAACGGACTGCGTCAGCGCCTCTCCTCAGATGTCACTCGTTCATTAAACAGACAGCTTTTCAACGCATTGCTCCATTGTTTTGAAAATGGTTTTCTGGGTACCGTTTCTAACTTCTTTTGTAATCTCAACAATAGGTGTTCCAGGCACGCTTTCACTGCAGTGCATGTCGGTCAGGCTAACCTTTTGTCACGACACGAGAGCAGGAGGCGCTGCCTGCGGCGTAGTATGGGGTGCCTCCATGCTCGCGCGTCTGTTTAGGGTGATGACAGCTGTTGTTCGGTTGGGAGGCGCCATTTTGGTTCCCTAGAATCAGAGATATCTTTGGTATACACGCCATCAGGCATGTGTAGCGAGAGTTATTTTCGGAAAGGGGGGGGGGGGCACGGTGATATATTCCAGTGAAGAGGGAGGGGGGGGGTCGTTATGGGGATGCTAGGCAGAACATGCCCTTGAATTTACCTTGGAACATGCGCTTGAAAATACCTGCCCAAAGTCTGAAGCAACACTTTTATGTCTCGCAACTATATTGAACTATCACGTGGCCAAGGAAGTCGAAATGAGGCCTTTGGGAGAAACTGAGGGAGAAAATGCAACGTCGCAAAACTTAACCTGAGAAACAAAATGGCGGAGCTGTCATCAGCCTCAACGGTAAAGCAGAGTTTCCAGGCTCCCTACAATAGGACGTCCTCCGGAAGCCGTCATCGTAATCGGGCGGTGCCATCACAATGCCTCGCCTGCGGACGACGGCTGGCCTTCTCGCTTTATTGCGGTGGACAGCCTCCGCACAGCACCGTCTGGCGCGGCAGTTAGCCGGACTCCCGCCACTGCCAGCAGCGCCGCCGCCGTCCCCTCGCTGCGGCAACAGGTGTGTAAACATGGCCGCTGGCTGCTGCTCCACGGCTGGGCGAGCCATTCAGCTTCGCTTTGTTCGTCGTAAATGTCCGCCATAAAAACGAGCCTCTTGGCCGCCACTCGGGGGCCCCATCTTTCTTTGCCTTTTTTCCGCCGCAACAATGCGGGGGCAGAGAGAGAGAGAGTTCTCCTTCCCTCTCCCTCTCTTACAGTCGTCCTCTCCACTAGAGAGACGCTCTCAAAAGGCGGTAATCGTCGCCGCACTCCAGCCCCGGGCCCTGCCCACAGACACACACATACGCACCCTTCTGTTTTTGCCGTCTCCCCCGACAATGCCATTGTTGGGGCGCTTTTTCTTATTTCGCCTGGATAAGATCCACGCGAATGGAAGGATAAAAGGGGAGGAGAAAAAAAAAGATGGAGGCGACAAGGAAGAATGGCTGCTAACGATGCGCCCGCTCTAAGGGAAGACCCGAGCAGGAAGTCCGCCCGGGGGGACATGTTCATCGCCCGCGGGTCGAGAGCGCGCGCAATCCGACCCACCGAGTTATAAAAGAAGCCGCGGCCGGCGCGTTTCAAAAGCGAGGTTGCGCTTCATTTCCAGCGGGTCGTTTTCGAAAAGGAGAGGCCACTCGAGTCACGGCAACATTTTGTTCTCCCTGCGGGGCTGAGTGGCTAACCATTTCGGCCGCCCAGTGCAGGCCGGCAACAACCGCGTATATTACGCGTCGCGGGACGCGGGCCAGAATTTGTTACAAAGACAACTATGGCTGTTCGAGTGCACCCTTAACTACCACGGTGGAGGGGTTTCGCTGCGAGACGAGAGCGTTAAGGCTTGAGGAGCTAAAAAGAAACGTGACAGAATGAGTTACGACGGAGCTGTAAAGAACGGTCTTGCGGCCTTCGTGCGAGCATTCTCGGTACGTGGCGATGCTCCTCTTGCCTTTGTACACAGAGCTGACAGAGACAAGTACCAGCAGATGACGGGAGTGTTTTTTCTTTTTTTTTTGGCAGAGCGATTGCGCGATTTTGCTTCCCTACGCGGTGCCATCTTAAAGGCCCCCAGAAGTTGAAGGAATCCCAGATTTCGAAGGCGGAGGCCCAGTATTTCGTAATCATGGCATATTGCATTTAATAGTGTCTACTCGTAACTTTTCAGCCTATCACGAAGCAACTTCTGTCTGCCACAGCCTCCTATTTTTTTCCTGGATTCCTCTAAACACTTGTGGTGAGTAGTAACAGAAAAGGTCTAGAAATATAACCAGTAGTTAGTATGCAGGGACCACAACGAGGGAAGTCAAGACCTTTAAACACGTGATACGCAGATGATGAGAACAGAATTAGTTTTTAATAATGGGGTTGTGGAAGTAGACTAGGTTGGTATTCTGTTCACTGTTTATCGATCTGTTTTCTTTTTGCTGTTGCTATTGGCCTTATGCTTTTTTAATATTTGTATGCCCCTCCTGCTTGGGCCACATCAGGTCCTGCAGTACTGTACAAATAAATTAATATGAAAGACAACTTAGCAAGGAATTTCTCTGATATTCTAAGAGGCAGCACCATACTTTTTGAAGCCAGATAAATGTTTCCTAGAATAGCGAAGCTACAAAAGGAAATTTAACCAAGAAGACACACCAGCAATTGCGAAGTAAATGTGTAGAAACTATTGCGCATATTTTACTCAAGTGTGGCAGTATCTCTCCAGATGTCGACGCAGACACAGTCACTATCCACGAGGCCTTAGGACTTAAAGATGACAAGGGAAATGAGATTGGATCTGTGGTAGACATTAGTAAAGAACGATTGGAAGATTGGTGACTTAAAAGCAAGGCTGTGATGTAAATGTGCAAGTTCGAGATTCAAAACTTGACAAGCGCAAAAGTCAATAAAATTTGCATTTGAAGGAAAGGGAAATTTTTTAGATATTAGCAGTAAGTTTCAATATGAAAGGAATATAACAAAATACCGAGTATGGTGGCTCGTACACCATCCCGTTTCATATGGGAAGCCCGTTACATCGAGCCATCCATCATGTAGTACATCATACCGCTTGTCTGGGCTCCTCAGCTGGGCGATATGTTTTATAACGTCACTAAACTGTTGCGATACAAACAAGACGTCCCGCTAGGCTCAAAGTTTCGGGATTATACGCGGATCAGCAAAATGTTTAAGGTACATCACTCCAAAGTCGAAGAAACCTCGTTTTGATTGTGGCCATGTGTAAAAACATCTAGCGCGCTCAAAAAGAAGTGCACTTGTTTTAGAGTCGTCTATATATCACACCCGATGATTCGTAGTGGCGAATGAAAGATTCCCTAGCTCCTAGTTTTAAATGGGACATACTGGCATGGTGCGGTGCGGTGCGATATGCTACGGTACGGTGTGATATGGTAAGTGTGGTACGGTAAGGTGTAGTACGGTATGCTACGGAGTGGTACAGCATGGTATGTGAAGCTGAAACAATGAAGCTACATGTGCTATCATGGGCTATTAGGTGCGCCTTAGTGGAGGAGTGAGGATTAATTTGGAGCCCGCGGGGTTCATTAACGCGCTTTGTCACTGCACAGTACAAGGGTGTTTTTGCATTTGATGGCTCTCAAAATCCTGACCGCCGCAGCCAGGATTCTATCACGCACATTATTGGGTTCAGTATCCGAGCGCCAGCGCTACTGAAACACCGTGATGGAGGGTGAATTGGGACCGAAGAGATAGAGTAGAGGCATTCAGAATCTCACTAAAGAAAAGATATTCCGCTTTTATGGAAGAACATTAGATAGGTGCTCCGGATAATGACAACATCACAAGCACCGTTACGGTGTGCGCACAGAAAGGGGGGGGGGGTACTGTAGATGGAAAATAAACTGCCAACCTGTGACGAAAGACCTAATTTATAAACGCCAAGTTATGAAAGGCTGTACACAATAGATAGGACAGAACTTGTGGAACTGTCAAAAGTTATAAATAAGCATATGGTAAGCAGGATAAGTGTAATACGGAGATCTAACAGGCTCTAAAGAAGGCAGGTAGCCTAAAAAAACGGTCATGAGGAGATCAGTCATTGGAAGAAACCTTCTGTCCGCCGTCAGAGACAAAGAGGGCAATGCCAATACGAATGTAGATAAGATATATAGTGCAGCCGAATAATTCTACGCAGATCTCTACAGTACCCCAAATAATCAGGATGTTAATAATGAAGCTAGGGGTGTGGACGAATTGGACATCTTCTTGGAAAGAAAAGAGGAAGTAAAGAAAGCCTTGCATACAATGCAAAAGGGAAAATTGCTGGTGAGCATCAGGATATTGAATATTTGTTGAAAGGTGGTTAAGACAATATGCTAGAAAAGTTTTCCAACCTGTATGCGCAGTGCCTCACGACCTCGAGAGTACTGGAATCCTGGAAGTACGCTAACAACGAAGGAGGACGTCAAGGATTTGGCAATTTGCAAACCGATCAGCTTACTGCCCGTCGTTTACAAGGTATTTGCCTAGGTAATCGCTAATCCAATTTGATCAACCTCAGACTTTAATCAACCAAACTGCCGGACTGGCTTTTGGAAAGGCTGCCGAGCAACAGAACGCATTCATACTCGTAGACAACATGCACCTTACTCACACCATCGATCAGGTCATTGCGAAATTCTTCGGATATAATCAACTTCTATGTACAACATTCAGAGACTGCGAAAAATCACCTGATTCAGGAGAAACCATTGCAGTCGTGCAGGCGGAAAAATGATACAATAACCATAAGGAAGAGTGTCAATCATGAAGACACTATCTCTCCGGTACTATTTACCGCTTGTTTCGTAGAAGTATTCAGAAAAATTGATTGGGAAGAAATGGAGATCAAAGTTAATGAACAAAAAGATAACCTCCGATTTTCTGATCATATTGCCTTGATTAGTATCTCCGGGACCGGGTTGGAAAGCATATTTGAGAACCTAGACAGGCAGAGAAGCACGGTGGATCTAAATATGCTGCGAATAATTCTAAAATTATGGTCAATAGTGCCGGAAGAGCACAACAGTTTACGACAGGCAGCGAAGCATTGGAAGTTGTCAGAGAATGCATGTACCTAGCCGAAAACCACAACAAAAAGTTTTCTGTTGAACACATTTTTTGTGCAAGTTTTGACCACGAGCTTGCAGTAACAACAGAATTTTTTGTCGTGTATTATGCTGTCTCTTGTAGCGACATAGCTACAGAAAAATACTAGAATTGCAGAGAAAAATATGTGGTTGCGACAGAACATTTTGTCGCATTTTGGACATGATTCTGCCGTTTTTCTACTGGGACTTGGGGCCGGCAGTGGCCGCAGATCGGGACCACGGGAATGAAATAGCTGTGAGCATAAGAATAGAGTAGAGTGTATTTCGCATGCATTCTAATGCGATGAATAGCAATTTACGAATATCCCTAAAGAGTAGAGTATACAGGGTGTTTTACTTAAGAAGTCACAAAATTTTTACAACTAACCTTTTTTAAGTTATAAGAACGCTTGTTTTCGGCATAGCATTATCAGCGGCGTAGTACACCTGAATACACTAAAACGTGTTAACTAACAGGCTGTTTAACTAATGTTGAATATTGAACTTTTTAACTATTAAATAGTGCTGCTGCGGTGGCTCAGTGGTTACGGCACTCGGCTGCTGACCCGAAAGACGTGGGCTGGATCCGGCTGCGGCGGTTGAATTTCGATGGAGGCGAAATTCTAGAGGTCCATGTGCTGTGCAATGTCAGTGCACGTTAAAGAACCCGAGGTGGGTGGTCGAGATTTCCGGAGCCCTTCACTACGGCGTCCCTCATAACCTGAGTCGCTTTGGGTCGTTAAACCCAACAAACCAACCAACTTTTACGGTTAGCTACCTTAATTCCTGAGAGGCGTGTAGCCCATCGTAAGTAATATTCAAATCGGTTCTTAGAACGTCGAACATGCGGTTACCCTCCGTGCTGTGGCCCAACAAATTTCGGCTATCTCGACGTGTTACGCGCACTGGAGAGGTTTCTTTGCTGCAAGAAGAAATAAGCAAGAACAGGGTGAGTAATGCGAAGGCTAGATAACCGACCGTCGTTAAGGGTAACAGGCTGGATTACAAGCGCAGCAGGAGGCGGCAGGAAGTTAGGTCGACCGGTGAGCTTCAGATGCCAGGATAAGGTGGCCGCAGCTGGCATAGGTCAGCGTTAATTGAAGAGAAGTGAGAGAAGCCTTTGTCCTACAGTGAACATGGTTAGGCTGATGATGATGATGAGTATAAATCAAGAAGAAGAAATAATGAGGATGGCGGGCCTTGTGATGCAAGGGCAATAAAACCAATGGGCCCCCAGGGTAAGGCAGTGGATTCCAAGAAATGAAGCATAGCAGGGGCCGTCAGAGGGTCAGGTGGTGGGCGCACGTGATTAGGAAGTTTAAAGGAGTTAGATGTTGGGCTAGTTGGATTTGTGACAAATTATACATATTTTTAGCGCAAACACGACAGGGACACAGAGAACGGAGACAAACACGAGCGCTAACTTGCAACTGATTTATTGAGGGAACCACGACGGCATATATAAAACCACAGGCCTCCGCAGGAAGTTTGCGGTGATAAAGTGGCCGAATCTGGTAGAGGACAGGGTCAGTTCAAGGGACATGGCAGGAGCCTTTGTCCAGTTGTGGATGTAGTTAGGCTGTTGATTATTATGATGATAATGAATATGATCAATTTTTATGGCACAAGGGCAGCTTTGGCCAAAGGGCTCCATGGCACAAGGTAGGTTTTCATTGCACAAGGTGGGGTCAAAGACCCGTTTCCCAATCATTTCACCGCAAAGAAGCCGAGCACCAGGCAGGGGAAAGCTTGTATCCATTGTATCACCGGTGGGTACCCGGCGGCACTGGGGATAGAACCCCTGCCGTCCCGCATGCGAGGCGGATGCTCAACCTACTAGGTCACCGCTGCTTTATGATGATGATAATGCATTAGTGTAAGTACAGGAGCATAGTTTAATATGGACCTTATGACAACATTGTCTGAAAACCGATTACCCAATAACCCCGCACACAAAGAACTGTGCCCAAAGGCGCTGTTACACAACCTGCGTGTCTCGTTCGCGTGACCATCTGTTTGCTCTTCGAAGAGCACAAATCATGAGCCGATATACAGCTCGGTGAAGCCGCGTGGTGGCGCAACGTTCGTGTTGCAAGGCCGAGGTTCTTGACCGCGGTAATCGAAAACGCTCCGCTTGTTGGCAGGAACCGACGATCCGTGTTTAACGACATCTCGTGGCCTGTTTGACAAGCTTGTGTGCTGTTTCATGGTCTGGAGGAAACAGCATGTACAGCCTCGGCAAAAACTAATCGGGCTACATGACTTTCTTTGTACCGTATAATGCAGCCTTTACAGCAAGAATAAAGATCTAAATGACAAATGTTTCCTTTGCTTTCTTTTCCCCTTAGTTTGAAGTAGCAGGATAGAGCCACTATTTGCTCTGGCTGATCTTTCCACTTTGCCTATCATTAACGTTTTCTCTGCCTCTAAAAGGTGTGGACGACGGTTCGCCTCACCGTGGACGATATTTAAAACTTTATGCTTGCCGTAAGCTCCCCACTGCACGCCTGCAGGGCAGACAATGTGGCCTGAATACTTTTCACCAAGGGTGCACAATCATCTAGATTCGCGGTCACTGACAAAAATGAAGACCCTCGGCCACTGGCCGCGGCGATCATCGGCGGTGAAGGCCTCCAAAGCACTGCTCTGCTTATTGAGGACTTCTGGCCTGCACGATAGGCTGTGACTTTACCGAACGCTGTGACGTGGCATAGTGACTTCAAATTTTCTGCAACTCTCCTTTCTCCTTCATCTCTTTCTCTCCTCCCCCTTTCCTCCCCGTGCAGGGTAGCAAACCGGTTGATCTTCCGGTTAACCTCCTGCCTTTCCTCCTCCTCCTCCTGCTATCATGGAGAAAATGTCACAACGTACGGCAGTGCAAATGGCCGCGTTGCCTCACTGCACAGTTAGTTCATATTGATTCCGACGAATAAAGGACGTGTGTCCCATCATGCATCCAGGCCTTTAAATATAATGGTTTGCCTGGCTCCGCGGAACAGCGGTTCTCAATTGGTAGTCAGATGCTGGAAGTGGTAAAGGAATACGTCTACTTAAGGCACATAGTGACCGCTGAACCGGATCGTGAGAGGGAAATAACTAGAAGAATAAGAATGAGATCCACGCTTCTTTAGCTGCGCGCAGCAAATGGCTTAAGAGCGTTTAGCATCTGCTCTCAAAATGAGCTATAAAGCTTTTCCTTTTCTTTTTCCTTTGCACGTCCACTCTGTCAGGAACTGTCAGGCCAAGAGGTTTGCTTAGTCATAAGTTGTCTAGAGGAGTTATTTAGAAAGCACCTCCGCAAGTCCTAAGCTTCGTAGAGGTGGGAGATAGAGGGCGATAATTTCTCACTTTTGGGAGATTTGAAATGAATGCGCAGTGGATTGTATAGTTTTGACTAAGGCAATACATGCAAGATGACTTGAACAACAATTTGAAGCTCAAATGGAGGTGTAAGTGAACTGCTGCGCAAGGGAGTGCCGCCACCCACAAAGAAAAGAATGCACTCTTTGAACTTAAATGTTCCTACCCTACTCGCCATTATGAATTCGTCCATTCTCTAGCTCGACTTCACCACACGGCTGATAGCCCGGGATAGCTGTTTCTTAGCCCGTGCCTTGTTTTAGTCTAGAACTGCCGACAAATAATACATAGAGAATAACAGAAATTGTGATCGTCTATTCAGACGACAAGTCAGGGTTGATCGCTACATCATTAGGTCCATATAACCATAATGGACACAGCGTCGGCTGCCATGGCAACCAGATGAAGCGCGCCTCACGTTCAAGGTGATTAAACGGCTTGCATAATGTCACTACTCCGCCAAATACAGCACCTAACTTACGACACGGAACTGAACCAGTGACATTCGCGCCTCTTAGGATAATGCTCTCTGCGTGGAGCAGAACCCGAGCTCAAACGACAAGTTAGAAACGAAGCGAGAACCGGGGTAAGAAAAGGAAGGCTTCTGTCCTGTCTGCAATCTCGCTGATGAGCTACTTCGAACCAAAGGACCGACTGTACTAGTCGCTTAGCCGGCACTTTTTTCTTATACCCATTGTTCTTGGGCGAAAGCCAGCGAAACGCTCCCCAAATGTGTCTGCATTCCCGGGAACTTTTTTTTATTTTGTTTTCTCAAATCGAGAGGCTGCCGGCTCAACTTTGAAAGCGACTTTCTCTCGAACGACTTAAAGCCCTGAGCACGAAATAACAAAAAAAAATCGGGAAGCACAAAAGACGCGATTGCAAGAGTGCCCTCTATTGTAAATCGCCCTAATTACTCTCTTCCCTTCGCGGGCCCGCGCGGGAGCAGCTAACGCGCTCCCTTCTCGGGCTGAAGATTCCTTTTCGTCGAGCCTTTTTCGCGATTGAAGCGACAGCTGTGAAGCGAGAAGGTGACCAAAATAAACAACCAGAGTATAAAGAGAGCCCATGAACAACGCGGAGAGCAGTGTCGCAGAAGGGCAGCACTAGAGGCAGCAGCGGACTCGAAAGTGCCCCGTCGTCGCAGCCACCGCCACCCAAGCGTCTGCTTTCCGAGTCAGCAGCATTAGGATCGGAAGGAAGGACCGGCTCGTCTACAATGTGACTTCGACACAGCGCGAGACCCAGAAGGGAAGGCCGCGTTACCCGATTTCCCTCTTTCTTTCCTCTTTTTTTATCCTTGTTTTTATTGGCAAAGACAACGTTGTTTCTCGCTACGGTTGTTTCCACTCTCTCACCCTCATACTCGTCTCTGATGCCCCTGGGCTGGGGTACTTTGCTTTAGCTCTGAGGTATTTTTTTTATATACTCTCTTCGCGACTCCATCGGCACCGTATGGAAGCTTCTTTTCCGCTGGAATTTCTGTTTTTGTTTCCTTCCAAGCGCGCCTGGGAGGAGAAAAAGAAGCAAGAAACCGCCTTCTCTTCATCGTCCTATTCCGCATCACGGAATGATGTGAGCGGAAAAAGGGAGCCCCGGGGAGGGTTGCAGCACGTCAAAAAGCCGCCACCTCAACCGCTAAGCAAGCCACCGTCACCACCAAATACGGAAACGACCCACGAAGCGGCAGCGACGACGACGTCAAAATCTACACCATAACGCCGGAGCGAATCGGAAATTTGGACCTCGCCAGCAGCAGCAGCAGCGGTTAGAGCAACGAACGCGGCGCAGCTTCGCGCTTCGGAGGACACGGTGTCCCCGCGTTCAGGGAAACGGGCGCGCGCGCCCCCGCGCAGTCAGTAATAAAATAACTAAAATATGGGGAGAGAAGGGATGAAGAAACGGGAAAGGGGGAAAGACGCGGTGACGGGGACTCGGAGAAGCCTTTACTTCCCTTTCCTCCCCAACACTCGCGAAGTAGGCCCCGCGGCCGCCTTTCTCTGGCTCGCCTTCTAGCGTCTTCGTCGTCGTATTCTTGAAAGGAGCAGTGCCCGGGCAAGACGGAATTGCGGACGCGGTTTCTGCCGCCGCAGCAGCGGCGAACGCCGCGTTGCACGCCGGGAGGGAAAAGCATTCCCGTTTCGGGAGAAGCGCGCACTTTTTAAGAGACCTTCCCGCTCACTGGCCTCATCTCATTCCTTTTCCCGTTTTTTTCTGTTCGCTTGTTTTGTGGGGCTTGAAAAGGCTGTTCCCCGAGGTCGCCATCTCGACGTCGACGCCACCGCACCCGCTTCCCTGGCTTCTCCGCCAGCATCTGTGCGCTGGTGTAGACGCGCGAATTCGTTTAGCGAATTTACGCTGGTCGGAACTAAAAAGAACAAAAAAAAGGAACGACCGGAAGACGCGACGAAAGTTCTGGTGCCTCGTCGCGGCGGCGTGAAGAAGCGCGTTTGCGAAACACCGAGTCTGTCGAGCTTTGAGAAACGAATGTGTCCTGAGAACGAAATGCAAAAGAAAAGAAAAATGCATGAAAAGTAGCGAACTCGTTCGCAAGTTGCGAGGACGCTGATGTATTTTTGCTCGCGTTCCGCGCCGAAACAAATGAAAGCGCTTAATGAGAACTCGAATTATCTTTCATGCCAAGTGTCCAACCGACGGCGGCCCGGCTTTCGGTGCTTAATCACTTAAGAACGGCGTTCTCCGTTCAAGATGTTCCGACAGCTATCGTGTTTCTTCGGGCGCGGTTCTCTGCGACGTTCCCGTTTTTGTTAAATGACTGTGCGAAATGAAACAAGAGGTACACTTTCGCCTCTTTCTTCTTTTCTTCAGCCGTTAAACGATGCGTCAATGCATAAATTATATTCTTGTCTCATTTCATGCAAGCTGAATACGAACGCCTTTTCAGTTAATCCCTAACGCGTTATGTACAAATCGACACTGACAACACAGGCTTTTTGCTAACGTGAAAAATTTTGCCCGCCCCTTAGTGACGGGGAAATTAAACTTGAGCACATCTGGGAATAAATAATTTACTGGCTCAGTCACGCATTTTAATACTGTTCAATCCAAGAACCGATTAAGATCAGTAAGAAGTAGGTCACGTGCAATGAAAAAAAAAAACGCTAGTTTATGAACAAATTACATTTCAAATGAAAGTTTGCAAAAAGGGAACACTTAAGCTCCGCCTTAAGAATATGATGCGATATCGTAATAAGTTAACTGCCATATCTGCAGAAGGTCATTCTCTACTTTACATGCATACATCCCTGGGAGTCCTCATATAGCACTCCTGGCGCAGTGGTGAAAGGTTAAGCGATGCGCCACTGCCCTGCCATGGCAGGTGCTCCCAGCGGTGGGTCTTGTGCGGTCCAGGTTGTCCTTTCAGAGCTAGCAGTCATTCACAGTTAACTGCCACCTGCCCCGTTGAACAGTTTGCTCACTATCCACTGGGCAGGTTGTGATGACGCAGCAAAGTCACGGCGTCCATTTGCCTCCTATGATACTTCTCTGGGCACCACCTACCAGATTCATCGCTCACAACGCCAACACCAGATTTTCTGGAGAACGGGGCCTTTAACGCTATCGCTTTAATATGTAATTACCGCATCCAGCACGGAACAATACAACGCTGACACTAATGATGCCAGACCTGCGAGGCGATAGCTTGGTATACGTACAGCCGCTATCAAAAGTTTACGCGATGCTTCTTCTCAGTGTCAAATTTGTCGTATAGGACCGCCTCGCGACCCAGCCTTCTGGGGTGATAATATAAGATGGAGAACGTACGTCCCCTTGCTTAGGGTCATTTCAAGTGGCTGAATAGCGTAACTATACTGAAATAAGTTTTTCACGCGAACCATTGTCCTGCAAACTTTTGGTGCCGCGTGTACCTTCGCAGAACATCGCTTTTCATTAACGCACAAGAACCCTCGCAGACAGAGTAACTCCGCGTGATCAATATGTGTGTCAGCGGCGTTGCGGCTCGAAATTCTTGTTGACATTAAAAGAAAAGGCGATGGAAAAGTAATCGACAGTTCTTCTCCGCTTACATAATATGTCTCGGTCTTTCAAATAAGCTACTCTCTTTCCCTCTTTTCTTGTCGCCTGCCCCGAACGAAATCCGGCGCATATTTCCGTAGCAGCCTCATATTACTTGCAAAGCGTTTCTTGCGCAACGCAGCCTCTTGAAATTCGCTCGGCCTTTTATATCTTCGAGAGCCTATTTGAATACGAACCCTCCCCCTCCCCATCTTTCTCGATCGGGAAATCCCGTTGTCAGGCCGCGGGCCTGTGTAGGAGCCGCTGCTTCCGAAGCGATTTCGCGTGTAGCGAAGTTAGCTCCCTGGAAAATGCGTTGGGGAAGAACATTGTTGCAGCGGGCCACTGCAGCGTATTGTACACGCTATGCATTCCATGAAGCGGCAGGGTGAGGTTCCCGCCCACAGAGCAGCGTATAGGTGGGCCGATGATTCTTCAGTTTCGTTTCTTTTTTTGTTTCTTTCCAGGCGCTGTTCGATTGTAATGGTATTACGAAGTTAGAGAAAAAAAGGAAATCCGACCAAAGCGCGGTGTTCGATACAAGGTTACAATTCATGGCTTAAGAATAGCCCAAAATAAGACGAATAAGCTTGATGCCCCGTGCTACTGTAGTGGCGCTGGGATTAGATAACCAAAGATATTCTTCCTATTATGCCTTTTCATGGTGCATATTAACTAAGGTAACGCGTTTTTTTGTACTGTTTTCAACTGGGAGAGAGAGAGAGAGAGAAACCCTTTAATGAAAAAAAAATAGAATTTAACCGGCGTTTAGAAGTCGCTGGCATGACACTCTGCGTGAGGAAGGGAATTAGGGAGATAAAGGCGGTAGGAGAGCGGTGCATAAAAGGTAAAATAAAAATAAAAAGGGGAGAAGATAAAACGCAGCCATTAAATGCGTGCTAAGGTGCATCGGCGAGTAGCTGTAAACTGTTTTGCTGTATTTGTTATAAAATAATATTGTGGTATGCGGAACGGGTGCAACTCACTCTTTCTAATTAATAACCCGAATGGCGCAACTTGTTAACTATAAAAGTGTTTCAAGCCATGTCAAAACAATGACTAAACAATTAGTACGTAGCGGACAGGCACAGATACTGTGAAAACTGTATTAGCAGAAGTAACGAGACCTAAATCGTCATGTAATACCGTACGTCCTAGTGCACTAGTTCGTTTTTTTTTTTAAGTTAGAACAGAACCGAAAATAAACATTTAAGACCCACAACACTAGACCGTGAAGTCCACGGCATAGCAATTCTTCCTCGTAGAGCTATAGGTATATGCACGCGCACCTGTCTCCCAAACATGTGGTTTCACTGATATGCATACTATTTCCTCTTTGTGGTCGTATGGGCTCTTGTCTATTACTGTTGATCCACCACAAACTAATTCGAACCCGAAAAGAAGCGTAGATAAGCAGGTTTATAAGTGGCGTCACTTGCGAGGAGTCAGCTTGGATGAAACACTTGTCTTAAGAAATTATTACAACTGGTATCACTGAAGTGATCCTAAGATTACAAGAAAGGCTCCGTCAAAACATCGTCATAGAAAACTATACACAGAAAGCAAGATAGCGCAACGTATCCTGCTTCTTAAATGCATATTGTTTGCTTTCATTTTGACTGAAAGTCGAATATTTGGTCTGGAAGCATGAAAGGCTAAAAAACCCCCGCTTGAAATCACACTTCAAAGGCTATGGCTCAGAATATAAATTAATTAGTTTAATAGCGATTTCCTCAGACAAAACCAAGTTTCCGCGAATCTGTGATGGTAAGAATATTGCGAAAAAAAGCCAACAGCTTGACAGCACTAGAGAAATTTAACGGTGGGGAGCTGAGTTTATAGTCTCGTTAAGAACACGCTTTACGGCTGTTACTGCGCGACGGCTTTGGCTGTTTTCCCGAGTAGGCGCCTTATCTTTACACCTTCGCAAGGGAACACTATATTACCTGCGCTACGCCTCCAGTTTGTCTCTGTGGGCGTGGAAACGAAGCCGCATGTCAGCTACACCATCTGTTCGAAGTTTTTTGGAAGCTATGCCAACAGGGGCAATCTGATTGGCCAAGATTGGCTGTACGATTGGTCAGAGTGGACACTATGAAACGTCATGCTTGGCCAAGACGAACAACTGCACACAGAGCTGCCGCGCCACCTTCTGAAGTCAATTGCTTTCTTACTGTACACTATTATGATGGTAGTGTGAAAAAAAATGCATCGGCTACTACTCCCTGCAAACAACGGTAGGAGCAAGATTACTGCCGCAAGCACCGTCAAGGCTACTTAAGCCAATTATTTGGTACATGTTCTGTGTTCCTGTATTATTGCCTGGGTGGACATAAGTGGAGAGTTTTGTGTCGGCTATATATGAAATCTTTTTGCACTCACTCTTAACAATTAAGAGTACGCTAGAGTTATCATGGTATTTCATTAACACTTATATCTGCGAATCGCCCCTCAAGTTCAACCATGTTACTTCTTATTAAACTAAGGGAGTACTTTGAGATTCATAACTCATGTATGACTCGCTCAATTCTAATAAGTGGTCGCTGACTCCACTTTTTACCATAGCTTCACTTGAAATGCTTGGCGCCTGCTTAATACTGACGTGAAAATGGGATAATTCTCAAGCCTGTAAAAACTGTTATTCGCGGACAGTCGTATCGTTTTCAGAAAAGCTTATTACGGCGCGGGATTTCGCGAATTATACCGCAGCGAACCCATCCCGTTTTCGAACGAAACACGTGTCTTGTTTTCTCTGGAAGCAAACGCGTCTTACTTTCCGTTCTTCAAAAGAAACCTCTTGCTCGGCCGTCCATTGGGCGATACTCAAGTTCTTTTTTTTTCTTTTTGTGCTGTCGCTACCGGCAGAGTTTGTAGGCTTATTTCTTTTTTTCTTCGTCTTTAGGATTGAGGCGGAAGCTTCGGAGACGCATAATAAAGTGTGCATTCTTCACATTTTTCTTTTTGCTCAAAAGAGAAACGCAAGAACAGGAAGGCGGTGCATTATTTCACAGTTCCGGCGGACTTCCCTTCTATGAGGGAGCGTGCTCACTCCGTCAAATCCAAAAAGACCGGACCCTGACGGGCTTAAAAGCGGAGTGTCTCTTCTTTCATGCCGCGTAAAGAGAAATAGATGACGTACACTTCCGGCACTCAGGAACTTGGGATCAGTTTACGTCCATGATGCCTCTCTCCCCTCCTCCTCGCCGGGAGAACGAGAAGGCCGCAATAAATCTGACAGTATCAAGCAGGAAATACGTGCTCAAAAGGACACTGGAGGGATGGTTTGCTCCATGGCGGACGGATACTTATGAAGTACATTAGAGCAGGGCGTCGCAGAGTAAGAAATGATAAAAACAATCATTCGAAGAAAAATATCTAGTCGAAATAAAATCCGCCGTACGAGCTTATCTTACTGCCTGACATCGTGCTTGGCTTGGAAAGTTTCGGCTTTGTTTTCTGCTTTCTCAGAGATCAGCAAAACTTCAGGAACGTACATTTTTCGTGAAAAAAAATATCTGCCCATTTAATAAAAAAGTTCCACACCCAATGATTAAGGCAATCTAGAAAAGATTGAGTAATCTTTGCGATACTTCGGTACATAGGCCTAAGCGCCATTCAGCTGTTGTTCAACAGCCATGTTACGAGTTATTTCAAGAACAACAAAACACTTGAAACGAACATTCATGCCTGTTTTCTATGTTTTCGGCGCTCAGTACTTTTGCCCACACAAAGGATACCTTCCCCTTAGAAAACTAAAATATCAGACGAGATCTGGGAGAATAATAATAGGGAGAAATCTCCCAATCAGGATATTAAAAAACCGCAGCAGCCACATTGGTGTCATTCATAATGACGAGAGAGAATAACAGCGTCACAAAAAGATAGTTACAACGGAAGCAGAAAATAAAAGTTACGTTAGTGCAGGGGTAAAGGCGAGCCTAATAAATTAGTACCCCCGTCTTCGTAACGCACGCCCATAGGTCTTCATATATGAGCCAGCTCACTGGCGATCCACAGGCTCACGCGAGTACTTCACTTTTGTCCTATACCCAGCCTTTCACACTTTAGCAGACGTTACCTTAAACTCTCGGAAACAACGCCTTTTATTCTTTTGTGCAGGAAGCCATTAGTCATCATGAGGCTGTCAGTGCTGACTTGGCAAAATAGGTCAAAAGCTTCAGCAATGTTAGGCCGTATAACCCAAAACGCATTTTTAACCTACCGACGTTCAGTCACAAGTTTCGACTTCAAAACAATGGTTTCCCTGCAACCAGAAGACATTTAGCACGCAAACACGCGTGGTGTCATTGCGAAACGGTAAAGGAGCTTGGAGGAACACTTTACCTAGAGTTAAGTGAAGTAAATCATTCATAGCGGGCGCAAGATGGAAGAGTTAAGCGAAGTAAATTATTCAGAATATGGTGTGCGCAAGATGGACTTATGTTTTCAATCTCGATAGACTAAATCATCACGCAATACAATGTACCCGAAGTAAAAAAGTTAGTGCCTTGTATGCAATATTTTCGCATCATAGGCGGTTAATAGTGCCCTAGTATATATACGCTTGCTTTGGTAATAAGGGGTTTTAGGCGGAGAAAATGTCGTTTTGGTCTATATTGTACATTAAATAGGTGAGGCTTAATTAGATGGCGTTTATGAGTCAGTTATTGGACATAAAAGATTACGAATGTCAGTACTGTACGTGCTTAACCTGGTTTTGGAAACTACTTTTTATTCTAATTTGTGGGAAAGCTCACAATTTCGTGCCTGGTTTTTATTGGTTATAATTATTTCTTTCTTTCTGGTTGCATGTGTTTTCTGTATTGCTTCGCCCAACTTTTTACGCTACCCTCGCTCCCGGTAACTATAAGCTAGACTAGCAGCTTCAACGGCCACCACGTCGTCTTTTACCCAGGATTAAGTATTGATGAACCTCGTAGAGCCTACCAAAAATCGATTTACTTTGAATAATTCAAAGTAACTGTGTATCCCCACAATGACATTCTTTCTTTATTCCACAGTTTTCAGCGAAACAACGAATGAATTTACCAAACGAATACTCCAAAGAAGAAAAATATAATAAGCAGAAATTTACTCTCTCTTAGGCTATGGTTAAAAGAGGGTAGAAAAGTTGCACTTATTGCATCTTCTGCGCTATATCTAGTTCATGAATTAGTAACAGAGCTCCACTGAATAAAATGTGATTGACCTTCTACATCGCGTACTCGCGTTCGTGGATAAATAGAGGCCCCATACGAATTTTAAGCTGATCGTAATCGTTCGACCATAAACGCTACATGTAGAACCACTGATTATAAGCTCGCAGCGAAACTGCGGCAGAGCTCTCAGACCACGGATTTAGGCTACCTAAAGAAACAGGCTGCGTGTAGGTCTTCAGGGAGCGTATATTGACTTTTCTCGCTTCCGCCTTCCCTCGGTGCACGAATCTTTTCAAAACGTTCCGCTGGAAGCGAACATACCTTAGACAGCCTCCTATTCACCGTCGGTACTACTATGTCAACGGAGTTTTTCTTTGCCATTTTACTTCCTATGAGATGTTCTTTTCCTAAGTGGACCTGCTTCCAGGCACGACCGAGGCCTCAGGGCTGCTGAGTTTTGTGAGGGCGTGTCAGGTTGATTTCAGGCATTGACACCGTGAACTGCATTAAACCATTTGTCTTTTCCTCTCTTTTTTTCTTTTCTCCGCGTCAGCGATGTGCTCTCACCTTTCCTGCCTTAGAATGTTCGCTTTCTTTCGTTTTCAATGCTCCGCTTCTTTTGTGATACTCCTCAGGTGTAGTGCGCACTTGTATCATCGGTCTCAATGTGAGTCTTCGCTGATTTTTCATTCTTTACCTTCCGTTTCATTCTTCTTTTTCCTTCTTTCCTTTGTCCTCCCTCTTCGAGATCTTTTGGTCTCCATTCTTGTTGGAACCGGAAGGCTTTGCGCCCTTACTGGTTGCCACTTGCAAGCCTTTCTTGAGGCGAAACAAATAGAGCAATGGCATGCGACTCCAGGAGAAAGGACAAACAGCCCAGGGCGCTCGGTGTGTTCTTCTTGCTGCACTCTTTTGCTATAGGGCTGCTTGTCTCGCCAAGGAAAACAAAGCACAAATGTCAATGATTGAGAAGACATCCTTTTTTTGTTATTTTTGTGCTTTCGTGCGGTGAACAAGAAATTGTGATTGTGTTTAGAATAACTTTTACGCGGTGTTTATTTATTTAGAAACAACTGCAGCCTCATGGGCAAGCGAAGTGGGCAAGATAACAAGAACACTGCAGTAGAACGGAGAGTAGGGCTGGTTGGTTATACTTCATTTCGAGTGCGAACATCGCTCGTGTGTGTTTGTGTTCCTTGAACTTTTCTTTCTTTCGCATTTTCCACTGTTACCACCGGAAATAATAAGAACAGCCAAGAAGGAAACAAATAATTGGAACAAATAAAAGCGCTGATCCCAAAGAATCTAACTTGCACATGCATTCACAGCCGGTGCTAAGTAAACGATGTTTCTTTTTCATAATTTATGATTGTGTTAACTTATAATTTCATAATAATATCGGCTGGCTTTTCCCTCGACCCGACCCTGACTGCCGACTTCTGCCTGTCTGTTGTTGCAAGGAAGAAAGAAAAGGAAAGTGCACAGGCCTGCCCAGTGGCTCAAGCCGAGCCACAATCGCTACCACGTGCTTGTCACCTCTCCCCTATGAATGCGTCCACCCTTAAATTGCTTAAACAACAGTAAGCAATTGTTTTGCCTCGTTGGAAGAAAAAAAAACGGTAATCAAGGGGTTGCTTTTACATATCGCGCGAAGTCCTTTCCAACGCGTTTTTTTTTACTCGTGACGTAAAGAAAAAACGAAACTCTTTTACCGGGGCGACCGGTGGTTCGCAGTAAGCAATGTTCTAGTTGTGTGCTACTATGCGATTTTTTAAGCTGAAAAAAAAACTCTCGAATGTTAAACATGCGGGTTTGGCCGTCTGATAACCTTCTCGAGAACTTCTTTATAGATAGGATATATAGATGATTGAATCATGGTACATACCTCATCCTCATACTAACCATGACAAACAAATGCTGCGGTATCAAATTCCCAACGTGTTAAACCGGAACATTAAACATTCATCGTCACAATGACTTCATGTGCCATACAGTTCAATGCACAGCTTAACTTTATCCTCATAAATATATGTGTTTCGCTAAATTGCTTTGTAAAATATATTGTGATGGTATTGTATATATGTTATCGATTTTTTAGAGGACATGTCTACAGATGTGCTAAACACAATGTTAAACTGCACTTGTAATTTTCTGTGCACTTCTTGTTGTGAAATGCGTACTTTGTATTATATTTCTTTTCACTTTGTGACATCGTGTCGAATTGTGTGCGTGCTACCATTGCCTTGTACAGGGGGCACAGTCCATGTTAAGCCGCCAACTGGCTTTTTGACTGTGCCCTCCAGCATCAATGATGTCGAATAAATTTGATTTGATTTGATTTGATTTGATTTGACTCGATAATCTGTTATGCATTCGCTATTGCTGGAACCCTCAGTTTGCCAAACTGCTCTCGCAGGAGACCCCACAGGAGATGTGCTTTCCGCCCCGGCGAATTTTGTGTTTTTAGAAGCAAATTTGAATACTCTGCTTTGTGATTTTACAAAAGGAAAAACTTCATTTGGGAGACAGAAGGGGGAAAGGAAGTTGTTATAAGCTTTCGGCAGTGCCATGGGCGCAGGCGAAGAGAGCAGTTCTGCGTCTGCTGCAGATGACACGGCTTGCCTGGAAGATCGTAGCGACGCTGGAATTACCCCGGCTGTCACCGCTAATGAGCAAGCCGATAAACGAGACAACGAAACTTGCCTTGACGCTCCAGCTGCCTCTGACGCTGTTCGCTGCCACCGCTCGACTTTCGAATGAATCAAGACAACATCTACAGACTAGCCATGAGCGGAGCAGTAAGTAATTCGTACTAAACTTCATCGGCTGCCTTCCTCGATCAACTTGGATAGAGAAACTAATTTGCTTAATTGGAATTGTAATAAGGGCATCCTTTTTTGTATTTGGCAATGCCATTATTTGGTCAAATAAAATACCGTGACATTGCTTACCATGCTCATAGTGAAACGTTCAGCGCAACTTCGGCTTACGGGTTCCTGTGCACTTTATTTCGCGATATGTTTTTGTCCAACACTTTGCATCGAGGAAAGAGCGACAACTGCTTTTGTTTCATTACCTCTTAACTAACTACCATTAGTTTTTAGCTTTCGAGTACCTTCGGAGAAGAAATCCATTACAGAGGGGTGGGAATTTGTTATTGACAAAGAGAAAAAAAGCAGGTGCAATGCTCTGGAAAGCGTCGCAGATGTTTATCTTATGCACGTGAAATTCCAATTAAGTACGGCAGTGCAACAGCAACCGCAAATGTTCCGCCCAAACGCTCAACATTTGACAGACTTCAATTCTAAAGTAACGAATACACACTTTCAGTAAAGTGCCCTCGAAGTAGGCTGCTTCGGTTGTTTTGGATAATAAGTGCAGCTGATTCCAGTCATTGTATGCTGTATAGGTAGAAAGGACTCCGCCTACATTACTGCGCTAGAACTGTATAAATATTCGTGAGAGTGGTGGATATGACAGGAAGGGAAGAACCCGGAAAGAAATAATGCAAGCGTAGTGAAGGGCTGGTTTATGATCATCGCATCTTACGAAGTAAATCATGCGCATGTTTTTTATTCACAATGTCAACTGTCGTTAGCTTTGTTCCACACGTTTCGTATAGCCAAAATTGGTGGTGGCAGTGTATATCCGCAGCGTCCGCCACGGTCACGTGACCATCCCGTGCAAATAGATCATGCCTCGCACCTTTTGCTTACCTTCCTCTAAACTGGGCTGTGCGCGTGGTCCAGACAAGATAGCGCCAAATACTTCAGAACCTCTTAAAATGCCTCCCAGGAAAGATACTCGAAACTTGTCAGGTTCCCCCTTTCCCGCTGTTCAAGGAACTTGAACAACCGGTTTTTGCTGAACATATGAAGGTCGACGGCTTGAAATTCAAATAGTTCGTCGTCGACGTCAATAATAAAACTTCACTTTCGAGATCAATCCGAAGCAGTCGACAACATCCAAGAAAGCTTGCATCGATCGGCCGCTCAGCAATCAGTGCGCTGTAAAGGCAATTACGCCAGTGTACGTGCACGCATTTCACTGGCCAGATAGTAGGCGTAATCAGAATGAAAGAAGCGAAAACGGTAGAGGCAATAAATTCCGCGGCCGAACGCAGTAGCACGCATTATCGTCAAATGATGGGCAGGCAGGAATCCGCCATCACAATTATAGCAGCCGTTATCAAACATGTTATACAGTAAGCAAGGCAGCAATGTGGGCTAGTTGGTTGGTGATTTGGGTTGAATAACGTGCTACACACTAACAAAACGACAACTGGAACGGGGAACACATGACAAGCGCGCACTAACAACTGAGATTTATTCTGCTACGACGGTACATAAATACATTTCATGAACATGCTGAAACAATCAATTCATTGCCAACGACTTTGTCGCATCCGTTCCAGTTGTCGTTTTGTTAGTGTGTAGCGCGTTATTCAACCCAAATGTTATACAGTGCGTCATCATTTGCCAAACACTCCGCGAATCTGCGAGCGCTGACCGCTCGACGTATTATTGGTGCAGCGGGCGTCTTTTCCTCTTCGAAGAGGAATAGGTGCGAGCTTCAGTATAGTTTCCATTTTCGTCACACTTCCTGCGATATCATTAGTGACAAGGACAAACCGTGCATAACGATGTTTTACGCCATTGACGCATACGTTATGGGGTGGATCCTACATTGCCAGCTCAAATAACATGCAGACCGTTCGCAGAGAAAAGGAAATTGGAATTTTGCTAGGAATACACTAAGAAATCCGTCTTGAGTAATTGTGAAGAAGTTACCAGTGTAAATGACACTAATGACGTGAAATGATGTTTTATTACCTTGAAGGCTACTAGTAAGGCCCAGACATCACCATCATCATCATCAGCCTAACTACGCCCACTGCAGGGCAAAGGCCTCTGTCATGTCTCTCCAGTTAACCCTCTGCTTTGCAAGTTGCGCCTACCCTATGCCTGGAAACTTCTTAATATCATCCGCCCACCTAACCTTCTGCCGTCCCCTGCTGCGCTTGACTTCTCTTAGAATCCACTCCGTTACTCTTAAGGACCAGCGGTTATCTTGCCTTCGCATTACGCGCCCTGCCCAAGCCCATTTCTTCCTCTTGGTATCGACAATGATGCTATAAGCCCATATGGACCTTTAGTTATAGTGATCGTGTTTTGCTTTTGAGATAAGCCCATATATGACTTCAATAGTTTTGCTGTTATGAGCCTTACGTACCAGAATGAGTAATCTGAGAAATAATCGCTTCTAAGATTCAGGCAGGTCTTGTTCCGGGCAGAGTAGACAATACATGCTTTCTGTAGATCGCAACTTGTTCATAAGTCTGCCGCAGACTTGGACAGAGGGGCGTAAAATTTTTCTACCGTCTAAGCACGAGGCTTGCGCGCAATGCACGGCAACTTTGATGAGTTTTCTTTGTGCCAATGGAATACCATAGCGATCACCTCCTACGCTCAGCGCATCGCGTACTTAACGCTGCGTTGAATTTCGGCCGCTTAACGAGCAATGTTAGTTATTATGTGAATGAAGCATCACGCTGGCATTGATTAAAACCGGTTTCGTCAAACGTCCACAAAAACAAGCTTTCGAGCCACTACCGACTTCGCTCTGCAAGACCAACCGTTTTGGCCACTCACTCACTCACTCACTCACTCACTCACTCACTCACTCACTCACTCACTCACTCACTCACTCACTCACTCACTCACTCACTCACTCACTCACTCACTCACTCACTCATGCTCACTCTCCCTGACTCATGCTGACTCTCCCTGACTCATGCTCACTCTATCTGACTCATGCTCACTCACTCACTCACTCTCACGCACTCTCACTGTCTCATGCTCACTCTCTCACTCACTCTCACGCACTCTCATTGACTCATGCTCACTCACTCTCTCTCACTCACTCAATCACTCACTCACTCTCACGCACTCTCACTCACTCGCTCACTCAAGCACGCACTCTCACTGACTCATGCTCACTCTATCTGACTCATGCTTACTCACTAACTCACTCAGTCACTCACTCACTCTCACTGTCTCATGCTCACTCTCTCATTCACTCACTCTCACGCACTCTCACTGACTCATGCTCACTCTCACTGACTGAATCTCACTCACTCATGCGTTTATGTTATAAGTCCAAGTATCTCTGAAGTGAATAAAGATTGCCGAGACTGCATGCGAACCGTGCTATCCGAATATGCAAATCACGCCAGCACACTCCTATTGTTGTGAAAGAAATCATGCATAGGATGCACTCTGGCATTTTGTATAAACTAACGAACGAGCAGACTCTTTTCTAAATCGCGGCTTTAAGAATGTAAATGTGTTAAGCTTCTCATTAACAACTGTTTACCTCATCGTCAGATTAGCTTCCGCCATCTTCTGTGCCCTGGGACCATACCTACGTAACAAGCTTCACTGTTTACTGGAAACTCAGTTCGTATAAGGAGGCGCTTTGGCTTCTGTAAAAAAAAAAAAAACGAAAAGTGTAATCGACTGGAGCTAGCTCTGCGGCGCTAATTAGCTGGTGACAAAGACGGAAAAGCAAATACCGAAGCTCTAGAAAACGCCGCTTCAAGCTTGCACGGAAAATACGATCAGCTAGCTCGAACCCTCTCCCCAGCAAAGAGATTACTCAGGCGACAGCCAATCTTGCGCATCTCTTTTCGACACCACACCCTTTCGCTGTTCTGAAGGGGGGGTCATTGAAAGAGGACTATGGGATTTTTAGAAAGCTTTGCACAGAGGGTTGCAGACCTCAGCGATTGCAAGTTCAATTTCTACATGAATAGCGTCTCTTTTGCATTCATTTTGTGTTCGTCCTGTGTCACGCAACACAGACCCCGAAGCCAACGCAGTCAATTCCGTGGCCGCTTGTCTGCAGCCCAAGGATGTTTCGTTTCGACGCGACCTATATGTATAAAGAACTTTCGTACACTGAGACAAAGAAATATGCAAAACAAGGCATAAAGCAGTGCTAGCATCGTTTATAACTTCCCCTTTGTAACTCTTCCTTCTCAACGGTTGTATACCAAACGGTGAAATATTCGGTTTTTTCCAGTGAACCTTTCATTAAAACGAGTTTTTTTCTGTCTGAAATGAAATGCCTTCGGAGTGCAATCACTGAATAAACGAATGCACCTCGAAGTATTGTTTCTTGAAGTTTTTGCCTTTAAGAGATTACAAGCGCTCAAGGGCACAACTGTTTCTGAGCAAGTGAATAATATCGCTCATGACAAATGACGAAATTGACAATGCAGAAACTGCTATACGCACTGCTGCTGTGATATGCGCCATTTCTTTAACTCGGATGCATTATAGTAAGGTAAAGAAAATTCAGTTCCGATACTACATTTTCAATTTATCCCAGAAAAAGCTGTCCTAACCGCCTGACGGACCTAGACAGCTATTTGGCAAGAGCAGCAAAAGCATGCAAAAGAGTGTCCAGTGTGTCAGGAGGCGATACGATGAACGTAATACACCAATACAAATATAACTAACAGTCTGCCATTCAAAGCGAGCAAAGTAATCTCTGTGCAACTTGGATAAAACTTCACGGGTAAGCTCCCTAAGTTCATTCCATTGTATGCGTTTATAGCACGCTACGCAGTCCTTCTGGTAAACAAGTGCATTAAGAGCAGGAATTTCGAGGCGAACGAATACATTTTCTGCATTGTAATGTCAGCGGATGGCGGACACTAAAGCGGCAGTGAGCTAAACTTCAGTTTATTTTCTCAATAAGTATTCATGCTCTCGTTTTTACGGTTTTTCACACGTTCATCAGGCAGCCAAAAAATAATATATGGCTGAGGAAATTGAATTCAAAAATTTTCTTAACACTCGTTGCAAACTTATGACGGCTACCCCGAAAAGGACGGGTAGCCGCCGTTTTGAAGTGAATGCCGGCGCTCCTGCAGTTCACTACATGGTGAAATCTGCCGGTGATGTCAACACCTGCATTTCGCTTTTTTTTTTGTCTTTTCTAGCTTTTAAAACCTACGCTTTCGGTGAGATTGGTCTCTTTGTCACTTAATGCCGTGCCCTATTGATACGAGCAAACTTCCATTTGAGCTGTGTTCCACTAATAAAAACTCACAGGACGCTTACGACTCTAACTGGAAGTGCAGCGACTGCTGTTTAGGCGTTTATAGCTTTGGGGATATATTTCTGGCGGACTGGTGTAGCGGTCACGTGGTGCACCCCTGCACTGGCAGGCGGCTGTTCCAAACGGAGCCACCCGCCGGCTTATGCTACGCAGCTAGACAGTGACATAAGGTCACGTGACATTAACGTCACGTGACATAATGTCATGTGACAGCGACATTAACTCATCAACTGGTTACGTCGGCGAGAAAGCCAGGGACACACGCCTAACAGCTCTCGCTGTAAAACAGGTCATATTTGTTAATGGTACGTTGCTGAGCTAAAATCTCAGTTATTTTTTTTACTTTTGCGGGTAAATGCCTTAAAATGAAAGGTCTGCAGCTCTCCGTTTGCTGACGCGGTGTTAGTTTTTAGGCTAGAACTTGTGGCCCCCTGGGCGCGGGACTTTCTTAAGCACTCGGTCTATGTACAGAGCGCGTGAAAATGCTCCATATGCACTGCATTCAAGTTTTGATCACATAATTGTAAGAACTTAAATTTCGCGATCTTTTTTGATTTTCAGTCGTTGAGCTGAGCGCCTTCCTTTTCCAGCGTGCTGTTATTATTGCCTTTCGTGGTTTGCAATAGGGAACTTGTAACGAGATATATTTTCGGCCGTAATCATAACACAGGAAAAAAAAAACAGAAAATGCATGCTTTATAGTGCTGATATTTGCGTATTTTGTTACAATTTTTATATGGCTGCAATTTCTTCCAGGTAGCATTACAAGAAATGCAGCACACACTACTCCGAGAACAGTTTCTGAAAACGCTCCCAACTTCCAATGCCGCGACTGCAAGCATTGCCTTTCCAGCTTTTGCTGTATTTATAAGTCTTTGCTTCGTCTTCCGTGATATTGCAATTAACTAGCAGGTGCCCATGTTGATCTCCCAGAAACAACTGGCTCCAACAAAGGGCTCACAAAGTAAGGCTACCATCTCTGCTATGAAGCTTCAAAAGAAGATCACGAACGAGACACCGAGAGAATTTTTTTCGCGCCGAATCAAATCCGTTTGTACCGGTATCTTGCAGTTTCTACGTTGGCGAAAGCCTACCTGAAATACGAGACCGAGAGGGCGTGAAAACCGAAAAAAAGGACAATCGAAATAAATAACGAAGAAAACATAGGGTGCCGAGGGAAAGCTATAAATTTTCCCGCTTGGAACAGAGTACGGAGTAAGGCGCTCAGACGTCCATCAAAAAACGATTCAGAGCAACTCGGCACTGATGTTCTTTTGATTGCAGGCTCGGCCCGTTGCCTTATCTATTCAAGTCGCGAAGACTTTCCGGAGTTTGTCTAGTACGGTGCCCAGGCGATAACGTGGGTCTTTTTCGGACTGCCAACAGCGGAAGAAAGAACTGAGTTAGTCGAAAACAATCTCAACACGAGCGCCAGAGCTATTCTCGGCGAGCGTGACATGTTTTAAAACACAGCGCAGTTTCATAAAGGCAATCGCAGCGCACGTGGCGATCCCCAGTAATGGAAAGAACGCGAAGCGGGTGGCTTTTTATAGATTTCCACCAATTGCTCTGTGATTGTATGAATGACCTTGACTATGTAAATCACTATATATGCAAAGCTGCACTTTGTCATCATGGGAAACTTGCAAGCTGCTTGGTATTTACTTATAGCTCAGTTCTATAGAAAACGACTATGCACCTGGATGCAGTAACCACGAGCTTAGCAACGTCAGCAGGTTGCCTAACTCGATGCTCGCTGTGCACGAGGCACTGCTTTCGTGATTCCAAGCGCGAGGGAAAAAATTATTCATCGTTACGGCGCGGTTCAGGTGTCCAACGATATATGAGACAGATACTGTGCCATTTCCTTTCCCTCCAAAACCAATTATTCGCGGCGGCTGCGTTTTTATGAAGGAAAAACGCTAAGGCGCCCGTGTGCTGTGCGATGTCAGTGCACGTTAAAGATCCCCAGGTGGTCGAAATTGTTCCGGAGCCCTCCACTACGGCACCTCTCACTTCCTTTCTTCTTTCACTCCCTCCTTTATCCCTTCCCTTACGGCGCGGTTGAGGTATCCAACAAATATGCGACAGGTACTGCGCCATTTCATTTCCCCAAAAACCAATTATTCGCGCTTATTACATAAACCGCGAAATCTCGCGACCTCTTTTGTACATAGTATATATTGCCTCCCTACCCCTAATATAATAATATTTGGTTTTTCGGGAAAGGAAATGGCGCAGTATCTGTCTCACATATCGGCGCACACCTTAACCGCGTCGTAAGGGAAGGGATAAAAGAGGGAGTGAAAGAAGAAAGGAAGAAAGGTGCCGTAGTGGAGGGCTCCGGATTACATTCGACCACCTTGGGATCTTTAACGTGCACTGACGTCGCACAGCACACGGGCGCCTTAGCGTTTTGCCTCCATAAACACGCAGCCGCCGCGGTCGGGTTAGAACCCGGGAACTCCGGATCAGTAGCCGAGCGCCCTAACCACCGCGGCGGGTCACCTCCTTACCCTTACCCTTTCTTACTATCGCTCCCCCCCTTCTTTCCCTCTCCCTGCCCTTTAGCCGCAGGTCAGCTGCTTCAGGTTTCGATGGCAGATGCCGCGGCTAGCAGCATCTTTTCCTTCCATCGTTATTTTATTTATTAATGAATAGACCCTAACAACAACAAGTGGGAGCGTTGTCAGATTTGTTCAAAAATCTTCACTACTTTCACAGGACAGTGTTAATTGGAGAGAGATGGGAGAGGCCTTTGTCCTGCTGTGGGCGTAGACAGGTTGATGATGATGTCTTTCATTCCTTCTTTAATCCCTTTCTTCACGGTAGAGTCCAGGTATCCACCCAATGTAGTACTGCTACTGGACCTTTAAGTATAATTATGACTGCTCCTGACCCCTACTCAAATTCGCAAACTCTGGCTTCGGTGCAGCGAAGACACTCGCGCCTGCAGTTACGCTTTGAATAAGGTGTGAAGAGCCGACAGCGCGGATACTGCTGTCTCTGTGTTTCTCTTATTACACAGCATGGCTTAAACATGCGTCACAGTTGGCTGTCTGGTCGTCCCACATGCCTGATGGCACCACATGGCGGTCCCGTGTGGTTCGAACATACGAGGTGACAAAGGAAAGTCGCAGATATATCTCGCGCTGTGAAATAGTTGCTCAAATATCTATAGATGTAATGTTAATAGAATTCACATTTTTGCATTGTCCCAGTGCACCTGCCAAGCACAAATGGCAGCTTACTTAGTATAGAAATCGATCAACGCGTATCTTCCTTAAAAATGGTCTATAGCCAGTCTATAGACTTCTTATAGACTCTATTGCCTTCCTGTAGATATTTCTTTTAGTCTATTCATGGTCTATAGATTGTGTATAGACAAAAGTCTACTAAAAGTGTATAGCCATACATCTATAGGTTGTCTACAGACTGTCTATAGGAATTGTATTGCCTATAGACTGCTCTCTAGGGTTTGTCTATAGAGAGTCTATAGACTCTATAGACAGAAGTCTATGGACAGTCTATAAACTGTGTAAAGAAATTTTTGTAAGGGCTGCCCTCTCAGCCTCTACCACTCTGGTAGATCAGAGGTGCTGGAATCGCTGAGGCAACTGAGGCAAGCTAGGTTGGTACGTCATTCTGGCATTCTTGAGGAAGAGAGCAGAGGCAAGTTAGACGCCCGGCTTCAGCAGCCGCTCTACAAGGAAGAATAAATCGAAAATGCCGACGTGTCGATATCTAGATGCAAATAGTAGACAACGCGAGGTGTCCCAAATGATCACAAGCCCTTCTACTACGTAGCAACCGCAAAACATTTTGAACAATTCCGTTCTAACAACGCCTCAGCGTGCAAGGATGTTCTAAAGTATCGGGATTCAGCTACACCCGCAATATAAAAGAAACAAAGAAACAAGCAAAATGCAGCTCTCATATCCTACAGCAAAAAAGCTGTTATAAGAAGCTAAGCTGTTTTCACTATCACGTCATCCGCCACAGAACAGCTACAATGCAAGCAGGAGCGCTTCTGGCACGCCCGTGGTCACTTCGTTTTTAGTGCGCTTGCACAACTTCCCGCAATCACGGACTTCGCCGTCTGTCCGAAGCCGCTCCGTTTGCTTTGAAGCGCACGAAATATGCAAGTGGCGACTCGCGCGTCAAGCGGCTTAGCCAATGATGAAGCGGCCCTGTCGCACAGCTTCAGCCAATGAGGGAGCGGCTGTATCAAAACTGCGGCCTTGTAGCGCGCGTCAGCACGGGTTCCATGAAAGGTGTGGAATTCTCGCTGAGAACTCCGGACGGAGCGGACGTGTACTAGCGCTCCCTCAAGCAGTGCAAGCCTACATACTTAGCATTTCATTAAATATGCAAATCGGCTGTCATTTTGTTTTTTGTCGGCTCAGGAAGGAGGTCGCGTGGGGCTGAATGTATATGCTTTGTTATTGCAGGTGCGAGAGTGTCGGATCAGCCCCAGTCCCTGACAAAAACGGTCTATAGATAGTTTATAGACTTCGTATAGGTTCTATTGCCTTCCTATAGATATTTATTTTTGCCTACTCACAGTTTATAGTCTGTCTGTAGACAAAAGTCTATTAAAAGTGTATGGCCATAAATCTAAATATTGTCTATAGACTGTCTATAGGATCTGTATTGCCTATAGACTGTTCTCTAGGGTTTGTCTGTACACAGTCTATAGACTTTATAGTCAGAAGTCTATGGACAGTCTATAGACTGTCTAAGGAAATTTTTGTAAGGATGACCACCAGCCGAGATTCGGCGTGCTCGCCAGCATGAGATGAAGCGTCACAGAGCAGAATCCAGCCGTACGCCAGGAAGGAGCAACGCGATGCCGCTAGGCTACGCGGCCGAACCGCGAACATTGTCTTCAGACGAACGCAGCGAATCAGAAGAGCAAGGTTCCGGGATAGTTGGCAACGAATTTAAACGAAGAATCAGCGCGATGAAGCACGGACGCACGAAGAAACGACACACACGAGGGCTGTCAATAAATCTGATCGACTGGTCGTTGGGTGTTTCATGCGACAAAGGGCATGCATCGGTCAAATAAGGAAAGGGCCTGCAATACCGCTGAGGTGAAATATTCGTGGCTGCAATTTAAAAGGACGAGACAGTCGTCAATGTACCGGAAAATTTTTACCACGCCGCCTCAGGAATCATGTCATGCAGGGTCTCTCATGCTGGGCTAAAAAAAGTTTGTTTAGTATGGGCGCTCCTCAACACCCAATACACACACCCTGCTTTTGAATATACTTGTCATTCCAGGTAAAAAATTTTCCTTTTAGGTAGAAGTCCAAAAGTTGCAAAAAATCACGGACGGCGAAGGCCCATGTTCTGCAGTATGTTCTACAGTATCGCCAATGCAAGTGGGAAGCATGCGGCTTAGCTGCATTCTTGGTCGTGCCCGTAGCATCGACGGAGCTGCTGCCCTCTAAACGTACGCTAACGGATGGTTAGCGCGGTGGAAAAGTCAAACAGCACCGGGAGCACCACCGCGGGGATCACTTTCCTCTGAATTATCCGTAATTAAACTGACATGCTTCGTGAACTAAACTTGCCTCAACTTTCAAAGCGAAGGAAGGTTGCCAGGCTAAAATTGTTTCATCTGTTATATAATAACCACTTCAACTTGAGCACAAGCTTCTACTTGAAACAGCGTTCCTCTAGAGCTGTGAGATCTTCTCACAAAGATCAGGTTACACCCATCACGGCCCGAATCAATTCCTTTAAATACTCCTTCTTCCCCAGAACCATAGCTGAATGGAATTCCTTGCCTCAGGGCATTTCACAAGCAGACAATCTACACCAGTTTGGAACATGTGTCCCGTTATTTAAGCCTATAGAAATCATTTGCCATTGCTGTCATTCTTTGTGTTCTTTGCCCGCGGTTCCGATCCTCGGTGGTCTGAAACCGAGCGTATTATAATGAACACTTACCTATCTGACGCACTTGTGGTTTTATCTGCTGGCAAGATAATTTTCATATAGTTGTATAAATTTTGTACTTGTGGCTGTGTGTACTTCTTGAGTTGTATGCATCCACCCTGTAACGGCCTTACGGCTGACAGTATCAATAAGTAATAATAAAATAAATCAGTATGTTTAGCCTTCCTCTTATGTTACTGGCCCTCTCAAGCGTTAATGGCACTGGGACGGACGTGATCCGCTGTATTGATTGATGGCACGCACGCGTTGCACAGCATCAATCTGTTTGCTTAATATTTATAACGAAAGTAACTGATATATTCCCTTCGACTTACCTGATTTAAAATTACCAGTTTGGGAAGTAGTTCGACCGGTACTTCTCACCAGCGTCACGCAAATACGACCGCAGTGCCATTAGTGAATTGGCGGCAATGTGGTTTAAGGACAATCGCTCAAAAATTCCAGTTCTGGCTTAACGAATTCTACACGGTATTGCTGTCCTAAGCCGTCATTTCAGCCGTGAAGGATTACTTCATTTGTGTATTAAGGTTGAAGACAATACCTCGTGTCTCATACTGATGCGGTATTGATCGTTAAATTTAAGGAAACCAATTATTTTTCGCGTTCCATGAAAGATAATCGCTTTCTCACAAATAAACGTATTCAACCATTATTTTGAAGTTACGAAGGCACATATATACGGCCACGTTTCAGTTGTTCTACGCGAAACATTGTGCCTTCTGCAAAAGTCATAATATATTAGAATATAATGCCTCTCATTCCGAAAAGGGCCTAACGGCCAGTATAGAGAGTATCGTGTGCTTTTTCTTTTACACTGAGACTTGTTGCCCATCTATTAACTACAAAATTTCTTTCTTCGAAACCACACTGCCAGTTCTTTCCCTCCCTAACTAAACTATAATTTTGCTCTCTTACAACAAAACTGTTATCACCTGTTGCCTGCTTCCATTTCCTTAAAATTAAGCTCATCCTAGCTTGCTTTTTTTTTTTTGAGGTTCAAGACATCTTGGAACTGTGTGTTGTACTCAACAAGCAGGTTTTAGAAGTGCTTGCGGTTTATTGTAATAAGCTCAATGTTTCCTTTACTTTTATGCGGCAACATTAAACACAGTCTTGGCGTAAATATTGTTACCGCTGTGGAGGACATGGGCGTTCCCCTAGCTATAAATGCCATCGCTCAGAGCCACAGCCTGCTCGGTATGGCAAACCACGGACTGTTCCCACCGCTGCTTCCGTGGAGCTAAATGTCGCCAGATAAACCCCTGCTATATTTACATCGGTAACATTATGTAATCAAACGCACATCCGTGGCATGAATCAAAAACTTGGCCTCCCCTTTATCTTTACCCTGCGCAGTTGCATTTGCACTCAAGTTCTCTTCCAAGTACTAAGGATACTAGGTGGCATAAATAAGGAACAATTTTCGACACACATCGCTTATTTTCTCTTTTTATTTTCTGTTAGCCGCCGCGATGGCTAAGTGGTTACAGCGCTCGGCTGCTGGCCCGAAAGAGGCGGGTTCGATCCCGGCCGCGGCGACCGAATTTCGGTGGAGGCAAGCTTCTAGAGGCCCGTGTATTGTGCGATGTCAGTGCACGTTAAAGAACCCCAGGTGGTCGAAATTTTCGGAGCCTTTCACTACGGCGTCTCGAATAGCCTGAGTCGCTTTGAGACGTTAAACCCCCATCAAAATAAACTAAACTAAACTTTTTTCTGTAAGCCATTCTTAATATTAAGCCTTGCTCTTCACGTCAAATGCTCGACACGTTCGGCTCGCCCTATGTCAAAATGGGTTGATTCGTTAATCCTGCCGACATTTATTTCAGGTACAAAACTTCATTCAAATGCCAGGAAGCAGTGTTTGGAAACGTCTAGCCCGGTATTTTCGCAACAGATTACATTCAGAAAATAACCTGGTATTTATCATTTGCTGAGAGAGATATTGGTCGCTCTTATGGCCGAGATTTTTTTTTATTTGTTACTTCCATGCTCTGTCCGTATATATCCCCTCCCATCATTTATCAATGCGCAATACGCTACTTAGATGCCTTAACAGCCAACAGCTTCAGATCCGGCACTGTAATCAGGCTGCACCCGTAATTCTGAACTGTGACGTCACACTTGTCTTAACCACATGACAATTCTAACACGCCCTCCCCCTTGCTTATGTTGCCAAGCGTTGAAAGCCTTTTCGGCGGTCTTCTAGAGGAGCAATATTATCGTCACACGTAGATATCAAGATGTCTGGAGGCGGTTTATTTTCGGTAAGCTTAATGGCCAACACGGTAAACTGAAACCTAACCCAACGATTTGAAGTTTTCTTACCATTCACTTCACGTAGACCATAAAACGTCGTGGCGGAAAGGTCATCCCTGGCTAAATCCCATTTAAGTGTTGACTTGCAACACCTTGCCGAATTATTAAAATAAAGTTTTTCCATCCATCCATTGCCGAATTATTGTTACGCTATTCTCATAGTAGTCTTCTAGGTAGCAAACCCACTACTTCGCTTTCTCTCTCATCTCTTCAAAAGTTTTGCCGTAGCAAGCATTGGTTTACGTTGTTTTACGCCTATTTAACGTCTCAAAACGCAATCCACTGTGCTCATTGTTCAGCTGCTGCAATTTGAACGCATTGGACGACATGAAACAATTCATCTTCTAAGCGATAACAAATCCAGTCTTTCCCGTAAATCGTCTAACACGTGAACCGTTTCAACAAAAATCTGCAGCGGCCCTTGACTGCTTTCGTGCTGCTGCATACGCGCCCATGGCAGTACTGAATACCTGTTGGACTGTGGGAGTATTTTGCCCCGGCATATCAGACTCATTTTATAATCAGCGGGCTCTCACTTCTATAATTTTTATTATGACGCCTAAAGTAGCGTCGGTTGCCTTTTCTGGATTCTGTATTAGGGATAGCAATTAACTGTATAATTGGGATTCTGTTTAACCATGTTGCTGTATACATTCTGTACGTTTTTAATCTAATTGATCTAAACAGCGTCAGAACTATCTAGGTCACTACGTCTATCCAGACGCATACTACTTGTGTCTTCGACTCTTAGATGGGCTTTCTCAACTTCGCCCTAACAAACTACATGGCCATTTTGCATTCCAGTAGCTTCTCCTTGTCATCCTATATAACCTCGTGCATTTCTTCCTAATCGGTGCCTACTGCCATACCGTCATTCCTTAAACTTCAATGAACTTGCTTATCATAAATTTGAATATCTCCTATCCATTGGTCACTTGCAACTTTTATCACTTTTTAAATAATTCTTTGGAAGCTCTTTCCCTTTCCTCTGGTCGCCCCACTTTGTTTTTTTATGATAGCTTAATCTCTCTTCAAAAAATAGACAATAAGTATCATCCCTTTTATATGTAGACGGGGATAATTGCCACGATGAAACTGCTTCCAAATAAGACAGCGTATATGGCGCCCTCTATAGTGAAATAATAATAATAATAAAGCAATATGCATAAGTGGTGCAAGAATCAACCCCCTGATCCGCACCCATTGTTAGTGTCATTATCGTGGCAACTCTGTCACTTTTCACACAAAATAAAGCAGCGCGCATAAGGCCTAAATCAACCCTGTAGCCTCTCGCTCTCTATACGTATAATCAAATGAAGTGTCAATAATAATAATAATTGGTTTTGGGGGAAAGGAAATGGCGCAGTATCTGTCTCATATATCTTTGGACACCTGAACCGCGCCGTAAGGGAAGGGATAAAGGAGGGAGTGAAAGAAGAAAGGAAGAATAGGTGTCGTAGTGGAGGGCTCCGGAATAATTTCGACCACCTGGGGATCTTTAAAAGTCTCAAGTCCAAAAGTGACAAAGTACTCAAGATCATAACATGAAAGTTTGCATCAATAAAATCTTAGAACATGCGTCCCCTCAACATATTATTTTGTATAACTGCGTACAAGAAGAGCTACTTAGGAGCTTTCAGCTTATCAAAAATACATCAGTGAGTATTCACAAACGTCCACCTGTACATAGGCGCCCAATCGGCCAAGCAGGTGGCTACTTACGACGCATCTTCCGAACACTTCTCACTACGACAACTACATCAAGGTCTATGACTTACGCTGGCACCTCTGCGATCTGGCCTACTACTGGTAGACTGATAAGGAATGCTGGCGACAAGCCATGCGACATTGTCTTTGTTGGAAAGTTGCACTGAGTTTGTTTCGCTACTGTCGTGTTCTTTTATCTCCCGCGTAAGCATTCCACAAATACATTAAGTATTCCTTTTTATTCGCTTTTCTTTCCTTCCTTTCATTTCTTTTGAAAGCTATCGTCACGGTTCAATTTTGCCTTTCTCCGCACCCGCCCCGGCGGCTCAGCGGTTAATGCGCTCATCTAACAATGATATTAATAATTGGTTTTTGGGGAAAGGAAATGGCGCAGTATCTGTCTCATATATCTTTGGGCACCTGAACCGCGCCGTAAGGGAAGGGATAAAGGAGGGAGTGAAAGAAGAAAGGAAGAATAGGTGCCGTAGTGGAGGGCTCCGGAATAATTTCGACCACCTGGGGATCTTTAACGTGCACTGACATCGCACAGCACACGGGCGCCTTAGCGTTTTTCCTCCATAAAAACGCAGCCGCCGCGGTCGGGTTCGAACCCGGGAACTCCGGATCAGTAGTCGAGCGCCCTTACCACTGAGCCACCGCGGCGGGGGCGCTCATCTACTGATCGGGAGTTCCCGGGTTTGAACCCGACCGCGGCGGCCGCGTTTCTATGGCGGCGAAACGCAAAAGGCACCCGTGTGTTGTGCGATGTCAGTGCACGTTAAAGGTGTCCAGGCCGTCGCGGTGGCTTAGTGGTTACGGCGCTCGGCTGCTGGCTCGAAAGACGCGGGTTCGAACCCGGCCGCGGCGGTCGAATTTCGATGGAGGCGAAATTCTAGAGGCCCGTGTGCTGTGCGATGTCAGTGCACGTTAAAGAACCCCAGGTGGTCGAATTTTCCGGAGCCCTTCACTACGGCGTCTCTCATAGCCGGAGTCGCTTTGGGACGTTAAACTCCCATCAAGCAAGCTAAAGGTGTCCAGGTAGTCGAAATTATTCCAGGCACCTCCACTATACGGCACCTCTTTCTTCCTTTCATCATTTACTCCCTTCTTTATCCCTTTCCTTACGTCGCGGTTCGGGTGTCCACCGAATTACTTGAGATAGTTACTGCGCCATTTCTTTTCCTCAAAAACCAGTTTTTGATCTCCAGTTTTTCCTCTGTTATTAAATGCTCTGCGAACAAAAGTGCGTTGGCATGCTGATGACGCTTTTTCTAGTTCGAGAGTGCCTGCTACCATCATCTCTGCTGTCCGCGAACGTTGTATATATTGCATCTTATATATGGCACATTACGCTTTCGCTTTCCTAAATTTGCTTTCGATCCGGATGCATCTTTCTTAAATCTTTCGCTTTGATCTCCCTTTCCGAAACTGCCGTTTTATAACGTTTCTTTTGTTTAATCGCCATGTTGTTTCCTCTTGACTGAAGCTGTGGCAAGCAGTGTATAAATCAGAGAGATAAAAATCACTAGGTGTTTGGAAGCATAATATTCACGAAGAGAAAGTAAGTACTGCTCTCTCCTTCATGTCTGTACGTCCGCGAACAATCCTGTCTCTCCACTGTGTTCCAGAACAGAGTTCATTTGATGCCCACTTCAACTCAATAGAACGCTTCAACTCAATAGAACTCAATGGAACAGTATGCTGGAATAAAGTGTAAAAACTCACTTGGTGTTTTGTTCTAAACTACGCAATATACAAAGCATAAGAGACAACAAGGCTTATACCCACAAAGTGCTTCTTCTGAGATGAAGAAGATAAGCAGAGCCAACTGTTCACCGTTAGGTGTTACCTTAGTGAACGAAAATACAGCCGCAAAATATGATAAGCAAGAAGTAGTTAGGGCTGGTGGTGGTGGTAGTGGTTTTATTAAAAATAATAGTAAAAAGGAACGAAAAGATTTTTGCTAGCCCCGGCATCTGCCATCGATACTGAAGCATCTGAGCTGGGGCAGCGGAAATAAAGGACAGCAGGCAGAATGGAGAAATGAAATGAAAGAGGTGAGGGGACAGGAATAGAGGACAGGGGGAGAAGTAATATGTATAAACTATCTGAAAGTCCAAAGTTGTTTTCACGTATACATCTTACGCGTCTTCATCCTGAGATTTCACTTTTCTAAACCGATGCAAATTGAGCTGAACCGCTGGTCTCTGTATTGGACATTACCCCTTAAGGTAAAATAGGAAATGTAAAGAAATTTAAGTACAATAAGAGCCTTCTGAGCCCAATTATTCAGTGCTAAAACGCCAAGACGTTCAAACTCAGACAGTGTGAGTGTCTCTCGGGAAGTGTTAATCACAAGTTGACTGACATAGCTCAGCTCATTGCAAACTTACAACGGACGGAAAGGTGCGCCCGCAACAGGTTCTGAGCTCCGTTCATATCACAGTGACTACCCACGCAAAATCTCCGTGATTTGCATCAGGCGATTCAGGCATCTCTTATTCCAAAGAACGTGCGCGGCCAGATCTTTGGCTGCGCTGGAAACAACAGCGTTGGTCGATGGTTCCGCGCCCAAGAAGGTTGAAGCCGTTGCGGTCAGCCCTTGACTGTCATCACCGGTTTTGTCCTGAATCCTTCCCGTCGCGTAAGTTTGAGATTTAAAGCTACAATTTTCTGAATCTGTGCGGCTGGTGGTCCCAGATATTTTTTTTTTAAAATGCTTTCTTTTCTATCATCCACCAGTGTCCAGGTCGCACTACCGCGTTGTAGTTTATCGCTGCCCAAAATAGCTAGCAGGTTCGGAAGCTGTCGTCTGACAGGCTGATGAAAACGGCGAGCACTTTTAGTTGCCAATGGTACCTCCAAACCTGTTTTTCCCAGTGCACAAATTGAATAACGCGTCTCTTTCTTGTTAAAAGGGAGCACATTTGCGCGGCGAAGAAGAGATACAGTGTACCGATCGACATTCCCAGGCGCGCCCATGAACACACACGCACAAGCGGCTGCCTAAATCAATCAGGGCCTCCGACTAGAACGAACCGTTAAAGCGAGAGGGGCCGACATATCGCTTCGTAACGATTCCCGCTATTTCAGGACCCGGCGATGAAATGATTGCATCAGCTGTTAAAGCACTTGAAGAGTCAGCCGGGTTAGCGTGCGTAAAACGGCAACACAGAGTCCAGGAACCTAATGTCCCTGTGTATCAGCCCTGGTATCGCAGCCCAGAGGAGCTTCATGGGCTAACCAAGGGCTTCGAGGCACCAGCCCTTCCCGCAGAATGACGTTAAGTGACCTATGCAGGAAGGGCCATTCGCGCGGCTGCCCTCACATATAGCCTTATTTCAGAACAACCGTTCACTGGTAGTGAGCGTTACATTACTACAATAGCTATGATGCGAGCACGTGTGGAAAGCCGCTAAGCGCCTGAAGACATGCACGACACAATGCGCTAATCCTTATCCCTTGTCCTGCTTGTACAGCTATTCCGTCCGCTGCCTTCTTCCAACGGTCTCTGGGGTTATTCTGGGTTCCCATAAAAGCGCTCCCGCGTGAGGAATGCTATGGACAGACACGTAGGTGTGTCAGTGAGGAAGGCGAGATGCGACTCCGACCGGGAGCGGGCCCTGGGGGACGAAATCTTCCGAAGTCAAGGGCCCTCCTCCCCGTTCAGGACGTCCGACACGGCGGATCGCGGCGGGCTGGAGCCGGGGCGCTATCCCAATCCCATGCCGGCGTCAACACAACCGGCGACCGCGTACCTCGGCAAGGCCGAGCCGAACCCGACGCCCGACCACCGCCACTGTCCCGACAGGGCTGGGTGCCCCCCGCGCGCGTTCCCGAGGGCCGCGGGTGGCCGAACCCGAGAAAGGGCGTTGTCTTCGGGCGTGTCCCCGACTCACCGGATGGTCATGGCGCGGTGGTCCCGGGCTGCGCTCCGCCGATGGGTCTCGCGTGCGCCGGCGTCGGTCCGCTCCGCGTGGCGGCGCTGCGAGGCACGCCGCCGCCTAGCAACGCTGAGCGTACAAGCCTGCCCTCCTCTTTCCCCGCCTTTCCCTCGCGATCAATCCGGGGCCCGAGCGCCGAGGAGGACGCGGCTTCTCAAAACGCCCGTCCACGTAGATTTCCCCACCGGACTGCCGCGTGTCCACGCCGCCGGGATTCATAGAGCCGCGGGAGGACTGCGTCCCACTTTCCCTTCGGCAGCCGAGGGAGTGCCCTCGCGCTTTGGAATGTCGTTGCCGAGGTTGTTGATGAGGCTCTGCTTGGGACAGAGGTAGTTAGAACTTAGGTTTACTCCGATAACAAAGGACTGTCTACGTTGTCTCAAGACAAAGGAAGAGTCATCCTCTACGTTTTGCCTCGGTCCTGTAGTTTATCTTTGTGGGCATATGCTAGAAACCGACAGTCAGGGAAGCCAGACAGCGGCTTCGCAGTAGAATACAACTATTTTTTTTTAAGATAGCGTTCGTTATGGTAGGAAACTAGTTGCGTAAAGCTTTGGAGAGGAAATAATTTCGATTACTCATAGAAATTTAATACCGTCTTTACCCACAGAAAGTTACCCTTGTCTGCTCTTTATCTAAGGTGCGTGAGAAAAGGCTTTCTCAGGCAACGCCAAGTAGGCCTGTTCTCATTAGTATAGAAACAGCCGTAATCCAGTGTATGTGTGGCATTCGCCTCGGTGGCACACATGCACCGGATTGCGGCTGTTTCTACTAATGAAAGCAGGCCTACTTGGCGTTGCCTAAGAATGTCCCTGTGCCGCCACTGCGAATGCCTGTGAAGTACATCGTTTCAAAAGAGGTTGCATATATTTCGTAACAGCGTTCTTAACAGAGACGAGCAGAAGACACTGCAAACGGATGTACTGCAGAACAATGATATAGTTCTTGCAGAAACTAGTGGTGACTTTTTATGGCCTCATTAAAAGAACATATTGCAAACATGTGCAAGGTACCTGCGGTTCATGGCCCTAGGATATTCTGTGGTAGGTGTCCAGCGCTTTACCCAGCTCCTTCCGGTGTGCGGCATGCGTTAGACGGTGCACAACATGAGCTGTGTGTTGTCCGATACTGATCCTTGAGGGCCATTGTAGGGCCGCGTTTCGTGAAGGTCTCATTTCCTTTGTAATTAATCTAGGTTGAGGCCATTGTATGCCTCCGGCCTGCGCGCAGAGTTCTCTGAGCTCCTCGCCCGCGCGTCTCCCGCAGGCATACACACAAGCGCGGACTTCATTGCTGGTTTAACAGCGTCGCTACGGCGGCCCACTCCTAGCATTGTTGACCGCGGGCATCCGCCGGAGCACAAAGAAAGCACGCCAGAGGATCCGCTTACCACTTAAGCGGAAACATGCGAACCTGCGAAGAGTTTCACGAGGGACATTTTTGTTTGCAGGTATTCATGCCCGGACCGAAGCGCCGCGGGCTCGTTTTCTGCCGCCGCCATCTGCTCGAGACATTACACGTTTTTAGCATACCGGAGACGTACTACCGGAGACGTATACCTGTTTACCGGACCCTGCTCGCGCATGCGCAGTGGCATTTTATGGGTGAAAGGGAGGCACTGCGCGTGCGCAAGCGGAGTCCGGTAAACCGGTATACGTCGGGGGTAGTACGTCTCCGGTATGCTAAAAACGTCTATTCTTAGGCAATGCCAATGCTGGCTCGCCTTCAGCGGTGAGCCAGCAGATTACTCGTCCTGCCAGCTAGCTAGAAGAACTCGTCACCCTTCGAGAAGCGACACGCAGGTGCGGCGGCGTAAGGGTTCAAGTTTCGTTTATTGCATGTTTATGGTACAAGGTTAGAAAAGCACTGGAATACAGAAGGAGGTCCCAGAGTCAGAGGCTGTGGACGGGACCTCCTCTAAGAACAATTGTAAAAAAGAATTACAGACAGTGAGTGAAATGCGAGAAAATAGGCAAACCCTTATTTGAATGAAAAATGATTACACACCTAATAGCGTACAGACCAATACAAAACACAAATAATTGAGTGATATAAATGACAAAACTAGTACCATATACCAAGTAAAATACTATTAGGGGGATTGTTAAAACTGATGGAGAGCGGATTTAAAGGCACCGATATTTGATGATCGCTTAATGCTAACTGGTAATCAGTTACATAATGTGGTGGCAGAGAAACGAAGGGGAAAGGGAAATAGCATCATGCGATGAGGGCAAGGGCTCCCGTGGGGAGAGTGTATGCGGAATATTTTCTTGATGTGTTCCTTTTTTTCTAGCCTAGCCCTGGGCTCGAGGTTGTGCCCAACCTTCAGGGGCTCTGGCTACCTTGTATTAGAACTTCATTGGTTAGCGAATTATATGACGGGCCTTGAAACATGATCGACCGCCCTAACTTATTTATACGTGAAACATATAAAAATGCAAGTCAAAGCATTGGACAGTCGAGTCTAGTTGGAGGCTCCGAGCTCAGCACGTGCTTCAAGATTACCTAGGCTTTAACCGAGACCTTCGGTCGTTGAGACAGATGTTCGAGTGCTGTTTTTCTGTGTAAGATCAGTTTTACTAAGTGGCAGTTTGCTCCGATTGTCTGTGTGATTTTGCTTCTGTGACTCAGTTTGCCCTTGCAAATTCTGTAAATACATCTCCTCGTCTTCATTTGCTGCATTCATCGATCGCCTCCTCCTTCATCACCGCCGAAAAACCACCTCTAGAACGGTCTGAGCCCTTCTGAAGAGCACAATGGATCATATTTAAATTTACTGGCCATCTTTGATGCACGTGCCTCCGCTCATCGCTGAAATAGCAGTTCCTACTTCTGAATGTGGCTGAGATTTCCGTAACCAGTGAAGTGGCGTGAGTTGTTTATGAATAATTCCTCTAAGGATTATCGTTTTATAACCCCACCTGCCGCTCTTTCCCTAGGTTTATATAAGCGAGAATTTCGATACGCAGGAGGTACAGTTATGTGTTGCTCTTTAAATCGTTTTTATTTTTATTCAGTTCTCTTTTGTTTAGGTTTTTCTGAGCTGGATCTCGGGGCGATTATTGTCGCTTTATAACCGCAAGCGCATTTCTTTGTCGACGTTTCTGCTAAGCGCGAAGTTAACAAACAATGTGCTAGTTTCTCTGTCGTTATGCCGCCATTTTGCTCCTCTCGTCATGTAATTCTCATTCCCGGAAGCTTCGAAATATGTTTGAGGTACAGGCGCCGTCAAAAGTAAATTTATGGAAAGCAATCTTAGCCGAAAAATTTAATTTCATCGCCCTCATTTCATGCATGAATGAGTAAATATATTCAGCCAAATTGTGATTGTGCGAATTACACAGAGCAACAATAAATCTCGCCCGCTACGCTTTGGATTCAAAGAAATTAAATATTTTCAACGTAATCGCCTTCCATTTACTTTTGATGGCGGGTACACCTCTGAGGTAACGGAGACTTTCACAAAGCAGCGAAAATGACTTGGGTCGAACACCGTATGGGGAGCGTTGTTTGCTCGTCTCTTGCTCTAAATTTCATATGCGGTCGCAAGAAGGGAACATGGGGCCCCATAAAGACGCAGCCGCCGCGGTCGAGTTCGAACCCGACCGCGGCGGCTACTTCTTTATGGAGGCAAAACGCTAAGGCGCCCGTGTGCTGTGCGATGTCAGTGCCCGTTAAAGATCCCCAGGCGGTCGAAATTATTCCGGAGCCCTCCACTACGGCACCTCTTTCTTCTTTTCTTCTTTCACTTCCTCCTTTATCCCTTCCCTTACAGTGCGGCTCAGGTGTCCAACGATATATCAGACAGATAGTGCGCCATTTCCTTTCCCCGAAAAACGAATTATATTATTATTATTATTATTATTATTATTATTATTATTATTATTATTATTATTATTATTATTATTATTATTATTATTATTATTATTATTATTATTATTATTATTATTATTATTACTTACCACCCAAGAACGCTAACGTCAACTTCAACTGATCCGCCAATAAACCCGTGTTCGGCACGAGTGATCAGAACTAAAAATAGAATTTTTTTTGTTTGCAGTCCTGTCACTTGTACAAGCCTTGTGGAAAGCGCCGAAATCGTCGGCGATAATCCGTTACTCTTTTTCTTTCACAGTGGGGGCTGCGCAAGAGACTACGCAAAGAGACTAGTAGGTGATTTCAAACAGTAGAGTACCTGTAGGTGATTGCAGCGATCCGACTTCGTACAGTAAAAACTATTGAGAAGAATACATGTACTGCTTTGCAAAGTATTAATCACTAAGATGCTATGGTTCTGATTCGACGGAAACAATGTGATCAATCATTTTCGACATGCAGATACTCAGAAATCATCTGCAGGTGACGATGTGCTGTCCTCTGAGAATGTTTAAATGTTTTGTTCAAACTGCCAGCAGCATTTTCTCGAATCGCTACCGATGCGAAGCAATATCGCGCAAACTTTAACACCGCTTCAGGTGGTGATGCACAGTCATGCGACGTGCGCTCTAAAAGCGGACGTGGTTGGTGGAGTCTGCGAGAAATTGCGCTTTCATCTCGAAGAAGAGCAGGATGGAGAAATGTTTATAAGAGAGCAGAGGCTTCTGAAGACACGACTTTATGGCCAAGTTATTTCTTCCTTAGCTTGGTGTGGTCTTGGTGTAGTTGCAGCGCCTGTTTTTTTCATGTTTGACTAAAATTAGTGGGTCTGCCAAAGCACTCGCTACAGTTAGCAACACATGCAATTGTTCTTGCTAATTCTGACAATTAACTTTTTTTATTTTGGAAAAATTTCAAACATTTCAAGAGGATGGAGTATTGCAAGCTTCTTCCTTGTGTCGTGAAGCGGTTTTTTGTGGTGCTTTTGAGGTATAGGCTGCGGCTTGAAGTCGTGGTTGGTCACTTCGCCAAGGATTCGCGCCGCTGCAAGTTTTACAGCCGTATTTAACCGTAGTCCGCATTACGGGCCTGAAGCGTTTTTGGAAAACTCTGCACCGACGGTAGCTGAAGTGATACAAATAGTTGTAAATGAGGTAACATTGCATTTTTAACGAAATGTAATCTTAGTCCAGTCGAAAACAACAGAATCGTGCCCAGAGTGCAACAAAATGTTTTGTTGTTTTATCGTAACTAGAGATATTTCTGTAGTATTGTATTATTTTTCTGTAATGCTGCTGTATTTTCGGTAGTATTTTGCTGCGTTAGCGCAAGTCACGGGATAAAGTTGGCTACTGAAAATTGTTTTACTACAAAATTTTCTGTTTCTATAAAATCTTGGCTTGAGAAGCGTGGCTTAGCAAAATAATAATTAGTTGCAACAAGGTAATAGTGACAACAGCCAGTTTCACTGGCTAGAGCTCGAATGTTACACTGCAAAGAGGGTGCATAGCGGTGTTCGTGATGGGTCGCCATCACGCAGGAAGACTATATAGGAGTGGAAACTCCGCTGTCTGCGGCGACCAGAAAAGGTCACAAGCCCGCGGCGCCACTATCCTGCTGGGGGCGCCTGGCGGCCTGGAAAGAAACTACTGAAATACAACTTCCCGGCGTGCCCGCTGAAGCAAACACCCGTGTTGTCTGCTTGTCGTCTGCTTTGAGCGCGCGCCGTAGCCGCGTGCCCGGGAGCTGCATTTTTAAATTTTTTTTTCGCTGCTACTTCTACGAGGCGCCGCATGGCGCCGCCACTGCATGCGACCCCGTCGGCGCATACAATTGTGACTTTATCCGGTCGCCTGCGCTCGCTCGCGCTGACGGGAGTTTCACCTCCTATATAGTCTTGCTTCGTGGTCGCCATTAAGGTTAGTCACCGTTCACTGTAGGCGGGGTGGTTTTAACTAAGTTGATTTTCAAAAGCAATCTATTCGCCACTAAAAAAAACATTAGAAATATAGTCCTAGCATATCTTCAAGGGCACAATCGTGCGCATCTGCCGATGCATTTCTTCCTGCAAATTAGCCACTTTAGGTTCGATATTCCTCAGCTAGGGGTTTACATCGAAAGGACAGCAATGACCAGGGCTATGCCAGTAGGTTATCCCAGCAGTAACCTGTTTCGTGAAAGGGAAACTCTTGACCGGCACAACAACAAAGCACTGCAGACGTGTCCGGCGCTGAACATCGAACCAGCCACAAAGAGCAGAACTTGAAGTGGCATTCACGCGACATCACGTGAATCCTTAGCGTTGCGCGCTCAGTGCAATCTCCGATAACTCCAACCCGACTGCACGCGGCACACACGGTATTTGAAGGAACTCGCAGTCTTCTATGATACGCTGCGACATTCGGGTCATGTAAGAATACGAGCACCTTGAGCCCGAGACCGCAGGCGTGTGCTTTTATTGCGCGATAAGGAGAGATGATCGTAATTCATTTCCTTTCTTCTAATTCTCTGAACTCACGGCCAGACGGCCAGAGACCGAACGACGCCATTCCACGGCGACTGACCAACATTCCTATTGAAGCAAAGGCGCAACTTCTTGTGGTACAGCTTTTGGCTTTTATTAACGTCACGAGTTCCGCATTCCGATTAAAAACATTTGCCAGTACAAACGTTATTAGTGCCTCAAATGTAATGAGTCAAAACTTAGTTGCTGTACTAATTCAGGATAGTGACTGCATATTGAGTCAGAGATATCGTTAAAAACAGTACCACCCTAATAACGTGTACTACATCTGGTAAAACAGTTAAATAAGATGGATTGGTTGATTGATCTCATCGTTTTTTGAAACAAGTTGGTCTTCGGACAGCCACATAGGATTATGTAGTGAATCTTACGCAGCCCTTATAACCGAAGATACGCTCGGCGCATATACAGAGCAAACAGTGTGTTGCCAGCATGCGAAATGGTGCTTGTGATGAAGTGCCTATTTTGTGAACACCAGTAATAGTTGTCACAGTTCAGAAACTGCAAACATGATAGATGAAAATTCCAACAGCCTGCATTTACATTCTACCAGTCATACTGAGATCGTTCATGCAGTAATTTTATTTAAAGACGACATATTTTCAGTAGCCTTAAATTTAAAATCACCAGAGAGTTTCGAGAAATTAAACCCTTTGGCAGACATTTGCCTATGCGAGTGGTAGGCGATTATGCTGGCTTTGTGGAAATATCGGAAGCCCCCTTTTCTCAATAACCTTCTAACATGAACTTTATTAGCCTTCGGTTGCGTTTCGTCACCTGCCATCTACACTATTAATTCAAAAGACAAGTGCTCCTCTATTTCGAACACAAAGTACCCCACCCAGCTCCAGCTTCGCAGCATAAGTTCAAATGGGATATAATCAACTCGCCTCTCTTGTCTTTCTTCCTCTCCCCAATTAATTTCCTGTGCATTCCTAAATCCGCAGTTCTTAACCTCATGTCTAACTTTTTAATTAGTCTCCAAATTTTGGGGCCATAGGTGTTAACCGACAGGCTGCATCAACTGAAAACTCTCTTTCTGGGGAAACTGATCTGCTGTTTGCTGGTTTTGCAAACTATAGCCTCATTTCATTGTAAGTCCTTTTTTTTTTTTGCTTGTCGTGGCTACTTTCAGTAGACTGCTGTACAACCTCTGTCGAAAGTTTAGGGCCAGGAGGAGGGGGGGGGCTAACCTTTTCATAAGAAAAGACCGTAGTTCCTCACGCCTTCAAGAGATATAGAATGCTGAGGCTGCATACCGAGCCGCACGATGTGGCTCAGAGGCGAACCCCCCTGGGTTCTAAACTTCTGACAAACAGTATTCTTTTCAAGTAAATTCTTGTTTCTGCTAGTTTAATTGAGCATAATTCTCTGTAACCTTGGTAGTAACAGTGTCATAACTTATTACCGAGCACCAGTTTCTAAAGCCTGGTCATTTGGTTTCAAGTACTCTTATTCCATTATAGGTCTTATTTAGCTTCATTTATTTCTGTTGCGACCATCCTATAAGTTTTCTGCTCTTTGACATCACCACATAAAAGCTTTGAGAGCACTGTCGTCTGTTGCACTGGAGAAATGCGGAAGCATTAGCGTTGGTTGTTGCTGGCGCGTTAACTAGGTGCTTCCTTTCACTTTGTTATATACGATGAGTTTGTTATTCCCGGTTTCTAGTAACGACATACTTCAATCCTTCGTTATATCCGGTTTCTAGTTACAACCTACTTCGATACTGCGTGATATCCGGCATGCTCGTTATATTTGGTATCTTCGTTGTATCCGGTTTCTTGTTGCACCATACTACGACACTTCATTATATGCGGTCATGCTACGTCACGTTAAGTTCATTAGATCCGGATGCTAGTTACGACATACTACGACATTCGTTATAGCCGGCCTTTATTAACTATCATTACGATATACTACATCGGCATCAATTTAATAACCTGTACTACACTTACGCCATGACTATGACGTCACTCGACTTCCGGTGCCAGGGTCCGCGGACAACTTCCGGAGACAAATATTGCGTACTTTTCTTCTATTGAGTCATATAATGCAAAGAGTTTCTTACTGTAAACTAGAGGGAAAGCTGGTGGTACTGCACCTCAGCCAGCATGGACGTTCGAAGCATCATGGGCCGGTGAGCTACTTGGTGCGAGACAGTCGGTTTTTTTTTCAGGAACAGAGTGTGGTATTAATCAGATGTCCCATTCCGTCTACGGCGCGCCCCGCGCGCAGACGATTTTAGCCCGAACGTAGTGCGCAAAAGCCATAGTAGCGAAAATTCAACAGTACACGACGCCAATAAAAGGTTCCTGTTTTCCAAAATGTCATTAAAAAACCTCTTAAAGTATTTAAGCAACAACGTTTTTTTTAAACATATTGTAACGGGGGGTTTGTTACGAGGTACTGGGGCGACGGGAACGGCAACGGCAGCAGTCTGGGATCAGATCGGCAAAAGACACACAAGCGTAGCGCTGGCAAAAACTCTCGAGAACACTGTCACCTCGTCTTCGTCTTTTCAAATCATCAGACGCATCTTCTTCTTTAGCCTTACAATCACCCCGGGGACAAGAGGAGCCATCCTGGCGACTTAGGATGATGGCAAGACGGCGGGGTCGTAGTAGGGCTTGAGGCGCTGTACATGAACGGTCTCCCGTCCTCGGCGGCGGAGATCAGGAGACGGCGTGAGGGGTTCCACGATATAATTAACCGGAGAGGTGCGCTCCAGCACACGGTAGGGACCATGGTACTTCGCAAGAAATTTTGAGGAGAGACCGGGAGTTCCTGAAGGGATCCAGAGCCACACAAGTGCACCAGAAGTGTAGTTCGGTGGGGTTTGGTCTTGGTCGAGGCGGGAGCGCTGGCGATGCTGGGTGTCAGTGGTGAGTGACCGGGCAATTTGGCGGCAGGCTTCGGCGTGTTGCGCGGCGTCGGAAACAGGCCGATATTCGGATTCATCAGGGCGGTAAGGGAGGATAGTGTCGATAGTAGCAGAGGGTTGGCGGCCGTAAAGTAGGAAGAAAGGAGAGAATCCGGTGGTAGACTGCGTAGCGGTATTGTACGCATAAGTAACGTACGGAAGGACGAGATCCCAGTTCGTGTGGTCAGAAGCGACGTACTTGGAGAGCATGTCTCCGAGTGTGCGGTTAAATCGCTCAGTGAGGCCATTGGTCTGCGGATGATAGGCGGTGGTAGTTCGGTGAATCGTGTTGCACTCTTTGAGAAGCGCCTTCACCACCTCAGATAAGAACACGCGGCCTCGGTCACTGAGCAGTTCACGAGGTGCACCGTGGCGAAGGATGAATCGGTGCAAAATGAAGGAGGCGACGTCCGTCGCTGTGGCAGCCGGAAGGGCAGCAGTTTCGGCATATCGTGTAAGGTGATCCACCGCTACTATAGCCCAACGGTTGCCGTCTGCAGTGTATGGAAGTGGACCGTATAAATCAATGCCAACGCGGTCGAACGGGCGTGGAGGGCATGGTAACGGCTGCAGCTCAGCAGCAGAACGATGGGGAGGTGTCTTGCGACGTTGGCAGGGAATGCATGCGCGCACGTACTTCATGATAAAGGTGTACATTCCGCGCCAGTAGTAGCGCAGCCGTATGCGGGTGTAGGTCTTGAAAACGCCCGCGTGACCGCTGTGGGGGGCAGCATGGAAGTATGCGCATATCTCCGAGCGTAAGTGACGTGGAATAACGAGCAGCCACTTGCGACCTTCGGAGTTGTAGTTACGGCGATAAAGTAAGGTGTCACGGATCGCAAAATGGGCAGCTTGGCGGCGGAGCGCACGTGACGGTGAAGCAGCCGTCGGGTTGGCGAGAAAGTCGAGAAGGGAAGCGATCCAGGGATCCATGCGTTGCGCTGAAGGCATGTCGCTGAGGCGAAGCAAGGGCAGAGAAGCGTCGGAGGTGGAAAGGCTGGCGATCTCGGCTGGAAGGGGGCAGCGTGACAGTGCATCGGCGTCTTGATGCTTGCGGCCGGTGCGATACACGACGCGGATATCATATTCTTGCAAGCGAAGGGCCCACCTAGCGAGGCGGCCGGAGGGGTCTTTCAGGTTGCAAAGCCAACAGAGCGCATGGTGGTCGGTCACAACGTCAAAAGGGCGCCCATAAATGTACGGTCGAAACTTCGCGAGGGCCCATACAATCGCCAAACACTCTTTTTCAGTTACGGAGTAGTTGCGTTCTGCTGGTGTGAGTGTGCGGCTAGCATAAGCAACGACGTATTCGTCAAAGCCAGGTTTTCGTTGGGCGAGGACAGCGCCGAGGCCAACACCGCTGGCGTCCGTGTGAACTTCGGTAGGAGCGGCCGAGTCGAAATGGCGCAGAATGGGCGGCGCCGTGAGGAGACGGCGCAAGGTGGTGTATGCGTCGTCGCACGCTGGAGACCACAGTGATAAATCCGCACTTCCAGACAGCAGTTGAGTCAAAGGCGCAGCAATGGACGCAAAGTTGCGAATAAACCGGCGGAAATATGAGCACAAACCCAGGAAGCTGCGCAGGTCTTTGATGGAGGTAGGTTTGGGAAAGTCAACCACAGCACGAAGTTTCGCTGGGTCGGGACTGACGCCCTGCTTAGAGACAACATGACCTAAGATGGTTAATTGACGAGCGGCAAAACGGCATTTTTTTAAGTTCATCTGCAGGCCGGCGTCAGAGAGGCAGGTCAAGACGTGCTTCAAACGGGAGAGGTGGGTGTCAAAGTCCGGGGAAAAGACCACAATGTCGTCGAGGTAGCAAAGGCATGTCTTCCACTTAAGTCCGCGCAAAATGGTGTCCATCATCCTCTCAAAAGTCGCGGGGGCGTTACAAAGCCCGAAGGGCATCACCGTAAATTCATACAAGCCATCCGGTGTCACAAAGGCGGTTTTGGGGCGATCGGCTTCTTTCATAGGAACTTGCCAGTACCCGGAACGCAAATCAAGAGATGTAAAGAGTTCGGCCCCTTGCAAAGAGTCCAGAGCGTCGTCTATGCGCGGGAGGGGATAGACATCTTTGCGCGTAATCTTATTAAGGCGGCGGTAATCTACACAGAAGCGTATGGAGCCATCCTTCTTTTTGACGAGCACCACAGGCGACGCCCATGGGCTGCTTGAGGGCTGAATGACGCCGCTCTGGAGCATCTTGTCGACTTGGTCTTCAATAACTTGGCGCTCGGCGACAGACACACGATAGGGACGTTGTCGCAGCGGTGCGTGGTCACCTGTGTCGATGGCATGGGTGACAGTGGAAGTTTGGCCCAAGGAACTTTGATGTGAGTCAAATGATGAGCGAAACTGATTAAGTAAAGTGAGAAGCTGTGCCCTTTGCGGCGCTGGAAGGTTGTCGTCGATGGAGCGAAGGAATGCTTCGGTTGAGGAGGGATCGGGCGCAGCAGTAGGTGGGCTGAGTGCGGCTATGGAGAGGTGCGGCGCGTCGTCCGTCTCTTCGCGGATGAGCAGAGACGCGAATGGTTGTACCGTGCCGAGACATTCACCTAGGCGCAAGGCGTTGGGGAACGAGAATGGGTTAGACACGAACAGTACGGAGAGGCCAGCGGATATAGTCAGTACAGCGTATGGCAGAGGCAGACACTTGCGGTGCAGAAAGATAGGGGTCGGAGTGAAGAGGACAGTGTCGTCGCGAAGAGGGCCGCAAGAGAGGGGTACGAGGACTGAAGAGCAGGGAGGCAGGTCAATGTCTTCGGCAACTAGGGCCTTAACACAGGCACCAGGAGGGGCAGTGTCCAAGACAGCTTCGGGCAGGTGAGAGAACTCGACTTCAGCTCGAGCACAATCGATGATAGCAGCATGGCGCGATAGGAAATCCCAGCCCAGGATAACAGCATGAGAACAGCAGGGCAGTACGACGAATTCGACGGCATAAATGGTCCCCTGGATTACAACGCGAGCGGTACACGCTGCTGACGGCTGGATGTTCTGAGCGCTGGCGGTGCGCAGTGAGAGTCCAGCAATTGGCGTCCTTACTTTTCTTAAAGAACTACACAGCTTTGCGTCCATGACGGAAACGGCAGCACCAGTGTCGACAAGCGCCATGACAGAAACGCCGTCGACGGAAATTTCAATGAGGTTAGCGGCTGACGGATGAGGCCTTTCGAAGTTCGTTGTGGACGCAGTTCTCGCCTCAGGAACTGCGGCGCCTAGTTTTCCTCCTGGTTAGCGGTGGGGCGACGTCGCATAGGCGAAATAGACCGGCGTCGTGGAGAAGAGGGCCGGCGGCTGGAGAGGGTAGAACGGTCCGGCGAGGAAGTACGACTTTGCGGCGGCGCAGCTGGTACAGAGTACTGACTCGGTGGGGGCCAGTACCCAGGAGCGTGGGGAGGAATTTCCGCGTCCGGGAGACGACGGCGGCAATGCCGAGCTACATGACCTGGGAGACCACAAAAGAAGCAAATCGGCCGATTGTCCGTTGTGCGCCAGGAATCGCTGACCCTTGGAGTAGGTCGTCGGTAAGCCACTGGCCCTCGCAAATGCGCCGGAGGCGCACTATAGATTGGCGGCTGCGGTCTTGCTACGACATCGGCATATGTCACTGGAGCCGCGACAGGAGGCGGTCTCGCGACGGCTTCGGCATATATGAGCGGAGCCGCCACAGGTTGTGGTCTGGCGACAACGTCAGCGTATGTCAGCGGAACCGTGACAGGTGGTGACGGATGAGCCGGTGGAAGAGCCTCAGCAACTTGCTCTTGAATTGTATGTCGGAGCGCTGGAGTCAGATATGATGGTCGGTCGTGAGCGCTCGGCAGAAAGGAAAGTTGACGTGCCACTTCTTCCCGCACGAAGTCTTTAATCTGCTGTAGCAGCGAGGGGTCAGGAGCAGGCGTGAGCCCAGCGAGCGACTCAACCTGCTGTGGCCGCTGGCGTGTCAGAATCCGCTGCTTGCGCAACTGCTCAAAGCTTTGACACAGCGTGACGACTTCAGCAACGGTACGCAAGTCGCGCGCTAGAAGCATCTGAAAAGCGTCGTCATCGATGCCTTTCAAGATGTGTTGGATCTTGTCGGCTTCCGACATACGAGCGTTGACCCGCTTGCACAAGTCGACGACATCTTCAATGTAGCTAGTGAAGCTTTCACTAGCCTGCTGAGATCGTTCACGCAATCGCTGTTCGGCTCGGAGTTGCCTGACAGCCGGTCGACCAAATACGTCTGCAAATTTAGTCTTAAAAATGGACCAGGTTTGAATATCTGCCTCATGGTTGCGATACCAGAGGTTAGCCACACCGGCGAGATAAAAGATGACGTTGTTTAGCTTCGTCACATCGTCCCATTTGTTGTATACGCTCACCCGCTCGTACGATGTGAGCAAATCTTCCACATCGTTCTCGTCAGTCCCGCTGAAAATGGTCGGGTCCCGTTGACGAAGAGAGCCGGCACAGATGACAGCCTGGCCCACTTGTACGGCCTGGTGTTGGACGTCCTCAGGCATCGTGCGCGCCGGGAGAGCACGACTACGGAGCTCCAGGGCCGATGTTTTTACCCAGCACCTCCACCAAATGTAACGGGGGGTTTGTTACGAGGTACTGGGGCGACGGGAACGGCAACGGCAGCAGTCTGGGATCAGATCGGCAAAAGACACACAAGCGTAGCGCTGGCAAAAACTCTCGAGAACACTGTCACCTCGTCTTCGTCTTTTCAAATCATCAGACGCATCTTCTTCTTTAGCCTTACAATATTTATTTTTAAAAGTGCGCCTGTTAAGCACGAAATGCCGAATTTTGTGGTGTACGGTATTTGGCCAACCGGAGAGCAAGCCATCGCTTATTTTGGGCAAACTTTATATTTAGATGCTTTTCTGCTCGTATGTTGCAATTTATAGACAGGATATTGACTCTAAGGGCACTCTTGATTATCGAGCAACGTTTATTTTTACATTATTTTTGTCCAAAAGTTGTGGTTCTGCAGTCTGTAGCTGTCCGCCCCATGATGCTTAGAGCGCCCATGTCTGCTGAGGTGGTCTCGAGGAAGCTCCATGCAAACTCCCTTAGACGGGGCGCCCGCTTTCCCTCTAGTTAATAGTAAGAAACTTTACGATAAAATATTCTCCCATTAATAATGTTGCGAAATTTTCGCTTGCTTTGGGTCCACGTGATGCCGCGAGACATTGCGAATGCAGAGTTGCAATCTTCTCTATCCCAGCAATATCTGTTTTTGTATGTTTGTATGTTCTGTATGTTGTATGTATGTTTTGTATGTTGTTGTGACGTATGTACAAAAACGCGTGCAGTTCTAGGCTGCGCCTTCTTATGTGCGTGTTCTATTTTTGTCAGCCTTTTATGCTCTTCGTGGGCTACCGAAAGCTCCATAACTCAATACCTCTGATCATATATGTGCGCTGTTTTTAATCACATGTAAATTCATTTTACCTTTCATCCCCATTAGAACTTCCATTTTATTCTCACGGATGTGCTTGATTTATTTTCTTAATTACATTCTGAATGACAATGCGGCGCCACCATTCTCTGTATTACAGCCTTGGTCGATGTTTCTTAATGAACTGAATTATTATTCTGCTACCTGAACTGATGGAACTGAATTATTATCCTGCTACCATTAGTGCGTAATCTAAATTGCTAAATACTGCTTCTTCCATCACTTCTCAAACAATTCCGGTCCTCACCAACTGCCTCTAATTTTCTCTTCGATGCTTCATCACTTCCTTCGTGCTTTCCTGCTTCATCCGTGCACTTTACCTTACCCTTTCGATTCTCACCTAACTGTTTCTTAGTAAAGCACTTCGACATTTCTGCTCGCTCTTCCTCCTCACTTTTCGAAATTGCCATGTTCTGCCGATTTGTGATGAAGTCTCGTTTTCTGGGAGAGCTTACCAATGTCCTTTCAGGGTTTCTAGTAAACAAAAAAAACTGCTTTAATTTCTGACTCCCGAAACACTACTTATGGTGGTGGTTCAGCGCAGCACAATCTTGTGTACCCAACAGCATTTTTTCCCCTGCTGTTGCTTATAACTTTCGACACGGAAACTAGGGCCACCGAGCATTGTGAGAGTATACATCATTTGTTTTCGATTTCGCTCACTTAGAAACCCTTCCCGTGTTTCAATAAATCTTAAATCAGAATTTCAGTCGGGGTCTAAAGCTTCAAATGACCCCCTTCGCTCGGTTAGCGACCGTGCCTTTTTTTTTCTCTTAGCTTACGTTCGAGTTAACATCCATATTTTAGCCGGCATTCTCTTCAATCCTGCAAGATACTCGAACTGGCGGTGAGGAAGTTCAAAAAAAAAAAAACTGGAAAGAACAACAAATGTCTGCCCTTAAAAAAAGAGAAAGGTCTTGCTGGTCCAGGTGTGCTCGTAAAATCCCCAAATCCCTCAAGGAGACCGCGCCATACAGGCAGCGTACGGGTTCCCAATAGATCATAACGGCGGCGCCGGTGTTTGTCCTTTGCTCTCTTGTCGCGCGGACCTTTTCAAATATTCCGCTGAACAGCCGCCGGTGATGCAGGGTGCGCTTCGATCGCATTTCCAGTATTCCAAGTACGAAGTTGTCCGAAGTGGGACCGAATGCCTCTAGCTTCCCTCTCGGGTTTTCCGGCATTGTCTTTTATAGAATGGGTTTTTTATATAGTATGTTTCGGGAACTGCTGTAAACACATGGTCAATATTTCGTATAGCTATAGGGATAAGGTAGAACTGAATTATTTTAACCCGTTTCGAGGATCTCTGTGGAGCTAAATATGTCCACTTTCTTTTTCTGGCCTATGAAACTGGAATGAAATGGAAGCTTTCAGTCAGCATCCTTGCTCTTCTAAATCTCCTTTTGCGTTTATTTTTATTTTTTTGAGCATGCGGAACTCAATTCTGATTTTTTCTCTTGTTTTGTGTATTAGGATGAGGCGATACTAAATCCTTCAGAACAGCCCATTCCCTGGGTTTCGCGTCGTATCAGTGCCTAACTGGTGGTGCATGCCGCGGATTCCACCCGAAGGGTGGTTACTCTATTACTACTATACTAGTACAGTTTACAATCCGGCCATAATAATGTCCTTGTATTTCAGTCATGCTGAATTGCTCTCGTAGGGTTAGTAAGCAGCTCAAGCCAAGCAGCAGATGTCCTCGCCGTAATGTGGCGACCACAGTAACTCGCCTTATCTAAGCTATGTTTTAAGTACCGCACGAGTGCGCGTTAATTACAAACCACCTCATTGAAGGGTCTGTTCTACAGGATGAAGGATGTGAAAGTGTTGAAAAAAAATTCATGCTCTGACTTGGACCGTTTGGAGCAAAGTGACGTCGTATAAAATTGTGCACGTCCCTTTTTTTACGGAAGGCATGTGTCCAGAAAGGTTGCGTTTCGCCGGTTCAGTGTACTTTTGTCAAAGCAATCCCACAGCTTTAACAGTGTCATTCAGCCCTTGGTTAGTGATCCAGTAATTCTTTTAACTGTGCACTTAATTTCTGCACTACTACGGCGGAAGTATGCTTAAATGGTAGGCAGTTGAAATGAGCTGAAGCATGGCGGCAGGTACTCTGGAAGGTAAGCCACAGGGCTTACAACATGGACAGGGCTGGACAAACTTTAAAGAGCGGAGGAAGTATGAGAGCATCACAGAGGAAATTAGACTTGGTACAGGCCAGATGTGGAACCGGTCAAAAGACGTCAGGCCACATGGTTTGCTCGAGACTTTAATTTAACAGTCAGGGCACAGTCGAAGTTCAAAATTTCCGGATGTGGAAGAAAGAGCTTGTCTCGTTCCAAGTATTTTGACTTTTCAGAGGTGCAGCAAGTTGTCCACTGTACTGCTCAAATACATACTTTGAGGCCTGAAGACTTTTTATCGAGGACTTACGTAGTAGGATACAAAGACAGTGCTGTAATTAGCAATGTTTAGAAGATTGCATGCGTGCTTAATTATCATTATGCGATGTCAGTGCGTTCGCATTAGGCCTTCTTCTCGCTTTTAATTGCTTCTATTATACTTCTTATCTACTCTTCATAATCTTCTCCTGTCTTCTCTTCATTTTATTACGTGTATTTTTTATACCATAAAGTATACTTTTCTCATATGTATTGCATTTTATTAGTCCTTACGAATTTTAGAGGTAATCGGCCTAATATTGAGTAAGGATGGTCTCACTCTGGTCCGTTGTTAAACCGGCCTATGTCAATACATTTCCAATATTGAGCAGATTAGTTGCGCTGCTGGGGTTTGGGGGATGCTTGCCGTGCGACCACCTTGCGGCGTCCATTCCTTCCTTCACAAGTGGAGAGGAGGCTTTGCCGCTTGCCTACCGTGGGAGGTGGCAAGTGTACCCCACACTACGCCGCTAAGCGCCGGCCGCTTTTTGTTCACGATGGGGATTCTATTTAAAACGTTTTAATAATACTGCGAAATTGGTTTAAGCAGTCTATATAGAAATGTTCAGTATGCGTGATGATCATGCCATCGACGTTAGAAAATGTGCCACACAGGCACTCCAGATTCCGATTGTTACTAAAGAACATAGAGATAGGTATTTAGAAACAATGCAGAGTGGTAGACCAGCAGAAGAAAATCGCATAGCCGCAGATCTAGTGAAGGGCTCCGGAGATTTTGGGCTCAGGAAACTTACCATGAGTGCTAACACGAGAAAGATAACGGGTCACCATTGGGAAAGACCTTTGCTTTCTAGTGAAAGTGATTTCGCAGATGGTAAATGATTGTTCCCCGAGGGGGGCGTAAATTGAAACCAACATAATATTCAAGCAATGAATGATAATGCGCATTAGAAGTGCGCGATATGATGCTCAGACAAGATACCGGCAAGCTCTCTCAGGAGGCGAAAGGTCTGATTAAGGAACGCCAAAGCATTAAAGCCTCTAACCTCACAGACAGAACAGAAATAGCAGAGCAATAAATGCTATTCAATAAGCACAAGGTAACCGACATAAGGGAGTTTCATATGGAGGGAGCAAACTAGGCATCGGCAAAAATCAGGCAATTGCGTTAAAATACAAAGAGGGCAATGTCATTATCAATATAGATAAGATAGTTAAAGTAGCTGAAGAGTTCTACACAAATCTATACAGTTGCCAATGTAATCAGGACGTTAATGACAGAGACAGCAGCGCACAGCAATGCATCATTCCATCAGTAACGAAAGATCAATTAAAAAAAGCCATAGAAGTAATGCAAAGGTTGAAAGCAACTGGTGAGGATCAGCTGACAGCAGATCTGTTGAAGGACGGAGGGGAGGTTGTGCTAGAAAAACTAGCCACCCTGTACACGCAGTGCCTTATGACCTCGAGCGTACCGGAAACTTCGAAGAACGCTAACATCATCTTAATCGTTGAGAAAGCGGACGTCGATGATTTGGGAAAATGCAGACCGATCAACTTACTGTCCGTTGCCTACAAGGTATTTACTAGGGAAATCGCTAATAGAGTCAGTACAACCATTGACTTCAATCAACCAGATCATCAGGCAGGATTTCGTAAAGGCATACTCGACAATAGGTCATATTCGCTATTAATCATGTGCTAGAAGTTTACTAGACAATAGAAAATATTCACATCATCAATTAGGTGCTTGAGAAATGCGCAGACTATAACCAACCCCTATACACAGCCTTCACAGATCATGAGAAATCATTTGACTCAAACGAAACGTAAGCAGTCATGCAGGCATTACGGGATCAAGGTGTCAATAAGCCTTATATGAACGGACTGGAAGATACCTACAAGAGGTACATAGATACCACAGTCCTCCATAAAGTCAGCAATAAAATTCAAATAATGAAGGTCCTCAGGCAGGGAGACACGATCTCGCCAATGCTATTCACCGCCTGTTTGCGGGGGGTATTCCGAGGCCTGCATTGGGGACAGTTGGGGATAAGAGTTAATGGAGAATACTTCTGTGATCTGCGATTCGCTGAATACCTTGCTAGGTCACTCAGGCGAAGAACTGCAAAACATGGCCAATGACTTAGACAGGTAGAGCAGAACTGTGTGTCTAAAAATTAATATGCCGAAAACCAAAATAATGTTACAGTCTCGGAAGGGAATGCCAGTTTACAATTGGCAGCGAGGCGCTGGAAGTGGTAAAGGAATACGTCTACTTTTGGCAGGTAGGGACTTCAGATCCGGATCATGATAGGGAAATGACTAGAAGGATAAGAATGGGGTGGAGAGCAGTTGGCAGCAACTCTCAGATCATGACTGGCCGTTTACCAATATCCCTCTAGAAAAAAAGTATAGAACAGCTACATCTTAACGGCACTCACGTATGGGGCAGAAATGCGGAGAGGCTAACGAAAAAAAATCAACTAATTTGAGGAAAAAACAGCGAGCTATGAAAAGGAAGAAGACAGGTAGATACAGGAAGAGGGCACAGTGGGTCAGGGAATAAACGTCGTGTAACGACAACCTAGTCGAAATCAAGAAGAAGTGAACTTGCACAGGGCATGTAGAGCGAAGGCAGCATTGCCGATGATCTTTGAAGGGAGTGTACTGGATACCAAGAGAACACAAGCGTAGCAGTTGACGGCAGAAAGTTAGGATGAGATTAAGAAGTTAGCGGGGATAAAGTGGCCGCAGCTGGTAAAGCACGGCTTAATTGAAGAAATATGGGAGAGGCCTTTGGTTTGCAGTAGCCGTAGTCAGGCTGCTGCTACTGATGGTGATGATGATGATGATGATGAATAGTTGAGAAGGCCAGAAATATCAGAACTCGTATATGGGCTGCGAGAAGTGCCAACTGTCACTGCTATCACCGTTACAATAAAAAAATGAAGGACACTCTCCTTTTGTCCTTCCCTCCCTTCCCCCCCCCCCCATCCTATTTCCATCCGTCCGTCCGTCAATCCATCCGTCCGTCCGTCTGTCTGTCCGTCCGTCCGTCCGTCCGTCCGTCCGTCCGTCCGTCCATCCATCCATCCATCCATCCATCCATCCATCCATCCATCCATCCATCCATCCATCCATCCATGCATCCATCCATCCATGCATCCATCCATGCACCCATGCATCCATCCATTCATCCGCCAATCAATCCATCCATCCATCCATCCATCCATCCATCCATCCATCCATCCATCCATCCATCCATCCATCCATCCATCCATCCATCCATCCATCCATCCATCCATCCATCCATCCATCCATTCGCCTGCCCGCCCACCACCCACTTACTCACCCATTCACCCACCCAACCACTTGTTCAGGATAAAAAGTTTTGAAACTTTCAGACGAACTTCACCGCTATTAGGAGTATGTTCCGCCCTTTCAGTGGACATCAGGGTCGTCAAGTGGGCATTGTAATCTATCCCTCACGACAAATTGTTCCATGCGATGACAGAACTGACTGACAATTCTGTTGAATTGGCCTTTCAAACCCAATGTGGAATTTAAAGTGAACGCGTTTTGGAGCACTCATTATCGACAATAGTTGAGTGTAGCCCTTGTCATCTGCCATTGTCTGTTGTATGTTCGTCTTTTCGGTTGCTTGTAACCATTTTGGACGTCTCTCCATCTGTCCGTCTTTCAACTCAAAGGGGTTGACAAGAGAAGCTCTCGGAAGAAACGACGAACCTAGGGAACAAAAGCCACTAACTCCTTTAATCACTTTTTTGAGCTCGACGCGCCAAGATTGGCTCAAGGTTCATCAAACAAGCCAAGTAACATAGGCGGCGCTTTACATCACCAACGCGAGTACTCCAGCAATCACGCTTCGAATAATTATGGCTAGGATTCCGTTTTTATTTTTCTTCAATTTCGGGGGTTATTTATAGTCCCTATAACTCACACACAAGGCGCTTGTTTGCACCTTGATATAAAACTTCGAAATCTTCAAATCCTTGGACATAGCCTTTCATGCTTTTTCCGTTTTCCGTCTGACCAGAAGCGGTCGCAAAAAGTGGACTGGGGTTTGCTGCGGCTGCCCCTCTGGACGCCGAAGAAAGGAAGAAAATGCCGAATGGAGAGGATGGACCCTCCGCCTCTCCTGTGTTCGCTCTTCTCAAGTGTAAACAATGGAGGGCTTTGCTTTGGGAGCTTGTCCTCGGTATTCCCGTGCACCCTTATCTTCCTTGCTCCAGGAAACTTGGGCCTGGCCTAAATACTTGAAAAATGAAAATCGTCATGCTGGTAAAAATATAAGAGAACAGGGCAAAGAATGTGGCTTCAATACAAAAGAACGACCCTAAGGACAGTATGAGTGTATTTCAGGTCAACGAGAAAAAAAGTAAGCTGGATTTCTTCATACAAAGCCGTCGTCCTTTTAGTGCGCTAGCACAGTGGCCGTTCCCCGTATTTAGCCGTTGTCTGTCTGTCTGTCTGTCTGTCTGTCTGTCTGTCTGTCTGTCTGTCTGTCTGTCTGTCTGTCTGTCTGTCTGTCTGTCTGTCTGTCTGTCTGTCTGTCTGTCTGTCTGTCTGTCTGTCTGTCTGTCTGTCTGTCTGTCTGTCTGTCTGTCTGTCTGTCTGTCTGTCTGTCTGTCTGTCTGTCTGTCTGTCTGTCTGTCTGTCTGTCTGTCTGTCTGTCTGTCTGTCTGTCTGTCTGTCTGTCTGTCTGTCTGTCTGTCTGTCTGTCTGTCTGTCTGTCTGTCTGTCTGTCTGTCTGTCTGTCTGTCTGTCTGTCTGTCTGTCTGTCTGTCTGTCTGTCTGTCTGTCTGTCTGTCTGTCTGTCTGTCTGTCTGTCTGTCTGTCTGTCTGTCTGTCTGTCTGTCTGTCTGTCTGTCTGTCTGTCTGTCTGTCTGTCTGTCTGTCTGTCTGTCTGTCTGTCTGTCTGTCTGTCTGTCTGTCTGTCTGTCTGTCTGTCTGTCTGTCTGTCTGTCTGTCTGTCTGTCTGTCTGTCTGTCTGTCTGTCTGTCTGTCTGTCTGTCTGTCTGTCTGTCTGTCTGTCTGTCTGTCTGTCTGTCTGTCTGTCTGTCTGTCTGTCTGTCTGTCTGTCTGTCTGTCTGAAGCCGGTTTAGGGGCAGTCTCCTCACCTACAAACTGAGTCCTGGTCAACCTGCCCAGGCATAGACTGCTCACCTGCCCCATGCCCGGTGTGTGTGTATGAAGGTGTGTGCGTGGGGGTCGTGGGTTCGGATCCCACCGGCGGCATGATTGTTTTTGTCCGCTGCTTTATAAGTAATTTTCTTTAAGCGACAGATTAAGTATTATTCTCCCATTGATAAGCCCTACAAATAAAGAAAAATTCCTCTTCACCTTGGTTTCGGTGACTGTCGGCTTACGCCCTGTTGACATACACCCTGGCAGGTGAGTAGCCTGGCCACCGTACCGGCAGCAGCTCAATTATTTCGAGAGAGGCTGCTTGCAAAGAGCAACCCGGATCGCAACCCAGCCCAAGTGCCACCGATGGCGGCACCTGCCGTAGCAGGGCAGTGGCGCGTCACCTGACCGCTGCACCACTGCGCCAGGAATGGCAGGAAGACTCCCAGGGGCCTACGAAAGGACAGAATGACCGATTCTGCATGTACGCGGACATTAACCCATTATCGCTGTTCGAACAACTGCCATGAGTGAGCATTGGATGTGAACACCGGACCCGAAGTGAAAACAAAACTGCTAGCGCAGCTAAGTTGAAATAGGCCTAGCTACGCAAATCGACCATCATTTTTTTTTCAAGGACAGCTCAAATTCGGGTTTCTTCGGTTTTCGCAGTTTCATAGAAAACCCCCTCGCGGGGTATTTATTGGTGTTTACGGGCATACACCGAAAATACGGGACCATAATTATGACATGTGGCAATCAGCGAACGTACAGCGGCGCTGGACAGCACGGAAAACGATCGGGCAACTGCTAACCCAGGTATTTTTTTAATTGCTAAAACGACGGAACATGAACTCTCAATTAGCTGAGTAACAATTAAATCCCTAAATACAAAAAATGCTAACAGTGGCATGGGTAGATAATCCAGCTTGAAAGGAGGAACACCTGCGTAAATGTCGAAAGACAGATCGAGGTCTGGATGGAGCAGCAACCCCGTTCCTTAAACAAGGAAAAAGCTTTCGTGATCCCATATGCCTAGAAACTTTCAAAAATTTTTAAAAATGTACCAGGAAAATACAAACCTTCGCTATTTTTGTTTCTGCCACAAATTTGAAAGCAGTTACACTTTTGTTCGTGGAGAAAAGAAAAACCAATGCGGCGATGAGTAAGGCAGATATGTCCCTGGCCATGCAGCTAAATATGCCCGGAGCCGAACCAACGTCGGTAATCGTCTTTCACTAACATCTTGTTCGATGTATATCTTTCATAAATGGACGCTGGACAAACAATCACATGCAGGACCTCAAGAATAGAATACCTTCCTCAGTTTATTCTCCTGGCGTCTACTCTCCCGTTCCCGAGATCTTTGTGCTCGCTCTCCACGTCTGCGTAAGCATACACTGTGTAGCATACGTACATAATGGCCGTATGCAGGGCATCCAGTAGTGCATGGAAGAAGAGGTAAAAAACAGTAGACTAATTCTTTAGCCTTGACAGAGGACATAAGCCACACTTACACTCCACGTAACCTGGATAACAATGCAGGTCCTACACCTGGAAATCAGAGAAACAGCCACGTACAATGCATTCATGACCGCTTAGGCAGGAGGCTATGTTATCAGTGTTTAGCAGGTGAGCTAAGAAAATGATGGAGAAGTAGTTGACGAAAATCAGTCTCGAATTGTACAGAGGTCTCTATAGGAGCTCCTGCTAGAGAAGCCCTACAAAATGGTCCCTGCCTCAAGCACAATTTCATCGAGTACTGCAAATCATGCACTAGGGTAGTCCCGGCGCAATCACAACTGAGACTAAATTCTGAGCCATCCGCGGCTGTTTCATAACCTTCTTCAGCGCTTATCCTTCTTACTCTCGTTCACTCTTTATATAGCGTGACGTAAGAATGTCGATCGGTCCATCTCCCTATATAACCACCCTTCCATTGTTCCTGTACAGCCCTGGCTTCCATACCCTTCCCTGGAACGCCTACTATTCACACGCAAAGAAGGCGCCTTCCCTCGGCGACAACGCTTTCATCGCAAAGAGGGGCGCCGGAGCCCGCGAGAAAAAGCGATCAGCGTTGACCCGGGCAGGGCGCCCCGCCGCGACCGACACCTTCGGCCACTCGCAGCCGCCGCCGCGAGCGCAACAGGTGAGTGCCACGCCCTCCCCGCCGCGATCGGCGCGAGCCGGTCAAGCCGGGGCTCTCCGGTTAGGGAGCGCAACCACCGCGGGCGCAGTCTGCGCTAACGGGCTGCCGCTGCGCTGCTCCGAGCGACGGCGGCTCTGCCCTTCTCGGATCGCAAACACCAGCGCCCCCTTTCACTGGACGACGACAGGGCTCTCTCCAAACGTCGTCCTTTGCCATTCATTGCCGTGACGCAAAGAGGCCCGAGACGACCTCTCTCTTCGGAAGGTGGCCAACGCGGCCACACGTGCCCGTTAACCAACTGCCGCTTATGGCGGACGTCGTAGCGGCAGCAGCGGGTCTCGGAGGAGAAGGGAGAGAGAGTGGCCAACAAAAGAAATTGAAAGTAGCGCGGCGACGCGGCTCTTTCAATTTTTTGCTTTTCCTTTTTTTTCGCCTCCTCATCCCTTCTGAGTGGCGGGAAGGCGGCGAGGATGAAAGGAAAGCCAGCGTTGCCAATCGATAGTCGAGAGAGCGGCGCCAAGAGCAAGAAGCGGACCGAGCAGCGGCGGCAGCAGCAGTGGGGATGTCGGCGCCGGACCCTTCAAGAACATTCCCGCTCGCCGCCGCTGCGTCGCTTGCTGCGTGTGCCTTTTTTCCCCCGGCCTCCTCACTTCTCTTCCCGTTATCCCTCTTCCCTTTTTTTCTTCCCTTGCCGGAATTACAACCTTTCTGCTGCCTCCTTCCTTCCTTCCCTATCTCCCTTTCCTTTTCCCGCCTTTCTTTTTTCTTCCCGAACAGGGAACGCGCGAGGCACCGGCTGTTGCCGCGGCGAGAGGCTCATATCCGCGGGTATGCTATGCCGCCTGTGTGCAGGCTTCCCTGTGCACGCCCGGCTGCTCGTTGAAGCCGCCTCAGGAACGGCGGGAGCAGCTCTTTAAAATGCCGTTTACGCGGGCCTTTTTTGCTTGGATGGGAGAGGGAAAAGTGGAGCTCGGCTCCGCCATTTCAGTCCTCCTCGTGGTTGAATATGTCTGTGCATGAGCGGGATAATGCGTATGCAGGAACGGCGGGATGCTCGAACCGCAGCATTGCTTTATCCTGTTATTGAATGTCTTTATAGAATTAGAGTACGGATTGGAAATACGGAGCACGCCACCACTGCTTTTTTGTTTGTGTTCGTCCCTATTCCGCGCATTTACTGTACACATCGGCGTGAAAGAAGGTTGGATCATACCACCTCTCGACAGCCTGCTGTAGAATGCGTATCATGAAGACAGGGATGAATGAATTACGTTACTACTTCCTCGCATTTGAGCGTATGAAGAACATATGTTGGTCGAAATGAAGTATGAGCTAGGCCGCTCGTGTTCGTGTTTGTAGAGTGCACGTGGTAACATGTGATTATAAAGGAACATAACTTGAAAACACGAGAGGGGTTGGGGAAGTGCAAAACTACGCCGAGACTGCACTGCTGCTTAGGGAGTAGAATACGTGAATTGAACGAGCTGAAGGTAGAAGCCACGCAACCTCTCTGGCTACTAGGCGTATCTACACTCCGCCACACTATTTCCGATCACTGAGGCGGAGACCAAAGATGCGGTCGTGGTCCAGTCTGGAGCTCTTCTTAAGTGACAACTGCTTTGATGGTTCAGCCTCTGATCCGCTGATACGAGTGCAAACAAACTGAGGAGAAGAGTGCATAACACCCTGAAAGGCCCCACTACCTCCACTAAACTTACCCTTGCAAAAATGGTCTATAGAGTGTCTGTAGACTTCTTATAGACTCTATTGCATTCATTTAGATATTTCTTTTTGTCCATTCATAGTCTCTAGACTGTCTATAGACAAAAGTTTACTAAATGTTTATGGCCATAAATCTATACATATATCGTCAATAGACTGTCTACAGGATTTGTATTGCATATAGACTGTTCTCTAGAGTTTTACTACGGAGAGTCTACAGACTTTATAGACAGAAGTCTATGAACCGTCTATAGACTGTCTAAAGAAATTTTTGCAAGGGAATGCATCGTACTGCAAGGACAAAAGTGAGCACTCATCCATGTTGTGCCATGGTTAGATGTAACCGTAACAAAACGGTATCTCCACAATCCACGGCAATTTTTTCTCCTACCACTGATAACTGCAGCCTTTGCCTTTACGACGCTTCGCCGTGACTACTGCGCAGGTCATCAGGGCAAACTAGTGGCGCAACAGAGCTTTTTACTCAAAGCAAACAAAATTTGCACTTGTACTGAAATGTGATATGCGGGTCCATGTTGCACTGCGCTCGAAACACCAGATGCCAGCCCTCGAAAGGAGCCGGCGAAAACTTAAGCATGCATTTGGCTGCACAGAAGAATTGAAGGTATTTCTTTTTTGCCGAAGCTTCGTGCGGTAAATTTCACTGTGGAATTATGAGAGGGGGGAGTGTTATATATACTAATTTGATTCTCAAAGTCCTTATTATCAGATCTTACGTGAAAGATGATTATGAACGCGGCGGTATCACACCAAAAAAATAAGAAAACCTGGTGAAATACGTGAAATACATTTCTCAATACATTTTGCCTGTCACTTAACTGAACCTCTAACTTTACTAGTTGCTAACGGTCAAGTATCAGGTGTTCTTGCTGAAATTCTTCATTAAATATCTTTAAAAAAATACCTCATTTTCTGTGGGTGTTACGCTAGAACGCGTAACTCCGGCTTCCGTTTCTTTCTCAGCTCCGGGAACGAGCTCGATGCCTTCAGCAGTACACGTCAAAATTCTCCTTAATAAAAAATAGCAGTAACTCGTCGCAGTTTAACAATAAATTCGTTTCGAGATTAATTTTTCTCGCATGCGACATTAGCTACCAGTGAGACCGTTTGCCTTCTTTCTTGGCATTAAGTCTTTCTACGGTGCGTGGTTAACTTTCCATCGCCGGAAGAAAAAACACTGCTAGTATTATTTTTCATTCCTTACATTTCGCACTTTGATCGCTAGAGCCAGCGGTGACTGCTCTACAGTCGCCCTTTTCTTATTTTTTTTTCACTTTACTTCTCACGTTAGATTTTTTTCTTTAAAGAAACCATTGCACTGTAGCGTTGGCCATCACGGAAGACCGGCCGTTCACAGCAGTTCCGTGGTCGGCACGTGAAGAGGGAAAAAAAACATAAAATAGAGGAGAAAACTGTGCCAGAGGTGTAATTACTGCCCAAACTGCCCGCCTAACGGGCATTTCTTAATTACATGATTGTTCGAAATTCTATCATGTAAGCTTGTGCAAAGATGCCTAGGATTCTTCTGAGTTTATTCTTCTCAAATTACACCCAATATTTTTTACCAGTGTTACTTCATACTTCATGCTATTCGAAACCGGTTCTATACGCTTTCTTTAAACTTCAGTTCCGGGCGCCGCTTTCTGCGTTTCTTTAATAGCCGAGCCAGATAAAAAGGATTTTTTTTTTCGACTTCACAAACAATCTCCAAATGCTTGCGCGCCGCCCGCGTAGTTCATGCCTCCTCGGATACCAGGAATTTTCTTTCGTCATAGATAATCTCCCCCGCGCGGTTTCATTTCTATTTTGTTTCATTACTTTTTTCGCAATGCTCCATACGAAGCTTACTTTCCTTCTTCTTCATCCGGGCACACAAATGCAGCGACAGCAGCCCCACATGTCCTGGACAAATCGCTAACACAATTTCCGGCCGTGGCATTCCTCTCACAACGGATCGTTCTCAGCTTCCTTTTCCGCGAGTGGCGCCCTCTATCTTTTATTTTTCACTTTCCTTTCTTCATTTCTTTTTTATGTTATCAAACCAAGCGCGAGTTCCAAAAATTGTAGGAACTATCATTGCTCTCGTTCTGTTTGTCTAGAGCCCGTGGTGCCCTGTAACTTTCGTTTTTTTTTTTCCTTTTCATACGTTCCGTTCCAACTTTTCGCTCTCCTCCGCGCTAGCTTCTGTTCGTGAGTGTTTTGCAAGGCGACGCGAGACTGCGGAAAGCGAACGCCAAAGTTGGTCGCTGGAAGCGCTGAAATGAAAGATGTGCCGGCGAGGAAGAATCTAATTTATTATCACGCGTGCGCCAATCCACGTTCCCAGAGTCAGCGGCGGTACCAGATACTCGAGATGGAAAAGAAGAATAAGGAAAAAAGCTATGAGACCAAACCTTTGTTCCCGTTCTTCCCAGCCCCGTTCATGGTTTTCCGGCTGGATTTCCAATGATGATCCAACTAGCTCGACAGAGCACGCCAATCTACACGCCTGTGGAGAGTTCGAATTCATTTCTTTTACGACCGCTGTATCTCAGCTACTGTTCTTCTCATGTTCTCTGCTCTGTTACCAAAATGGCGGTGTTGACACTCTGGGAGGCTCTGCCTGACTTCATGCATCGCGTTTTGTTTTATATATCGCAGCATGAAGGTATAGTGTACGTCGTGCGGATGTCAGGTGCACCCCGAGAGTTATTACAAAGCACTGAAATAGAGTTACATCGAGGTCATTTATCGACTGATGATCGGGCCCGCGACAGTTGGCTCATCTGGCGATATCTTCTCGACAATGGCCACATGGCTAGGCAGTGTGGTCGCGTATAATTAACCAAGCAAGTGTCACGTCTGTCCTAAGCCTTATATCGGGCCCGCCAGCTTCGGCCTTCGGGAGGAAATAGCTTCCGCAAGCAATGGCTCCGTCTATCCGTTATTTATATATTCTGTAGTTTTTTAGTGACCTTTATACTGGTCATCGCCTAAGCTGTCCTGATGCCAGGACAGATACCCAACTACATTATATACTCATCTAACGCCGGTATTACCACCTCTTATTTTCCTTAACCTCCCACTTCGTCATCGAGTACTTGCCTGCACTCGAACTCGGTAGATTACCGACGGGTCTAAGCGGCGCATGCGCTCTCACGTGACACTAGCAGTAGTATCAACGAAGGTTTCTGCACTTCATCCTTTTAGGCAGGAATTCGACTACGAATACCCTAACGTTGCAGTTTGGGCGTGTTGGTAAGACATGACATGAAAGTTGAAGCGCGCAACCAGACGAGGACACTGAAGAAAAGCAGGCGACACACGAGCGACACACAGAGGGTTTCTCGATGCGCGCTGTAGGAAATGAGGATCAATGCAGATCCTAGTGCAGTACTCAGTTTCGGCCCACGGGAAAAACCCAATGCGAAATCGAACTGTTCAGCAATTTATCAGGATTCAACCGTCATCACAAGAACCAGCTGCCAAATGACGCGCGAAATCATCGAGGCAGACATGATTGACTGCTTAGGGGATATATGTGGGTCTAAGCCGTCTATTGCGCTGTCTTGTAAGGAATTACAATACTTGCATCTTCACTGATTATTTTGCTGGCGGCGCTGGTGTAATGTCAGGCCACAACTTTCCTAAACATACCAATCTGCGGTTCATAAATAGCGTTCGTGCGTCATCTGTCTTTCTTCACCGTCATCGTCTTTGTTGCGCACTTAAATTGTAAAATGAAGACTCTAACTAAAATATCATATAATACCAGAACCCAAACATCAAGTACTCGAACCAAACTGTTGACAGTGCTTAGTGTCTTTCATTTGCAGCGCTTGCTACCATAGCGGGATATCCGGCTTTGTTTCTTCGTGAACAGCTTTACATTCTAATAGGCGCACTTGACAAAGCGTTTATTACAGGTTCACCTTTAGGAATGCCTGCTGAAAGCTTACTTGTTGGTACGCTCACCAGATTGCACGAAAGGCGGTCTTATGGCGGCCCGGGCTTTATGAGCGGCGTTATGTGAAAAGAATTTTTTGAAACGCCAAGATGGAGCGAAGAAATTAAGTTCACGATGTTTAGTTTTTGCAGTGTTCTTGAACATGAATTTTTTTTTCATTTGTGTAATGAATCTTTTAAGTTCTCACATGCTTTACGCGAAAGAAGTATGCGACGTGTACCATACATGAAGTGTGGTTAAACAGGGCAGCGACAACAATGAACTTTGTACAATATAGCTAGAAGGAATGGTAATTACTGGTAGTATAGAGCGCGCAGAAATAAATTAGACGCTTAACAATAGTCGATTCTAAGAACATGCGTTGGTCTGAGCTACCATTTGTATTTGCGACAAGCCGTTGCTAAGAAAAACGGGCAGGAGAGAGGAAGGGCGGAGGGGGGCTCACAATGCTTGTGAGAACCACAACCACGTTAGCTGTATACCCTACACATGGGGGAGGGGATTTAGGGAGAGATGAATAAAAAGAGATAAGTAAAAATGTCCAGTACGTCAGGTCTACGGGACGTGAACATTCGTACCGTGACTGAATGTGCCTTAACACTGAAGGTGGTTGCTCCTTCTACAACTGCTTGTATATATAAAAGCTGTAGCTTACCGGTACTCACCTATTGGGAGAAAACGTGGTGGCGAACGAAAGGAATTCAACTTAAACTGAGGACAACGCAGCGAGCTATGTAAAGAAAAATTATAGGTGTAATGTTAAGAGGCCGGAAGCGCGCAGAGTGGGTGAGGGAACAAACGTTGGTTAATGACATCCTAGTCGAAATCAAGAGGAAGAAATGGGCTTGGGCAGGGCATGTACTGCGAAGGCAAGACAACAACTGGCCCTTAAAGGTTTGGTTTGGTTTGCGGGGGTTTAACGTCCCAAAGCGACTCAGGCTATGAGGGACGCCGTAGTGAAGGGCTCCGCAAATTTCGACCACCTGGGGTTCTTTTACGTTCACTGACATCGCACAGCACACGAGCCTCTAGAATTTCGCCCCCATCGAAATTCGACCGCCGCGGCCGGGATCCCTTAAAGGTAACGGAGTGAATTCTAAGAGAAGGCAAGCGTAGCAGGGGGCGGCAGAAGGTTAGGCGGGCGGATGAGATTAGCGAGTTTGCGGGCATACGGTGTGCTCAGCTGGCACAGGACCGGATTAATTGGAGAGATATGAAGGAGACCTTGGACTTATCAAGCTGTTGATGATGTTGATAACATCGGCTTGGACCGGATCGGAGGGACTGTCGAAGACTTCATTAAAAAAGGTGAATATCGTCTCGTTGTAGTCCCTTCTGGACAAAAGCAATTTATTCCGAAACACAGATTCAGCGGTCTAATAGCGAGTGCGCGCTACCCACGATGTTACGTATGTCCCTCCCTCTACTGGCCCGAACGGAAACCATGAGGCTTAAATGGGTTCTGCAAGAGGCTTGACGATCGACCCCCGTTCTTTTACTGCGGCGAGGGCGGGAATATCTCCCGGCAGTGCCCATACAGGAGAATGGGTATCCGCAGTTTCCCATCGACGCATAACGACCGCGTCCGAGCCAACGACGACGGGATATCTAGGCCGAGTTGTGTTGAGGGGTACTCGTTCCTACCGATCCGCTCCAATGGCTTGAGGAACACTGAGGCTTTTCGGGCTCTTCTGCGCAAGAACAGCACAAAGTTCTTCCTGGGTCGCTATCGCCACCTCTACACTTTCTCGCTCCAGAGAGGCTATTAAAGCAGCATGTTCACCTGGGAACGACGTGTGCGACTGGGCAATGTCTTTTACTGCGTCTGATCAAGAATACTCGATCTGAGACTTCCTCTGTGCTTAACACTCGTAATGCACTAGGTTTCCGTTTTCGAAAATGAAGGCAGCGCATGTACCGTCTTGGTAAATCGAAAACTTCGACGGCATTTTCAATGTTCCTCAGGCTTGCGCTAACCGGAATACACCTTTTGCAGAGACGTCTTTAGCGCTCGACCATTTATAAAGGTAATTTGTAGAACAGCCGAAAGTTTTACTGCGAAAGCCATTACAGCTTTGGTTTAGCCATATAGTATTGCATTCTACAGTGGAATCTACAGCGTCAGCCGTAACAAATTAATTACATAGTAAAATAATTTATTAGGACCTCATTAGTGAACAAAATGTAATATAAGTCAATTTATTTTCAGTTCATCTCAATTGCCACCTGTCAACCGTGGAAGGTTGCAAAATGGAAAGTTGGAAATCGCCCTTTCCACGTTTAGGGGAGAGAAGAAAGAGGGAAAGTGCAAGAGGCAAAAGAGAGAAAGTGGGGATCGATGGGAGACTAGATCAGATTTCACTGATTTGCATGAGCCAGCTGGGCTTTCTCTTACGGCTGACGATGTAAATCTCATGGCCAAATGAAAGGCTAAATGGCGAAACCAAAGCTGTAACGACTTTCGCTGGTTAATGCGCTAAGCCGATCAGCTTAGCTCAAGAAATATTTTTACCTCATGGTTTCATGGAAAGGCAAACGCAGCGACGTTTCGCGTATCACCTTTGAGTGAAAAATTGAAAATGTTTTTCTGAGGAAAACCCGCCGCGGTGAATCAGTGGTTAGGGTGCTCGGCTACTGATCCGGAGTTCCCGTGTTCGAACCCGACTGCGGCGGCTGCGTTTTTATGGAGGAAAAACGCTAAGGCGCTCGTGTGCTGTGCGATGTCAGTGCACGTTAAAGATCCCCATGTGGTCGAAATTATTCCGGAGGCCTCCACTACGGCACCTCTTTCTTCCTTTCTTTCCCTCTCTCCTTTATCCCTTCTCTTACGGTACGGTTCTTGTGTCCGCCGAGATGTGAGACAGATACTGCGCCATTTCCTTTCCCCAAAAACCAATTAGTAGTTTTTTGAGGAAAGGAAATTACCTCTGTGGACACCCAAACCGCGCCGTAAGGAAGGTAGGAAGGTGGGAGTGAAAGAAGAGAGAAAGGGGGTCTGCCTGCCTTACCTGGGTTGTGTCCTCCGCAATGACCGAAAGTGTTTCCGCTTTGTCGGCCTTGTGAAAACTTCCGTCGCGTCCTGCTAAACCTGTGGTCTCACTGAAAGATCGCAAATCTGTGCTTCAGCTTATATAGCCTCCATTCCCTCCAGAAAGGTTGTAATTCAACAGTAAAGCAGATGAATCTTATTATGATTTTTCTGGACGCCTGCACCCGTAGGCCTTCTGGTAAATGAGGCGACTGACAATCCCGCACACGAAGTGCTGCTCAGTAACTAAGAAAAAGTTCCTCAAAATGGAAAGCGATCCATATGCCGTACTCAATCATATAATCGACAGACGCCTATTACCGAGCATCTGATCATCGCCCACGGATACATCCGATGTGTATGTCCGGGCAGTTACCGTGACTCGACGCGTGAAAGTGAAGCAATCCAGGACCAACTAGAAGCAATTATCCGCAAAGACATCGTCCAGCCATCCAAGACCCCCAGAGAATCTCCAGGCGTTCATGTGAAAATGAAAGCGGCGCCGTAAGATTCTGTGTCGATTACTGCCAACTGAACTAAGTGACGAAGATAGACGTCTACCCTCCTCTGCGGATCGATGACTCCCTGAACCGACTGTGCCCCGCCAAGTTCCTGAAATGAGGGTATCGGCGGATCGAAGCCGACAAGAGAGATCGGGAAAAGACATCCTTCATCACGCCATATGGCTTCTTAGAGTTCAAGGTCATGCCATTTAGGGCTGGCTCCATGCCAGCCACATCCCAGCGGTTCATACACGAAGCGATGGCTGGAAAGTTGCATACTCTTCTTCGTAGATGATGTCTTTGTCAGCGTTTCAAATTTCGACGACCATTTAAAATCTTTTTGGGCTACCCTTGAAACCCGACTAGTGCCGAACCGCCTGCGAGGAGCTAGTGTTTCTCGGCCACATCGCCAAACAATTGGAGTTCAGGCGGGCCCGAAAAGGCAGTCGCTGTCGGGAAATTTCCACCGTCTGCTGAGGAAATTTGTCCGCAGATTTCTTAAAATTATGCGTATATTACAGACGGTGTCAAGAAAGTTTAGGGCTTCGCTCATATCCTAAATCATATTGTAAATGCATATGTGCAATTCAAATGGTATTGCAAGTGAAAGCATTCGCACTGCTGACAACCATCTCTGCCATCGGACGCTTCACTGCAAAAAGTGGAACTGAGGTCCACATCTACGCAAGTGACGTGGATCTTGGGGTTGTAACCGTACTGAAAAACTGCGGGCTGGAGAGAGTTAATGCTAGCGGCTTTCCGTCGAACATGTAGACCGTGTATCCGACGGCGTACAAAGAGCACTTGTTTGATAATCTGAGCGGCGTCGAAAGCTCGCTCCTATCATTATGGAAAGATATCCAAGGCCTTCCCTTACAAAAATTTCTTTAGACAGTCTATAGACTGTCCATTGACTTCTGTTTATAAAGTCTATAGAGTTTCCCTAGGAAAACCCTAGTCTATGGGCAATCTATAGATTTATGGCCATGTACACTTAGTAGACTTTTGTCTATAGACAGTCTAGAGACTATGAATAGACGAAGCGAAATGTCGATAGGAAGGCAATACAGGTTATAAGAAGTCTGTAGACTGTCTATAGACCATTTTCGTAACGGTTCAGCTACCACCACGCTTTATGCCAGCTTGAATGGCCAATCTGGTTGCCTCGCTCGATGCTGCTTGCGTGTGTTAGAACACGGTGGCCTACACATCTTGACGAAAACCCAACGGCACAGACTTCCTATCACAAGCGCCTGCTGATCCACACCCGCAATATGATAAATATTACGACGTCTTTCCGGTTCTAGTTAGACCAGGTACTGTGATTTCTGACACACAGTCCACGGGCTGTGCATGTTTAAAGGTTGAGAAGGTTGAAATGTTTCTGCCTGTTGCGTTTTGCAGACAATCTATGGGTGCGGATTACAGAGTATCCGTTATCAAAATTGCTCAGTATAGCATGAAAAGCGCCCAAAGCGGTTCTACCACGAGGTTTAATGATGCTTGCGCACGCTTATGTTACCACCTTCTGGCTAACTAGCTGCACGGGTGCTTACTGTATATCTCCATTTCGTAGAGCATGAACTTCCGCAGAAGTGCATCAGTATGTAGTGGAATCTTGAAAACGTTTCTTATCATTTTATCATCGACGGCTCCGCTAAACGCGCCTTGCGGCCGTCTGTGCCCGACGAAGAAAGTAACATCGAAGATACTGAAGACAATTACGAGTTTTCTTCAGGCTTAAAAGCCGCAATTTTTTTACAGGAAACTCTGAGATCTCGGAGTCTACTAATCAGTTCGCTCAAATGTCAATATTTACGCGCGGATTGCACACGAGGCCCCTGGGAACGGACTGTACCCCGGGAGGTGACTGTACACCGAAAATTGCTGTACTTTCGCACACAAATAGCAGCAGGTCAGAAGATACGTATCTCCTTCAAATACGTGTAATAAACATTTCCTTCACCACCAACACCTTTCATGCACGGATCAAGATCGGTCTACAGGCGCCTAGTTCCGACCGAGAAGTACACAGGGTGATCAAAATTATGTTTTACAGAATTCTTAAACTTACGCGCTGAGAGCTACGTGAAATCCAACTTTGCACTTAATTTATGACCCGCCGCGGTGGCTCAGTGGTTAGGGCGCTCGGTTACTGATCCGCAGTACCCTTGTTCGAACCCGACCGCGGCGGCGGCGTTTTTATGGAGGCAAAGAGGTAAGGCACCCGTGTGCTGTGCGATGTCAGTGCTCGTTAAAGATCCCCAGGTGGTCGAAAATATTCCGGAGCCCTGCACTACGGCGCCTCTTTCTTCCTTTCCTCTTTCACTCCCTCCTTTATTCCTTCCCTTACGGCGCGGTTCATGTGTCCGCTGATATATGAGACAGATATTGCGTCATTTCCTTCCCCCAAAACCAATTATTATTATTTATGCGGCCAGGCGGACACAAAGAGAGATATCTCTCACTGTCTGGTACCTAATTAACTAAAATATTTTAACTCTTCAGACATAACGGCTAGCGAGGATGTCTCATCAGAAACATTGAGGCGGTCGCATTTATAGACTGTTCCATTTGGTTCGATTCTTCTAGAGCACTCGTGTTCTGAGATGGGTCGTTCCATGCCAAACATACCAGAGTTTGCGCTCGACCGCCTTCGAACTTCTCGATAAAAATTGTGGCCCTTTATTGAACCTCACTAAAGTAATTACCCTTTATAACTTCGGTGAAAAATAATTTTCCGGTCATGTGACAGCCCTTCGAACTTCTCAGGGAAGTGCAAAAGTTGGTGTCCAAAAAAATTTACAGAAAATAAAATATTTTACTTTTGCGCTTGAAAAGGTATCAGAGACAATGAATACGAATTGTGGTTTTTACTTGCAAGGCAAAAAAAAATTATAGCGGAGATCTTTTGTGTTGCCTCATTTCATTACTTTTCCACCAAAGCACCGTTTTTAGATCCCCAGGCGGTCGAAATTATCCCGGAGACCTCCACTGCGGCACCACTTTCTTCCTTTCTTCTCTCAGTCACTCCTTTATGCCTTCCCTTACGGCGCGGTTCAGGTGTCCGCCTATATGTGAGACAGATACTGCACCATTTCTTTGCTCCAGCAGGCCATTCAATTCACTTTTTGTAGCGTGAGCTACACTGGCCGAGGTTTACCAGTTTCGCGTGGCTCCTGGAGAGCCGTGCTGCGCATGCGCGAGGAGCAGTGACCTCACAAAGCGCACAGCTGGCGCGACACCGGTCTCCGCATCCTCTGGAAACCGCACCGCGTTGCCAACCACGTGACTGGTCACGTGACCGACGGCGTTGTCAACCCCCCGCACACTCACTGAATAAAAAAAAATCTGCGTCGAGACTAGAAATCGAACCAGGGCTTTTGGCGCTTCAGGCGAAGACGCTACCACTCCGCCACGACGGCTGAAAGTTTAACCGTGAATAAAGGCGCAAAAAAAAGCGCAAGGTATCCGATATAAGGAAGTTTAATATGGAGAGAATCGAGCATGTTCTAAAGAACGCAGGTAGCCTAAATGCGGTGAAGAGGAAACTAGGGATATGGAAAAACCCGATGTACGCGTTAAGAGACAAGGAGGACAATGTCATTAGCTATATGGATAAGATAGTTAAATTAGCCGAAGCGTTCTACACAAATCTATACAGTAACCGATGTAATCAGAACGTTAATGACAGAGATAGTAGCGCACAGCATTGCTTCATCCCGCCAGTAATGAAAGAGGAAATAAAGAAAGCCTTAGGGGCAATGCAAAGGGGAAAAGCAGCTGGGGAGGATCAGGTAACAGCAGATCTGTTGAAGGATGGAGGGGACATCGTGCTAGAAAAACCAGCCACCCTGTATATGCAATGCCTTATGACCTCGATCGTACAAAAAGCTTGGAAGAACGCAAATATAATCTTATTTTATAAGAAAGGAGACGCCAAGGACTTGAAACATTACAGAACGATCCGCTTGCTGTCCGTTGCCTACAAGATATTTACTAAGGTATTCGCTAATAGAGTCAGAGCAACCTTAGACATTAATCAATGAAATGATCAGGCAGTCTTTCGTAAAAAATATTCCACAAAAGATCGTATTCGCACTATTGATTAGATGATAGAGAAATGAGCAGTATATAACCAACCCCTATATATGGCCTTCATTGATTATGAGAAAGCATTTCACTCATTGGAAACCTCAGCAGTCATGCAGGCATTGCGGAATCAGTGTGTAGATGAGCCTTATGTTAAAATATTGGAAAATAATGATAGGAACGGTACAGCTACCATAGTCCTCCATAAAGTCAGTAATAAAATTCCAATAAGGAAGAGCGTCAGGCAAGGAAACACGATCTCGCCAATGCTATTCACCGCCTGTTTATGGGAGGTATTCCGAGGCCTGACTTGGGAACAGTTGGGGATAAGAGTTAAGGAATAATACCCAAATAATCTGCGATTCGGTGATGACATTGCCTTGCTGAGCCACTCAGGAGATGAATTGCAAATCATGATCAATGGGTTAGACAGGCAGAGCAGAACGGTGGGTCTAAGAATTTACATGCAGAAAACCAAAGTTATGTTCAACAGTCTAGCTAGGGAACAGCATTTCACAATTGGCAACGAGGTGCTGGAAGTGGTAAAGGAATACGCCTACTTAGGGCAGGTAGTGACCGCTGATCCGGATCATGGGAGGGAAATAACTAGAAAAATAAAAATGGGGTAGAGCGCATATGGCAGGTTCTTTCAGACCATGAATAGCAGGTTACCAATATCCCTGAAGAGTAAAGTGTACAACAGTTGCATCTTACCGGTACTCACCTACGGGGCAGAAACGTGGAGGCTAACGAAAAGAGTTCAGCTTAAGTGAAGGACAACGCAGCGAGCCATGGAAAGGAAAATGATAGGTGTAAATTAAGAGACCGGAAGCGAACAGAGTGGATGAGGAAACAAACGCGTGTTAATGACATTCTAGTCGAAATCAAGAGAAAGAAATGGGCTTGGGCAGGGCATGTACTGCGAAGGCAAGATGACCGCTGGTTCTTAAGGGTAACGGAGCGGATTCCAAGAGAAGCCGAGCACAACAGGGGGCGCCAGATAGTTTGTTGCGCGGATGAGATAAGTTTCGCGAGGATAGGGTGGACGCAGCTAGCAAAGGACAGGGTTAATTGGAGAGACATGGGAGAAGCATTTGCCCTGCAGTGGGTGTAGACAGGCTGATGATGATGATGATGAGTGAATGCGCACCTTTCATGTATTAACTCTTCCGAACCAGATGTCGCCGCGCTTACGCTACGTATATCCTGGCCTAGCAGGGCTAGCCCATCATCAATTTTTTTACACTCTTTCGTCACATTGGCGAGCAACATCACATGTTTCGCCGCTTCTATATAATATGTACTATCTCATTAAATTTTTCAAAGTATGATACACTACAGTATATTTCAGAAAAAAAAATGAACTTTAAAAAAGTGCGCTGTGCAGCGTTTTCCGGCATAATTTGCGTACAAAGGCGTTCCTAGTAAAAAACACAATTTGTAGCTCAATTGATAGCTACTTGCAGTGAAATCTTTCTCAGCGATTTTTATATAAGCCGTTTTTGTCTTAAATTAGAAAACAAAAATTAGGTTCAGCGCTGCACGTCGAACCATGGTTGCCCTGTACCGCCACTGGACCATTCGGCATGCTTTTGCCGGTTCCCGAGAGTCATACTCAGCCCGGGAAGCGCGCTGCAGCAAGCATTAAACAGATAAGAGTGCTCCGGGGGGCTCTGTCTCGTCAACGAAGCTTGTGTGTTGGCCGGCTGGAAAATCAAAATCGATCCACGGCGCCATGACTACTGTCGCGACGGCTTAATCGCAGTGGCCGAGTACGCATGACGTAGGCAAACGAAATTCTGTCATCACCACTGCTACATGGGCCGACCGCTAGGCGGCGCAAAAGTGGTGTTGTGACAGCGGCAGCAAGGTGGCTTTAGTAGGCTGCGTGCTCTACGTAAGACATCAGCTACTTCGTGACTTGGGCAGTGGTTATGGAGACAACACGAGAACCTACGCAAGCAAGTCAATCTGCGGCCTTTGAACATCGTCACGGAGGTGAGCCACCTTATTTCAGTTATCCTCCGGCTATAAGCACCATTTAGGCCATACATCAAACCATTAAACAGGAACTGCATGAGGCTATGCTCCACGCGACACGAGAGAGAGAGAGATAAAACATTTAATATTTCATTGAAGTGTTCTACGAGTCAGGTAGGCAGACTCCTCAGTTCAGGACTCCGGTGGCTTGGGCGGATGCCTGGACCAGTCTGATGATGCGACACTGGTCCTCCAGACCATTGCTGGTCAGGGCTGCCTCCCACTGTTCGTATGATGTTTGTAATGTTTTTAGATGAGGTGGTTTTTGGGGACAATTCCAGGAAATGTGAAACAGCGTAGGATTATCGCCGCACCATGGACAGAAGGGGCGGTATTTAAAAGGGTGAATGAAGCTGTACAATTACAGGTTAGGGAAGTTATTCGTTTGGATTCGCCTCCAAAATGTCGCTTCTTCTGTGGTGAGTTTAATATGGGGAGGGGGATATATTCGACTATCTAATCTAAGCATCTCTAGCCGTTCCCGATAGTTTGATGGTAGAGGGGTCGTCGCGACACGACGTACGATGCTGCGCGCGTGCCGTTGGAACACGCCACGAAGCGAAGAGCCTTGGCTGTGGGGAACCTGCGCTGCCAAGGTGGCACTGCAGTTGTTCCATTCGGTGACTCAAAACTGCTTTTTTCAGCCGCTTGGGCCGCTGCAAACGCGAGGACACATTCTACGCGATAGCCGCGTATGGCTGACAGCATTCATTGCCTAGCTTCTCTCGGCGTAGCCCAGATAGCTTCGACAGTGCGCGGAGGCTCACGGCAATAAGCGCCTGAACGTGGCGCGGAAAAGTACAAAGAGTACTACCCAAAACTGCTTGCTCTTCTCGCTAGGCAGTGTGTCATGGCGCTGCAACCGGCACCGCAAACTTCAGCGCAAGCTCCCCTATCGCGTTTTCAATCTAGCATCCGTTGCTACCGCTTCAACATTCAGTCGCCTTGCGTTATCACGAATGTATGACCCCCATTAGTACCGGATCTGGATTGATAAAAAAAAATCAATGAAAATCCTTCTGATAATACACAAGTGCCGTGGCGCTAACTATATATTAAGGTGCTGATACTATTCGTAACTGATTGAGATTTAGTCCATAACATCTTTTCTCTTTCTACTAGCCGCCGTTTTGGCTGATTGGTTATGGTGCTGAGCTGCTGACCCTACAGAAGCGGGTTTGATCCTGGCCGCGGCGGCCACGGCCACGCTCATGTTCTGTATTGCTGTGGTACGGGCAACCATGTCTCGAGGTGCAGCGCTGAACTTGAAACATATTTTTCTCGTTTAAAACCAAAAAGGTTCCGATAAAATAAGCTGAGCAAAATTTCAATGCAAGTAGCTATCGATTGAGCTACATTTTATATTTTAGTGGGAGCGCCTCTGTACGAAATTTATGCCCGAAAACGCTGTACAGTATACCTTTTTTTAAAAGTTCGAAGTTTTTTTCCTGAAATATAGCGTTTCATCACACTTTAAACCGTTTAATGAGGTAGTACATATTATAGACAAGTGGCGAAACATGGCATGTTTGCTGGCCAATGTCGGAAAAGTGTAAAAAGTAGCGAAAACGATGTTTTTTTTGGGGGGGGAGGGGGTGATATGACATAAAGCAACACAAAAACTTTGCGGTACAATTTTTTTTTGGCTATGCGATTAAAACCGGCAATGCATATTCATTATCTCTAAAAAAATTTCAAGGGCAACAGTGAAACATTTTATTTCGGTAATTTTTTAGTGCGACCATTTTTTGCACTCCTTTGAGAAATTCGAAGGGCTGCCACATGACCAGGAAATTTTTTTCACCAAAATCATTAAGGGTAATTTAGCCCGTTAAATAAAGTGCCACGAATTTCATCGAAAAGATCGGATGGGGTCGAGCACAAACTCTGGTACGTTTGTCATGGAATGACACAGATATTAGCGCTCAAAGTTAGCGCTGATAAGCATGCACGGTATGGGCAGTCGACGCGAAACTCCTTGGGAGTGTGAATCAGGTGCTGCGTCGTCTGTTTCTTCCAGTTCGATTGCCGAAAGTGAAAGGGAAATAGTTATCAGCTTCACCGGTCGCATTACGTCGTTTGCAGACGAAACGCCCCATTATGTCGAGAAGTCTTACGTGACGATATTCACCGCCTTGCATGCGCAATTACACGCAGCGGGCTAAAGTTGTGGAAGAGAATATCTAGGAGCACAAGCGTGATAGGATAATTAGCAAATGGAATTGTGTAGGGGTACGACTGATTTAAGTTTGCAACATAAATGTGGCCGCTTACCGCAGTCACTTAAAAGTTCATCGATTTAGTTCATTGGGTGTCTGACGGTGAAAATTATCATCACACTTTGTGCCCCCCACCATAAATAATGGGAGGAGGTGGATTTCGGGTACCTCTCAGCGGCACTGATTTGAAAAAAAAAACTATAAAACTTAATTTTGCTTTGCCTGTGATGAGTTTTCCCTTTCGTGCCGGGCCCATTAGAGCAGGTCATTTCGAAAGCAGTGTGGGATGCCCACTTGATGTGCAGGCTGTGAAACGTCCTTTCCGGCATGAGAAGGCACTCGCTTATTATGATTTATAGAATATACGGTCATGGTCAAAGAGACCCTTGTAAGTTCCAACCCGCACCGCCCTCGATGTGGGCGCCACCTGACAAAGCACATCTGGTGTCGAGGCCGGCGCAGTTAGCCCTTTCCGACATATGTGCTTTGTCAGGTGGCGCCCACATCGAGAGCGGTGCGGGTTGGAACTTGGAGGTGGGGTGTCCTACTTTTGCCCACTGTGGTGCGTCCGTCTTATTATCTGAAGCGTCTGCGTATAATCTTCACCCCCGTGTTCTCTCGGACCTTCCAAAAATTTGCTGCTTATACTATTTTTGTATCAGAGGTGCGGATTACATTCTTGTCATCCAGATTTCGGCGCTTCACAGTCGAATCGTTCATAAAAATGGGCATTCCTCTCTTCTTGCCTCCATCATTTTGATCCTTATTCGTGAGCATGGGGGTTTTTTATTGATACTTGATCTCGTTTGCGTACTTCTCACATTCGTTTTTTGCAATCTCTCCTTGATCCATTAATCGTCCGCATTTCACAAATCCTTCTGGCGGGCGCCTACTCTGCATCTGTTCAGATTGCCTTTGAATACATTTTCTCAAACAACGCAAAATTTCTGCCCATCCGGACGCTTAACAGTTTAAAACAAGATTACCTGATGTCCTTGGTATTATTTTATTACCTGGGAAACTAAAGTTAGGCGGCTTAGGTTGTGTGTGGGGCTAAAGCCCTATTAAATTATCTGTGGGACACGGGTTTGGTGCACACTTTTTGAAATTCCTGCATGTTTGTGAGTGCGCGGCACGAGTGTTGTGTATGCTTGATTTCCTTGTCGCCTTTATTTGTCTTTTCTTCCCCCTCGCCTGGAGTAGCATGCCAGGTTAAATATCAGGAACACCTCTCCTATATTCATTGAAATGTCTCTCTCCCTACATGATGTCCTTTCGCCCCTATGCTGTGATTGCGACGGGCGCCACACGATCTTAAGAAAAGCGGGTGTCGATATTTTCTCACTGCCCCTAGACTGGCCATTCTCGCTAAGCCTTTCCGACTTCACCCTCATTTATGGGGCTGAATTTTCAGCAGTGGTCCGTGCTTTGCGTAATCTCGGCAACTTTTTCTTGTGCCATAATTCTGACGAACTCACCGTCGTAGCGTTCTTCTCTGACCGGGCCTATGGGATCACAGGCACTATACGTATACTCAAGTTTTTGGTGCCAGCATATGTGTGTTTAGTGCGGTTAATTTGGGTGGTCATGGGCACAGAGCAATCCATTTAAATGAAATTGGAGATACTTTGTCGAAGACATATCTCTTCACGGCCCAGTCCTTTCCCTCCTCCAAACCTGCGCATATATTACAGCGGTTAGATTCCGCAGGTAATATGCTATTGTAAGAATCTGAAGCCTCAGCACTTACTGCCTCTCCCAACTTCCAGCATCTTCTGATCCCCTGTAGCAGTAAAGAATAGCGTTCCCGCAAGCTTGAGGTTTCTTTCAGGTGACTACGTTGTCCCATACCTCAATTAAGCTACTGCTCTCATAGAGCTAGTCTGTTGGTCTCTCCTTTATTCCCGTTCTGTGCTGAACTCGAAATAATCGATCGCTTTATGTTGTCCTGCCGTCGCTTGTGCTGTTTATGAAAGCGCCTGCTAATAATAATAATTGGTTTTTGTATAAAGGAAATGCCGCAGTATCTGTCTCATATATCGTTGTACACCTGAACCGCGCCGTAAGGGAAGGGATAAAGGAGGGAGTGAAAGAAGAAAGAGGTGCCGCAGTGAAGGGCTCCGGAATAATTTCGACCACCTGGGGATCTTTCACGTGCACTGACATCGCACAGCACACGGGCGCCTTCGTTTTTCCTCCATAAAAACGCAGCCGCCACGGTCGGGTTCGAACCCGGGAACTCCGGATCAGTAGCCGAGCGCGCTAACCACTGAGCCACCGCGGCGGGTAAGCGCCTGCTGAAAAATCTGTTTCAACAGCGGCCAGGGTTTGTCGTGGGGTCGCTCTTTTTTCCTTAGAGCTTTAACATCTGGCTATAGCAGCAGGAATGTGCAAAGCGCCATTTAAAGCTTCCTTTTTTTAAACGAAACAGCCCTCACCCTTAAATATTTCTGAGTTTCTACTTACTGCTGGTGCTCAAAATTCTACGCAATCAAACCATTCAGTACTCTGCACGTAAAACGCTCATCTCATACTATACTCAGTCACCCATCTCACAGGAACCGACTTTTTCTTAATTATAATCTGACAAATGTTCGCTCAAATCTTTTTGTGAAAAAACACTTTTCGGCACCTGTCAGATGCTCTGTCTTGTCTTGTCTAATCTAATCCCCTGTCTTGTCTAATCCCTCGTAGTAGGTATGCGCCATTTATCCTCTGATGACCACAACCCCAATTTCTTCGAGAAAAAACTCTTCACAGCTAACAAAAACTAATAAATTCAGGCGGCCGCTGCAAAACATTACAGGAAATGTATGGAAGCACTACAACAAAAACAGAAATCCTAACACATAAGATTCACCCACACCGTTCGCCACCCAGACGAGAAATCTTGCTATCAACTACTATTCACCAACGTTGCACGCTAAGTGAAAATCTGCCGAGACGCAAAATGCCCCCGATATAGGCCAACACGGCGTCTGAATATTTCCACACCACAAACAATATGTTTGGAGCATTCGCCTTTTTTTTTTCAAATGTAGACACTGGTATTAAAAGGACCATAGTAGCTGTTGACTATATAACCCATTATGCAGACGCAAAAGCTCAGTGCGGCCTGAGGTCTCTGTATTTTTCTTTGAACCTATCTTTTGGTGACGTGGTAGCCCGAGCTTCTCATAAAGGACGAGGAATGGCATTTACGCCACCAGTTGACGCCACCAGTTTTGCGCTACTGACACGTAAGCCATCAAATTAAAATTGCCTGCCTGCTCACAAGCGGGTCAACGACCTTATGGAACGCCCACCGTTCGTAAAGGCGCCAAACTTAAGACATGAGGCAGCATTCTTCACTGTGTCATCTTCGCCGGAGACGTCAGAGTGCAGGAAACGGTTCAGTTGACGCCACTCAAGATTGTGCGCGGTTAAGAAGACACAGCCACTCTTGACGGTATGCTGCCTAGCGTCATTAGGAAGAGAATTTGAGTGTGCGCCTACAAACAGCGCTCAGATTCATCTCATCAGCTGGCTTAGCTACGCAGAGAACGGTAACTTTATGTTCAGCAGGTCCTTTGGCATTATTTAGATGGTTTTTTTTTTCTGCAAGTGTCTGCGAACTGATTTTCGTATTTATTTTTATACATCTGGACAGGTATTGAAGAGGGAAGTGGTGTCCGTTATATGTACAATAGAAACAGCAGATCAGATAAGAACCCGGGGCAGAGGTCGCAAAAAAAACAGCACGTGAACTTTTAGAAACTTTTGACATTAGAAAGAAGGAAGATAGATGTGTTAGCGATGCGTCTGTCAAGCTCTTGAAGGCGGAAATTAAGATTTTTAACGGTTTTTGTGACTTTTTGTTTTCGTGGCTTGTCATTTTATGTTATATGCAGTACGGCGCGTGTCTTGGTCTTTATGATTTGTCTTGGTCTTGGTCTTTATGTCTTGGTCTTTATATTTGCTGGGCTGGCTGCAAATAAGGACAGATCAGAGTTAGCGCGTGTCCTTGTCTTTCTCGGGCTTTTCGTGAGTGTGTCTTTCTGCGCTATTATTTCTTTCCATAAAAGATGATGGTTTATGGTTAATGGGGGTTTAACGTCCCAAAGCGACTTAGGCTATGAGGGACGCCATGGTGAAAGGCTCCCGAAATTTCGACCACCTGGGATTCTTTAACGTGCACTGACATCGCACAGTACACGGGCCTCTGAAATTCGAAAAGAAGATCACTGAAAAAAAAAAAAGCCGGTAAACATCCGGAGGGAAACATTGGTAAGTTTACGGAATGCAGTATTGTCCGGGTTTCAGCAATGTCAGGCGGCACAGGATTCCAACTGAAACAAGATTCGTGCATGAAAGAATTGTAAAAACATCATGTGTGACACGACGGGTTCACAACTGTATGACGGCGATCAATGCGTGCTGAAATATACAGTGGACTTGTTAGTAAATGTTCTGTAACGTAGCGGTTAACATAACGGTTGCGATAAATGTAATGAGGTAGACAAAATGAAGCTATTGAGCTGCGATGAGAAAGAACCGAAAAGGATAAACTTGTTTCCATGGCGGCGACTGCACCCACAGGACTGATGGGTGGGTACGTCGAAGCGAGCGGTCGCAGCGCTTTGGAGACATGGTGCGCAAAAATTTTAAGGGGTGATCTGCACCGACGTGCACCGGTGCAGGGATGGAACGTGGGTGTGGGCCATTGGAGCGTGCATTCAAACCCGCCTGCAGTTTTCTGTCAGACTGACTGCCTTTAAGTGCATAAGCGGCTGCGTGAAAAACAACAGGCAGTTTTGTGTCAATATCCAAAACGCATCACACGTCAGCCATAACATGCCAGCGATACTTATTGTATTTGTGAAATGACAAATTAGCGACTTGGCCGAAGGTGAGGCAGTACGGGCGAATGATACCACGCATGAAAAGCGACACTGGAGTAAAGTGTTTTCTCCTCAGCTAGTTAGCGCATTTTTTTTCATGACACCTGTGCAGTAAAAGGAATACCGGTTCCAAGTTTAGTCATTCTTCTGCCTATATTTCATTTCCCAGTTTTGTTTTTATTCCACATTTGTAGGCTTCATGTTTCTGTCAGCAAGGAGGAGAAGGAGGGGGGTGTACTGGTGGTGCCATTAGTGGTTATGTTTCCTTCTTGAACAGTGATCCTCGTTTATGGACGATGGTACGAGGCCTTATCATTTTTTGTTTGGTGCATGGCTGAAGTTCCCTTGCTTAGGCTCGAGTGAACGCCATGCGATTGATCTCGAAGAATCGCGCGCACGCGTGGCCGATTGTATCATGCTCGAGATTATCAGCAACAATGTAAAGGCGTTATCTTGGATGTTCAAAGATCTGTACGTTGAACCCAATCAGGCGGCATGAACGCAATCGTGCACAGGGCGAAATCGCGTGTTTTTTTTAGCATAGCACATACAGCAGTAAAATCTTTGTTTCAGGCGAATTTAGCGCCATTCATATTGCCATTCGACTGTTTTTAATGCTTGCTAGTAAACGCATTAAATAAATACTGCATTGAACATGGTGATGATGATGGTGATGGATTGTTATGGCGCAAGAGCATCTGGGGCCAAAGGGCGCCATGGCACAAGGTTGTTTCATCTACTCAAGGTGGGGTCGAAAACCCATTTCCCGAGCATTTCACCGTAAATAAGCCGAGCGTCACACAAGCAGAAAGCTTGTACCCACTGTATCACCGGTGGGCCCCCGGCGTCACTGCGGATCGAGCACCGCACCTCCAGCATGCGAAGTGGATGATGCTCAGACCACTAGGCAACCGCTGCGGTCCTATGCAGTACATTGCCAATAGCACATCCTTTGCCATTTTCGTTCAGATAAATTTTGCCACCAAAATGAAGAGAAGCAACACAAGCACAGCAGAGCGACAGCCTTCGCTGAGTACAACGCTACGTAACAAGGCGTAAACATTTGGCGATTCTTTTTCTTAGTTTCTGAGGTCATGAGAGCCTTCTGGGCACAAAATGATTCCAAGCTTCCTTGTGTGCTTTCTGACAAACACTGGTATTTCGTTTCTAAAATTTACAACCATATTCAGGGTTTGTAGAAAATTTTATACCTGCATGCAAAAAAAAATTGCCCGGTGGTGGTTTGCATAACAGAACTAACCTACTGACTTTGCTGAGACTTGGGTGTACAATTCAGGCAGAAAACTTTTTGTTTTGAATTTCAGTGGCGAGAACCAAAGAGGTAAATGAAGCTCTGCAGACGACCCAATGACTGCCAAATGGGCAGGCCACCATTGTGCACTCTAAACACGAATACGCCTATATAGGACGAAAGAGGGAGTGAGCTGTCTTCTGGCGCGGCCTTTCAGGAACAGCGCATGCTGCCCATGTCCCAGACAAGGTTTCGATCAATAAATTTACCGAATGTTTACTCGTGGAAAAAGAGACACATTTCAACTGCAAATCATAGTAACTTGATGAATTTAGCAACTGCTGCAGACTTTTAAACGTGGCCCCAGCGGTCTTGGAGTTAGCAAACAAAGGTGACCGAAAGCTCAGTTAATATCTTTGTAACTGTATGCTAGAATTTTCCATGTTTTGCAGAGGAAACTTGCTCCCGTTGCCAACCGAAGGAATTTCGCATTTGTAGGGATGGGAATCCGCCCCAGGATTCGGGCAGCAAACCCTGCTCCTAAATGAGAGTGCGTTGGAGACTACTTGCTCCCTTTTTACTCCTGTATAAGCTAACTCGTGTTTAGTGTGTGGCGTTAGCTGGCGACTGCACGCTACTCCCGAGTGACGACACTCTTATCTGGACACAAGACGGCGTTCAAAATCATCATGTACATCACAGGCCGGCAGGGTATATTCCGGATATCTGATAATGAACAGGGAATTCTACGGTTGTGTCTTGGGTGGTTGTGTGCACCGTGCTTCTTTCAGTATATTCGCCTCGACATAGGAGTGGTAGCCCGACAACCGTCCACACCACCGATTTGCTCTTTTTATTGTGTGTCCCAGGATGATGTACTGAGTGGCTTGCCCTCAAACATTCATCACAGTGTTGTTCTGCAAGTCGTCACTACTGCATGCAAACATTAAACCGCTGAAGGACAGCTCCCATGGCTATATAATTCTGTGATTCTATCAATCAGGCGTGTATCGTTGATATTCTAATCGTGATGATTAGATTCTAATGCGGTAAGGATTGATTGGCCGTAGTGGACCAATCAATCAATCAATCAATCGGATTATAGAAATGCGAAGAATATAACCAACCTCTATATATATAGCCTTCATTGACTACGAGAAAGCATTTGACTCACAGAGAGATAGAGAGAAACCCTTTAATGAAAATGAAAAGCAGAGAACTTAGCCGACGTTTAAAAATCGCTCGCATGCTACTCTGCGTGGGGAAGGGAATTTGGGAGATAAAGACGGAAGGAGAGCGTTGCGGGAAAGATTAAAGAAAGAAATAAAAAATGGGAGAACACAAAATGCGGTTATTAAATGCCTACTAAGGGGGATCGGCGAGAAATGATGTAAAATATGAAACGATGAAGTGCATAGTCTGATAAATGGGCCAACAAAGCTCACTGCAAGAAGAATGCATGACGGCAACAGGCTAGATGAAATTACAGCTTGTCGAGATGTCCAATTTTCAGTAAATGCGCAAAATAGAAAATGCATTGCATGTCTCTGTTGCCTAAGGTAGGCTAAGGGACCTAAAACACTGTCTATTGTAAGATGCACTGGGTAAGCTTTTCCATGCACTGTTCGTAGTACGCACGCTCCTCAGCATGTACAGGGCACTCAAGAAGGATAAGTCCCAGAGTTTCGTTCGAGCCCCAGTTTTCACCAAGCGCACTGTTCATTTGACCGAAACGATATCGCAAGCCGTTTGTAAATGCTGCGTTCAGGCAAAGGCGGTGATAAAGTGTTTCCCGGTGGCGAGGAATTCTGGGTGGGAGTGTTGATCCGAGATGTGGGTCGACTGAGTATATAAATTGGTAGTGATGTGTCGGCAAGCTCCAGCGCGGATATATTTCTTCTGAAGCAAACCTTTAGCCATTTGGGACGCATCAGATTTTCTCAGATTTGACTCAGTCCAGACCTCAGTAGTCGTGCCGGCATTGCGGAATCAGGGTTTTGATGAGCCTTATGTAAAACTACTGGAAGATATCTATAACAACTGCCCAATGACGTCATCGATAAATTCAGCAGTAAAATTCTAATATGGGCGGATGTCAGGCAGGGATCGAGACACAATCTCGCCAATGCTATCCACCACCTGTTTACAGAATGGGTAGAAGTTGGGGATTAAGAGTTAATGGAGTATACCTAAATAATCTGCGAGGCGTTGATGACATTGCCTTGCTGAGTCACTCAGGAGATGAACTTCAAATCTTGATCAATGAGTTAGACAGACAGAGCAGTAGGGTGTGTCTAAAAATTAACATGCAGAAGACCAAAGTATTGTTCAACAGTCTAGCAAGGGAACAGCAGTTCACAAATGGTACAGAGGTGCTGGGAGTCGTAAGAGAATATGCCTACTTAGGGGAAGTAGTAATCGCAGATCCGTGTCACAAGAATGGAATAACTAGAAGAATAAGAATGGGGTGGAGCGCATTTTGCAGGTTTTCTCATATTATGAATGTCAGTTTACCAATACACTCTCAAGAGCAAAGCATATAACAGCTTTATCTTGCCGGTGCTCATCTATGGGGCAGAAATGTGGAGGGTAACAAAAAGGTTTCAGCTTGAATTTAGGACAACACAGCGAGGTATGGAAAGAAAAGTGATAGGCTTAACGTTAAGAGGCAGGAAGACGGCAGAGTAGGTAGGGAATAAAGGAGGTTTAATGACATTCTAGTCCTGGGCAGGGCATGTACTGCGAACACAGGATAACCGATGGTCCTTAAGGGTAACAGAGTGGATTCCAAGAGAAGGCAAGCGTAGGGGCGGCAAAAAGTTAGGTTGGAGGATGAGATCAGGAAGTTTGCGGGGATAGGGTTACCACAGCTGGCACAGGACCGGGTTAATTTGAGAGAGATGCGAGAGGCCACTGTCAAGCCGTGGACGCAGTTAGACCGATGGTGATGATAATGATGATGAATTATGGTCACCGAACATGGCCAAGCTTTAATTCAATAATAGGTTTCAATACATTGGACAGCAGTGCTGGCCAAGAAGCCTAACCAGTGACTAATGGTTCAATAAGTGTTGCTTTTATCGTTCCCCACACACTCAATCACCAACATTTGAACTGTACAACGAGTTACCATCCCCCTTATGTATGTGTAGGACTCACACAAATGAATAACGTAATCGCCTGAATTAGGAAGCAAAAACTCTTCCTGTCTTAGGACCGGCGTGGCAGACTGGCAACAACTTTGGCAAACAAGGTGCTTTAGCTAAATGCATAACCGAAGAACCACACTACATAGAGTAAAAAAGAACGTGAAACGTCCCCAGATATTGGGACCCTCAAAATACCAACAATTAAATGAAGTTTATTTCTTCAAACACAGCATTCTAGAAATTCCCGTGCGTTTCTAACGCAGCATGCTCAACTGATTTCCACATGGGAAAGAACAGCAGTATGTTGGCGACGGCTCACATTAGGCGCCAGTGACACGCACTAACACACACACACCACTGCAAGAAAGTGCGGTCCCCGACTCCATCAGCCACGGCCGTTTGCCGCGCCTGGCTCGACGCAAGAAAGTACACATACCCCCAGGATCGCGATAGCACGAGCAGCACGCGCTCACTCTCAGTGGAGGCGAGGCTCGTAATTTCGGGCTCATCAGACGCAGCAGCTCTTTGCCACTTCGGCCCATCGACGGCACACCACGCGAATGCTGAAGGTCGGGGCCGTAGAGTCCGTATACGTCATCCCGCCAAACGGGCTCGCCTCCCGCAGTCGCCCTCGAGACCCTACGCTCTTCTGGAACACGCCGAAGAAAGGGAGAGGGGCGGTGGCTCCGAAGAAAGCCGTGCCAGAGGATGGCTGCGCGAGTCAGGATGCAAATCAGCAGCCTCCCGCTCGCGCGCTCGGTCTCGAAGAAGAGCTCGTTAGGGTCTTGCCGAGAGACCGAGAGAGCGCCGGCATGCACGCGAACCACACGCGCCGCGCGATAGCCTCAACAAGGCTATCGCGCGGCGCCCAAAGAACTCCGCTGCTGCGGGGGCACTCGCGTACCGCCCCTCTTCTTCTAGTTTTGTCTCTCATCAGCTTTTCACTTTCTTTCTCTCTATTTGCGCCCTCATCTGCTTTCTTCCAGGGCGTAGTGTATGTAGCGAGGCGTATTCTATTCTGGTTAACCGCCCGTCTGACTAGCGTTTGTTCTTTTGTTCTTCCCTGCTAGAAAAAAGAAAGACAAAGAAAAAAGCTCTTTGTGATTCCTTTTTAAAAGTGTAGCGCCGCTAAGAGCTCCCTAGCCGGCTTCTCTGTATATAGACCCCCGAAGCCGCGCGGTTCTTTGATGTGCTGTGCGGAGCGTGCACTGGGCAGAGTTTTAAATTGCGCCTTTCCGCCGCAGGCCGGCTTTCGCCGGCTTTCGAAAGGGCTGTACAAGGAAGTTAGCGTGCAGTTAAACAGTTTATACGCAATTACACGCGACATGAAGGCTAGCAGGTTGTTCGTATTTTTGGCTTCGCTAAACCAGGAATAACATTACTATATTTTTAATGCTAGAAAAAGAAAGCTGACACGTACATCTCTGCACGCATTATACGCAGCGCTGCCTTGACATCCAATGTTTTTTTTTTGTTGTGCTGTCACGTTCAGAGCTAAATCCCAATTTGCATGCTCGGGGTGACCCGTTGGCTGTGTTTTCGCATTTTAAGCAGGGAAAGTCGGGCGCCGGCTCTTCAGGTGCAGCTGTTTGTGAAAAAGTAGACAGAAAAAAGACGTCACAAATTTTTTGCGTAGTTTCACAATTTTTTTTTGTTCTGAATTCTTCTTGGCAAGAATCGCAAAACGCTTCATTATCTTTACAACTAAAGTGCAAGGGACGAAATTTTCACTTTCCGTTTTATTTACATGGTGTTTAAAAATAGTATGCACATACCAAACAATTCCGGACAAAAACATTATTTGAAGGGTAAGGGTTTATGAACGCAGTTTTTTTTTCATATATTGTAAAATTTCATTGAAAAGATTAATATAACCGCAAATCGGCCATCGGCAGGCTAGAATTTTTTTTCCTATTAACGTTTTTGCTATCGTCAAGAACGTTCCCCATTGATATTTTATGGCAGTCATTACTGCTCAATGCGAGCGATAATAAAAATTTAAAAAAATAAAGATTTTGTTACACATCAGAAGAATGGGCCATTACCTTCAATATTTTCATAACAATATCTTACAGCTTTCCAATATACGAAATTTTCCTGCTAGAATGCTGGACATAATGCATTACAATTTTTTTAATTGTCTGCATAACCCGAGCAGAGCGCTGTATGGTCAGCGCAGCTCTGATAGCGTTGGAAACGGTGGATTCGAAAAGGTACGAAAGCGGCGGTCGAATGTCGATGGAGGCGAAATTCTAGAGGCCCGGATACTGTGCTATGTCAGTGCACGTTAAAGAGCCCCAGTTGGTTTGAATTTCCGAAGCCCTCCTCTACGGCGTCCCTCATAGCCTCTGAGTCGCTGTGGGGCGTCAAACCCCCATAAACCAAACCAAACCAGTGTATGTGTGTTTAAAAAGCGAGGGATGGGGTGGGAGGGGTGACTGCTAGTACTGGTTTTCTGGGTGGCTGTTACAACTGTTATATCACCTCGTTTACTTTGTACTATCTGCTAGCGATTGAGCGCGAACCATTCACGTAACACACTGGTGCAAAAGTTTCAGCTGGATAAAAAAAATAATAAACTGAAATCGTTGACGTTGAAGCGACGCACAAACGCCAGAGTGTCACTGCCGTGGCTGGCCTGTTTGTTGCGTCCTGCGGCTTCGGCTTCGCGGGCGCGCACTTCCTGACACCTGTGGCGTTGTTTCAAAAACCTTCTTGGCATCGTGCGTTTGCAGATTAGGATCGCCTCACTGTTGACACTCATTTCGCTTCGCTTCACTTTTTTTGTTTCTTTTTTTTGAGGAAAAGAAATGGCGTACTCACGGTCCACTGCTCGGTGGGAACCGTAACCGCGCCGTAAGGAAAGGGAGAAAGTAAAGAGTGAAAGAAGAAAGGAAGAAAGAGGTGCCGTAATGAAGGGCTCCGGGTTAATGTGGACCGCCTGAAGATCTTTAGCGTGCGATGACATCGGACGGCACACAGGCGTCTTTTGCGTTTGAAAGCAAAAAAAAGTGGCTTTTGACGAATAGAAATGACACAGTAGGGCCATTTTTTTACCTACACTAGCTACACTAGTGTAGCCAGCGTAGCATGGGTCCATTTTTTTTTACCAGTGTAAAAAAAGTGTAGCTCCGCCCACCTACACGAACAAATTTCCTTAACTCGTAGTGTAGCACGATAACTGCACTTTTTACACCGCTTTCTTTGGAGGCGTAGGCTAGCAAACGAAAAAAGAAGGCCCGCGTTTCAAACGTGGTTAGGGCGCTCGACTACTGATCCGGAGTTCCCGGGTTCGAACCCGACCGCGGCGGCTGCGTTTTTATGGAGGAAAAACGCTAAGGCGCCCGTGTGCTGTGCGATGTCAGCGCACGTTAAAGATACCCAGGTGGTCGAAATTATTCCGGAGCCCTCCACTACGGCACCTCTCTCTTCCTTTCTTCTTTCACTTCCTCCTTTACCCTTCCCTTACGGCGCGGTTCAGGTGGCCAACGATATATGAGACAGATACTGCGCCATTTCCTTTCCCCCCAAAAACCAATTATTTCAAACGCACAACGCCATTTTGTGACTGTAAATGTCGCGGGCGATTGCAGCGCAGCCTCGCAAGTCTTTGAAGTTCGTCCGCCTGGACGACGGCAGCGTTATGGCGGTGCACCCACGAGACGGACAGTTGCAACCTTACCTTCTACGAAGATAAAAACTGCTTACACGTCTGAATTTGCGTATTTTAGTCTGCCGAACGCTACTTCGCGTTTAGGTAAGCCGCGTTCGTTCCGTTGGTATCGGCGCTGAGCGACCCACACGAAAAAATGTATTTTGCATACATGGTCATCAGCGTATCTGTGTATGTTAGTGCGAATTAAGCTCCCTACGCATACAGTATCGTCTTTCACGTCTGTGTATTGATACGGCAACGCCTTAAAGCGGTCGGTCAGGCCCCTGGCTGAGAGCCGAGGAACAGCCATCGAAAGTCGAACCCCATATACCGCGGAACGCCGGCTTCAACGCGGCGCATAACGCTGTTCCCCTAGACACGACAGAATCATGGATGCTTTGTATTTCGCACGAGGAACTCGTCGCCGACCCTTATTCCAACGGTGAACTTACTGTGCAAGAAATTTAGCGACAATTGCGTGATGTGCTCCATGCATCGGCTGAGCAGACGATACAACTTGGTGTGTGGCGCTCCGTTTGAGTTGTTAAAAAAATGCCCATTGCATTTGTTTACTTATAAACGCCATTCAAAAACGTTTTGCAGTATATATTTCTTTATCTCACCTTGTAATATATTACGACGACCCAAACATTCAGAGTTTGTCGTCTGCTCCCGAGGACGGCGACGATCGGTATCACGCTATTGCCTGACGCTCGTGCAGACGGGTGCGGTGCCTTTACGTCATAGCTTTAGCCACGCCCTCCACTCGCCTACACGAGCCTGCACGAAGTGTAGTTCAGTGCAGGTTAAAAAATTAATGTGGATTAGCTCAGCTAATCCAGGATATACAAAGCAAGATATCGGCGTTCACTGTGTTCATTGGCGTTGGCGTTGACAACGTTCTAGACGGCGACGGCTTTGAGTAAAGGAAGGGCGCATAACTGGCTCCCTGGATATGCGGACGCCTCATTCGTACTTTGACACATGTGGTGGTGGTGAGAGAGAGAGATGTGGCCTGAATGCAGTAGCGCTGACAGCGTTGTGGCTGACATGCGGCACTGCAGCAATAGCTATAGGCCACAGCGTTCGTTTGGTGACCAATCTCTCGCGATCAACCATTAACTGCATGCCACCTCCTAGGGTGGCACGGAGGGCATGCTGCCTATCCAGTGTGCGAAACGCAATCAAAGCAGGCTTTTGCAGTTGGACACTAACGCCACCTACATGTAAGCGAGATTGGGGACTCCACTGACCCATGGAGCCAATTGTGCGCCTTTCTTTTCGTGAAAGTGAACGGCCTTTGCGAAGTTGTCAGCCCCAATGAACTCTATGAACTCCGTCGGCTCACTTGTTTTGTTTGGTTTTTGAGGAAAGGAAATGACACAGTAACCGTCTCATATATCTCGGTGGACACCCGAACCGCGCCGTAAAGGAAGGGATAAGGGAGGGAGGGAAAGAAGAAAGAGAAAACTGAAAATTGAAGGTTGGATTTTCAGGAAAGGCGCGGGAAGGCGCGCGTTATGACGTCATGTGCCTCCTCGGAGCACCGCCAAAGCGAAATCGCAAGTTCACGGCCATAAAAACGCAGCCGCCGCGGTCGGGTTCGAACCCCGGAACTCCGGATCAGTAGTCAAGTGCCCTAACCTCGACTACTGATCCGGAGTTCCCGGGTTCAAACCCGACCGCGGCGGCTGCGTTTTTATGGAGGAAAAACGCTAAGGCGCCCGTGTGCTGTGCGATGTCAGTGCACGTTAAAGAACCCCAGGTGGTCGAAATTATTCCGGAGCCCTCCACTACTTTACGCGCGGTTCAGGTGTCCAACGATATATGAGACAGATACTGTGCCATTTCCTTTCCCCAAAAACCAATTAATAATTATTAAGTTTGCGGATATTAAACCTTTCGCTTTAAAAAATAACCCTATTCCCTGCCTCGCACATCTCGGTGGACACCCGAACCGCGCCGTAGGGGAGGGATAATGGACGGAGTGAGAGAAGCAAGGAAAAAAGAGCTACTGTAGTAGAGGGCTCCGGAATAATTTCGACCACCTGGGGATCTTTTACGTGCGCTGGCATCACAAGGCACGTGGTTTGATTGGTTTTTGAGGAAAGGAAATGGCGCAGTAACTGGCACATATCTCGATGGACACCCGAACTGCGCCGTAAGCGAAGGGATAAAAGAGGGAGTGAGAGAGAGAAAGGAATTTTAATGAGGAAACGAGGAGAGGTCGGCCGGTGGTAACATGACCCTGGCCTGCTAATCCACACTGAAGAAAGGGAAGGGGAGGAAAAAGCGAATGAAGGTTGATGATGGCATCCTACAAAGAGATTCATGGGGTGATGTCCACACACACACACACACACACACACACACACACACACACACACACACACACACACACACACACACACACACACACACACACACACACACACACACACACACACACACACACACACACACACACACACACACACACACACACACACACACACACAAACACAAACACAAACACAAACAAAAACACACACACACACACACACACACTGGCTGGAACTCGCATCGCGCTGAGTAGACGCACTTGAAATTCATGTTTTGAACACACACGTGTCAACACATATTGGAGTAGGGGCTCCATGAGAACACAAATGTGCACTCTCACGCATATCAGACCGTAAAACATGTAAACCATGTAAACCGTGTAGGCAGTGCACGGGCGGTCACAAACGGGTATCCAGGCCTGTTTCACATAAAAACTTGAGCACGGCCTTCATCACACACCACCAATCAGCACGTTTCACCCTGGCGCCTAGAAGAGTTTCTTCAAAGAGAGGGCGAATGTCCAGTTGTCTAACGGTCGCTTCCAGCGATCTCCTTTCATTAGTGTAATTCGGGCACTCGCAAAGAAGGTGTCCAATAAATAGTCTCTGGAGTGTGGCACTGTACGCAATTTGGGTTAGTTTCTGTTCCGATCTTGTGAAGGTAATGTTTGGTGTGGGCAACGCCAAGCCGTAACTGGTGGAAAAAGTCCCTTGACGACGTATTACCCTAGATGGCAGATGAAAACGTGAGCCGGCGTCAAGCTTAGAGATGCGGTCCTATTGATGGCCCATATTTCCAGTTCAAATGCATTGCGGCTTGCATTAAATGCGCCAGCAAGGCTCCAATGCCCAATCCGGAAAAAGGCTATTTCAATGAAAGCACCATCACCATGTGCTAGCCGAGCCTCGGCATCAGCACGCTCGTTTCCCGCTATGCTGCAATGACTCGGTATCCACTGAAGCTTTATGATATGGTCGCGGTAAAAAAGCCTCAGATAACAAAAGCACAATATGTTGAGCCAGCTGCTCGCATGTCCTCCGTTTAACGTAAGTTTGTATGACCTACAATGCCGTTCTCGAGTCGCAGAATATAGTCCATTGGTGCACTGAATGGTCACCAATAAAACGGAAGGCCTCTCATATGGCTGCCAATTCGGTTCCCGTCGATGGCGTTTTATGCATTAGCTTGAAATGGGGACATAAGGCATTTCCTGGCACTGTCACAGCTGCAGCTGATGAGGTGGTCGTCACGGATCCGTCCACGAAAACACGCCGGGAGTCGCCATATATAGATGCAATGTAGGACAGCGCCAGCTGTTTCAGACCGGCTGTTGGGATGCGCGTCTTCTTTGTTATCCCTGGGATGAATGTACGTATATACGGTTTCAGTACTGCCCAAAGTGGCACCTCCGCAATCTGGTGTGGCATGTAGATCGTAGGCACCGCATTGCACTGCATCCGGAGGGCTTTGGTAAAGGCTGAATCTGGACGCACAGTACAAATATTGGTCACGGGGTGATGACGACTTCTGGTCAGATGTCGCAAATGCACACGAAGTGGCTCCTGTTGAAAATAAATTCGTCCTGGGCAGGCGCGGGCCTCGTAAAATGTGCCCCATGTAGGGGTTTTTCATGGCAAACCCAAACATACTCTTAAAGCACGAGCCTGTGCGCTTTCAAGCGCACGCAGGCCTGATATTCTGACACCCCAGAGAACGGGTGCACTGTATCTGAGATGAGAAAACCGACTACCAGTGCCTGGTAAACGTGAAGTAATGATCGCTCAGAGGGGCCCCAGGATTTCCCTGCCATACACCACACAATGCTTGCAAAGCTGTCCAGTTTTCTCTTGAGCAAAGAAATGTGCTTCGCCCAGGACAGATCACGGTCTATTGTAACACCGGAGCCACCGCGGCGGCTGAGTGGTTGTGGCGCTCGGCTGCTGGCCCGAAAGACGCGGGTTCGATCCCGGCCGCGGCGGTCGAATTTTGATGGAGGTGAAATTCTAGAGGCCCGTGTGCTGTGAGATGTCAGTGCACGTTAAAGAACCCCTGGTGGTCGAAATTTCCGGAGCCCTTCACTATGGCGTCCCTCATAGCCTGAGTCGCTTTGGGACGTTAAACCCCCACAAAACCAAACCATAAGCCAAACCTATCGTAACACCTAATAATTTGTGATGTGTTACGTACGGGACAAATTTCCCGTCGATTGTGACCGGCTACCACGCCATTAACTTGCTTGTGAAAGCCAAAATTACGCTTTTAGTCGGTGAAAGTTCAAGCCCCTGACGGCGCAAGTATGCAGACGCAATGGAAACCGAACGCTGCAGCCTTGCTTGCACTTGGGGACGCGTGATACTTGATGTTTATATGCAAATATTGTCCGCGTAGGCGGATATCGAAACAGTGTTCGGTAGTTGTTTGAAAAGGCCGATGAGCACGAGATTAAACAACGTTGGACTGAGCACTCCTCCCTGAGAAATACCACGAGCAACATGATGTTCTGCTGTGTCTCCTTGAAGTGTCTCCATGTAGACTGTCCGGTTTGTCGAATAGCTTGCAATCCAATTGTGCAGCCGTCCGCCTATACCACATTCATCGAGTGAATTTGATACTGCATCGTGCTGAACATTATCTAATGCGCCCTTGCTGTCGAGGAAAAGAGCAGCAGTCAACCTGTGACGGCGTTTTTCATGTGGTACTGTCGACACAAGATCAATTACACTGTCGATGGGACCAGCCTTTGCGGGAACCCCTCACTGTGGAAGGGTATAGTCCACGTTTTTCAAAGAACCACTCTAGATGGGTTAACACCATACGCTCCATCGTCTTGCCAATACTACTTGTAAGAGCTACTGCTCTGTAGGATGCAAAGTCTAGTGGCGATTTTCCTGGTTTCAGCAAGCCCACAATGCGGCTTCTTTTCCACTGCTGCAGAACAGTGGCAGAGGCCCAAGACTTGTTGAACAAGGTTAAGAGGGCTTCTGTTACCTATATGACCCCAGATGATGAAGCGCGCTGTATGTGATTCTATCAGGTCCTGAGGACGAATGATGAGTACAAAAAAAAAGCGCTGCTCAGTTCTTCAATTGTGAAGGGAATGTCCAGGCGATCGTCCATTGCAGGAGGATCACATTGATGCTGTTCAGATGAAGAAGCGCTTCGGGCAATTCTCGAACAGATATCCTCCGCAACCTCTAGGTCTTGCCGAAGAGAGGGAGTGAAAAGAGAAAGGAAGAAAGAGGTGCCGTAGTGGAGGGCTCCGGAATAATGTCGGCCACCTGGGGATCTTTAACGTGCAGTGACGTCGCACAGCACACGGGTGCCTTTTGCGTACGGCGGCTCAGTAGCCTAGCATCCTAACCACTGAGCCACCGCGGCGGATCCGCTTCAGGGGCACGCAACGTTGGATATTCACTGTGTTTGCGCTCTCGTTCGCGGCGATATTCTTAAAGATCATCCGAACCAGCTTCGGGCAACCCATCTTCTCTCACACGTGACGAGCTCCCTAATGACGCCACCCTCCCTAGCCAAGCTCCAAAGATCGCCATGACCCTCTGGCGTCAGTGAAAATCCCACGTGCGAACTTCATGAAAGTGTTCACAGTAAAATTTATTTATTTTAAGCTGCAGACCCTGCACAGGTCTAAGCAGGGCGACAGAAAAGGCAAACAAAATAAGCAAAGTACAAAACAACAATCTGTCACAATCAGTTGTCCCAGGAGAATGAATGCTTGAATACTGCGTTTTTATGGAGGCAAAACGCTAAGGCGCCCGTGTGCTGTGCGATGTCAGTGCACGTTAAAGATCCCCAGGTGGTCGAAATTATTCCGGAGCCCTTCACTACGGCATCTCTTTCTTCCTTTCGTCTTTCACTCCCTCCTTTATCCCTTCCCTTACGGTGCGGTTCGGGTGCCCAAAGATATATGAGAAAGATACTGCGCCATTTCCTTTCCTAAAAAAAACCAATAATTATTATTACTTGACTGAATCGGTTCGTGCAAAATATTGGAGAGAGTTTAGAGAATCATCTGTCCGGTAGTAGCCGCAGCCTTCCTGATGATGGTGATTAGTGACGTCCTTCGGTACAGACACTAGGCAGGGGGAAAAACGAGATGTCTGAATAAGAAAGAACTCGGCCGTTTTTGGCTTACAGCGTTTAACTGACAATTGCGTTGACTTAACTCTCGACTTTTGCGCGGGACAGCTCGTTCAACAGAAAAAAAAATTCCGCTTCTTCGCGTGTTGCAGCTTCCGTGGACCCGTCTGTGTACGGCCAATGTTTGACATTCGTTCCTCTCCAAGTGCTGCGAGAAGAAAAAAGAAAACACCAAAATCTGGCCAACGTCTCAGAATGTGCCTCGCCTGAAGTCAACAGCGCTGGCGTCGTGGAACGGACGCGAAACACAAAAAGACGCAAGGCGCGCAAGCGCCTCTCGAATGACTGCGCCCTCGCGGTTTTCGACGCCGCCTTCCCTATTTCCTTGCCTGCCAGTGAAAATGAAAAACTGAAAAAAGAAAAATGAAAGTACTATCCTCCTCTAGGAAAACCGACGCCCTTCCTTCGCCGAAGAGGCCCCGCGCGCGCTCCAAGGGCCCGTCGTCTCCCGCGTCCCGTTCAATAGCTTCCTGTTTACATTGAAGAGCGTCGCTTTGTAGCGAAGAGATGCGCATCTCTACTCGTCTCGTTTCAGTTTCGCCGGAAAAGTTACGCTCTGCGTCCTTTTTTTTTCCTTTTTTCCCCAGTTTCTGCCTCCTTTTGTTGTTGTCCCAGACAAGAGGCTCCTCCTCCCTGCCACGTCCTCCCACCCACAAACAAAGCCCGGTATAGGAAAGCGCCGCGCGCCCCCCTCAACAAGTTCCGCTTGAGCTCCCAAATGCGCGGCCCTCGAAACGAGCGTTGGTGCATCGATCTCGTCTCTACAGTAGCGCGCCGGTCGAACGCTGAGGAGCGGGCCCATATACTATAAGAGGTCCTCCTCTCGTCCAGCATTCCTGGCCGATATACGTGAGCGCTTCGAGGCGCGTGAACGCGATCTCGTGTGTGTGCGCAGTACGTGATCGGCGGACGGGGCTCCCGCACGCTGCGTGCGGATAATAATGCTTTCCCGGATATCGCCCTCTTGCGTTCTGTTTCCAAGACCCGCGTCCCTGTCCGAGTTTGGCTCTTCGAGGAAACGATAACGGTCGAAAGCAAGCGATTACGTGAGAGATCGCTCGAGCCTCTACGTGTGTTACTCCTGGCACACGTCTGTGCGTGTGTGTTGTTTGTGTGTGCGCGCGTATTTATGTGTGCCGCACATGCGTACGCATGTATGTGTGTGTTCCATCGGGTTGGTAGAAGTATTGTTTCAGTCGGTGTTTGAAAATAATAATAATTGGTTTTGGGGGAAAGGAAATGGCGCAGTATGTCTGATATATCGGCGGACACCTGAACCGCGCCGAAAGGGAGGGGATAAAGGAGGGAGTGAAAGAAGAAAGGAAGAAAGAGGTGCCGTAGTGGAGGGCTCTCGAATAACTTCGACCACCTGGGGATCTTTAACGTGCACTGACAACGCACAGCACACGGGCGCGTTTGCGTTTCGTCTCCATCGAAACGCGGCCGCCGAGGTCGGGTTCGAACCCGGTTACTCCGGATCAGTGGCTGAGCGCCCTAACCACTGTTTGCCAGCTTTCACGTTTTGCAGCTGCGGAGTAATTCCGTAACACATATTTCTGCTTGTCATTCGCCATTCATTGTCATCATCATTCTCATTGCATTGAATTTGCCATCCGTTCCCTTAAGAACACGTGGCGTCGAAGAAGTTCGAATAAAGCGTAAGTATACTACCAAGAGAAGGCGCAAATCAGTAACAAAATGAAAAAGGTGTGTGCTCAAAGCCGAGGTTCAGTTGAGGTGTCCACCGAAAGGTGAGACAGTTACTGCGTCATTTCCTTCCTCAAAGACAACTAAAGCCAAAGCCGAATACGTATCCAAACACCTCAATTTGTGTACAAAAGACCAAAACAGCGCACCCGACAGCGCAAAGCGCATTACTTTGCCTTCGCGTTTTCGGATCACTGCCTCTTTCTATCTACCTTCTTTCACTATTTCCTTCATCCCTTTCCTCAGAGCGCAGAGGAAATGTCCGCCGAGAGTGAGACAGTTATTGCCTCCTTGCCTTCGCGTTTTCGAATCTCTGCAAACAGGCGGCAGTTAGGGCAAGGCAATCGGTCCATTAACCTCCAGATTGATAGGTTAATGGCTAAGCGCAGTTAATTTCTCTAACGGTCGCAAATTAGCCCAACCGCGCCAGCCAAATTTCTTGCACCCTTCAAGCTGTGCGTGAACTTATTTGCGGAAGGTCCTTCTGCTCAGGCAACCGCCAGCCCCGGCTGTAGCAAGATAATGAAAGCAGCTGTTTTCGTCCGCAGATTCTTCGCTCAGAAAACGCAATGGCAGCAGCAGGCAAAACGCAAAAGCGCCCGTTTTTTGTGTGGTGTAACTGCCCGTTAAATGATATGGAGAGGCCGAAATTATCTTCCCAAACGCAAGGGACTAAACACTATTTACATCACCGCTGAGACAAACAAGAGCCGCCACTAATAATAGGTTTAACCTACCGCCATGTCACAACACTTATGATCAAAGACTATTAGAATGCAATGGTGGCCAGATATGGAATGAAGTTCCCGATGACATTAAAGTGAAGCATTTCAAAATTTTTCGCCCTTATTGAAAAACATTTTTCTTGTCTGTCCGGAATTGGACTAAACACGTCTGTGTTGTGGTTTTATGCAATTGTAAACGATTTTTCGTCTTGTCTCTTGCACTGGCCTTTTTTTTCGGTTTACATATTTGCAATGCCGTGACTGTAGTACTTAACGCCTTTCTGTACTTTTAGCTTGAATGTCGGCCATTTCCTTTATGAATATCTTTTGTTTTCGACCTTTTACTACCCGAGCTGGCTGTGGGTCGAATGAAGTCTGTGTGTATTGATTTCACAAAATAAAACTTAGAGAAAAAAACTGCTTTTTACTCTTTTTCTATAGTAAGCAAGCCAGATATCAATATTCTACAGCTTTTAACTTTTTTCTTGCTATTATCTTCGTGTTTAGGCGACAGCAGAAGTTTTTACAACAGACTTTTTTTGTCGTGGAGGAATTCAGAGCGCCGTTCCTGAATGTGGGCGGAGCTTCACTGCAGATTTAAGTTGTATACGATTATAATGGTTAGAGAATTGGGAAGCAGCAGAAGTAAAAATAGATAAAATAAAAAGGTGCAATTTTTTTTCATATAAAGCACACAAAACATGAACGTCGCATTAAAATTTTCTTTGACGTCCGCAAGGCAAACATGAAATGCGGCGTCATTCAGTACACAAAAAAAAACGAAAAAAGTAAGAGGTGAAAAAAGTGGTCTTGCGCCACCTGGAATTGCTGCTAACAAATAGTTATATGCTTTTTCGTTGGAAATTGGGAAATGACTCATTGGAAGAGTTAGAGTACTCTATACCTCCTAATTACAATAGCACTGGTAGCCTGCGACTGCCGGACCTGAAGTTGCGGTATCGGGAAACTGGCAGTATACAAACAGGTTTTACTGCAAAATGCTTGGTGTGCCTCTTTCGGCTTTCATGTTAAATGTTAACAAAACCGGCTGATCAAAAACTGTTGAGCGACCCTCGGTGGATCGTTTGGATTCCTTAGCATTTTCTGTTGCTTCTGATTGTATTGTAGCTAAGCCCATATATGCTGAATTTGTCATTCTCAAGTTTACACTCATAAATTGCTGGGAGCCCTCGTAGCCCTCGTACCACTCCTAGCGCAGTGGTGCAGCGGTTACGCGATGCGCCAGTGCCGCGGCAAGTGGCTTTCTCAAACACAGCCAGCGGTGGTTCTTGTGAGACCCAGGTCGTATTTCCCGGGCAACCTCTCGCGACCAGTCACTAATTTAACTGCGACGGTGGACAGTTTGCTTACAGTTCGGTGGGCAGGTTGCGATGACGTCAAAAGGTTCACACCGCGCACAGACCCTTGTAATGCTAAAGCATTAATAGTATCGAGCTTGACAATCTTTTCATTTTTATTTTTTATGAACTACTAGGCATGCCTTGCCGTCGATAAGACAATGTGTTCAATTTGATTTTAATATTTTTTCTGTTTCACTTGTTACAATACGTACTGCCATTTTGTTTAATGCATGCATTACAAGTACCGTTATTATCACTGTGATCACGCTACACATCTTATTTTCTATTAATGAATCTCTTGGAAGTAACATGTACAGCATATAATCTCCTTATGTAGTTATCATTACTTACTCTTCTACGGACGTCCCCTGTGAGATGTTTTGTAAGTGGTGTCCAAGAGTAAGGTGTATTGAAGCGCATAAACTGTGATGATATCTACATACGCGGCTCCTATGACAAGTGTCTGCTTATTAACGGACACTCAAAAAACCAAGCAGCCGCTTCAACCACCCACTATCTAATCGCATGATTAATCGCATGATCACATGATCAGAAGAGATGATTCCTCTCCTGATGCCAACACATCCATCAAGCATCTGAAGCCCGTTCAGACGCTTAGGAAATCACGCAATGAGGCTCTGAACCCGCATCTAAATAGTAAGAATTTTCTTGCACAAGCAATTAAACCTATTGTTCTCATTTAAGTTTAGATAAAGATATAATTATGAACTAGTTTGGCCTCTAATAAAGGTGGTCAGGAGATTTACGAGAAAGTACTTCCGCTTTAAGTCCCCAACGCGTATCCATTCCAGTTGGGTGACATGCTGCTGCTGCCTGGTCGCATGACTGAATGTAAAAAAAAAAGAAAAGAAAAACTGAAAATCCTTTCGTCTACACTACCTTCTTTAGCGTCCCTTTCATATAGAATATCGACTTTCCTCTGGGTGCGCACTGGCTGCATGCAGCTCAACTTTTTTTCTTCATCGCTTTCGGCCGTTTCTCGCCTCATAAATTTCATCGCGATCGCGAAGGTAACGGTTGAGTAACCCAAAAAAGCTTCGTCCCTCCCTGCGCGCACAGCTTTCCTCACTTAGTCCCATCAGAGGTGCATAGCAGTGGCTTGCCATATAAATACAGCGTATATGCATGCAGTTGTCTGTGGTTAAAGTATCTTAATAAAAAAGGGTGCGAACTTCAGCTCGGCCGTCTACATTATGTCTCGAATATCTACAGATAAAAGAGGAAAGGTATTAAGGGAGTTAATGTAAAGGCATTAGAAAATACGTGCTAATCGCTTCGTCACTCACGAGGAGGAGGAAAAACTTTTATTTAACCAAAGGCAGATTGGCCGCCACCGTCTTCGGGCGGTGTCCTTAGTCCTGGACTCCATTGGTTGTCGCTATCCTGCGCGCCCGCTTGATCAGCCGTTTCTGCTGCTGTGGGTCTGTGCTGGACAGAGCATCCTCCCAAGAGGAGAACGTGGGATGCAGGATGTGTGGTTGGTGCCCCGGCGGGTCGGGACATTCCCACAGGAAGTAGAAAGGTGTGGGTGTACTGCTACTGCGTGTTGGCCAGTATCCAGAGAGTAGTCCGCGATAACAGTGAGGAGTGCATATTAGTTCCCATATGGAACGTCTAATTACTGCTGACGCTAACCGGTGATAATTGTCCTGTCATTATTTTTTTCAGCATTCTGTTATATACACAGTGATATACGGTATATTACATACAAGAGCATTTTAATCTTAATAGATCACAAAATAAACAGGAACACTCGAAAAACGACACAGAACAGGCGTTGCGCGCAAGAAAAGAATTTATTGCAGAAAACACAGCCGCCGCCGCGGTGGCTCAGTGGTTAGGGCGCTCGACTACTGATCCGGAGTTCCCGGGTTCGAACCCGACCGCGGCGGCTGCGTTTTTTTGGAGGAAAAACGCTAAGGCGCCCGTGTGCTGTGCGATGTCAGTGCACGTTAAAGATCCCCAGGTGGTCGAAATTATTCCGGAGCCCTCCACTACGGCACCTATTCTTCCTTTCTTTCACTCCCTCCTTTATCCCTTCCCTTACGACGCGGTTCAGGTGTCCAAAGATATATGAGACAGATACTGCGCCATTTCCTTTCCCCAAAAACCAATTATTATTATTAGAGTATGTGCAATTGACCCAAGGCCCACCCCCCTACGGCTCCTGCGCGCCCTGGCCTGCTGCCTCGGAGGTACAGCGAGAGATCGTCGGCATCGCGGGAAAGCGGAGCACACCCCTCTGCGCTGTGCAGCAGCTGGCCAGAGTCGTCATACACGAGGAGCTCCAGGACCATCTCCTCGTGTACACCGACGGCTCAGTGGCCCGCGACAGCTGCTCCCTTGCTGCGGCGGCCACCATCCCCGCCCTGCGACTGCACAGCCAGCAACACGCAACCTTCCTGGGCTCCTCCACCACGGCGGAGTTGATGGGGATCCGGCTCGGGCTGGACCTGCTTCTCACCCTCGGCCCTCCGCCGCCCAGGAGTGCTCTGCTGTGCGACTCCCGCGCGGCCCCAGCCGCCTGCAATCTAACGGCCGCGGTACCCCACTAGTGCGGGAAATTCGCTCGCGCATCGAGCGCCTCGCGCAGAGAGGTTGTGCCGTGCGTGCACAGTGGGTGCCCGGTCACTGCGGCATCGCCGGCAACGAAGAAGCTGACGACCTCGCGACCGCTGCACACCAACTACCTGCCAGCGATCTGCCCTTTGCGCTGGAGGACGTGCGAGCGGCCATTCACGACCACCTCCGAAAGCAGCACCCCGACCCACGCATCGCGGGAGGTGAGCGCATCGACAGTGTCACCGGCTGTCGCGCACTTACACGGTCGCAACGTGCAATGATCCTCCGCGCGCGCATTGGCTGCGTGTGGCCCGGGGAACGACGGGTGCGTCATGGAATCGCGAGGGCGCTGTGAGCGCGCGAAGCGAGTGGACATACAGCGCATCGTCTCCACCAACTTTTGGCTGGAGCCACGGTTACTCGGCCGGAACCCCGCCAACACAGCCGCGTCTGTGTTCGCGAAGTCAACAGCTACCTTTGGACACCACTCACACACAGGTGGGGCAACATTTACGCATTTTAGGGCCGATCCTCACTTGCGTGGGCTTTGCGGCTGTGCCACTGTACGGACCGCTAATCCGCTTACCTTCGTCATGCAGGTCTTTGCTCAAATCATCGCCTTCGCTTTCCTGCCGGTCTTGACGGCCAGACCACCTGGCATCGTACCAGGCATCTGGACGCCACACCAAGAAGGCGAAATTTGTGCTCGTCACCCGGTCGCCACCGACACTTGGGAGCCCCTGGCAACGCCACCTCTCGAAAACTGGACCAAACAAGCGGCGTCGGCAGCCCCATCGTCACCGACAGCACCGTTTGCGTCAGCTATAAAACAGCGGCACCCACTTTCGGCACACTGTGGGCTTTGCGGCTGTGCCACTGTACGGACCGCTAATCCGCTTACCTTCGTCATGCAGGTCGGTGTTCCATATACTCTTTTTGCTAAGAAATCTAGTAATTATTGTCTGGTGCAGCTGCCGAGCCCACAGTGCTGCTTCTGCCTTGCTGTTGAATGTGTCAATGTGATTCGTGCTTTACTATTACTATCGGGCGATGTTGAAACAAATCCGGGACCACCTAATACTGATGCTGTTTTGTCCGAACTGCAAAAGTTGAGCGCTGGTCAGAGAAAACTTATTTCTGAAGTCCAAGGCCTGAAAAATCAACTAGTAACAACAGATAAAACAATATCTGCCCTAAGTGAACGAATTGCGAATCTTGAAACCCAATTTGAGGTAATTAGTACCCTGCGAACAGAAATCGAAACACTTCAAACCAGCACTGCTAGAACGACCCACCAGCTTTCCGAGATAGACACACGTCTGGATGATCTTGAGAACCGCTCAAGAAGAAACAATCTAGTATTCTATGGACTTCCCGACCCAAATGAGAAAGAATCATATGACCAATCAGAAAAAATAATAATCCAGCACTGCCTTGACAGCTTGAACCTCGTAATCGACCCTAAAGACATAGAGCGCGCACACCGCCTTGGCCGTCACAGCATTGACCGCCAAAGACCTATAATAGTGAAGCTGTCTGCTTTCAAAACCAAAGGGGTCATTCTTTCGAATGGCCCTAAGCTTAAAAATACAGATTTCAGTATCGGCGAAGATTTTTCTCGGTCCGTCCAAAATGCCCGAAAACACCTTGTGGCTTTCGCCAGAACCAAGTCAGGACCCTTTTCCCTTCGATACAAAACGCTGCACATGGGACCAAAACGTTATATGTTTGACCAAGACACACAGACCGTGAAAGAAATCGCATAGGAATCATGTCGTCGTCGGATCGCGCGCAAGCAACAACAGGCTACCCGTCGAGTTAATCTTTCTTTTTTCATAATCTACACCAATATACGCAGTTTCCTTCCAAAGCGCGAAGCCCTGTCTAATCTCCTGTCATCTTCAGGCAGCAACATATTAATCTTAACTGAAACGTGGCTGACAAGCGACGTGACAGATAATGAAATTCTGGGTGAATTGCCAAATTTCAATGTTTACCGCAATGATCGTCAAGGCACACGCGGAGGAGGTGTTCTTATTGCCATTAACAGCCAAATATCTTGTTCTCATGTTAACATTAGTTCAGATCTAGAAATATTGTGGTTAAAATGTTGCGCTCCACCGGAAACAGTTCTACTTGGCGTCTGCTACAGGGCCCCCAACAGCAACCCAGGATTCGCGCTTAACCTGAACGATGCACTAGTCCAAATTACTAAAAAACACCCTGGTGCACAAATTGTTCTCTTAGGCGATTTTAACTACCCTGGCATCGATTGGCAAAACGTAGGACCACTGACCGCCGGTAACCCTGAAGCAAGAGAATTCGTAGATGTATGCTTAAACTTTAACCTGACGCGAATGGTGCTCGAACCAACCCGCGTCGCTCATGGATCTTCAAATATTCTGGACTTAATACTGACCAACAACCCTGAAAGCTTATCATCGATTACTTACCTGCGTGAAATCAGTGATCATAAGGTTATTCATGCCATATTCAAGTTCTCCCCCACATCCCGCCAAACGTTCAAGAAAACCATCCGTATGTACGACAAAGGCAATTACGAAGAAATCAACAACGAGCTAGAAGCATTCCTGCCTTATTTTCAATCCACATTTCATCACCGGTCTGTCAATGATAACTGGTCGATTTTCAAAAAGAAGATCGAAGAACTGACAAACAAATTTATTCCCTCTATCAGCTTTCGAGCAAACCGCCAAAAACCGTGGTTTTCACACAACCTTAAGAGATTAGAAAGAAGAAAAAAACGACTTTATAGTGCAGCGAAACGGAGCCCAGACGCAGATGCATGGGATAGGTACTATCAGGCCGAGGACACGTATTACAATGCAATTCGCTGCGCCAAACAAGCATTTTTCCAAACTGATCTACCAAAAATCCTAACGAATAACACCAGGAGGTTTTGGGAAATAATAAATCCGCAAGCAACTCGCATCATCGCTCTAACGAATGCCGCAGGCGAGGATGCCAGTGATACTGAATGTGCCGAAATATTTAATCGCGCGTTTGTATCTGTTTTCACAAACGAAACTGCCTCACCATTGCCCACTCCGCCTACTCTAACACTGCCAGCAATGTCTCCCATCGAAATCACAGCGCAGGGTATCGAAAACCTTATCGACAGAATTAAACTTTCGTCAGCCGCTGGAGTGGACGAAATGAACTCAAAAGTACTGAAAAACACAAAACACATTTCTGCCATTTATCTCTCATTACTGTTTCTGCAATCGCTGTCGACAGGAACTTTACCGGACGACTGGAAGGTGGGGAGGGTCATCCCGGCCCACAAATCAGGTCAAAAGGATTCTCCGCTAAATTATCGTCCCATCTCCTTAACCAGCGTGCCTTGCAAAATCATGGAACATGTCATCTATTCCCATATCATAAACTTTCTAGATTCAAACAGCTTCCTTGATCCGGCTCAACACGGGTTTCGTAGGGGGCTCTTCTGCGAAACCCAACTGGCAATCTTCACTCACGACGTGCATGCTAACCTTGACCGCAACCTGCAGACCGATGCGTTATTTTTAGATTTTGCGAAGGCATTTGACAAGGTACCTCACCAGCGCCTAATACTAAAACTCGCCCTTTTAAATTTACACCCTAATATCCTGCAATGGATTAAAGAATTTCTAGCTAACCGATCTCAGTTCGTTTCTATTAACAACCACCGCTCAAGCGCTCTCCCTGTTAAATCTGGCGTCCCTCAGGGATCTGTGCTCGGCCCACTCTTGTTTCTAATATATATTAATGATCTAGCTTCACATGTGTCATGTAAAATTCGTATCTTCGCTGATGACTGCGTAATCTATCGCACTGTCACTAACATTTCTGATCAAATGGCCCTTCAAAACGACCTTAACAGCGTCCATAAATGGTGTGACCTCTGGCTAATGACGCTAAATGCTAACAAATGCAAACTCATTTCCTTTCATCGACAACACAACCCTCTTATTTTTTCCTATGCAGTTGCTAACTCGTTTATAGAAAGCGTCCAATCGTTTAGGTATCTTGGTGTCACCCTCTGCAGCGATCTTTCTTGGCGAACACACATTACCACAATCATATCATCTGCTAACAGATCTCTAGGATTCATGAAACGTCATCTTCGTCATGCGCCGCAACACGTGAAGCTGCTCGCTTATAAAACCCTCATCAGACCCAAACTTGAGTACGCCAGCCCCATCTGGAGCCCACACCACGCATACCTAACAAATGCACTCGAATCAGTTCAGAACCGCGCCATTCGTTTCATTCACTCTGCATATTCATATACCACCAGCGTTTCAGCTCTGAAGAAGAATTCCGCTCTTGAAAGCCTCGCAGACCGCCGCCGCATTACCAGCCTCTATTTGCTCCACAAGTTTTTCCATAGTTCTCTAAATCAACCACCCTACATTACTCATCCGAACCGCATATCTCACCGCACTGCCCATTCGTTTCAGATCGCCCGCCCTGTGTCGCGTACTGCAACTTTTTCAGGTTCATTTTTTCTCCGAACTGTTGTGGACTGGAATGGCCTCCCCACCGATATCGCTGCCATCACACACCTGTCTGCATTTTCAGATACGCTGAGCAATTATTTCAAAGCAATGACTTGTACTTGTTGATCAACATATTAACCCACCCCTTATGTAATACCCCCTGAAGGGGGTCTTTAAGGTGAATAAAGTGAAGTGAAGAAGTGAAGCGTTTCGTGGCGACGGCGCTAGGCCTAACGCCTACGCCGACGCTCGGCCGTGAGTGAGTCGCCCACCCGTGTCAAGATGGCTGCCCAAAAAGTACAACGCGGCTACGACCCGGATGCCATGGCCTGGTCCGAGGTTCCTTCAGCTCCAACGCCTGAGAGTCCGGATTCTGCGCCCATCGAGAACCCCAGGCTCTTCAAACTAGTGGAACGCCGCTCCCGCAAGCGGGACGCCGCCTCCAAGAAAGCGGACGCCACGTCGGCAGGCCGCTCAACACGGCACAGCGCTGCTGCGCGCGCTGCAGCGCTTCACGGAGGGGCCCAGTCTAAGACCGGACCCTCTTGGAAACCAAAGCCACTGCCGCGTCTTCATCCAGAAGACATCGTCATCATCCTGAAGCCCCGGGTGACCGTCGCTCTCAGGGATGCCTACCAACATGGCGAGCTGGGAGCAGCGTTCGCGGACTACCTGGGCGCCAAGGCCGCAGCATCCCTCAGCCTGCTCCCCACATGGGAGCAAAACCTGATCGTCGCAGGCACCAGAGAGCCGCACGTCGCGGACAAGCTTCTGCGGGATTTTCAACTAACATCACCGAAGGGCCAGCTCTCCATGTACGGCCAGTTGAAACTCACTGGAGACGTGTGCCGCGGCGTCATCACCGTGGCCAAGCACGAGACCAGTGAGTCCCTCCAAAACAAGATCCAGTGGCGTGCTGGAGAGCTTGCCGATATCCGCAAGCTTGGCAAATCCGACGTCGCGTCGCTCACCTTCGTGGGAAAAGTGGTGCCGCGATATGTGCATTACAACTCTGAGGTGACCCTTGTGCGTCCGTACAAGAGAACCATTCCGGCCTGCGTGCGGTGCAGCACTGTGGGCCACCGAGCAGACACCTGCCCCTGCCCGGATGAAAAGTGCGGCCTGTGTGGCCAAACGGCGCCGACCGTCGACGGAGTCAAGGCGCAGCATGAATGCAGTCTGTCTTGTGCAGTCTGTGGGCAAGCCCACGCTACCAACTCCCGCGACTGCACGGGAAAATTCCGGCAGCTCAAGGTGCATGGCCCCAAGGCTAAGCGCCCAGAGGTGCCAAAAAACCAGTGACCTGGCAAGCAGCCAAGTCATTCAAAACCAGGTGCCGGTGGCGGAACGCCGCGTGGTGCTCACGGCACCGACCACAAGACATCGTCACCTTCTTCACCGTCGGTGAAACCAGCGCCCGGGAAGAAGACGGCGCCTCCAGCGCCCAGCGGCAGAGACACTGGCCACTTCCCGGCCCTCAAGACAATTGGCGCTGCCGACGCCCGGGCATCAGCGCCTCAACACCACAAACAGGTGAGCAGCTGGGCTGAGATCGCCTCCTCTTCCTCCCATCCCTCACCCTCCCCCGTAACCATCTCCGCACTCGACGCGGAATACAAAAAACAGATAGACGTGCTCCGGGCACAGAATGAGGTTTTGCTCAACAAAATTCAAAATTTAGAATCAAAATTGGCGTCCGCCGCACCGAGCCCGCAGAACTCGGACGCAATGGAGAGCGCTCGCCTGCCCTCGTGACAGCCATCTCTGCGATGGAGGAGCGCTTAACTTCTAAATTGTGATATATGATCGAGACCGCCATGGACCAGATCTTGACAAAGGTCAAATCTGCCGTCCCCGCAGTGGTCTCAAAACACATCTCGGACAACCCCCGCCTCCTCCGTCGGACGGGACCCATTAGGGACGTATCCCGCCCTTCAAAATTCGCCCGTCTGATTATTGATTCGGACAGTGAGGACAACTGCCCCGCTCCTTCCGTCATCACCCCCTTGATGGCGCAAGTAGCTGGCTCTGAGGCAGCCAATCCCTCCTCCTCCCCCCCAAGAATTTTAAATCATGGCGTGACACCTTAATCAAAGGAATTCCGCCATCTCCCATTCGGCCATGTCAACTTCAATAACACAGTGGAACTGTAGAGGCTTTAAGGACCGCCCTAAGCGGGCCAATTTCCGCCTCTACCTTGAAAATTTCGAGTCCTTACCAGCCGTGGTTGCCCTCCAAGAGCCAGGCCTGGGCGCCACAATTTCAAATTACACGACGTTCCAACAGGATCCCGCGTCTTGTCTTCTTGTCCACAAAGACTACGCAGCAAATCTAGTGGATCTCGACCTCCCACTAGAGTACTCTTATGTAATGGTGACCCTCCTACCAGTCCGCCGCAGGGACCCACCGTTGCATATACTCAACGTGTACTGCTCTCCCAAACTAAAGCGAGTGACTTTTGCGGACCTCTTTAGCCGCGCGCTAAGAGTAGCGGGCCGCGATCCCCTGCTTATTGTGGGCGACTTTAACGCTCCCAGTCAGCAATGGGGGTATCGCAAGGAGGAGTCACGCGGGCGTAAGCTGGCGGAGCTTGCGTCCACGTTGGGCCTCACCCTCCACACGGACCCTGTCCACCCAACCCGGCTAGGAAATTCCGTGACACGGGATACGTGTCCGGACTTAACCTTCACTCGCAACATACAACAGGCAGACTGGCTCAACACCGAGGAGACCCTCGGTAGCAACCACTGCATCATTAACACTACACTACGCACACGCCCCCTCAAGCGTCCCAGAACACAAGCCCATATCCCAGATTGGACGAAATTGAGGCAAAATTTTAACTCACTTGATAATACACCCATTTCCGCGCAAGGCTACACAGCATGGTCCCAACAGCTGCTGGCACACCTTTCCTCGCATGAAACACACATCCAGCTCTCAGAGGCGGTCACGGACGTGGATAACCACCTTCTACACCTCTGGGAAGCCCGTCGCAGCCTCTTCCGCCGTTGGCGACGCCAGAAACACAACAGAAAGCTTAAAGCTCGAATTGCCGAGCTTACCCAGAAAGCGGCAGAGTACGTGGCCCAACTCGCCGACTCCAACTGGGTAGATAGATGCAACACGGCCGCGCGACAAATGTCCAGCCGAAACACTTGGCGTCTCTTTCGAGCCCTACTCGACCCAACCCAAACACGAACCGAAACACAAAAACATTTGCAGCGAGCCATGCACCATTTTCCCGGCAACACGACTCAACTGGCACAGAAACTTCGGGACCAGTATCTGTGTACAGCCCAAGACCCCCGTGGATCTGCGTACTCTTATGCAGGCAGAGAGAACACGGAGCTGGATCAACCTTTCCAGCTCCATGATCTGCGGGCGGCTCTAGCCAAAATGAAACAGGGCACTGCGCCAGGACGGGATAAGGTCACCGTCAAGCTTTTGACGAACCTGCCCGACTTGGCATACCAGTCCCTCCTGGAATACGTCAATGCGATTTGGCGCGGGGACACCCCCCTGCCAATCGAATGGAAAACGGCTTTGGTGACTTTTATTCCTAAAGCTGGCAAACCAATTGACACAGATAACCTCCGCCCCATCTCTCTCACCTCATGTGTGGGCAAACTAATGGAGACGATGGTGCGGGATCGGTTATCTACATATCTTGAACACAAACAAGTCTTTGCGAGCACCATGTTCGGATTCCGCCCACACAGATCCGCACAGGATGTCCTCCTGCAACTCAATCGGGAAGTCCTTGACCCCCTCGAATGCCCCCATAATGACCGGGTAGTACTCGCCCTGGATCTTAAAGGGGCATTTGACAATGTAACACATGAGATCATACTCACTAACCTAAGTCACACCGACTGTGGCCTCAACACATTCCAATACATAAGCCAATTTTTAATGGATCGTCAATCCTACATTCGAATTCAAGATAGAGACCATGGTCCTTACCTACTCGGCACGCGGGGAACCCCTCAAGGCGCGGTACTTTCCCCGCTGCTCTTTAATCTGGCCATGATGCACCTGCCGGCCCAGCTGAGTGGTGTCGCCGGCGTGCAGCACGCCCTGTACGCCGATGACATCACTCTGTGGGCCACACAGGGCAGCACAGGAGACATTGAAACCAGCCTGGAAACAGCGGCGACGATAGTAGACCGCTATGCCCGCCGCTGCGGTCTTCAATGTTCCCCTCAAAAATCGGAATTTGTGCACCTCCGCCCCTCACAGAAGTGCACAACTAAAATATATCTCTCTCTTGAGAGCGGTCCCATACGCGAAAGTGATGAGATACGGGTACTCGGACTCTACATCCACAAACACAGGCGGCCAGACACTACATTGGCCAAACTCCGTAAGGTGGGGGACCAGGTGGGCCGCATGGTCCGCCGGGTTTCCAACAAACGCGGAGGGTTACGAAGTAAGGATGCCTTGCGGCTGGCAAACGCCTTCGTAACTAGTCGAATTCTCTATTCGACTCCTTATCTCCACCTACGGAAACAAGAGGAGGACGCCCTTGAGGTCATCCTTCGCAAAATTGTTAAACGTGCCCTTGACCTCCCCATCACTACTTCAAACAGCCGGCTTATGGCTCTTGGGGTGGTGACCACTTTCCGGGAGCTCCGGGAGGCGCACCTTACAAACCAGTACACGCGCCTGTCGCTAACGGAGTCGGGTCGCCGCCTTCTTGCTCGACTCCATATCCAACACACCCCTCCAATGGAAGACAGGTTTCGCATCCCGGAACTGTGGAGACGTGCCCTCCACGTGCGGCCTCTTCCAGCAAACATGTCACACGAAGACAATAATGGTCGGCGCCTGGCACGAGCGGAAGCGCTAGCCCGATATTATGGCAACAAAACAGGTGTCTACTACGTGGACGCCTCCGGCCCTCACCACGGGGGATGGTACACGGCCGCGGTAGTTCACAACAGCAACACAGTTAACGGCCTAACTTTCAGAGCCCGCAGTGTAACACAAGCAGAAGAGGTCGCGATTGCTCTCGCGGCCTCACATTCCAATTCAAAATACATAATCACCGACTCGCGAGGGGCCTGTCGGAACGTCGAACAAGGCTGCACTCCCTTCCTAGCCTATCAAATATACCAAAATTGCATACGTGATACGGACCCCGCACACCGTTACCTCATATGGGCCCCTGCTCATCAGGGGTTGGCAGGAAACGAGGCAGCAGACGAAGCCGCCCGCGCGCTCTCTCACCGGGCTGTTTTCTCCTCCCCATCCGATAAGGAACCCGATTTTAATCCGGTCTATACATTCAAAGATATTACAACATATTATCAAAATTGTCATCGCCTTTACCCTAGTCCATGTAAAGGCCTGAAGAAGGCGGATGAGCGGCTCCTTCTCCGCCTTCTCACCAATACATTGCTGTGCCCGGCAGCGCTAAAACATTTTGACCCCTCCTTTAGTGGCAGCTGCCCACACTGTAGTGCAGTGTCCTCTGACACCTATCACATGGTTTGGGCCTGCCCCTCCAACCCCGCTATTCCCCCCATCCCCAACCCAACCCGGGAGGACTGGGAGGCGACCCTGCTCGGCTGCCACGACTTACAGGCCCAACAAGCCTTAGTCGGGCGCGCCCGGGCGGCGGCAACCGCCACTGGGGTCCCATACTAGGGACCTCCACCTAGTGCTTGTACGGATCGGTCCCTTACGGGCTGATCCAAACATACCTCCTATTCATCCGTAATAAATGTTTTCACCACCACCACCATGGAATCGCGACGAGTGATGTGTGTGACGGATGCGGTGCAGTGGAAACACTAGAACATCTGCTCCTTCGCTGCTCCGCGTTCGCTGATGCTCGTCGCGATATGCTCGCGGCCTATAGGGCGCAGGGCATACTACCAGACTCCATCAAGACGCTATTGTGGCCGCAGGGCAGTGCGCGCACTCGTGAGCGAACTTTGGTGAGCCTCTGTGCATTCCTCGAACACACGGGCTTGACGTCCCGTCTGTTCTCCGTCAGGTAGTTACACGCAGTGACCGAACGCTCCGCGAGTTCTACCTTGAACGATTAATAACTGGACGCCCCACTCCAGTTGTAACGTACACAGTGCTGTGCGCGTGTGTGATTTAATTCCTCTTAAATGAACTAATCACGCGCACAACCTGGACACATTACTTATTGTGTAAATAGTTTGTACATATTACTTCTCCCCCTGTCCTCTATTCCTGTCCCCTCACCTCTTTCATTTCATTTCTCCATTGTGCCTGCTGTCCTTTATTTCCGCTGCCCCAGCTCAGGTGCTTCAGTATCGATGGCAGATGCCGGGGCTAGCAAAAATCTTTTCCTTCCTTTTTACTATTATTTTAATAAAACCACTACCACCACCATTATTATTATTAACATGGGCATGATTTCGGTAAGGTGCCGAAGTTCCGCAATGCCAGAGTGAACTGGAAGCGTGTGCAGCGTATCTGTTTTTGTTTTTGTTTTTTCACGCTTATTACTGGTATCGATACCTTACTTCATCTTCCCGGACAGATCGGGTATGTTCGTCCACGGTGTACTCTCTAGTTCTGCCGGAGTGTCACTGGAGCCACTGATTTATTACGGTGTGTAGTATGACAAGGGTACTATTGCAAAGCTTTCAAATATCAAAACTCATCTCTTCACGAGAACCGTGGCGCCTCGCAATTTGTAAGACTTCGAAAACTGCTCTGGGCTAATAATAATAACGAGAACCGTGGCGCCTCGCAATTTGTAAGACTTCGAAAACTGCTCTGGGCTCAGAATATACTTCATTGTCGAAGGGAGTAATGATTACTAAACAGCGTAGTATCAGAGGCAGTAGTAACTTCCGCACCTGCCAAAGATGCCAACCAATTAAAGCATGTTCACTTCGATCACGACAGGTCTAGTCTGAATAGCCATTGCGTCTACGAACAGGGCTATCCAAGCTATCTCAGTTGATGTGCAATAGGTTTTTACGCATGTCATGCGCAATTTGGAACACATGTTTTAGTGATGGCAACCCTGCGCCATTCTTTTCGTGAAGCTAGCTTAAAAAGGTGCATGCAAGGTTGTAGCGGGGTTCATTTTCCGAGCGACGGTCGTGAAACATGCGCAAACGTTGTTTCACATGATGCGATGTAGCCGCAGCTGCGCACGATTTCCTTCGTTTTGCGACAGAACGGCGCGTCGGTGTCGTCGCAAACCCTTAGCGACAGACTTCCAACGAGTTGGTCGCACTGACGCACCGTCGGTAGGATCGTTGCGAACGGCCCAGCCGTCACAATAATAATAATAATAATAATAATAATAATAATAATAATAATAATAATAATAATAATAATAATAATAATAATAATAATAATAATAATAATAATAATTGGTTTTGGGGGAAAGGAAATGGCGCAGTATTTGTCTCATCTATCGTTGGACACCTGAACCGCGCCGTAAGGGAAGGGTTAAAGGAGGGAGTGAAAGAAGAAAGGAAGAAGAGGTGCCGTAGTGGAGGGCTCCTGAATAATTTCGACCACCTGGGGATCTTTAACGTGCACTGACATCGCACAGCACACGGGCGCCTTAGCGTTTTTCCTCCTAAAAACGCAGCCGCCGCGGTCGGGTTCGAACCCGGGAACTCCGGATCAGTAGTCGAGGCCCAGCCGTCAGCGAATTGGATTTCAATCGAGGTAGGTGGTTCGCAGTTGCATATCTTTTGACGAGCGCAAAAAATGCTATACTGTTATATCGAACATAAAGATGCATGACAGCTAAATAAAATTAGCCACACATAAAAAAACGCATAATAAGGTGTTTGACATTTATATTCGCCAGAGCATGTCTTTCCTATGAAAAGCCGCTCGCGACGCACCGATTGAAATCGCTAGCATGTGAAATAGCTGCTGCGATTGGCGTCGCAACGACACTGCGACTGGGCCGTACTTTTTCCTGCGCGTCGCGCCATGTGAATCAGCCTTAACTGGTGATGGCAGAGAGACGCGATTACAGCAAGAACTTTAAGGAAACATAGCGTGCGTATCTGTGGTTGCAGGAAGGCCTTCATCATGATGACAGAAAAGTGGAGTAAGGTTTCTGAAAGGTGCTTTGGCGGCGAAAATAGGTACGTTCAGTGTAGGGCTGGTAGCTGGTGGCAGCAGTTGCCACTGGAGAGGTGCTTACCAGACGTTCTCTTGCAGCGTTCTCACCACGAGCAATCTGTACCTCCGAATCTCCAATAATTGTGCATCATTCAGATGCAGCACCGACCACGTGGACTCATTGCCCATTTCATTTCAGGTTTCTCGAGGTTCCACATACTTAATTTTCTTTGCGCTCTTTACTGTGCTCGTGGTTCCCGAAGTTAAAAAGAATTCCTGTTCGTCCTGCCTCACGCTCTCTGCCTGAGTGCACAGGCTGACCACATATTACTGCGTGAGCCCGCCGACTTCACAGGCTCTCCAGCTCCTCACATGCTGTATCTCTCCATTAGCAGTTTTACCCAGCGCGCCCAACCGTTAACCTCCCCACCGACCTGGCCGGGCACCTCTGACCTTAATAAGCTCGGGACTGCGCTAGCTAGTGCAGGCCCTGGCGTCGTTACTCCTGTCTAAAGCACGCGCTCTCCACTTTGTGTGTGCAACGTACTCCGGCCCGCCTCTCCTTCTCGTGCTTTGTGCGTTAAACAGCACGCCGCTTCGCGTCTGGTTTCTTTCGTCCTCACGCGGGATGCGCGCTTCCGTACTGGCCTGGGCAGCTCTGCTGCATAATCTGCAGAGACCGTGCTGTCGTCGTCGACCGCCCCCCTGAGCGCCTGCGTTACTGGCTTGGTTATGTCCGAGCCAGCAAGCTTTAATATATACACTCAGTTACATTCCTGCTCAGCTGAGAGCGTGAAAAACATGTGACAAGAACTACAGGAATGCAAGACAGAGCGCTGACTCTGGAACGAAATTTAATTAGCGGAAGTTTTTGCTTTAAACTGACAGCGATCGCAGCGCCCTATGCTCTTGTCCGACATCTTTCACGGTGTTGGCCCAGAACGACGGAATAGCAACTCGCCCACATGAACTTACCGTTTCTTCAAGTACACAACGCACATTACTGGCCGGGTAGGTCTTGGTTGACCAGTATCGTCGATAAATGAGGAAACAACGAGCAATTAGGCTTAGCGAAGAACATTTTATTAGGTTATAGAGAAGTTATGAAAGACACAACATGCAGGTTCTTTGTCGCGTAGTTTTAGTCTGGGTGTAGCTGCCCTGCTTGTTTTATATGTTGCCTAAAGTTAGGTGCCCTGCTAAGACTGACTGGAGTCAGCAACAAAAGTTAGGAGACAAGGAGAGATTTTCTTAGACGAAAATAAAAGCTGTTTGCAAGTATGTTCGTCAAAGTGATCTGGCGCAAGAAAGAAGAAAAAATTCAAAAACAAAAACTGTTGTGCGGTTTTCTAAGGGTATACTGAATGCGTAGCTGTGTTCATCTGTTTTGCAGCACTTAGTCCGCTCTGTGGACCGTCCCGAACTCGGACAAGAAAAGGCGATGATGGTAGCGAAAAGCCACTTTCCGGTATAGCGAAAAGTTTCGAATGGTGGTTTCGAAAAGTTTCGAAAGTTTCGAAGTTTCGTGAATGGTGTTCCGCATGCTTTCGTCAAGAGAGAGAGAGAGAAGCTCTCTAATGAAAAAAAAAGGTAATTAAGACGGCGTTTAACCGCTGGCATGCTACTCTGCGGGGAAGGGAATTGGGAGATAAAGGCGGAAGGAGAGTGGTGCGGAAAAAGTGAAATAAAAGTAAATGAAAGAAATAAAAAGGTGAGAAGATAAAACACAGCCCTTAAACGCTTACTAAGATGTCTCAGTGAGTAATGATGTTCCATATGAAATGATGAAGTGCATAGTCAGACATATGGGCTAACAAAGTTCAGTGCGTGAAGAAAATATGAGGATAACATGCAAGGTGAAAATAGAGCTTGTCAAGGTGTCTAATGTCCTTTAAATACGTAAACAAAAAGTTCATTGCGCTCGTCGCCTGTATTAAAGCGCAGCCTAGTCTCACTGTAGTTTTCAAACAGCCTTCCAGCTCGGGCGAGTTGCTGGCGATTAATGCTTCCGAGATCGCACCAGGACAATTCACAAGAATCAAAATGAGAACTGTATTATTGATTTAGAAGGTAGTGACAAAAAGTTAAAAAGAACGACTGCAAGGGAACCTCCTGTACAGAATAATCACGGAAAGAATTAAACAAAGCGCATCACAATAAAGCGGCGCAGAGATCAGCTCAATCCAATTTTTCTCTACGAAAAAATCGATTCTGCAGCTCTGGCCGGCCGTGCTGGTGCTCGTTCGGCATCAAGAGACGCATTTATTGCTGACGAAATCGGATTTAAAGCTGGAACATTTTTCTTCCCACCATAGCTTTCAGACCCGTGACGTCAACACCTTGAAGGATTTCGTGATCTCCGCTTGGGAGCGAACGATGGCGCATCCTGGCGTCCGGAATCTGCGCGAAGAAGATATATCTTGGCGTCGCCTTAGCTGGCTAGAGAAAACAGCTGACGGTGGCGATGCTCGTATTTATTTTTTCAGTTTTAAATGTTATAAGCGCTTCTTTTTTTTTTCGTGAAAGCAGCGTCTTTGTCATTAGAACCGGTAAGTTATCGACACGGGTCGACTTTAAATTAACCTCATCGCCCGTTAAACAAGCTAAGGGCTAGCGATACAGAGAAAAAGAAACACGTGGGAGAGCTGATTGAAAAGCAACGTTAATTAAGGCGGTTAAGGTTTATTTATTGACCTGCGTTAATTAAACTAAGTTTTAAAGGCTGTTACTGCCACCCTTTGGGAACGAGTGCATAATTACTGCGAAAGCGGAGCGGCTGTACCTCGCCCATGATTCGATGTCCTTTGAAGTTAAGCCTCCGACCCAAGCGAAGGTCCACCCAATGCCACCCTCGACCCACCTTCTTACCCAGGAAAAATTCTCTTGTGTGTGTGAAGCCTCGTCTTAGAGTAAAAACAGTCACAATAGTCAAAGCATCAAGTGACCATCGATGGTAACTGTGTCCGATATCGCAAAATTGTAGCATTAGATGTTTGCAAGCTCAGCTTTCTTGGAGGAAAATTTTTGAATATTGAAATATTGTACGGTACTGTTATGAAAATATTGAACGCAATGGTCTATTCTTCTGATGTATAGCAAATTCTTTCGTTTAATGTTTTAAACTTTTTCCATCGCTCGCATGGAGCATTTAAGACTGCCATAAAAAACCAATGCGGAGCGTTTTTCACGTTAGCAAAAAGCTAATAAAAAAAAGCTAGCCTAACGAAGGGACATCTGCGGATATATTGGCTGCTGTAGTGAAATCTTACAATACATGAAGAAATTGCGTTGATAAGTCATTTCCCGTTGAAAAATACTTTTATCATGAATTGCTGGGTTTGATCGTCCTGTAACTTTTTTTTTCAGTTTCACTTCAATAAGCATCAGTTGTTACTAACCGCTATTTTGTTTTTCTTTCCCCTATTTTGTACATGGTGTCGTTCCACTATTCGATAAACCCTTCTTAACAGGAAAAAAAAAAAGAGAGACAAGAGATGTTTTCTTGAAAGCAGCCGGTTTCCCTCTGGCTTGCTCAATTCTTCCCAAACTTGTTTCAAAGCTTCAATGTTTATGCGGAAATAATTACAAACGTTATATTTATAAAATATGTGACAAAAAGAGGTCCCAAAGTTTGGCACTGTAATGGGACCTCTATGTACAAACGCAAAAAAGAACAAATAGAACAAAAAGAACAAATAAAAGAACAAATAGAACCAACAAAAATGCACAAAATGTTCAGCTGAACATTCCTTAACTTTGTGCGTACCGTAATCTTCAACAGCGCTGGACGATTTATCGTCTGACGTCCGCTTGACCGATTAGTTTTGTAAACGGTTAATCGACTGCCGTGACGTGAACGAAATGGTTCTCTAAGCGGCATCTCCTTGAAATTCTGCACCCACTACTCTGATGGCTTTTTCTCCTCTCTAGTTATCCAACCTCTGCTGCGGAACTTTATCGAGCGCATCGAATGTCTGGAAAACGCAGTGACGAAAACAGCCAGTCCGTAGCGCGAAACGAGAAAGGCAGACGACCGTTTCGCAAACTTGCCTTCGCAGACACCGTCTTATCGGCGGGTGGTGAAGTCAGAAAACGCACTACACGCGAGCAAAGCTTAAATATACAACTTACAAGCGCCTCAGAGCCGAAGTGAAATGCTACATCGGTGTTAGGTTGTTGTCCTTAAGCAGAATGGATGTCTTTGCTTTGCCGTTCATCTTGCCTTGCACTGTCGGCAGTTGCACTGCAAATCTGTGCTTTAGTGCCACACTGTTTAACTCTGGAAAGAGAAAAGAAGCTCAATGTGTCTTCTTAGAGCCTGTGCCAATATCCCTGCAGGCATACACCGGTGTTCGTAGCTGTGATCGTCTATGGGGAAAGGATACGGAATTATTTTAGTTTTTCCGTAAGAGGACAAAAATAAGAAGATATTTTGCTGCCAATCTGAGCAAAGGGGTACCGTCAAATAGTGGCGGCCACTATGTTTTCATGCGTTGAATATAAAATAATTAATCCTAAGTTTTAAATAGTCGGCTATGTTAAAATACAGCTCACTAAAACAGGAGTTGGCAACAACAGCCTGTGGTCCACAGGGTACTGTATTATTCTGCCAGCCAACCACAGGAGTGAACGAAATGAAAATTTTAGTATACGGCACTCGGTTAACCAAGTTGGAGGCAACAAAATTCTCGCGTTTATAATTTTGTATCGTTATTAGCCATTTTTTAAGATTATACAAGAAAAGTTTTAACAACGGTCGATTTTATTGTCGCTGAGTAACAGCGTGCAGTAGTCATGAATGTTAGCGGAGCGTCTCTGGGGTCTTAAGTTGTACCCGACCACAGTTACTCATTTTCAAGTTTGCGATGAGGCGCGTTCAGTTTTTTTTTTTTCACAAATCAAAATAACTTTATTTTTCGTCCATCTGCACATAAATGTGTACAGCACATTATCTAGTCTGGTCGTGTGGTGAACCCCGTAGCGACCATCACCGACAAGCCTGTCACGTTCAGTGAGGCACAATGTCCTCTCTCTCCGCGCATTAAATCACAACGAAACTTACGTCGATTGCCGCGCTGACCGCTACAGGGTGCCAGCCGTAACAGCTAACCCCACTTCCTTATCAAGAAGTGGTACCCTGTACTTACGCCCCTATCCCGAATTGGCCTAGATCCTCCGCGGGCCGGGGAACGACGGGTGCGTCACGGAATCGCGACGAGGGATGTGTGTGACGGATGCGGTGCAGTGGAAACACTAGAACACCTGCTCCTTCACTGTGCCGCGTTCACCGATGCTCGTCGCGATATGCTCGCGGCCTATAGGGCGCAGGGCATACTACCAGACTCCTTCAAGACGCTATTGTGGCCGCAGGGCAGTGCGCGCACTCGTGAGCGAACTTTGATGAGCCCCTGTGCATTCGTCGAACACACGGGCTTGACGTCCCGTCTGTTCTCCGTCAGGTAGTTACACGCAGTGACAGAACGCTCCGCGAGTTCTACCTTGAACGATTTATAACTGGACGCCCCACTCCAGTTGTAGCCAACACAGTGCTGTGAGCGTGTGTGATTTAATTCCTCTAAATTAACTAATCACGCGCACAACCTGGACAGATTTCTTATTGTGTAAATAGTTTGTACATATTACTTCCCCCCTATCCTCTCTTCCTGTCCCCTCACCTCTCTCATTTCATTTCTCCATTCTGCCTGCTATCCTTTATTTCCGCTGCCCCAGCTCAGGTGCTTCAGTATCGATGGCAGATGCCGGTGCTAGCAAAAATCTTTTCCTTCCTTTTTACTATTATTTTAATAAACAACCACTACCACCACCGACACATTCAATATTAGGAATGCGAAAACATTTCTTGCCTCATAGATGGCGTGACCACGAGATGTGTACACTAGCTAACGACGATAACAACCATGTTAATTAACGACAATGAGGTAAATAATTGATGAAATAAAATAGCAGGTAATTAATAATTAATAAATAGTTAGTGACAGCAATATTTAGTGGTAGTAAAGGTGACAGAATAGTGATAGTAATAGTGATATTGACGTCATCAACCAGCCACGTGATGAGACCCAACTAGTCACGTGATAGGAACATGTCTAAACAAGAAGTTGTCGACGAATCCATGACGTCACAAAAGATAAAAAGAAAAAAAGACCTCCAGACAATAAGTTGCGTTGCTCCCCGTCAGTTCCTTCTTGGTTGCCGAAGCGTGCGGTACTCTAAATGCTTTCGCACTTCCGTACGTAAGGAGGCATAAGTGCATCTCTTGAATTTTTTATTATTATTATTTACGTTTACGGCAGTCCGAAGAATGAGCAGAAGAATAGAATGAGACGAGAATAAAGCAGCCAAAATAACGAACAAAAACAAAGTATTTAGTCTGGGACAAGCGACGTGTATGAGGTGCGCAGTATGGAATATCCGAATGTACTGGCTCATACCGTAATTGCTGTATCTTACCAGTACTCCCCTACGGGGCAGAAACGTGGAGGCCAACTAAAATGGTTCAGCTCAAGTTAAGGACAACGCAGTGAGCCATGGAGAGAAAAATTATAGGTGTAACGTTGAGAGACCGGAAGCGGGCAGAGTGGGTAAGGGAACAAACGCGTGTTAATGACATCCTAGTCGAAATCAAGAGGAAGAAATGGGCCTGGATTCCAAGAGAAGGCAAGCTTAGCAGGGGGCAGCAGAAGGTTAGGTGGCCGGATGATATTAGGAAGTTTGCAAGCATAAGGTGGGCGCAGCTGCCAAAGGACAGGGTTAATTGGAGAGACATGGGAAAGGTCTTTGCCCTGCAGTGGGCGTAGTCAGGCTGAAAATGATGATGATGACCGTATTGCTCGGGTAATGAGCACACCACTTACTTTAGCTGTCAAAAAGTAATTTTTTTCCCTGGCGTAATCATTACACCCCTTTCTTTTTACCCGCAGTCTACTGATGATAGCGAATTATAACAGGTGGCCCCTTCTGAACGGCGTAACAAGTACTCAGTACTATAAAACACCATCTGTTGAATGATTAGCCTAATATCCCTAATCCTATTGCACGAAAAGCCCATGATAATATTATGCGAGAAATCCGATAGCCAACTGAAGCCATGCAGGGTCGTGACAAAGGGTCCTTCTGTTCCAAACTGCCCCCGGCCATGAAGGGCGTTTGTACTTGATGTGTCATATTCCACTGCTCTCTGGAGAATTCAGAAAAAATCCCCACCCGTGTCTGCCGAGGCCGCACACCGCGTCAAAACCTGCCGAAATCGTCAACAACAAAGGAAGTCCCTGCCAAGATGAGCTGGACTACATTGATTAAACCAAGTCAGTTAATCCACCGATGATCAATTGATGGATCAACTGACTTGGTTCTATCGAAGTAGTTGACCTCACCTTGGCAGGAACTTCCTTTGCCGTTGACGATTTCGGCAAGTTTTGGCGCGGAGTGCGGTTTCGCGGTGATCAACTGCCACGATGGCTCAGGTACGTGGTTACGGCGCTCGGCTGCTGACCCGAAAGACGCGGGTTCGATCCCTGCCGCAGCGGTCGAATTTCGATGGAGGCGAAATTCTAGAGGCCCGGGTTCTGTGCGATGTCAGTGCACGTTAAAGAACCCGAGGTGGTCGCAATTTCCGCAGCCCTTCACTCTGGCGTCCCTCATAGACTGAGCCGCTTTGGAACCCCTCTAAACCATACACCATCCACCGATGAGTTCATTTCAACATTACCGGAATCCCCTATTCAAATGCGGGATGCCACGGGTGCTTGATAATAATTTCATAACTTCGACAAGTCTATTGCATCCGTTCCGCCGATGCGGAAGCTCACCCCACCGGTTTTGCACCGAAATTCGCATTCGTTACAAGCAGTGCAACGACGGAGGCTGGTTAGTTTAACAGGATTCAAAGGCACGTGCTTCATAACGTCGTTTTACAGTGTGTTGAACTTCTGTTCCTGAAACACATTTGTTACTCAAGCATTTTAACGCGACAGCGTTAATGGCCCCGTGTCGCAGAAAAGCGGGTGTTGTCATTGAGGTCGGCGGCGTTGGCAGTGAGCGAAAAATCACGGAAGCATTGCTAAATAAAAACGAGAAGCAAATTGGTCGAGTTGGTGAATCGAACCAGAGCCTTCGGAGTGCGAGACAAGCACACTAACCACTCCGCCACGCCAGCTTCTTCTTTTCTTTATTGCATGGAAATACTGCCGAAAAGAAAAATCTAAGCACGCTTACGCCTCAGAACACCAGGCCACCTTACACCTGCATGAACCCTCCTTCCAAAACATCAAAAGTCTGGGAGGCACACACATGCATCCAGTTAGGGGAGCCAGCTAGGCGGCTCTTGCAGGGCAGCATATACACCCCGCACCACAGCGCATTGTTCACGAAACAAAGATGTCGACGACCGTAGTGATTCGGCGTGACGGTTCATCATGCGGCTCTTCCAGACTAAATCGTCCACTCCGCGCCACGCCAGCGCGATGGTTTAGAATGAACAAAGGCGCGTCTAGCGAATACGGCGTTGTCTTGAAGGGTGCTATAGAGACATGTTCTGTGGTGTATATTAGTAATTATGAGCATGTAAATTACAGAAGTCGCAGTTAAGCGAGTAATCAAGTACGTTTCCGCTACTTTTCCTGTTCGCTTGGCCCGAGTGTAGCGTCATCAGGCGGCGCCCACTAAAACCACTCTCCTCCGCCGCCTGATGACGCTACGTTCGCGCCAAGCGAAAAGGAAAAGTAGCGGAAACGTACTTGATTACTCGCTTAACTGCGACTTCTGTAATTTACATGCTCATAATTACTAATATACACCACAGTACATGTCTTTAAAGCATCCTTCTAAGACAACACCGTATTCGCTAGACGCGTCTTTGTTTATTCCAAACCATCTACCTGGCGTGGCGCGGAGTCAACTGTTTAGTCTCTGGAAGAGCCGCATGATGGACCGTCACGCCGAATCACCATGGTAATCGAAACCTCCACTAAAACCACTCCCTCTTCCTCCTTCTTCTCGGCTCTTTCTCCCTTTCTCTCAGTCCCTCCTTTATCCCTTCCCTTACGGCGCGGTTCAGGTATCCGCTGAGATGTGAGACATACTGCGCCGTTTTCTTTCCCCAATAATATTAATAATTAATAATCATTGTTTTTTTGGGGAAAGGAAATGGCGCAGTATCTGTCTCATATATCGTTGGACACCTGAACCGCGCCGTAAGGGAAGGGATAAGGGAGGGAGTGAAAGAAGAAAGGAAGAAATGGGTCCCGTAGTGGAGGGCTCCGGAATAATTTCGACCACCTGGGGATCTTTAACGTGCACTGACATCGCACAGCACACGGGTGCCTTAGCCTTTTTCCTCCATAAAAACGCAGCCGCCGCGGTCGGGTTCGAACCCGGGAACTCCGGATCAGTAGTCGAGCGCCCTACTTTCCCCAATTATATAATTAAAATTTATAATTGCCAAAATTGAATTTGCAACTTTTCCACCTCCTCGCAATTTACGCCCCTGCCCCGACAGATAGCACGCGACGGCAGCGCCTCCCGCTCGTCCCGTTCGGGCGCACTGAGGCCGTGCGGGCACGCAGGAATCACGCGGTGAGCGGCGAACAACGCAGCGCACATCCAAAGCGCGTTCATTATGAAGCTTGCGGCTTGCGGCTTCGGCGCGGAAGCTATGCTGGCGTTCTTGGCATCGGGTTTGTCGAGAACGATGTGCCGACGAGCTACGACTGCAACTTGAGTCCCGCGCCATCCGGCAAGGCGCCTGGCAGCGCTTCTACGTAGCATGAGGTTCACGCGGCACCTTCTGCATATGTGGGAATTAACCCAGTACGCTATCGCGTCATACCCTCAAGGCAGAGCTTGAGTGTCCCCTCAAATTTTTGTTGCAGCAATGCTGCAGGTTGTTGTTTTTGAACACATACTGCTTCGCCATGGTGCTTCGAGGTCTCGTTACGGACAGGGGAAGGGCATTTACAATCAAACTGACGCTATGCGTTTTGGTTCTGTACTGTAATCCGCGTCACAAGTGGGTTCATAGAGCGCTTGAACATTACTCTTTCCGACACGCGTATAATGACCGCTGACATCATCCCGTCCTTTGCAGTCTTCATCTACAGTGCTGTGATGCTAAAAGAAACGCACATGACATCGTTGAGCAACCAACAAACCGCATCTTACTTTTATCAAAAAAAAAATAAATGGCGAAAAATTGACAGACGAAAAAAAAATTGCAGTGGCTGAGCTCGGCTATGCCAGGATATACGTAGCGAGAGGTACGTTTCCCTGGCTGAGCTTGTTGTGGTCAGTGTATGTTTAGCAGAGAGACATTGGGCAAACACATCTTTTATTCATTTTGCTTGACACAAACGAAGACTGCCCGATGATATGTCAAGTAGCATGGTAAATTGATAAATTTGTTTTTAGGGAAAGGAAATGGCGCAGTATCTGTCTCACAGATCAGTAGAAACCTGAACCGCGCCGTAAGGGAAGGGACAAAAGAGGGAGTGAAAGAAGAAAGGAAGATAGTTTTTCCGTAGTGGAGGGCTCCGGAATAATTTCGACCACCTGGAGATCTTTAACGTGCACTGACATCGCACAGCACACGGGTGCCTTAGCGTTTCGCCTCCATCGCCGTGGTCGGGTTCGAACCCGTGAGGGTGTGGTGTGGTGGCGGATATGTGTAGCATGATTTCATTGTATCTGATTAGTCTGTCCCGCGCGCAATCCCTCTCGACAGTTTGGCCTGCTCGATTGCCGTACGCTCGAGCAATAGAGTGCGCCTCCGCGTTTCCGGGGTTGCCTGCGTGTGCTGCCACCCAAACTAGTTGAATTGGTCTGGGGTCGTGTGGGCTTCATTACAAGAATTTTGTAGGCGGCAGAATGGATCTGTCCCTTTGAAAAATTCCTGATTGCGGTTTTGGAGTCGCTCATTGTGAGTGTGGCAGTGGAAGATGCTATGGCCAGTGCTATGGCCGCCTCTTCCGCTTCGAGGGAGGCGGTTGCCCTAATCGAGCCCGAAGCCTTGTGTTTGAGGTCGTGTGACACCACACTTACGGCGTAGGCTGGGTTGCATGGATATTCTTCCGCGTCTACGTAGACGGCGTCTTAGTTGTCCGCGTGTTTTTTATGCAGGGCTTTTGCGCGTGCTCGCATCTTTGCCGGATGTGGGTTGAATGTACATTCTTGGGTAGTAGGTGGACGATTAGCTTTTACTTGATTTGTTCAGGAATGCTGTGGGTGTTGTTCGGAGGGGGACCCGTTGGCTGAATCTTTAATGCGGCTAGAATGTGTCTGCCCGTGTTTGTGGAGGATAGTATGTCCAACTGTGCTCTGCGGTGGGCTTCAGTCAGTTCTTGTAGAGACAAGGGACCTCGAACAAAAGACTGCCACAAAAAACCAATCGGGAACGCTTTTGAACAATTGGTTATTGGGGAAAGGAAATGGCGCAGTATCTGTCTCTCATATCGGCTGACTCCTGAACAGCGCCGTAAGGGAAGGGATAAAGGAGGGAGTGAAACAAGAAAGAGAGAAAGAGGTGCCGTAGTGGAGGACTCCAGAGCAATTTCGACCACCTGGTGGTATTTAACGTGCACTGACATCGCATAGCACACGGGCGCCTTAGCGTTTCGCCTCCATCGAAACGCAGCCGCCGCGGTCGGGTTCGAACCCGGGAACTCCGGATCAGTAGCCGAGTGTGCTAACCACTGACGCGCGGTGTGGGGGATAGAGCGGCGTGCGGCGACGAAGAGCGCGGCGCACCTGTGAGGTCTCTCTGGCTACCATGGTATCGGCGCATGCGCACAACTTCTCATCCGCGTGTCGTCACGCGTGGCACCGACGGTGGAGCGGGCACGCGGCTACAGCGAAGCGCACGCCGCACCCTGCTCCTCTCCGGTAGCCATGGTAACGGCGCATGCGCACAACTTTCCTCTCCCGGCTACTGCGAAATGCTCGACTGGTAGCCCAGTGTAGCTCTCGCTACAAAAGCTACACGCACAACCTTGACGAGGCTCCGGCCCCCTAGGAATCAATGACAGGGTATTAATTCAACATTTCTTCTTTTAATTGCTACGGAGAGTATATAAAATGATTAATAAATGCTGGTTCGCAGTGGAAACAAAAAAAATGGAGGGGGCATAATAATAATAATTGTTTTTTTTTGGGGAAAGGAAATGGCGCAGTATCTGTCTCGCGTATCTCGGCGGACACCTGAACCGCACCGTAAGGGAAGGGGTAAAGGAGGGACTGAAAGCCCCTTCCCTTAAGTTTCGTTTTGAGGGTACGACGCGAGAGCGTCCATGGGTTAATGCCCATATATGCGGAATTGGTCATTCTCAACTCTGCATTCATAGATTCATGGGCGCCCTCATACAAATCGTGGCGCAGTAGTGCAGCGGTTAATTGGTGCATCACTGACCTGCGATGACAGGTGCTGCCACCAGTCGGGCCTGTGCGACCCAGGTTGCTCTTCCCGAGCCACCAATTATTAATTTAACTGCCATCTACCATGGTGGTCAATTTGCTCACAATCAGGTGGGCAGGTTGTAATGGCGCCACAAGGTCACGTGACGTAGATGGCCTACCTAGGTTGGTTCTCCGGGGATTTTTCACTCACACCGCCGACGCCAATACGCCGGATTTTCTGCAGAACGGGGACGTTAATGCTGCCGCGATAAAGTAACAACGCTCGTCCACGCAAGAACACTAGGTTAGTGTACTGCTGAGCATCAGCGACGCAGTCGATCGAAATGACAACCTACAAAGCGCAGAGGCCCGCCGCGGTGGCTCAGTTGTTAGGGCGCTCGACTACTGATCCGGAGTTCCCGGGTTCGAACCCGACCACGGCGGCTGCGTTTTTATGGAGGAAAAACGCTAAGGCACCCGTGTGCTGTGCGATGTCAGTGCACGTTAAAGATCGCCAGGTGGTCGAAATTGTTGTTGTTGTTGTTGTTAGCCTATCAAAAGATGGCACATATCCACACTGGGGGATCGGCCAAGAATCGGGTGGCTATTCACCTGAACGCAGTTAACAAAAAGGAAAAGCACGTGGGAGCGCAACACCGGTGAATTTTTCCTCGTGAACAGAAAAGGGCACCTCTTCTTCCTTTCTTCTTTCACTCCCTCCTTTATCCCTTCCCTTACGGCGCGGTTCAGGTGTCCAACGATATATGAGACAGATACTGCGGCATTTCATTTCCCCAAAAACCAATTATTATTATTATTATTCAAAGCGTAGAATCCGGCGGCTCGCCTAGTTGCAGTGCGGGCAAAATCTGGGTGACGGTGATTTTGTGGGACGGCTCAGTTCTTGTCACCCTAGTTGCCCCTGGCAACTAGGAACGTGAAAGAATGCAACGTGTCCGCCAAAACACTGCATAGAAACTCACGAAACATCTGCGTCGACAAGAGTACTTCGAGCTGCCGCGCGTGTTGTGAATTGTTTCCACGGTGTATGCACCCCTAAACAGCTGTCGCGGAAATTCGCAATACAGGGTGGTAATCGCGCTGTCAATTTAGCAACTGTAACGTTGTCTCCCCGTGCACAACGAACTGGAGGTATCCCTGAGTTCGATAAGTGATTTACTGGGATAACAGTAGTGGCGTCATTTCACAGAACGCTGGCGTCAGCGTTTGTACACAGCCTTAGAGAAGGTGGAGAGGAGGAAATAATTTTGAGGCGGGAAAGAATAGCAGAAAATGCGCGGAGAGGGGTATGCGGATAGGAGGGCGCGGTGACCAGGCCGCCAGCTGCATGAGTTTTGCAAAGCTTGCCGCTGAATAATACTCGGCTGCTCGACACAACCGTAATAACACTCCTATCGCAGACTCCACCGCCTGTAAATCGCCTGAAAATGTTTAGTGCCCTAGCACTAAAACCCCTAATCTCAGATTTCGCCGATGTTTGTTTCTCCGAAGCCTCTTCCTAAGTGGCTCCCCTAGGTGGCAGTTGGGCCACCTTGGTCACCTAACCCTTGGGATGCCATCACAACCTGCTCGCCGGACTGTGAACAAACTGGCCACCGGGGCAGTTCAATTAATGATTGGCCACGAGAGGTTGCTCGCAAGGAGCAACCTGGGAGAGGTCTCTGCCCTCTAGACTGCGTTCTCATGCTGGTGATGATGATGATGATGATGATGGAACAGAGAACTCTATTTCTGATGGAAACATTTTCTTTTAAGCTTAGTTGCTGCGGGAAGCCTTTATCTCAAAGGTTCTTACGGCAGATGCTGAAACATGCGGATGGTTCGTCCAGCATCGCTGCAATGAATCGCGGAAGACGCTGCGACCCATTTTACGCTATTACTTTGCTTAGTGTCGATGGGAAAAAAGCAACGGCCCTAATTAAACCTCCTTGGCGTAGCGCTGGCATGTATGTAACCGCAGCCACTTTAAGCAACTGAGTAATTCATTACCAGTACGACGTTTAAGGTGAAAGCGCTCACAACAAAAGAGTTTCCATTAAGAGTTCGCGTAGCACAAATTCCTTAGGCACCCGGAAATTTATGGCTCCGAATACCGCACGCTGATACAAGGTGATAATCGTTGTTTTGAGCGCGCACCACGCGTAAGCATCGACGAATTGCGCCTTGAGTAAACAGTAACGGTTTTTGCTCATGTTGAGCCAATTAACGGTCTTGAGGGCCAGAGCTCAGAGCTTCAAAATTACACGGTTAGAGAGGGGAAGACGAACGCGCTAACTGCAACAATCTAACTGTCCAACTGTGCTGTCAAAGGGCATGCCATTAGGCAGGTGTGTCAGCTTCTTCACTAGCATACGATTGAAACCGGGAGATATTTGTGTTAACTTCTCGATGCCTTTACTTTCCTCTCAAAGTTATTTTCTTTCTGATTAATTCTTAAAATTTAGTTATTCTACTCGCACCGCTTTGTTTCCTTGATTCTCATTCAGATTTCCTCAAGCTCTCTCAAAATTCGCGATTTTCTTTTTCTCTCAGAGTCCTCTCAATTTAGGAGCCGCTTGAGATAAACCTGAAAGATTTTTTTCCTGTTTGGACCTGCACCAAACCCTGGCCAATCCCTCACCGTGGGTATGTGCCATCGTATTTGAGGCAACAACAACAACAATCTGTATAGAAAGTATAGCGTTCCGCTCATCTTATTCGCGTGCACGTACGGACGTGAACAGGCTAACCTGCAGCGACTTTTAGCGATGGCCATAAACTACCGGGGCCGCCCTACAGTTACGCCAACATATGAAATCCCAAAGGCACTCTGGCTTCATAGTGCAGACTAGCAAGCCTGTACCATTATAGTCAGTGTTGGGCGAGCAGAGGAGATACATCCAGTGCTGTTGTGCTGGTGTTTACATAGTTCAAGGTTCACGTTCTCGTAGCTGCACGTGTAGCTACCGGTAGTATCCGGCCACAAGTCTATCATTTCAGGCTAGCTTGTCCGTGACTGCGTAAACACTCGTTTATGAAGGCTCTGTTCGTTGCCGCAAAATCGCATTACCCTCAGCATGCATACACGTACAACTCCGCCGTATCAGCTAGATGGCGCACTGGACACAGAGTCTGTGTAGGTGTCGCTAAGCTGGTTAGATAGACGCGAAGGCTTCTTAGTTGTTTATAATGATGAAAAACAGCGCGAACTGGACTAAACACAGAGCCATACGTGCTGTTGAAGCGGAAGCTGAATGTATTGAAGGAAACGGCCGTTAACAGCGTACATCATAAACGTGTTCAATCTGTGTTTCGTCGAACTTGCGCTGGTTTTCAGTGTAATGAATTTGCAGCAGCTTGCCCAAGCTTCTGCTCTAGTGCAGTTAATTTTTACTTTCCGCCTGGTCTCAACAGGGTGCGCGCAGTGACTTCTGCGCAAGCTATATATGAACACACTTCACACGCCACTGTCACAGTGTTGACTCCGTTACCCTTAAGGACCAGCGGCTACCTTGCCTTCGCCTTACATGTCTTGCCCAAGCCCATTTCTTCCGCTTGTTTTCGACTATAAGGAAGAAACGGGCTTCTGCAGAGGATGTCATCAATCGATTTTTGTGTCTTCACCCACTCTGCCCTCTTCCTGTCTCTTAACATTAAGAATCACCCCAATAGCACTCTTGGGGCTCAATATAAAAATTATCCAGTGTAAAATTTGCCGGCGTATTGCACAAAAATATCAAATGCCTAACCGAAGTATTTAAATGTGAAATCAAAAATCGCCCATCATTTTCTTTACCCCCGTCCGTTGCGCCAATTATTTTTCTTTCCATAGCTCGCTGCGTTGTCCTTAAGTTGAACCCTTTTCGTTGGCCTCCATGTTTCTGCCCCGTAGGTGAGTACCGGTAATGTACAGCTGCTGTACACTTTTCTCTTGAGGGATATTGGCGAACTGCCATTCATAATATGAGAGAACCTGCCATATTGCGCTGCACCACATTCTTAAACTTCAAATTGCTTTCCTCTCATGATCCGGATAAGCGGTCACTACCTGCCCTAAGTAGACGTATTCCCTGAACACTTCCAGCACATCGCTACCAATTGCAAACTGCTGTTCTCTTGCGAGACTGTGGTCAAAATTTCTGGAGCCCTAAACTACGGCGTCCCTCATAGCTTGTATCGCTTTGGGACTTTAAACCCAATAAAGCCAAACCATTAGGCTACTCCGTCATACCCTTAAGGCGGAGCTTGTGTGTCCGCTCCTTTTTCTTTTTTTGAAGTGACGCAAATGTGTCTACAACGAATGCAGCGATTGATAGGCCTCGCATGTTTTCATTTCGAAATGAAACTTTTCATTTCGAGGAGTTGATGAGAGCCCGCCAGCTCTGTCGATGGCAGTGCGCAGCTTCGGATGATCCCGGCACGGCAGTCCTCGAATGCTGCGTTCCTGTCGACCGGTGCCCGTCACATGAAGCCGTACAGCTCTGAAATGAAGGCATGAACAGTTAAACGCAGTAGAGCAAGGCAACACGTATCAGCGGTCAAAGAAGAAATGTCACTTGCGCGCTTACCATCCATGTCGTGGCTGCGACCTGCGAGGGGAAAAAAGAAAATCAATGTTGAGCACCATGACGCTCAGGCATTTCAACAACTGCTATGTGTAATCATTACTTTTCCCAATCTGCATTTGAATAACAGCACGCACAAATGCATTGCGTTGTAGACTGTCCACTTAGCTTGCAATCGTGTCTACCAATGCATCCACCATCTACCTCACAAACTACGCTGAAAGGAACTGCATTTTGACTACGTCCATAGTAAAACGCGAACTGCTGCTCAACGTTTCAGCGCAAAATTTCCCTAGCCAACTGCACTGCTATGTACAGTTCGCGCTGAAACGCTCAAATGCAGTTCACTGTGAAACGCAGTTTGCACCGAAATGAAGTTTGCGTTGAAACGAAGTCTATTTGCTGGGCTCGTAGCAAATGCACTTCGTTTCAAGGCGAGTTCTTATGCCCGTGCACCTGAGGGCACATGCGCCGGGAAGCTCGTTTTTGCCTTGTCGCGTAAGAGACCCCAGAGGCGAAGACGCTCAGAAAATCTTGGCGACATGCTGCTCAGATGTATTAGGGAGTTCGTCGAACGCTGTTAGAAGGTCCTGTTCTCGATCTCGGCTTTCACGTTTACTTAGTATCGGGGTTTTGCTGCAGTCAAGTGGAATGAGGCATTGCAGACGGCATAAAGTAACGGGGTTCACTTTTGCTCCAAAAAGGGGGGTTGACTACTGCTCAGATACACCCTAAACAGAAGAGTATGAAGAGAGTAAGCTGTCTTCTAGCGGACTCTCTTTCATAAAATAGAGTGCTCTAGACGACAGCTTACTCCCTTTTCACTGCCGTATAGGCCTATCCGTGTTTAGAGTGCACGAACACTACGCAAGGGGTTCGTGGTGCAAGAGGCGGGTTATTCTCTCGCTGGAAACCAGTAACCAGTGCTAATATAACTAAACGTGAACAGAAACAGCCTTCCTCGACGAGCTCTAATCGAGTTTTAAAGCGAGAGCTGTTCCTAGGTCGCTCCATCCGGTTTAGTCACGTGATGCGTCACGTGACACATGCGTGACGTCACGTTTAGTGGGAGAATAGTTCTGCAGGGTGATAATGAGCAGACAGTTGACACAACGGTCACGGAATTGCCTTTCGTGTTGTCCGAAGGAAAGCAATACCAACAGCAGCGGCACCAGCGAAAACAGCCCTCGTTAAGTTCTGCGCCTTAACCCAGCAATGGTAAGCCCTGGCATTTTTTTTTAAAGGCGAAAGCCTTTAATGGCTCATACTCGCGCGGCCGGTGTGACGCCGCCTTCCATGAATAACGCGGCAGCTAATCAGGACAGCAGAAAATGAATGGTAGCATCAGATAGAGGGGACAAAATGTAACCCCCCCCCCCCCCGCCAAGTTTGATGTGTGTAGAGTGATTAGTTAATTATAGCCAATTATACCGAAAACTAAAAGAAAACACTCAAATACGTCAATATAGCGACGGGAGAGGGAGAGTTAAAAGCCTTCTCAGCGTAACTGCAAGCTTTACTCGTTTTATGTCTTTTTTTTTAAATAAAAGTACAGCTTGGATTAGAAGAGCCCTCGGGATCATTGCCGCCTGCCAGCAGAACAAAATGCAGCTTCGATACGGAGGTGGGGCTCAGGAGGACGCTAAGCAGTCAATGCTGCATATGCTATGTTCAAAACGACGAGAGTGAAAACTGCTAGTACTAATTCACTGCAATGAAATACTGAACGGCTTCATGTGGTTGTCTCACTAAAATTTCAGGATAGTGTCCGAACGACTTCCGCTAATGTGAGGATTAAGTTGAACCGCATCGATGGATTACCGCGTTTTAATGACGAACAGCGTATACACTCTAAAAATAATGAATTAAAAAAGAGAGTAAGCTCTCCTCTAGCGCATTCCCTTTCATGAAATAAAGAGCGCTAGAGCACAGCTTACTCTCTTTTCTCCTTCCTCTATACTCCCATATAAGCGTATTCGTGTTTACAGTGTGTTGTCAGTGAAATCGAAGCTTTTATAAGCTAGAAGGGGCTAGAGGGACGGTGAGAATAAACAGACATCATTAGCATACCGTGTACCGTGTTACCGTTACCGGAGCACCGGGAGCCCGCCCACCTCCAAGGCGCATGCGCAGGTCGCCTCGATGGCGCCAGATGGCGCCAGGTACCCGGCAGCTACACGCACGCCTGGCGCATCGGGACCAATCATGGCGTGCTCACCTGTCGTGAACGGGATCCCGGTACTCGGGTAACGGTAACACGGTGCACGGTATGCTAAAGATGTCTAATATAAGTTGCCCGGTATCGACTGGGTACCGCGTTCTAATCACAAGGAGACCACTGTCACCGAGGATGGAGCTTTTATACGCGAGAAAAAGACAAAAAACAATTAAATGCAACTGTCGCCGCCACCGGCCGATTTTGGAACTAAGATATATGCGTCGACACCGATTTCATCGCGGATCCCAGAGGCTACGCTATAGCGCCATTCGCTTCAAAACGGTGGCAACCAGTCCTTTTCGGTAAGGACGAATTAGAATCGACTGGAAAGATTTTTAAATCCAATTTCCTCGCCGATAAATAAGTATTTCGCTGCCGGAAAAACGTCAACCTAGCAAGAAAGAATCAGAGAATCAACATTTACTGAGAACATGAACTGGATGGACTTGTTTTCATCGTTCCACGCAAATATGTCATATAGGCATATCAGCCACCAGCAGTTTTGGCACGAAAGCTCCGACGACGAGAGGAGCGATTTTCTTTTTAAATGTGGAAATTTGTAGCTAAGCTGCAATGTCATTCTCTTAAACAGTGATTATGGAGTCCTTTTAGGTCTTTAAGTCATCACTTTAAAATCTCGAGGTGGGGAAAAGAAAGTTACATTTACAATTCAAATTTTATTAGGAATAAATGCGTCTCAATTTTGCTGCCGACCGAACTTAAACGTATCCATACAATGGACTGATACTAAGCACAAAAGCTACATGTAGTCCTTAGTGCCTCTTTAAAGAGGAGCGTTGCACACTGGCTACTACAGGTTCACTCAACACGAATACGCCTGTACGGGAGTAAAAAAGGGGGTAAGATGTCGTCTAGGGCACTCCCTTTTATAAAAAGGAGTGTGATAGAAGGGAGTACATTTTACTCCTTTCTGTCTAGAGTGTTCGATCCGGATATGGTAAGGAATTATGTCGCTGCCATCGTTAGCTAGGTAAGAATACTACGATAAGGGAGTTGTGAAGAACCCCATAGCGAAGACTGCAGTTTGACATACTTCCTCTAGCCTTCCCATTCTTGTGCATGTTGCTCCCATTGAAATGCGGTTGTCGCTACCAGGCAAACAAGTTGTTACCCCACCACTAAGGCACCTCAGTGAATCGATGGATTAATGCACAGCGTGTGCCTAAAACATCGATCTTGTACAGGTGTCAATGGTTTACGGTGTCCCAGTTTGCGGTAATGGCTGTATGCGGTAAACTGAGTCAGAATAGGTCTAGCTTTACCGAGGAACTTGGCTCTGCGTAAGTGCTGTTCCGGGCTAAAAGTTTCCGGTGCTTTATTCTACCGCGCCCTCCTCGACCCTTGTGTCTTGTCTCTTTCGACACTCTTGAAAAAGGAGAAGGCTATTGTACACCACATGTACACCTGCCACCATAACTTCATGAAACGCTTCTTTTTCGTTTAATACATTCAATTTCCTTGTATCCAGGACACGTTCCCTGAGATTAAATGCTGCGGTGTGTTATCTGCGCGCTCAGAATTAGGTTTCATACGTATATCTATTCAAGGCTGTTTAGAAAGACTGCGTAAAAAAATTTTTTTTGCTGATACTGCGTTCCCAACCTCTTAACGTTGTCCTGGTATCCTGCTATGCCGTAAAGATTTAGGCATTCGTTGCTGTAACGTGAAATCGATTCAGTTGTTGCTGGGGACAAATTTCATTAAGAATACGAGGACACGACATCACCGAGAACAAAGTGGCGACGTCCCAAATAACAACCATAGATCTGGTGGCCAGTGTGGAGATCTCGGATTGTTATTTGAGACGCAAGGCTCTTGAGAAAACACGACAAAATTGTTTCTCGTTATGTCGTAACGACATATTAAGTCGTAAGCCTTTCTTGGCTCATGAGTGGCGGGGACGGCAGTTGCAGACGGAAGTTGTCCGCTCGAACTGTCAATCATAAGTTGTATGGTAAATAAAACAAAAAGCAACATTTCATTAAGCAACAGTTCTTAAGAAACATATCTGTAATGAAATACACGAGCAAGCAAATAAAAACTAGAAATATAAAAATATCAAATTATAAAAATAAAAATAAAATAAACAAATAAAAGGAAGCAATAAGAAACAAAATGGCAGAAAAAAATGAAAAATGGAGGGACAAAGTAGACAGGGAAAGGCTTTCGCATTTCTGCTCGTAAGCAGACCTCAGTGCAATCCTGTAATTCTTTTCCTCTGTAGTACTGTCACTGCGAGAAGGGACAGTGTAATTCCACAGGAAATCCTTTTTGTCAATAATAAAATTTTTGTTGCTACTATAAATCTACGGACAAAAATACTACAGGAAGGCTGTTCTGACAACAAAATTTCCTGTTGTGTTTTTCTTTAGCGGGCAAGTGCACCCTACGTGATACTTATGAAGGCGCTTAAGCAAGGATACGCACTCTCGGTGAAGATGAGCATGTAGGCCATGACGCAGAGGCCGAGAAAGACGACCACCACCGCCGCGCCGCTTCCGAAGTACACCACGGCGTCCGGGATGATGGGAACCTCGCAGCTGCGCCCGCAAGCGAACAGAGAAAGACAGAAAAGGGAGAAAAGGAGGGAGAAGAAAAACAGTTCAGATTGAGTTTCATGGCCGAAAGTCATAATTCAGATTATGATCGAAGGATAATATGTTAAACGACAGGACAATTACCTAAGGAAGCATTGCTTCAAAACATAATAGCTGGGCATGCTAGCACTCCTATCATGCGCGGCGCAGCATCCCTCAATCATTTCCATATTCTGTATTTGTACATAACCCACCGCGGTGGCTCAGTGGTTAGGGCGCTCGACTACTGATCCGGAGTTCCCGGGCTCGAACCCGACCGCGGCGGCTGCGTTTTTATGGAGGAAAAACGCTAAGGCGCCCGTGTGCTGTGCGATGTCAGTGCACGTTAAAGATCCCCAGGTGGTCGAAATTATGCCGGAGCCCTCCACTACGGCACCTATTCTTCCTTTCTTCTTTCACTCCCTCCTTTATCCCTTCCCTTACGGCGCGGTTCAGGTGTCCAACGATATATGAGACAGATACTGCGCCATTTCCTTTCCCCCCCAAAACCAATTATTATTATTATTTGTACATAGTGTATATTACCCCCTACACTTATCCTTTCTTACTATCGCTTCTCCCTTTCTTTCCCTCTCCCTGTCCTTTTATTCCCGCTAGTCGCAGCTCAGGTGCTTCAGGTTTCGATGGCAGATGCCGCGGCTAGCAACATCTTTTCCTCCCATTGTTATTTTGTTAATAAATAGCCACTAACAACAACATGCTAGCACATGACATGTCTTTGCGTTAGAATAAGGCAATATCAAAATGCGATTTATTCTAGACATAATTCTAGTCTAGCATTCTTGAGGAAATAAACACTGTCAGAGCAGTTTAATATGAGTAGGTTAGGCCTGAAGTGATCACCTTCAATTCGCTTCACACTCTACACTGCTTGGTCTGGGCACTGTAGAGTATGACCGTGCGCTCATGAACCGGGAAATTTGTATTTCGCTGCGCACTGGAACTGAGCAGCACTGAGCGAATTCGCAGCTCCGTTACGCCGAAACGATCACGACTACGCGTAAAAGCCAACATAACCATGCAGTTGAGCTCGAAGTTACCAGGGGGCCGCCGCAGTGGACCAGTGGTTATGGCGCTCGATCGGCTGCTGACCCGAAATACGCGGGTTCGATCCCGGCCACGACGGTCGCATAAGGTAATAAAGTGAAGTGAAGTGAAGACCCGTGTACACTGCCATGTCACCGCACGTGAAAGAACCACAGGCAGTCGAAATTATCCGCAGCCTTCCGCTGCGGCGTCCCTCATAGTATGAGTCGCTTTGAGACGCTAAACCCCTATAAACCAAATAAAGTTACCAGATTTGGATAGTACTCTTCACAGTAATTTTAGCTTAGCTCAAGTGGTGTTCGAACCTCCAGATAAGGGGACGTTAGGGCGATTTTGTAACGTAATCGAAAGTTAATACTGCGTGGCAGTCAGATCAATGAACTATGACAAGCCACCTTGAGTAGGATTTAAAAAGCGCATGTTATGGGTATGTGCGAAGGTCTCCGTGCCACATTTTTGCGCCGACGTAGTGAAAAAAGCTGTATGATGCAATAACCTCATACGGTTCGTGATACAAATCTCATACAATTATCGACTCAAATGTCATTGATTTTTACAAAATCATACATCTGTCATACAAATGTAATTCAATATCATACAATTTGTATGACGAAGGATGTATGAGGCTATTGCAGCTTACAACTATTTCCAGTGGGGTCGCTTATTTCCCACACAACGCATACTTATTTGTCCCTCCATGGCCTCCATTAAGAGCACCGGGCAGATCACCCGCAGCAATTATAGCGCGTGCAAGTCAACCGTTTTGCTATTTTTTGCCGAAAACGCAACAGATAATTGTCGCGCTCACGTGACCTTTTCTTATTCTTGCTTGTAATAAGGGAGTAATCACTAGTTGGCATCCACCCAAGCGCAGTCATACGGGTACAAAGGAAAGCTACACGGCTTCGTCAGAAACTTCGCAGATAAAGAAAAACGCGTCCTGGTCCGGGGTTCGAACCCGCGGCCGCCGCTTAGAACAAGCACAAGCTTTACACATGGCACCACCATTTAAGTGTTACTGCGGAAAATGCAGCAGGAGGGTTGCACAGTACGACAGCCCATAGATTAAGCTCAGCACGTGACGCTCCTTGAAGCGACAATACGTTAGTACAGCAGTGGGGAGAGCGGGAAGGCCCATTTTTTTAAATCTTTATTTTTAACCACTGCAGCATGTAGCTGCACACTGCTTGCCATGTATTGGGGTACGGGCCTTAGTCAAGCCTTCTTCTTGCTTTTTTGCCCGTGCTGCAAACATCCCTGATATGTTGAATAAACATTGTATTGTATTGTATTGTATTGTATTGTATTGTATTGTATTGTATTGTATTGCAGACAGCCGAGGTCATTAGGGGACGACCGAACACCCTACGAGAAGGTCACTGTATCAGAAAACTCAACTTTCTTCGACCGTTTATGCATCTGTCGTCACTTGCCCCGAAGAGCACATTACGGAAATGAGCTAGAGGGTGGTAACGAGCCAGTTCATCCCGCAAATATATCCGAAAATGCACTTATTCCTGTAAAACTTTGTGATGCGCAAATGATCGCGGATGATTGCTTTTTGGAAATGAGCCCAACGTGTTAAGAAGCAGTCAGCTTAAAGCACAAGAGCTCTAAAAATCAGGAAGGGTGGCCCGAGTGTTGCACCATTCTTAAGTTGATATTTTGATCTGCGTATTTCTGCATGATAGGAATGTATACATGCACATCGTTTGAAGCGTAGATTGCAGTTGCGCTCTCTGCTAATTAAAGCAAGTAACAAAAAAATTTACAAGCATGTCCTGTCGAGATTAAACTGCGCAAAGACATGAACGCGGTACCAAGAAATTATACAAACAGTGCAAGCACTGAAATTTAGGAATCCAAGTTGTTGAAAGTAAAAAACAGCGTTTTGGGAACCAAGATGTTGACGATTAAAAACCTAAGCGCCTGGAAGTTTACAACCAAGATTTTTTACTGAGAAAGCACCGACTTTCACCAACGAGCCTTCAACAACGAAGTCTGCGGTAAGTGTTATTCGTTCCTTCTTTGCCCGTACGCTAGTGTCCGCGCGGCTGAATCTCAGCACGAACTATTTCCAAGTCCTCCTTGTCATGTCACGTGACCATGCTGGAACAGAAGAAGAACGAAGCTAAAAAATTGTAAACAAGCTGACCCCCTCAACCTGGAAATAAATTTGGCGGTGCAAAGCTGCAAGTGACAAAGGTACGTATACATAGCGCATATAATCTCCGACAAACTGGATGATATTTTTAAGCAGCTGGTTTTTAGCCAGTCGTGGTTGCAGGCATAGCAAATAATATTCGAAAGTCAGTACAAAAGCAATCGCGTTTGGGAAGTACAATCTTTTTTTTTCTTCCAGAGAAAAAGAAAATGCAAACTTTGACAAAATAAGGCAGAGTGCTCTGGTTTTTGAAGTTCATCAAAGAGAATTTTCAACACGTTTTCGCTCGCCTTCCTCCCACTGTTTATCCCCGGACGCTCGAGCCCGCGGGTGCTTTAGTGTCCTTCCAACACCGGTACCCTTAATAAGCCTTTGCGATACATTCCACCCCGAACATGCGGGCCGTACAACGTTTGTCATCTCGGCATTTAACTAAGCAAACATCGAGTAACTGCGACGCAACCGCGGGCACAAAGCAGCATGGCACAAAACACACCCATGCCTAATTCGAAGCCTTGTTAGCGTTTTGTGTCCGGTACGAAATGCGGCACACGAGCCGAGCAAATTAGAAACCCGGGAGGTGCTGCCTCATTACGGCCTTTGTTTTGGCACTGCGTGGGCCAGCAGCATAGCAGGAGTCTTCGTCATCAGTCATCGTTAAGAGGACGCTAATACGGGGGAACAACTCCTCACTCTCCCACCGCCCATTCGCCTGCCGTAACTCAGAATAAGGTTCCGCCGTTTTGCTGGGGTGTTGCCAGAGGTTACATGAAACTTCGAAACAAAAACGAAAAAGAGTTATCTGCTATTCTGTGTAATGAACTTGTGTTGCGGTGTTCCGGTCATGTGGTCAGAGATTCACAACGCTTACGTCACGCTAGCGCTTTCGACGATTGGCTGGCGAGATTATTGCTTCAGGCTAACGTCATCGCGCTGTCGCATGCGAATACCGCCTCAGACGTTGGAATCACGCTTCAAAAAAAGTAGCGATGGCTATTTGTGAGTGCCGAATATTTTCTTTAATGTACTTGGAAGCTGGGCAGCGCCAGCGAAATGAAGGAAACGCCATGGTGTGGGTCATAACCTCGTCTCCATTTCTCTAACATGGGAGAATTCGTCGAGACTATAAATTTTTCTTGCAAGCGCACTCGCCACGCGTGTCTTTTCACCCGAGCGACCCTTGTTGTCAAACGATGCTTTTGTTGTCCCAAAAAGGGAAGATTCTGGCGCACTCAACCCTGTTGCCCTTAATTCTTGATTCCCTGTATCGAGGTCACAGTTTAAGGAACATTCAGCTCCCCAAGGAGATGAAGAAGGACCATTTGCCCTGGTGCTCGTTTCGAGCGTTCCTTAAACATGTTTTTTTTTAACTCCAGAAGTTAAAGCTGTCAATTTTCTTGGCTTCAAAATGCAATCGCTAATAAAACACTTACTTCGAGTCAAACATGTTCCCTTCAATTTACTTATTTCAATCGAATATGAATTCGTTGACTCGGATTCCTCTCGAAGCGAAATAATTCTATTCCGTCGCGCCTTGTCGTTGACTACCTCGATCGTGGATAGATAGGATTTGTCCGGTGGCCGCCCAAGAAAAAAAAATTGCAGGGTACACTTAAGCTCCGCCTTAACGATTGATACGATACCATATTGGGTTATAATAATAATTGGTTTTGGGGGAAAGGAAATGGCGCAGTATCTGTCTCATATATCGTTGGACACCTGAACCGCGCCGTAAGGGAAGGTATAAAGGAGGGAGTGAAAGAAGAAAGGAACAAAGAGGTGCCGTAGTGGAGGGCTCCGGAATAATTTCGTCCACCTGGGGATCTTTAACGTGCACTGACATCGCACAGCACACGGGCGCCTTAGCGTTTTGCCTCTATAAAAACACAGCCGCTGCGGTCGGGTTCGAACCCGAGAAATCCGGATCAGTAGCCGAGCGCTCTAACCACTGAGCCACCGCGGCGGGTTAATTGGGTTAATTCCCAAATATGCAGAAGGTCATTCTCCAGACAGTCCTCATACCCCTCCTGGCTCAGTGATGCAGCGGTTAAACGATGCGCCCCTGCCCTGCGACGGAAGGTGCTCCCAGTGATGGGCCTTGTATGACCCGAGTGACCAATCATTAATTTAACTGCCACCTGCCACGGTGGTCAGTTTGCTCATTACCCAGTGGGCAGGTTGTGGTGATGCCGCAAGGTAATGTGACCAAGGTGGCCCACCTGCCTCCTAGGTTGCTCTCTGGGTACCACCTGCCAGGGTTATGCTCGTGATTTTTAGTTCACGACGACGACGCTGAGAACGCCGACACTGGATTTTCTGGAGAACAAGGCCTTTAACGCTGTCGAGTTAAAAAAAAGGTTTTTGAGGTAAGGGGAGGGGCGGTACCTGTCTCGCTTCTCTGTGAGCATTTCTACCGCGCCACAAGGGAAGGTAGGAGAGAAGGAGTGCAAGAAGAAAGAGCGAAAGAGGAGCCACAGTGAAGGGCTTCGGATATATCTTGACCACCTTCACCGATATTGCGCAGTACGCGGGCCTTTTTGCATTTCGCCTCCATCGAAACCACAGATTGAGCTGTCTTACTAACAAATCCATGCGTTCCACAGAAAGAGCTGTTACGGTGATTAACGCTCGACCGTGGGCTGGTTGGTGAGAAACTAACCTCCTGTTCTCTTCTTTCTTTCTGTCGCATGTAAAAACAAACATTCGAGGCTTTTCACCTCTGCTGCACCATGCCCGCCTGACTCTCTTCCCTGTGGATGAAATGAAAACTTAGTGCCGCACCTTAGTGCCCCCCCCCCCCCCCCCGGGCTTGGCCAGCGTGATTAAGGGGCGACACGGTGGGGTAACGTGACCACACAGTCGCAACAACACATTGTGTGGTCATGAGAGGCGCTTTTAAGAATCACCGCACAGTGTGTGCTCGTTCTCAACGGCGCCCACCCATTGTCCGACACGAACAACATTCCAGCTGGTCAGCGAGCGAACGCGGAAGCTTAGCGATGTCTTTTGCAAGAGAGGCACAATTACAGCATATGAAACAGTGCTTAGCGTGTTTTCCCATTTCTAATGCGAGAGCGTTTTGGTTGTGAGTGAGTAACAACATTATTTATCCCAAAAGGAAGGAGAAGGAAGGGTACTCCTATGTTGGATAGGCCCCTCCTTCCCTTTGAGCCACGATCTTGTCCTGGAGATCAGGAGCAGAGCTGCGAAGGGCTATACGCTCAATGCTTCTTAGAATGAATATTGAGGGATTGTGGTTGGGGATGACGAACTCAGCCCCACAGGATGCGGTCGAGGTTGGCTTTGGCTGAGAAGAGATTATAAGCCGAAGAGGGGGCAGATGGCTGCAGGTGGAAGAGGTGGCGGAAGGAGGGAGTGGGAAAAGTTAGAGTCTGAAGATGACGCCTCAGAACGTCGCGATTCGAGAGGTTTTGTGGTGGGCAGGGGGGTATACAAGGCGACCGAGGCGATATAATGGCCACATATGTCATGAAAGGAGAGGGGGCGGTCCCGTGCACTGAGCGGGGCAGCATGGTTGAACGCGGACTCCATGACCGGCACCCGGAGAGTGCTACCTCCGGTGCGAGCGTGAGACACCTGGTTGTCAGCCTCGTTATGAAGTGGGTTGGAGGGTGTTTAGGAGAAGGGACAGGGTGCGCCGAAATTGTGGATGGCTGATTTTGAATCGGTGACTATGGTGGTAATACAGGAGGGTGGTTACAGCAAAAGTGAGGGCCGCTTCCTCCGCCTCCTCCGAAGAGGAGGTGGGCAGGTTGTGATGACAACCAACAAAATCACGTGACCTAGGTGGCCCACCTGCCTCCTAGGTTACTCTCTGGAGAGTACCTTCTAGAGTCATGATTGTGATTTTTCGCTCACAATGCCGACAACGCCGACACCGAAATTTCTGGCCGACACGCGGTTACCCTCGTCTCTGTGGCGAAGCAAAGTTTGGCTACATCGCGTCAAAATACATGCGCTTTCGAGAAGCTTGAAGGCAAAAAAGCCTCTCCAGTGCACGTAACTCGTTGAAATGGCCAAACTTTGTTGGGCCAAAGCGCCGAGGGTTAAGCGTTTTCGAAAGTCTAAATCTTTATCTTATTCTTTATCTCATACACCCACCTAACTTTCTGCCGCCCTTTGCTACGCTTGCCTTCCCTTGGAATCCACTTCCTAACCCTTAAATACCAGCAGTTATCTTGCCTTCGCATTACATGCCCTGCCCAAGCCCATTTCTTTCTCTTGATTTCAACTAGGATGTCATTAACCCGCGTTTGTTCCCTGACCCACTCTGCCCGCTTCCGGTCTCGGTCTCTTAACGTTGCACCTGTCATTTTTCTTTCCACGGCTCGCTGTGTTGTCCTTAACTTAAGTTGAACCCTTTTCGTTAGCCTCGACGTTTCTTCCCCGTAGGTGAATGTTCGAATACCTTCTATTTCCTAGTAGACTGGCCGCCTGCCTGGAAACTAGGCCTTTGCCGAAGTTCCTAACAGCCGCCTATTGTCTGAGAGAATAGTTTTGGCTCTAGTACCTGTACATGCTAGCGCTATTGCAGCCCCTTCAGCTATTAAAGCGTTACGTGTATTAACGGATCCAGTTACCTTCTGGGAGCGGTTCCCATCTACCGCTACTATGGCCGCTAAACGGGGAGGTTTCAGTCATCTGGTCATGAGGGTCTACCAGGAAATGAGGCTGCCCATCGCCTCGCTCGAGATGTATACACCCGAGCGGCCGTAGAGACCCCGCTATCAGGAGACAGACACACCCTCATCACCTACAAGGAGCTTTCTGGGACTCCCAGATTATGCCGAAGGATCTATCCACCACCAGATAGGTCCCGAACATCCTCAGAATGTAGGGCCTGGCGAAAAAAACAGGCCAATCGCTTCTTCCCTTATGGTTCTCTGCATAATGAGCTTACAGGCGACCCGGAGGCTTGGAATCTCTGCAACGTACCTCTGAGTCAAAATCATCTAATCTGGCAATGGCTCGAAACTCCGGGAGCTAAAGAGACCGATCCCCTTGATCAAGTTGCCTGGGGGTCCTACATCCGCAGCCCGAATGCGGATGTACAAAAGGTCGTCCTACGCCTGGCGGAAGAGGCTTACTCCAAAACCTTCTCTGCGGTCACTGCTCAGTAGGGCCGGCAATGGGGAGGCCCTCCCTCTGGCTCAGCCCCTGCCCCGAGGTCCATGTCGGTGTAAATAAAGTCTCTCTCTCTCTCTCTCGAATACCTTCTGTTGAATTTTCATATAGGATTATACTAGCCCGACCCACTCTTTCACCTTAATCCACCTACTAATCACCCCTAATCCACATAAATCAATCTTATTCCACCCACTAATAAATTTTCTGGGGTGGGCCTACTTCAAGAATTTGGAGTTCCTTTAAAATAAATGGGGGTTGGCCAACTTCCAAATGTTATGGCGTTTTCTTCATTAAGAATATGGTAAAAAAGGCACCAAGATTTTTATCTGTTTTTGTTTGGTTGTACGCAGAAAGTCAACGCAGTAGTTTTCTGCGCTTAACGTTGTTTTCGTTTGCGTAGATGAAGTTCGGAGAATCGATTGCGGTGGAAGTCTAAGCTGGTCATCATAATAGGCGTGCGCAGAAGGGGGAGGGGAGAAGGAGCAGTGGTTCCCATAGACACTTGGAAGGGGGGCGCAAACTTTGTACCATATTGCTCCTTGCAACTCAGAAGACTCGATCGGGCGCTATATATATTAATCTTTGCCCACCGCCCCCTTATGGAGAGACCTTCGCACGCCTATGCTGGTCATGTACCGAAGTTTGGTCCCTGTTTGGCTTCCAGCGCTCGTATGCCGGCCGCGGTGTATTAAGAGCGGCGTCTCCACGTCAAAGCGACACACGACAATACAGTGCGAGTCAGGGCAGCGCAGAACGCAGCACTACAGCCACAGCGTCGTAACCGAAAAGCACGACGAAACAGCAGCGCAGCGCTACGGAACAAGTGTGTGATTGAGCATTAGGATGATATAGCGAAAAAAGCACAAAGTTCCCGCCTTAGCAAGCCCGCTGCTTTCACAATGAGAGCACATGCACACCTCATCAATAACCGCTTACTGACGTTAATGTATAGATTTTTTTTTGTTCTCGAGTCACGACCGTAAAATACGTGCTTAGTACCTAGGGCGCCTTTCTTTTCTGCGGGACCCTTTCTAAGCTTGAGGGCTTAGCGATGTGTGCTTAATTTAGCAACAGAAAAAGCGCAAAACATGCAACTAGATGCGGTGCACGCCAGAGTGTCTCAGAATTAAGCTGGTTTTAGTCACTCTTTTCTTCACTATTCCTCGCACATTTTCACCATCAGGTGGTGAAGATGTGTGAGGGCCCTGTCGAGACCTGGCATATGTTACTGCACCCTGCACTTTTCATATGTGTGTAAATCTGGACGGTGTAAAAAATTGCAAAGAAATAGTCATATGACATTCACCTGTGCGGATTCAGTGCTGTTTCCTCAGCCAGCTGTTTTTAGTGTTTTGTCTGAGTGCTGTTTTTTCACTGCTCTTTTTTTTTTGGTGGTGTTCTGACGCGTGCTGTTAATTTTCCGCGTGCCAACCAATCGCCAACCAAACTACAACTGACCAAGGAAGACAAATTAAGAAATTCTTAGCCAGGAGAAGATAACTATTAGCTGAGGTTATTTTAACACCGAAGGTGCGAGGACTCGTCTTCAGAAACACCTCGGTTGTATATCCTCTCCAGGAACTAATATGTTAGGGTTCTTGTGTTGCCACCTCAGTTTTCTTGTTCGCGTTTCATTCGTTGTTGATAGTGCACTATATTTCTATATCAGTAGCTTACAGTCTACCAATATTCAAAATTTTTTTCAAGAATGCTGAACATGTAGAGACCCGCTTACGCAATGTCATCCCCTAGTTGGTTTTCTATGGCAATCTTAACTGCTCGATGCGATCGAAGGAAACACTATAAAGAAAGATTTTGCTACTTATCAGAAGGATGAATCATTACTTTCAATATTTCTATGCCTGTAATCAATTTTTGTAATCAAATTTTTGTCCAAGAATGTTGGACACGTAGAGACACGCCTACGCTGTCATCCCCTGCCGTATTTTTACTAACAAGCGTGGAAAACGTCAAAACGAATGTTCTTTCTTGTTTGTTCTTTGCTTTATGAGGTTTAATGACTATGAGGGACGCCGTAGTGAAAGGCTCCGGATAATTTCGACCACCCGAGGTTCTTTACCGTGAAATGACATCGCGCAGTGCACGGGCCTCTGTAGAGTTTCGCCTCCACCGCAGTCGCATTCGGGATCAAACGCTCATTTTTCGGCTCAGTAGCTGAGTGCCATAAAGGCTCTTTCTATTTATGTGGCGAAAATTCACGAAGTCTCATAAACCATATAGCCCAGAGCTTGTTTCGCAAGAAAATTTCAGCTGCGAGTGCAGCAGGATTTCACTTGTTTCGTTCTTTTCCGTAGTATCTCGTCACGCTGCTTTTTCCAGCACATATGAAAAAACTCGGCAGCACTTAATTTTTTTTTTCTATGTGCAAGTTGGCCATGCAGGGTGTAGCGTGCCCGCGCTGAAAGCACTGCGCGCTGAAATAAAAAAAAAGCGTTCTAGGTAGCATAAAATCACGTTGACGTGTTCGACTGCTTTCACACAAACGTAAATTGATTGGGAGACTCCACTTACGGTTGAGACCGCACAGTTTTCAGGACCGCTGCCAAGATGGGGAAAAGAAAAAGATTCAGCATTAATACATTCGGTACGACACTGAACAGGGTAACATAGAGACACAGTTAAACCTCGTTGTAATATAGAAACGTGCGGGTCGGAATAATGCTTAAAACAAACGTAATCTTTCTTGAAAGCTTCCAGGCCCCGTAAATAATGTCTTTGTTTAACTAAGTAAAACGTTCTTTCTAACCGATGCAATGAAGTTTTTCTTGCTAGGCTCCGTTTTTTGCTGCGAATGAGGTCCGATCAGCTTGGTAGTGCGAATTCGATGACAACTTCCACACCCCCAAGAGCTTGTGTGGCGAAGTGCCAAATGTGCTAGCGATTTCGTGGATGCTGGCCGCCGTAATCCGGGGACTGCAGGCTTTGGTGAGCATGAAAATGGTTCAACCAAATGAAGAGCAGTCAGTTCAATTTTGTTTATAGCGCATGGAGTTAATTCTTTATTTGCCCTTGCTATTGTAAAATCCTAGTGGCCGACATCTTCAATAAAGGCGTATGAACAGCCGCTACAAAATTTTTGAAGGATGCCTGTTCTCGACCACGAATTTATTGTATCGTTCCCCCGCGGCCCAGAGGTCACCTGATGTTGATGCCAACTGGTGAAGTATGCGAATTTCCTTGCATTTAAAACACTTATGGGGGTTTAACGACCCAAAACTACTCAGGCCATGAGAGACACCGTAGTGAAGGGCTCCGGAAATTTCGACCACCTAGGGTTCTTTAACGTGCAATGACATCGCACGGAACACGGGCCTCTAGAATTTCGCTTCCATCGAAATTCGTCCACCACGGCCGGGATCGAACTCGCATCTTTCGGGTCAGCAGCCGAGCACCATAACCACTGAGCCACCGCGGCGGCCACATTTAAAAAAAATTCACACGATTTCCATCCGTGATTGCACCGAAATGTTTTTTTTTTCCACACACCCGCATCCCGTAAACTTTTACTGCCAACTGTACCGTAACAAAACCATTGTTGAAACAAAAAAAAAACAAATCTTGTGTATTTCGTAAACTTTGCCGTTATAAGCTGAAGTTTCGGAGGTGAATCGTTATAAAAGTGAGCATGAACTTTTTTTTTTTAACGTAAGTTGACTTAACCGCCATGGATTCATTTGTATTATGTTTACTCTGTGCCGATAAATAACAGATAGCAAACAGTGTTGGCAGAAGGCTTCCATAATGCAAGAGATATAGGTTAAAGCAGTGGGCGTGGTCAAGCTGAGGCATATAGGCGCAAGCCGCAGAGCAGTGACGACACCTTGACAAGCCACATTTAAGCGATAAGTTCCTTCCGAGAAAAAAAAAATGTTTTTGAAGACATTAACCGCGCAGTAACTGTCTCACTCAATCTTGGACACCTCAGTCGCCCTGTGGGAAGGGAGGAAGGTGGGAGTGAAAGAGGAAAGAGAGAAAGTAGTGCCGCAGTGGAAGGCTTAAAGCGACTAGGAGGTAATGAATGCGAAGTCTTTTCGGGCTAGCATTTGAAATGGTGACGTAATCGTCGATTAGAACCACGACGGCTTTAAAAGGAAGGGGGAGGCTGGGGGAAGGGGGAGGGGGGCAAAGTCATCCGGTAAAGGCATCAAAAGCTGCTAATGCTATCGCATTGCGTACATATGATGGAATTAGGTGTCCCTGTGAATTTAACCTTTTCCGTGAACCAGAATCCCGCGAACTTCTCTCCTTTACTGCACATAGCCAATTACGTTTGTGTTAGGAAGAAAAAAGTAAGAAGGACCTGTTTGTAGTTCGTATTGGACGAGCGAAGCGTGTAAAGATTTTTTTTTTCAGAGACCGCTGGTAACAACATTTTCTACAATATTCTTGTCGCATATACCCTGCGACGTTACTGCAGCAGTTGCGCGGTATGAATTGGCGTGATCAGTGACGTCATCGGGTAGAGCGAGCGGGAGCGAGGATTGATATAGGATTAGACGCATTTGAAGGAGTTTGCCAAGAAGCCTTAGTGCTTGCTGCCAAGAAATAGTGATATTTTGTTTTGTTTTGAAGACGCCAGGGCAGCTTGACCAATCGGTCGCGGCTAATGGACAAGATATGACTTATGCCATGGCTAATGCGTTTTTATGGTCTGGACTAAGTGTCGTCAAGGGACTATTTTCTCGGACATTTCAACCTAGAGGAGCCAAGAGCAGACCGTGGAAAAGCTCGTACCCTTTAGAAAACCGGTAAGTTCGCGGCGCTACTGGGGTTTGGACCCCGCACCTCCCACATAAGTGGTAGATGTGTAAGCTAATATATATAGGCCATCGCTGTGGTCCAGCCAAGATATCAGCTAGGCATGCATACACGAAGAAGCTACTCATAATTAATGTGTAGCGACCACAAAGTGTTGGTCGCTAAAATGAAATAGGCGCATAAGCACTATCATGAAAAGAGATTTCACGCTCACACACGTACAGTATTATTTCATTTACATGCGTGCTGGGCGTGCCCCACAAATATTTTGGAAAGTCCTATACCTATCATCACCATCATCAGCCTGACTACGCCCACTGTAGTACAAAAGCCTCTCCTATATCTCTCCAATTAACCCTGTCCTGTGCCAGCTGCGACCACCACCCCCGCAAACTTCTTAATCTCCTCCGCCCACCTAACCATCTGCCGCCCCCTGTTGAGCTTGCCTTCTCTTGGAATCCACGTCCTTACCCTGCGGTTATCTTGCCTTCGCGTTACATGCCCTGCCCAAGCCCATTTCTTCCACTTCGATTTCGACTAGGCTGTCATTAACCCGCGTTTGTTCCCTCACCTACTCTGCCCACTTCCGGTCTCCGAATGTTGCACCTATCGTTTTACTTACCGTAGCTCGCTGCGTTGTCCTTAAGCTGAACCCTTTTCGTTAGCCTCCACGTTTCTACCCCGTAGGTGAGTGCCGGTAAGACACAGTTGTGAAATAATTTTCTCTTGAGGTTCCGGCCGCGGCGGTCGAATTCCGATGGAGGCGAATTTCTAGAGGCCCGTGTACTGTGCGATGTCAGTGCACGTTAAAGAACGCCAGGTGGTCGAAATTTCCGGAGCCCTTCACTACGGCGTCTCTCATAGCCTGAGTCGCTTTGGGACGTTAAACCCATTTAAACCAAACCAAACTTTTGAGGGACATTGGTTAAACTGCCATTCATGATCTGAGAGACAATGCCATATGTGCTCCACCCAATTCTTATTCTTCTCTTATTTCACTCTCGTGATCCGCACCTGCGGTCACAACGTGCCATAAGTAGACGCATTCCCTTACCACTTCCAGCACCTCGCTATCAATTGTGAACTGCTGTTCTCTTCCGAGACTTCCGATACCTAGCATCTCAGTAGCATCCTCAACAAAAAACGCCGCACACCTTATAGCATCATTTCTGCGAGGCCTGCTCAACGATCCTACAGCTGTCGATGCCGTGCCCCGTACGTAAGAGCATGTAAGTGCGTCGCAGCTTCCTGTCGTGCACCTCACCGGTTTAAGATGCACGAAGCATCCAATAGCTGCGATGAGGAACACAAGCGAAACGTTACTCGCTCCGGCATCGGCGCTTCGCGCTCGTTCACACGCGTTACTTGTATGCTTACATGGTTGAATAAGCATGAACTGAGGACGCGACTCGGCAGCTGGCGCCAAATTTTGCTCCCATGTGCATACAAGTAAGACCGAAAACAAGGCTGAGAGGTGTAACTGTGTTGAATACCTTACACCTCTCAGCGCTTAGTTGCGCAACTTGGACAGCGCGCTGAGTTCATCAGTGACTTCATCAGTTAATACTGTAGCCGTTGAAGCAGACAGGACATGGTAACAGCTCTAAAATACGACGACTGCAGAGTAGTTTGAAACTATGAACGCTGAAGCGTTGTCTTTGGTATTCGTCTGTTAGGGCTGTTGGATTGCAACAACAAGAAATATCCGCCGCTTGATTCTTAATTATCTAGAAATGTTGCTGACGACGGAGTTACCGAGAAATGTCGATGGAAGCGTGAAGGTGAGGAGAGTGTCCATAGAAGGTCGACTTCTGTGGGGTGGATCAACCTGGGTAAAGCAGTCTGCGAGAAACGACTTTGCCGCGACGGCCTGTCGAGTTGGTCCGTTTAGTTCATTTATGCTCGGGTCAGTAACTTAGCAAATGTGCTGTATACTCTGGCCCATCGCACTAGACTTCGCATTACGACTAAAGGTAGCAGACGAAAACCACCACTCACGCCGATTCGCAGCGCGCACCAGTTCCACCAACGGCACTCGAACTAAGAGCACGGCCCGCTGTATGTGGCGCGAGCTACCGGACAAATGTCAGCAATCAGCTGAGGCGTTGAACACCCGTAACAAATACTCAAGCAGTTTGAATGCTCTTGCCCTATCTAATCGCGCATCGTGTCCGACGGATGAATAAATCATGACTAGATCCCACTCAGTCTAGTAGTTTCTTTGCCGCCCCATGCACGACGCGTACAGTAGTTGCCGTCGGTGTCCGGCGGTGCCAAGCCCAGCCCGGTCGTCCACTCACCGATGTCCGGCACCCTCTCGGGCCGGTGTCCTCGGTCGAAGTAGCCGACGGCGCCGCTGCCAATCTCCGAGGTGATCATGACTGCTCGCTGCAGCGTTCGGTGCACCACAGGCTCAGTTCTCGACGCTGGCTCGCGCCCCAGCAGCTCAGGCCTCCGTGGCTGGAACGAGGGGCACGCGCGCCAGCACTCCGGCGACGACCGACTGGGTGCGCTACGATCGCCATAGTGGCATTCCTTTCTTCTTTTACGAGCTTTTTTTTAAGCGACAATGATTGCCTCGGGGCATAAAAGGGTATGAAATGAGGGATGACGAGGATGCTCAAATAAATAAAAAAAAGGTTGGCTGAGCTAATAAAATCAAGAAGTGAACGATGATGTGGTCCCTGTGTCCAAGCGATATATGAATCCGGATTGTTCGGTGAGAGACCCACTGCCGCCAGGTGCCGAATTCTAGTCGGCTTCAGCGCCGGGCAAACCCACAGCAGGTTGTGAATATCCGCCTCACTATCTCTGATCTTGCAGACTGGGCACCCGGGGCGGGGATATAAATTTTGAAATTGCGGCCGCTTGCGTGTCACGGCTGGAGTTAGGGCAACCTCCACCCGGATCCTCCGAAGCGCAACTTCCTCTGCACGGGTAAGACAACGGGGGAGGGTTACCGCACACGGAGGGATTAGAGCATGTGTGCGGCGTCGGAGGTGTTCCTTTCTTGATAAAAGGAGGGTGGTGTCATCCAGATTGAGGACTCGAGGCAACGACGAGGTTGGGGTCGAAAAGCGGGTCGCAGAATCTGCACGGCTTTGTGCGCTCAGGATGTCACGCGGGACCCACTTAATACGGATTTTATGCGGATTTTATACGCAACATCCTCTGCACGGGTAAGATCGTGGGAGGGTGTTACTGCGCATGGAGGGATAACGATAGTTGTACGAAGGACCTGATTGCTGTTAATGGCAGCAGCTTAGTTATAAATAGACACGATTGGCGGTTCTGACAATAGCGGGGGGCAAGAAATCTAAACAAACATTGTCGCCGGTGTGGATGTGCGGCAAGTTTTCACTAATCATGGAGAGTGGAGAGCTGCAGCGCAAAGGAAACAAGGGCGACATAGACACAAAGGAAACAGGACAAGCGCTGATGATGCCTCACCGACTGGCCCACAGGCAGGTTCTTTTCACCAATCACTTTTTATCAAAAGATTCAGGCAAAAAGTTTGACAATCTTTCAAGAAATCTTTGAAGAAGCATTTTATTCATAACAGGGGTTATTCCTGTGACAAGAAACACGTTGACATTCTGGAACAAAGTTAAGAGGCGTGGCCTTGCGTTAATCATCCGTCTTATGTACCATCAATTGCGTGTTTCACTGATGCACGCTATCTTGCCTCTTGCTTCTGGTTGAAATCCTTCCCGCATACAAGGCGCATCTACTTCTGTGCGTTGAAGAAGAATTTATTTGAAGTCCACCATTTGTAGCCTCCGCGTCTTTCGTGCCCCCGTCTATTTGCCGCTGGAAAGTGCTTCCTATTTTAGTTGACGCAGTGTCACGCTGTTACTCGCAGTCCTGGCGTGTCTGGAGTGGGATGGAAGCCAGTGCCGCTAAACAAAGGGCAAAATAAAAGGTGTTGAGGACCAACAATACAAAAAGAGAATTGTCTCCACATTGCGTCCGCATGTTCAGGGGCCATCGGACTTTCGGACACCTTCCAGGCATATGCAGTGCTTCAAAACGAGGCTTGCGTTTCGCTCCGACACACTGGCGTGTAAATAAAATTTAACTCTTATTTGCCCGGTGTCGCTAATTCACGACGCACCGGTTTCACGCTACGCATTTATTAATGCGGGGAACTTGGATACAAATTCTGATGACGATTTTTTCTCAGCAGCCAGCGCTTTCCAGTAAGAATGTTTGGCGTCACTCTGAGCAATCTGTGTGATTAAAAAGGGGGCGCGAATGTGCACCTCTTCATTGCCGAAAAAATTCCCCGTCTCTCATATTCTGAAAAAGGTTGCGGGGAAAACAGGATATAAAATTGTGCACTGTCTCTGGCTCTTAGAGTAGGTTCGAGGACTTTGATTTGGCCTTTCGCACAATTCGCATACTAGCTGCAGAAATGGACCAAGTGCTAACTGTTGTTAATTTATTTTAGCGGCGCTAACGAAATTCTAGCATTCGTTTTTGAATGTGGGCGCCCTACCTATAGCATAATGTGGAGGTGATTATTTCCTTATTCTTTCATAATTTAGGCATTAAAGGATTAAAGGAGGAGGAACTAAAAATACGAGAAACTTGAGGAAGGGGACACGTGGTTGAAAAAACATTCTTTAACAAAAAAAAAACAACTGCATAATCAATGTTAGAGCTCCATGTAGCTTCCAGACGCAAAATTGAAGGGGTCCTGCTTCACACTCTCCTTCATTTTTTCCTGTCAACTTGTACACAGCACACAAACTCTTTTACCGATAAGCGCCGTTGCATGTTGTGCAATGGTGTGCATGTGACTACAGCCAAGTGAACAATCGGGCAAGTTGTTAGCAACTGCTGTTTTTTTTCTTCAAATTGTATATGGTGGTTGATGGACCTACAATTGCAAAGAAACCGGCACAAACGCACTCGGAAGTTGCATGAGAAGCTGCGACAAATGTGAAATCTATTGCTATCGCATTCCACACTTAAGGCGACATAGTTTTCTTAAAAGAAATTTTCTCGCTATGTATGCCGGCTATGGCAGGTGCAAAAGGAGATTAGAATGCAAAATTCTAGTTGTAGAGCATCTCTATTACATGAAGAGTAAAAAGAGTCCGCAAAGGCGCTTATTAAGACTGCTTACGTGTGAGAAGGCGTAAGCCCGCCCGCTCACTTTGTGAAGGGAGTCGCCGCGCGCTGCGGCGGGATTTAAGTCGATTCCACGCAGCTGGAAGTTCTACCCCTGCATGGCTCTACGTAGCCGCCGCCGCACGCCCATACTGATCTGCGCACTAACCTCGTGGAGGCAGTCGCCGCCATACCGCGGCCCCAGCTCCGCATTAATGGTACGACGCGGTAGCGAATGGGTTAATGCCCATATATGCATATATGCAGAATTGGTCGTTCTATACTTACATTCTAGATCCCTGGGAGTCCTCATACCACTCCTGGCGCAGTGGTACGTGCAGCGGTTAAGCGGTGCGCCAGTGCATTGGAGTGGCAGGTGCTGCCACCGGTGGTAATTGTGTGATCCAGGTTGCTCTTAACCGAGCAACCTCAAGCAACCAATCATGAATTTAACCGCCGCTTGCCAGGTTGCATGAGGACGCCATCTTTTATGGGTACCATCGAGTGTCAACACACGCACAGACGGGTTTTCGCTCTATAGGCGTAATTACTTGAACCATATATGGCGCAAGTAATTACGTCTTAAAAATTATGGCGCACAATGTTAGAATTCCACGCAGAAATTACAAAATGCTTGAGTAAGGTTCCCTTGATGCTCCGCCTCCCGCAACGCGCGGATGAAGTCGGAAGAGCCAAGTGGAAGCGACCGGAAAGACGTCATCGTTGCCTTGCGATGAGCCCGGCCCATTTCCTCCCTGTGCTTTTGCTGCGACCAGTTGACCAGCGCCGCTGAGAAGACATCGCTCGCGCGTTTTTTTTTGTATATGTATTCGAGTGTATTTCATAAGTTTGCTTACAACAAGTGGCCGAGGCAGGGTAAAAAGCTTAGCGCTCAGCATGCCGTTTTTCTGCGCGGCGTACGCCTGCAGGAGCAGAAGCGCCGTGACGATGTTGCATTCCACCACTTCCCTAAAGACAAGGCGCTTGCTAAACGGCGGATTGCAGCTGTCAAAGGGAAGAACTTCTTGCCCTCAAGGAACAGCATGCTTTGCTCAGATCACATCTGTGACACGGATTACAACCGGAACCTGTCACTGACACGGGCGGTGGGCATCACAGTGAAATCTGCTCGGCTCGAGCCAGGCGTGGTTCCTTCGGTGTTCGCGCACAGACGCGCGTCGCCGCCACCAAGAGCAGCTTTCGTCAAAAGAAGAAAGCAAGAGGTAAGAGCTCAAACGCATCACCTCCACGGGCGCTTGGACCGGGAGCTCGTACGACGCCGCCAACGACGCTGCCAGCGGCGCCAGCCTGAGCACTTTGAACGCCACCTCGACGCCGGCTACTGGACCCATGCAACGCTGCATCAGCACCGAACCGTGAGCACGAACGCCGACCGCTAACAGTTGAACGCTAGTAGTAGACGCTAGTAGCAGTGTCCCTGCTCACTGGCTCAAGCCGAGCCACAATCGCTACCACGTGCAGAAAGCAGGAGTTGAAAGATGGGATACAAAGACAGGATAGTAAAGACGCACTGAAGACAAGGCCGATCCCGGAGGTAATGCAATACCGGGCCAACCGGTGGCAGGAGTGAAGCCTCCTTCAAACTCTCCGCCACATTTCCAAAAATAACTCCATTGGACCCATAACAGATTCTCTACGGGGTCCGGACATTCGTCTTTGTGTTATTTTTGTTAGTTTTGTGTGCTAGTGTTTGTGTCACGTAGGGTGTATTAAATGTGCGTCTGTGTGGGTAACACCTGTCGACTAGTCCATTCTTTCGACCCGAGCGTTCACCGGGGATCCGTGACAATGACGCACTCCAAGCTTTTCAGCAATGCGTAATATATTATTTTGCTTTCATTTGTTCATTTACACGCCCGTGTACGCTTACAAGAAAAAAATACGTACCAGTCAGTGCTTCCCACGCGAGAAAAAATTGCCACCTCACCTCGGCTACCAGTCGAGCCCGAGCTGTCATTTTCCAGTGTGTCGCTTCTGCGTGGAGTCTGGGGGCTCGAACATTTACGGAGAAGCGCAAAGATCTTTCGGCGAGCACAGAGATTCCGTAATCACGAATATCTGTCGATACATAAACTGTACAGCTGCGAAAAGCCGCCGCTTCTCCCAGCACGTGAAACGACAACAGCCGAGATGGCAACGATGACGTCAATAAGCTTTCGACCAATCACGAGCGGAGACTGCCCATTTGAAGTAGCCTGCGGCGATTGCTGCTTATTTCTTGAAAATAAATGTCCATGTCATTGTTTTCGGGCGACTTAAATGCCATATTCGAATTGACAAGGCACAAATCTATAGAATACCGCCCGAAACATTTTTTTTAAACCACTTCACCTTCCCTTTAAGGCGCTCGGCTACTGACCCGGAATACCCGGGTTCAAACCCAACCGCGGCGGCCGCGTTTCGATGGAGGCTAAACGCAAAAGGTGCCAGTGAGCTGTGTGATGTCAGTGCACGTTAAAGATCTCCAGATGGTCGCCCTCCACTATGGCGCCTCTTTCTTCCTTTCTACTTTTACTCCCTTCTTTATCCCTTCCCTTACGGTGCGGTTCAGGTGTCCGCCAAAGAAAATCGGTAAGATTTATATTCAGTTCCTATAGCTGGCGCACTTCACCAAGCATACTTGTTAAACAGGCTGGCTTAGACCCACTACGAATCAGACGCTATCGGGAAAGGTTGAAGATCATGTATTTACTGTACCATGACAAACTAGGAGTAGAAAAGAATAAGTACATTGAACCAGTCACTAGACGCCCAACGCGATCGCATCACTCAAAAAAATTAAAGGAATATTCTAGTAAAACCGATGGTTTCAAAAATTCATATTTCCCACGAACGGTCCGAGATTGGAACTTGCTGTCTCCAAACACAGTGGAAAGTCGATCGGCCGAGTCATTCTGCAGCGCGCTAAAGAAAAACATAGGCATGTAAATCTTTTATTGGAAACAGATGAAGTATAACCTTTTTTGTTTATTTGTTGTGATTTTCCCTACCACAGCGAAGGTCTACAATTAGCATTCATGTGCCTACATTTTTTTTACTTTTTTATGCGAAAACTGTGCTAAAATATTTTGCAGTGCTTTTTATGCTGTGTTATGTTTGTTTCTATCTTATTTCCCACTCCTTCCTAAGGCCTCAAATAAGGCTGGCAGTATCCTCGAAATAAATAAATAAATAAATATGTGGGACAGATATTGCGCCATTTCTTTTCCCCAGAAGCCAATTTTCATTTCATGCTAGAAATGTATCTCTGCAGCCTCTGCTGTCACTGGTTGACCCTACCAGCTTCAATTAAAGGTTCCCCTATCTCTCTGATATTTACCGTCTCGTTGCGTCGACCATACTGTATCTACCGACCAACTACCGCCACGCAATGCGATTTTTCAAGTTTTGTGACCTTATTTCAAAATGTTCACTGAGAGGGAAGTCCTCAGCAAGTCCCGCAGATTTCCCGATTCTGCCGTCTGTTTCCAGACGTACTTCGTTCTACGCGGAGATGTCTAGATTTGGTACGGAAGTACAATCGGACGCTTGTCGGGCGCCTTTTGTCGATATGTAGTAGTTTAGCAGACAATGGAGATCAAGAGCACATACATAGGCCATTGGCTTCAAAAGCAGGAAAATTGCTGATGAAGTGCCAGCAGACAGCAGTTATTGCCCTTCGCTTGGAACTTGCCTTGGAGGCCACTAGTAACGCTATAGCGTTAATCTCCCGCTCCGCAGAAAATCCGGCGTCGTCAGCGGTGGCGTTTTGAACGGAAAAGCAGGTGGCTCCACCTGCCACCTAGGTCAAGTGAAACTGACGTCATCAAAACCTACACACCTTGGTTTGGTTTATGGGGGTTTAACATCCCGAAGCGACTCAGGCTATGAGAGACGCCGTATTGAAGGGCTCAGGAAATTTTGACCACCTGGGGTTCCTTAACGTGCACTGACATCGCACATCACACGGGCCTCTATAGAATTTCGTCTCCATCGAAATTCGACTGCCGCGGCCGGGATCGAACCCGCGTCTTTCGGGCCAGCAGCCGAACGCCATAACCGCTCAGCCACCGCGGCGGCTCCTACACACCTTGGCAGGTGGCAGTTAAATTAATGACTGGTCGTGAAAGAGCAACCTGGGCCTTACAAGCCCCACAGGTGGCTGTGTTCGAAACAGCCACCTGCCGGCAGTGGCGCATCGCTTAACCGCTGCATCTCTGCGCCAGGAGTAGTATGAGTACTCCGCGTAATCTGTGATTGTGAACTCGAAATGACCAATTCCGAAGTATACAAGTCCAGCTTTCTCGGGCGAAAAAATTGGAAAACACTCTTACGGAAATATTGAAGGTAATGGTCCATTATTCTGATATGTTGCCAAATCTTTCTTTTAATGTGTTTACATCGATCGGACCCAACAGTTAAGACTGCCGTAAAAAACCAATGGCGAACGTTTTTGAATAATAATAATAATAATAATAATAATAATAATTGGTTTTTGGGGAAAGGAAATGGCGCAGTATCTGTCTCATATATCGTTGGACACCTGAACCGCGCCGTAAGGGAGGAGATAAACGAGGGAGTGAAAGAAGAGAGAAAGAGGTGCCGTAGTGGAGGGCTCCGGAATAATTTCGACCACCTGGGGATCTTCACGTACACTGACATCGCACAGCACACGGGCGCCTTAGCGTTTTGCCTCTCGAAACGCAGCCGCCGCGGTCGGGTTCGAACCCGGAAACTCCGGACCAGTAGTCGACAGACAGACAGAAAAACTTTATTGAGCAAGTGAGTTTTAGACCCAGCTGGGTCCCTGGGCCACTGCGCGGTCCCGCACTGCATCAAGTAGGCCATGCCGGGACATGACGTCGGCAGCCCGAGTCACCGCAGCAAGCTGCGTTGTCGGGTCTGCAGACATAAGCAGGACCTCCCAATCCTCCCAGCTCGAGATGGCGTGCTGTCCCCGCGAGGGAGGGTCAGCAGGGCAGCCGAAAAGGATATGGGAGTGTGGCGTGGGGGTCACCGCATAGGGAGCAGCGCCCTAACCACTGAGTCACTGCGGCGGGTTTGACGAAAGCAAAAACGTCTATAGAAAAAAAATACAAGACTGCCGTCGGGTGATCTGCGGATATATTGATTGCTATAGTGAAACGTTAAATTATACGACGAAATTGCGTTCATAAAGGGTTTCCCGCTCAAAAATGCTTTTGTCCAGAATTGCTGGGTGTGTATGGGTCTGTATAGGCAGAACCTATGGAACAGAGGAGTTGCTGAGTGGGGGGATCTCTAATGCTATCTCATTGTACTCTTAAGGGCAGGTTAAGCGTTTGGGGTAAGTGTACTGTGCGATGTCAGTGCACGGTAAAGGTCCCCAGGTGGTCGAAATTATTCCGTAGCCCTCCACTACGGCACCTCTTTCTTCCTTCCTTCTTTCACTCCCTCCTTTATCCCCTCCCTTACGGCGCGGTTCAGGTGTCCGCAGATTTATTATACAGATACTGCGCCATTTCCTTTCCCCAAAAAACAATTATTATTATGTACCAAAGAAATATGTGCCAGGTGGCACTTCGCCCGCATAACGCGTGTTCGGGCCATAGCAAGCTGAGGTCACTGCCGGCGTTCACCGAGCGCTTGCGCACTCTCTCCGAAAGGAGGAAGGCGCAGTTTTTCACAGCACATTTGTTATATCACAGTAAGCTCCCTTACAGAACACTGCACCAATCCTCAGATCTCTGTAATACCATAGCCCTACCGCAGCACCTGGACGCTGGCTCGCGCTGAGCTGTGCACGCGTAGCCAAGACTATATACAACGTCCGCAGCGGCGCTGTGGTGGCGGTGAAAACTTTATAGGACGCTCGCGGGGCGGACGCCAAGCAAAGAGTTACAAAAGCTCACTTTCATCGGCTGCCACGGTGGCTGAGTGGTTATGGCGCTCGGCTGCCGGCCCGAAAGACGTGGGTTCGATCCGTGCCGTGGCGGTCGAATTTCGATGGAGGCGAAATTCTAGAGGCCCGTGTACTGTGCGATGTCAGTGCACGTTAAAGAACCCCAGGTGGTCGAAATCTCCGGAGCCCTTCACTACGACGTCTCTCATAGCCTGAGTCGCTTTGAGACGTTAAACCCCATAAACCAAACCAAACCATCACTTTAAACGCTCACGACAGAGCACGAGGGAGGATGGGCAACTCGACTCGGGTGCTCCTCGCTTATTTCTCGCTCGCGACCTCTCACTCGCCGAAACAATGCCCCAAACGCCACTCGGAGTGAGCAATGGGGACAAGAGGTCGAAACCTTAAGAAGGGAAGTGAGGCTGACTGACAACTAGTCTCAGAAGCGCTTTTAATACCAAAGCACCTGCCCTTTGTGCAGCGCTAGTCCGACACTCTCATATGTCATAGGGGCGCCAGGCTGAGCTGCAACATTTACAGACACCGGACACGACACACGAGCAACAGGAGGTACAAATGACCAGCATCGCCTAGTTTGGTGAGCCAACGAACGCTCATTCAACTGGTGCGCTCGTCGGTCAAGGCCGCTGGGGTCCTGAACTGAAGACTCCAACCACCAGCTCAAACCTTTTTTTTTTTTTTTTGTAGCGAGAGCTACACTGGGCTACCAGTCGAGCCTTTCGCGGTGCATGGAAGAGGCCAGTTGTGCGCATGCGCCGTTACCATGGCAACCGGAGAGGAGCAAGGTGCAGCGTGCGCTTCGCCGTCGCCCGCTCCGCCGTCGGAGCCGAGCGTGACGTCACGCGGATAAGCAGTTGTGCGCATGCGCCGATACCATGGTAACCAGGGGGACCCCACAGCTGCGCCGCGTTCTTCGTCGCTGCACGCCGCTTTATCAAGCGCATCATTGCGTATAAAAGGCGGAGATGTAATCGGCGTCTGTATCACAACGTTTGACATGCATGCAGAGGAGAGTCCAGCCGCTGCTAAACGGTGGTATACACAAGACAAGATTAACTCTTCCGATCCTGAGGTTGTCGCCTCGCAGGTGGCTACTCAAGGAAGACAGAATGAGTGTCAGAAGGCGAAGAGAGCAGCAGAGACGCCCGAACAGAGAGAGGAACGCCTTACCAAACAGAGATGCCCGATTGTCAAGCGTGATAGACGGCGCATAGCAGCCGAGATGGAGCCTGTGGAAGGCGTGGCCCATTGGGATAGGCTCGGGATGAGATGAAATAAAAATTCGATGTCTTTTGTGCACCCTGTTGACATTGCGAATCGCGTCCTCCATTCCGCCTGTATGCAAAGCCAGCGTACCCGTGACTGGAAAGGCCCAATGGATTTCAGTTACATTATTTTCACAGCCGGTGAACGTACCGCAGAATATCCCAACACCGTCGCGTGGTGTGCTCATAGCAGTCGCGCTTTGTTGCTCCGTTCTTTTCGTGCGCAAAAAGCAAAGAGTTTCTTCAATATAGTTTCTAGTCCAAGTCCATGTATCCCAGTTAGCACCCAAAGATTACAATGATACATTCTTTTTTGTTTTAGGGAAGTGTTATTGCAATTTTTTAATGTCCTTTTCTTCTAAAGTTTTGGTAATGTTGCAGATAAACATTCGAATAACCTTCCCCTAACACTAAATGATTTAAACAACATAAATTTAAAATTTAAATACTGCATTCTCAAATAGTGAAACAGCCCTGCACAAGCTTGCAAGCCTGCTAGTTGCGACCGCACACAATATCTAACAAAATAATAGGGCTGTGTATGCGGTCTGCAGTGAGTACTAAGAGGTGTGGTTGGCAAAGTACTGCTAGTTGAAAAATGTCCTTGCTGTATAAGAACAGTGGGAAAAGTTCTGGGAAATGGTGCTTGAAATATATATATGTAATGTTGTCTTATAGTAACGAATCTATCATTATAATAATGTTTAGAAGACTATTAAAATAGTGTTTACTTAGAACATTAAACTAATGTTTTCTATATAACTGATAACGTTATATGTTAACTAACTTTTAACATTAAAGGGATGCTTTAAATTTTTTTTGTTAATAAAATCCGATAGTTCGGCACTTCGTGGCTTTGTTGCCGCTTGTCCAGCAGCGAAAGGTGCATTTATTGTCAAGAGATTTGGATTCGAAGTTGCAGAACTTTTTTCGCCACACTGATTCAAACCCGGGACATTCTAATGACGAAATAGGAAAAAAACGGTTGTAAACTGGTGGAAACGCGGACTCCGTGATTGCCGTTATTCTAGCGGCAGCCGAAACCAAAACTACCGCCGGCCGGGTACAAGGGTGCACACGAGTGCCTTTTGCGTTTCGCCTCCATCGAAACATGGCTGCTGCGGTCAAGTAAGAACCCAGATACACCGGCTCAGTAGATGAGCGCCTTAACCACTAAGCCACTGCGGCGGGTCACCGAAAATACATACAAAGTCGTATCTTGGGGTAAAAGATATGCTTCAATTCACCATCGCGTTTTAAAGGCTGGTTATCCACTAATATCCACCACATGGGACACCCACTTCAACACTAAAACCGGTATAATGGAGATGCAAAAAGGTTTTATTGGCTATCTCAACAGCAACAGGTACAAAATCCAGTCAAAAACTGCTGGAAAAAGACAACAAAAAAAGAAAATGTCGGGGGAGGAGCAAACAAACAAAACTCAACAAACAGAAACCCGCGTGCGGGCTGGTGGTGGTGGTGTGCGCCTGCATCGCTGTGCCTCGCACCGGCCCCGTCGGCCTCGCCTTTTCTCTCGCATTCTCTCTCTCTCCAAGGATGCTTGACTAGAACCCTCAACAAAAAGATACATATCCCACCACCAGACCTCTGGGGCCGCGGGCAGCCGCCGCAGTGAACTGCGCACGCCCACGTTTGATTGCAATCTGAGCTGCAAGCTTGAACCGTGCCCACACAAACGGTTCGCAGAAACAAACAAGACCGCCTTGACTCCAAGACACCCAATAAAGAAAGGCTCTGCTCGATGCTTGCAAATTATCAACAATAAAAATTTCAATTCTCAACGACAACCGTATGTATTGCACTTTGCTGCGCAAACACATACTCCACCTCAGTAGTTCTCTACAGTGCAGTGGAAAGCCACACGTCCTCTACCAGTAGGGAGTGTGAATGCCTGCCAGGTCATGTATATTTGCACCTTGTCGATTGATAGTCGTCTACTCGGGTGTACCGATTCAAGAGACTATAATTATGACCGAATGACATAGTAATGCAATAAATAACAAGAGGCTGCTAAATATATGGACGTTTCTGAAAGAGGTGAGTTTTGAAGGCACTAAACTTCACAGCAGAAATGTGTGCATGGTGCAGTTCCAGCACACCTAGCAGTGCTGCCAGCACACTGGCAACTACTGAGATGGAGTATAATGCCATTTCATATGGCTATTTCACTATTTTTTTTTTTTTCCAGAGAAAGTACTGCCCGCCCATATTCAGTGACAGCTTGTCTTGGCATTGAAGGGAAGGCTACAAGGGCACAGCGTCCGTAGCTATTGTTCTGCCAATAGTTCGGCCCCACAACGGCATGCCTGGCGTCGATGGTGTAGCTGGCGCTATCTATGGACGCTTATTGTAATTATACGTGCCTAGCAAGATTGTTGTGATCAAGAAAACTTTTTTGCAGTGACAGCTACATTACGATAGCATTTCGAGCCTTCAGCGTGGCGGTGGCACGTGACCATCCACGTGGTGCGGAGCAGCTGCTGCTGCCGGCGAAACCGAGCTGCAACAGCTGTTCGCATGCGCCGTGTCAAGTGGGACGAAGATGGAGGAACGCCCAGTGAAACGGAGCGGCGAAAGATTGACTTTGTAATTCGACTGAGCAAGTTCCACTCGGCCAGCTGAAGCTTTCGCGTCACTCCATGTTTAATCAGAGCTAAACCACGGCCAATTTTTTTTTCTGACTTTCTAACATTGTGATAGAAATATGGCTAAAATAACAAATATTGACAATATATGATGTTTTAAAAGAGAACTAACAACTGCAAGCAGGGACTATACTTCACAGTGTAGAAAGAGGGGGCGTGTTTCGGCTTTGTAGCTTCCGCTCCATTGCCAGAAAAAGTTGTCACAGAGTATAAACCAGGACACTGAATTTCAATAAAGAACGATAAACTGAGGACTGTTTCACATACTTCTGGACAACAACGGATGCAGCATTCTCAGAGGCCAGATTCGTAAAACTTTAGTACTTGAGATTGGTTCAGGACTAGCTGGCACCTTAGCAACTGGCCCATCAACTCTTTCCATTGGCCAGCACACTAGCACCAGCCAGTCGCTATACTCCGTTTCATACATCAGGTGCCACGCTGTGAAAGGTAGGGAAGTAGTCCGGACGGGAAAATAAAGGGAAGGGCGCGTTACTCCGCACTTCTTCTGTGCCCGAGTGGTCTATGGCACGAGAAAGCGACAGCATGTTGTCAGCAATAACAGTGCATTTAATCAAGGTCATGACAAATGTGTCATGTGGTAAGCCTACAGGCAAAGCATTTGCTATGGTTCGCTCACCACAAATAACGCACTGCTTTTTGGTCGCGGATGCAGGTAGCACAAGCAAGAGCGCTAGCTCTGACAGCGTTGCACATGATGTTTGAAATGGAGTATAGTTGACCTCCCATATAACCAGTTTTGTGAACCTGGCCCCAAGCTTTCAGGCTGACCCCCGTATGGACATGACGCAGAACCAGGGCACTCATGTTAACCAATGATTTGCCAGATGACTACCAACAATAACAGAATATTCGAGCAGGGCTTCATCGAGGTCCCCTGCGTCAATGCCGGTAGGTAGGTTTGCCGTCAGCAAAATACAGCTCGCAGCAAACAAATGCAAGGCCACACAATCTGGCAACACCATGATGTTCGGGCAATTTTGAATGCCGAGTGCAGTAACACAGTGAGGTCACAAGGATGCAATGAGGGGCACACCATAAGTGAGCTTTATGCAAGAGGCACTAGCGTGAGTTTTAGTGAGACATATAGGTAGGAGATTTGGACATCTGGCAAAGGAATGAGGCACAGAGGTCGCATGAGGTCCTGGCTGTTGCACCATCCTAGTTAAAAAAAGACCAACCAAAATGGGACAAACCATCTGCAACCAATTGGAACCTGACTGGTCTTGATTCCCTTTCAAATTGGTTCTGATTGATTCAACTGTGCTTTGGCCCATTCCGATTGGGTCTTTTTTAACTGGGTTGGTCCATGAGGGTCGCGAAGAAAGAACAGTGTTGAATTAAGGATCTGACAGCCACAATCTGTCTGATAAAGCTATACATTTCAGGGGTGGACAGCACTTTTTCACAGCCTCCTAGGTGTCCTATCTGTCTCGGCCATGCATGCTCGTAGCATGTACCAAACATGACCGCCCTCTCAATGCATCCTGGGACATTGCATGGTCACCTCGACAGCAATGGTGTACAGCTTTCTGTGAGAGCATTGAAATGTCAAACAATGAGAAGTCATTTTCTCTCCCCTCTTCTGTTCCTTTTCACACTTCCGATTATTTGTGAGATAAAAATAAACAACTCACACTAAACACACCACTGGTCAAGCATACTGAAGGTGCCCAACTTTTGTTCAGGAATAAGCACTTTAGAAGTGCAGCACTAAGATGGGGCAGTCAACCCTCACAAAAATAAAGGAAATCTGCTGCACTGAAATATCTTCCCCTGCACCTTATCAAATGCTGAAAAATCAGCCCATTCTATTTTGTGCTTAATATAAATCTAATGTTGCCTTGCGGCTGCGAAGTTGTCATAAAACTCGTACTATCTTCAAACATTTATGCAAGTTTACTGGCTCAAAGAGCACCATTGAGGTGCAGGGCTTCACATTAAAAAAAAAAAGTGAAGAAAAAAAACAGCACCTTGCCCGAGAGGTTTAAAGGATAAATCTTAAAATTTGGCATGCGCATCCTCGGCATGCTTGACCGGTGTCACTCATCGAGAATGCTACACGTTCTTAACTTTCTGAGCACAGCTAAAAAATAAAAGGACAGCCACCGACCCTACTAAACAGACTAAATTGCCCAAACAAACAACACTACGACTCCAAGGTTGCAGTGAGCTGCGGTTGTGACATCGGGAGGTGTGGCTGGCTTATTTGTGATGGAGAAGAGCAAAAGATGCCATTGGCCTGCATTACCTGCACCATTTGTTCACAAGTGGGTAAATAACATGGTCTGACTGCTTACACTTCAGTTGCCAGTCATCAATTGGCTCTACGGACTGGCTCTAATGTGTGGATGTCCCCTGCACTTAATTGTGACCATGTTCTCTTGCGAATCCACGGCAACAACGCCGGTGGAACGGACTTTTGACAATTCTGCGTGCCTTAGAGTACCTGCAGTTATGATTACTGTCTAGACGGAAGAGCTCTCTAAGGGCAAAGCAATAGAAATTTGCTACAAACACATTAATCCAGCAGTTCTTCACTAGCATCCTATCCTGTGCTTTCCTGCTTTCATACCTACTTTCTTGTTTCACTGTTGCGTACCGAGACAAGTCATGCCCCACTGAACAATGGAATGTCATCTGTCTCAAAAGGACACCGAGGACTAATAGAAGTTGACCTGTATCAATAGACTACCACGTGCTAATCACAAAGAGGCCACTGCCACTGAAAATAAAGCTTTCATAAGCTAGAAATGACAAAAAAAAGAAGTACAGGTAGTGCCATCCCCGGCTGATTTTGCAACTAAATGCGTGCACCGACACTTATTTTGGGTCGCGGATCTCAACGGCTACACTATGCCGCCTTTAACTTCAGAGCGACAGCATCCTATCCTTATCGGTAAGGATGGCACGAGCTTGAATCGACTAGCGGGAAGATTTTCTAACCCAATTTTCTTGCTGATAAATACCGTCATTTGCTTCCAAACAAACGTTTACATAGCCAGTAGAGGACAGAGAATCAATTTTTACTGAAAACAATAATGGGATGGAATTGTCCTCAGGGTCCTTTTAAAGGCAGCACTTATCTGCTACTGGCCTTTTCCATAGCAAAGCACACCGCGTCGTTTGTGGCGTCAAGTGCTTACGTGAAGTGCATGCACGAATAAGATTACCGCTCAACCTGCTCATGCAACAAAGCGGAAAAACATGCTTCTACAAATCTGCACAAATCATGACAATGCACTAAGAGCTTGAATGTGACCAGACAAGGGCCATATTGTGTGAATAAAGCATGCATTACTAGTGCATCAGCTTCGGGTTTCCCTTCTGACCTCAATGCGCATAATCAACAATGCATTAGTTCAGTTAATTCTCGAAAATCGATTGCGAGGCACCCTTCTGAGATCACAACAGCAGTTCACTTTCAACCTTCCACATATCTATTCCCCCAAAAGCATTTCAGGGTTCCCACACTCACAGCAGCCAGATAAGGAATTAGAGAACATCAAGTTGCACTGTGTCTAGAAAAACATTTGATGGTCATGAAAAAAAAAAAACCAAAAGACACCATCTCGGGCAGTGATGCTTGGAGCCAGACAGCTTCTCAAACGCTTACACTTGACTGACACGGTTCTGCACCAGAGCCGCAGGTAGTGAAATCAAAACAAAAAAATGACATTCCCTGCTAGAATGGCAGTCTGTGCAAAAAACGCACCCTGGCAACATTTATGTGCGCTTCCTTTCAAGAATGCAGTTTGGCTTGCAGAGAGCTTTGGCAAAGAGTGCGAGTCATGAACACTTCAAATGGCAAGCAGAACCGACTGCAGTTAATGTGTGCATCCCCTACAGACAATTAAGAATCCTTTGCCAACACAGCCACTGCCACCAGATCCACTGTGAAAGGTCTTTTCCTGCTTGAGACGTTTTGCCAAGATGCAAACTTGCTCCTACACAAGCATTTCCTCAATGCGAGCCCTCAAAGCTAGCTCTACTTGAGAGCACTTCTAGTGGTGTCTATGCTTTTTAGAGCCTACGGAGCTACAATCATGGAGTACCCAACAGCATAAACCCTAGCAGCATTCGCACAAAACTAAGCAGCACAGAACCACTGAGCTATTTTCAGTGTCTTTCCGTGTAGCAGTGCCAAGCAGCTACTCAATGGCAGTCGTAAGAGCAGAGTTGAAGCTATGTGCATCGAAGAGCTATGTTAAATTTTCTGCCCATTTGCCATGGCCCATCAACTTTTAAGGTGAGCCGCGCACATGTGCCAGCAATTTCTTGCTTCAATCAGAGTCTCCCTTGCTCAGCACTTAATCTGCATTAAGTAGATATAAAAAAACCTGTTGAGAAACACACACACACACCTTCTGCAACCCATCGCAATCACCTGTGCCTCGGAAAAAAGTGATCTAAGTAAAAACTCTGCCTTTAACTAGAAAGTGATCATGATAGATGCGTAAGTAGCAGCGCCGCTACAAGCAAACAGAATTATTTTTACAGAAAATGATGAGATGAGAGATCCTAAGCCTGTACAGTGTTCAGCGGCATGTTTTTAACAAAAAAGATGAACAATGCAGCTTTGAGCGCAATGACGATCAACGATATAGCTTGCACAGCTGATGCTATGGGGGTTAATAAGCTAAAAAATGAGCCCTCTAAGCTACATTCGCAAGAGAGCGGCGAGCTTGTAAAAATAGAGAGTGCTCTAACAAATCTAGCACCCGTGCTCTAGGAGCAACCAGCAATTTGGCTGCACCATTTTGTTCGTTGAAGCGAGAGACGTTGAGCTCTGGAAGCTTGAAATGAAAGCTGCAGAGTGGGCATTGTGCGGGCCACGCCTTCTGTGGGCGCCAACGGAACCAAACGCCGTTGACCAACACCGCTGTGACGCGATAGTAATGAGAGCTTCCCCTCTTCCTTGTCCTCTACGGCTCTGGTGCAAACACTCCTCCTTTCAACTCGCTGTAAGTTTTCACACCGGAGGCCCTACGGCGTAATGCAGTCTTGCATGTTTCTGTCTGCACCTACACACACACACACGCGAAGCCTAATACATCAGGGGTTGAAGTAGAAAAAAAAACAGGCCCAGAGGAAAAAAAAAACAGAACAACAGACTGCAAAAAGCAGCAGCAGTAGCAGCAGCGGCAACATCATATTCTACAGAGATTCCTGTAGTTATTAAACAGCAGGCTACAGAACAGCTTTTGGGCTTTGTTTTAGTTATTTTTTTTCCGTGAGCGCACCGGTGTAAGTGAGCGGACGAGCGTGCCAACGACACACAAACAGAAAGCCCGTCAGTGCTGGCATTTTGCATATGGCGCTAGACTCGCAACATCTTTCAAAGGCACGTCTAATCTAGCATGTATCAACAGCAGAAGAGCACAGGAGCGCCCCTCGCGTAAGGCTACGGCGAGAAACGAAATTGGCACACACACTCAACTTGGAAGGGCGGGGGGAGGACTGGCAGGGGGCGCCCTCTGGATATTTTGTACTAGCGCCCTCTGCAGGCAAAAATGGGAAGTGGAGGGGGGGGGGGGGGGGGGGGGGGGGGGGGCAACAAGCGAAACAATGGCACTGCGCGGCCGCGGACGGGCCGCCCCTCGCAAAAAGGCACTGAAAAACTAACCTGTCGCCAGAGCGCGGCGCAAAAAATGAACAAAGCACGGCGGGAGCGGGGCAGCGGGCGACGCATGCCCCCGCCTCCCCAGCGCAATCATTATATATTATGTCGCTCTGGCTGTACACATGGCCGTATATACAGAACAACGCAAGTGCGTAAATGTGTTTGTCTGTGTTTGTGTGTGTGCAGCTGAGGAGAGAAAAAAAAAGATTAAAAAAACACAGTCGGTCTCGCCCCACTGCAAAGAGACGAGACGCGGCAACGAAGACGATGATGCACCGGGCTTTCTGAGCGCCGCTGGCTCTATGTACAGTGACGATGTGTCGCCGAGCTAAATTATTGCCTCAGGTGTGAGCGGGGCATGGCCAGCCCTCTAAGGGGTGGGGCCCCGGTTGCATAGATTTGTAGAGCAAAGTTTTGTAGGCATACTTGTGACTCTTGAAGACTTGCGCCAACCACTAAACTGGCTACATGACAAAAGAAAAAAATAATCCAAGAACGGAAGGCTTGCACGTCATTTCTGCACATGCCACCTGCAACGCACGTTGCCTATTCTCGTGTGTGTTTGCGTGTACAGGCATGTGTATATATAGTATATATAATATGTGTATATATGTGTGTATATAATGCTATAACGTTGTATATATAACTGTCTCTAGCGTGGAGCTTGTAAAAAAGGCCCTTACTCCGGTCACTCCTTTTGAAAAAATGAGCTACAGAGCAGCATGTCTAAAAAGGGCTATGGTACAACGATCGAGTCTCTGCCTATCACAAGAGAAACCACATGTCTTGTCTTTCTTTTCTGGCCTTGGCACCCGGGCTGGGAAGAGAGGGGGATCCCTTGAGCAAATGGCTCAGGACGGCTTGGACGCCTCTTCGGCTTCTCCGCTGGCCACCGAGAAGAAACGTTCTGCGAGAGAGGTCAAACAAGAGGCAACCAACACATCACCAGGTGAACTAAGAAAGCTTATAGTAATGCTTGGTTAATAGACGCACTAATGAGACCAGTCACTTACGCCAAAGAAGTGTTGCCTGGAGCCTGGTCCAATGTTAGTGAGACAACTGCATAATCATGCACCAACTAAAATAATTCTGAATTCTACATACAACCCGAGGAAGTGCTGTTAGAAGTACTGGAGGCATCTCTCGGGGGGGTTGTACGGTGGATGCAGGCCATACTGGATGCAGCGCTATGACAGGGGCACAGCAATGCACTTACCCCCCACTTTTGCATGATTTGCAAGCTGAACATTCCTACGCATATCGATACACATTTTTACATGCTCATAGAATGTTTGCAGTGGTTTACAGTTATCTCCCCTGTTAATTTTTGTACTGTCAACCCACAATCATCCATACCACAAAATATTGACAATATTTATTTATTCATTAGCACTCTTTAAAAAAAATATAATGTGAATGTTTTCCTGCCTCTAACCGGGTGCTGCCCCGGGGAGGGGGGGGGGGGGCACCCGGGGAGGGGGGGGGGGTGCCTCTAACCAAATGTCTACACATGCAGCACAATGTGAGAGCTCGGCGATGATTCGTGTGCAACATTGCTTTTGTTCACAGACGCAGTTGTAGCATTGCTTAACAGTTATCCTACTGCCCTCTTCCAGCCCCTACCCTCCTCCTTTTCAAATATTCTACCCCTCACACCTCTTTCTGTCCTTCTCTCCTACCCATATTGTGTTCCCTCAACCCTTCTTCTCCCAAAGTCCTACGCTCCCCTCATACCAGCCTGCGATTCTCCTCGCTGTGAAATATCTGCATCAACGCTGCGAATCTGGAAGATTGAGCCAGTAACAGCTATTGCTGTAAAAAACATGAAAATATATTAGGCTTTTAATGAGACAGTATTAGAGTCTTCGTCTCACCAAATCCCCGCCAATGTCAGAGGCAAAATTAACTGATTGGTTGAAAGAGGTCACCTGACCTTGCAGCATCATCACAATCAGCCCACCACGGCATGTGGCAATTGTATTATAGATTGGTTGAGAGAGGTCACGCGACGTTATCATAACACTATCACAACCTGCCCACCATGTTGCGAACAATCTAGTTACTAGACAACTATCTAGATTAAGAAACGAAAAAAAAAAATGTGACATGCAAATGTCGGCACCGTCACAGCATAGCGAATACCTGCTTTTGCGGCTAGCGGTCCATATATGTTGGGCGATGGAAATATAATTGCAAAAAAACTGACCAAAGCACATACACAAGTTGCAACAGAAACTGCGACAAATGTGAAATCCAATGCTGTCGCAAATTACTCTCAAGGTGACATGACGCTTAGTTTTTTGAGTGATAATTTACTGAATTATCTTTCAAATCGTATGGAGCAAGCTCTGCACTGAAGCAGGGCATGAGGACACAGTGCATGGGGACACAATGCATTTTATCTAGCAACACATCTAGATGAAAATGTAAATTGGTTTTGAGGAAAGGAAAGAGTGCAGCAACTGTTTCACTTCTTGGTGGACCCCTCAAATCCACCCTGAGGGAAGAGATGAAGGAGTGAGTGAAAAAAGAAAGCGAGAAAGAGGTGCTGTAGCGGAGGGCAGGGAATAATTTAAAGTGGGCTCTTTACCATGCACGGACATTGCACAGGCCATATTTATTGTGCGAGAGAATGACCCGCGAACAGCGGCAGCTCACCATCATCGTGGGGCGGGCCCATGAGTGAGTTGTCGGGCGGTGGTTGGGCCCCAGCAGGGGGCAGCAGACCTGCCATCATCTGGTAGTCCATGTTCTCGTCAAGCGCAATAAAAGGCGGGTTCCAGCGCGGCGGCAGCGGCGTGGGCGTCGTGGTCGTCCGCGCCGATCGTGGAGACGCCAGCAGACCCCCCGCTCCAGAGGGGCTGAGCACTGTCGACGACAGCGTGGATGCGCCACTCCCAGCTGTGCCCGGGTACGAGAAGAGCTGCACGCAGAGGCAGAAATGTTAAGCATGCGATGTAGCCAGCATTTAAAGTAAGAGGGGGAGTCTCAGACTCCCCACTAGTACTAGTGAAAGGGGGTTTGTGCACAAATAGATCACGAGAAAGAGTTCACGGCGGGGTGACACAAAACGGCGAGCAGAACGGCGGGCAGCACCGACGGCCAGTCCAAAACCAAGCAATCTCGTGCAGTGCGGCGGCACTTCGTCTTTCATCGGCGCTTCGTCAGTGATCTGCCTATGTGGCATCAGGCGCGGCCGTCATGGTTCGCTACAATTGCCCCGGGAACGAAGAGGAGCCACCCTGGTGACCTATGGCAAGGACACGAGGAGCAGGTTGTAGTAGGTCTTCAGGCGGCTGACGTGGACAGTTGCTCAGCCGCGATGGCGCAAGTCCGAAGAGGGGTTGAGCGGCTCCACGATGTAATTCACAGGCGACGTTTGCTGGACGATGCGATAAGGACCGTGGTATTCTGTACGGAATTTTGACGACAATCCTGGTGGTGTGCCTGGAACCCAGAGCCAAACTAGGGATCCTATTGGAAAAACGTGTTGCCGGTTATCGTTATCGTGATGATGCTTTTGGCGGCCTTGGGATGCCGATGTAAAAGAGCGCGCCAACTGGCGGCATTCCTTCGCATGCTTTGCGACTTCGGAGAGGGGCGTCCACTCGGAGGCGTCAGGAGTACATGGTAAGATGGTATCCATTGTGGACGACGGCTCACGCCCATACAGCAGGAAGAAGGGGGTAAAACCGGTGGTTGACTGCGTGGGGATGTTGTACGTGTACGTCACGAAAGGAAGGACAGCGTCCCAGTTGGTCTGATCCACTGCGACATACATCGTGAGCATGTCTCCGAGAGTACGATTGAAGCGCTCGGTCAGCCCGCTAGTTTGGGGATGGTAGGCAGTGGTGGTCCAATGTACGATGCGACATTCGGTAAGCAGAGCTTCTATGACGTGGGAAAGGAAGACGCAGCCTCTGTCACTTAGGAGCTCGCGCGGCGCACCGTGTGATGAACAAAATGATGCAGCAGGAAGATCGCAACTTAGCGGGCAGTAGCAGCAGGAAGGGCGGCTGTCTCGGCATACCGGGTGAGGTGGTCGACGCCGACGATAATCCAACGGTTCCCAGAGACTGTACAAGGAAGCGGGCCGTAAAGGTCAACGCCAACGCGATCGAAAAGACGTGCCGGGCAAGGGAGTGGTTGCAATTGGCCAGTCACACGAGGAGTGGATGTCTTCCGCCGCTGACAGGCGATGCGAGATCGGACGTATTTCCGAACATAGGCGTACATGCTGCACCGATAGTAACGCTGAGAAAGTCTTTTGAATGTTTTCACCACACAAGTGTGCGCGCACTGAGGGTCGGTGTGGTAAGAGGCACAAATTTGATATCGTAAATGGCGGGGAATCGCGAGAAACCAGCGCCAACCATCAGGCATGTAGTTGCGGTGGTATAGAAGGCCGTCCCGGAGGGCAAAGTGCGGAGCTTGATGCCGCAATATTCTTGAAGGTGCAACGTTTTGTGACGAAGACACAGCGTCCATTAGGGAAGCAAGCCACGGGTCTTTCCGCTGCTCCGCAGGCATATCAGCGATGGTAAGAGACGAAAGCACGGAATCTGCGCCGAAGAGCAGGCAGCGTCGCTGGGAATGGGAGACCGAGACAAAGCATCGGCGTCCATGTGCTTACGGCCGGAACGGTAGATAACGCGGATGTCAAACTCTTGAAGGGGAAGAGCGCATCGAGCGAAGCGACCGGATGAATTTTTAATAGACGATAACCAGAAGAGCGCATGGTGGTCTGTGACGACATCAAACCGGCGACTGTACAGATAGGGCCAGAATTTCGTTAGTGCCCATACAATAGCTAAACATTCCTTCTCCGTGACGGAATATTTAGATTCAGCTTTGGTGAGCACGCGACTCGCATACGCAACTGCGTATCTTCAAACCCATCTTTTCGCTGAGCCAAGACAGCTCCAAGGCCGATGCCACTCGCATCCGTATGGACCTCGGTAGGTGATGTTGGGTCATAGTGTCGGAGCATTGGCGGCGAAGTCAAAAGATGGCGCAGGATATTGAATGCTTCGTTGCACTCGGCCGACCAGCCAGACATGTCATTGTTTCCGCCAAGTAGGTTCGTCAGCGCAGCAATGATTGACGTGAAATTGCGTATGAAGCGCCGGAAATAGGAACACTAACCTATGAAGCTTCGAAGTTACATAAGCGACATAGGTTTAGGAAATTGCACCACAGCACGGAGCTTGGCTGGGTCAGGGAGAACGCCTTCCTTGAAGACGATGTGCCCCAAGATGGTCAACTTCCGAGCCGCGAAGTGGCACTTCTTGAGATTCAGGTGAAGGCCGGCATCAGTCAGGCAAGTCAAAACCTGCCGTAAGCGTGCGAGGCGAAATCGGCGGAAAAGACAACAATGCCATCCAAGTAGCAGAGGCATGTCTGCCACTTGGACTTCTGCAAGATGTTATCCATCATCCTTTCGAATCTGGCGGGCACGTTGCACAGACCGAACGGCATCACATTGAACTCATAGAGGCCGTCGGGTGTGACAAATGCTGCCTTTTCTTTGTCACGTGCAGCCATCGGTACTTGCCAGTAGCCGGAACGTAGGTCAAGGGAAGAAAAGTACTCAGCGCCTTGGAGGCAATCAAGAGCATCGTCGATGCGGGGAAGAGGGTAACTGTCCTTGTGGGTAATTTTGTTGAGGCGGCGGTAGTCGACACAAAATCGGATTGAACCATCTTTCCTCTTTACAAGTACCACCGGCGAAGACCAAGGGCTGTGAGACGGACGGATGGCACCCCGGTGTATTATGTCCTCAACTTGTTTGCTAATCATGCGGCACTCTGCCGCCAACACACGGTATGGCTGCTGTCAAAAAGACTGGTGAGATCCGGTCTCTATACGATGAGTGACGGTGGAAGTCCAGCCTAAAGGAGTGTGAGCGACATTGGAGCAAAACGTGTACAGAAGGGCTGAGAGCTGCGTCCGGTGGGCAGAAGGAACAGCGTCGTCGGGCAATAGATCAAATGCCGAATCGGAATGAAGAGCGTTGATGCAGGAACTGCGGGAGGTCACGGGGGCATCCAGGTCAGAGAGAAAGAAGGTGGGCAGGTTAAATTGAACCAGGAGACTCGCCATGTAGCAGGGTAAGCGGGCAAGGAGGTGGATTGTATGTAAGCATCTTCGTGAGACTTCCGTGAACATCGAGAACAGCAGACAGTAGTGGCAGGTTTTTGCGGTGGACAAAGGAAGAAGATGGCGTAAATAAAACGGTGACGGCCGGTGCTGTAGGACACGAGAAGGATACAAGCGCTGAAGCCTCCGGAGCGACATGGATGGCTTCAGTGACAGTGAGCTTCTGCGGACACACGAAATGGAGGTCGTCGGCCAGTTCGTCACGCAATGCAGAAAATTCTACCTCAGCACGTGCGCAGTCGATCACGGCGTTATCCCACCCGAGAATCACGTCGTGGGAACAAGACGGCAGGACCAAGAATTCGACACTGTACAAAATGTCAGGAATGACAACCCGCACTGTGCATGTGGCCAAAGGTGCAATCCTCTCTTCAGTTGCAGTGCGAAGCGACAAACCAGAAAATGATGTTGTCACTTTACGTAAGCGACGGCATAGTCTCTCATCAATCACTGACACAGCAGCACCCTAGTCGACAAGCGCGGACACAGGCAGACCATCGGCAGAAACCACTAGAATGTTCGTGGGAGAACGATGAGGCCTTGAACTGTTCGAAGAGCACGCAGTTCTTGCCTCTGGAACTGCGGAACTTAGTTTCCCTCGTCAGCGGACATAGGGCGATGGCTCATAGGCGACAGTGAACGGCAACGTGGGAACAGGGATCGACGGGTCATATACGAACGCTGGTCGGTGACGTACGCTTCCAGAGGTGGAGCAGTCCGAAGCAGCTGAGGTGAACCGGCAGAAGGCACAAACGCTGGAGGGGCAACCATGCGGCAACGACAGAGGCGGGCCACGCGGCCGGGGCAACCGCACGAAAAGCATATAGGACGATTGTCCGGTGTGCGCCGAGGGTTCTAATGTGGCGAGGAGGGAGGATGAAGCAGGGCCGCTGGTGGGACCGGTGCCGGACGCAGGACAGGCTGACTGGGTGGAAAGGGCACAGGCCGAGGCCGCCCAGCCACGGCGGCGTACGTCAAAAGCGTCGCCACAGGATTGGAGGGGCTATAACGTGCGCGGCTTCGGCGTACGGCAAAGGAGGGACGAAAGGAACTTCAAGCAGGGTAGGAAGAGCCTCGGCGACTTGTTCTCGGATGACGCGTTGAAGTGGAGGCACAAAAGGAGAGGCAGTGTCAGGACTCAGGTGAACGAGAGAGCTGATGAGCAACTTCTTCGCAAACAAACTGCTTTATCTGGGGTAACAGTGGCAACTGGTCGGGGTCAGACGTCAAAGCCGCCAGAGGCTCCGGGTGCGAGAGTGGAGAGCGAGTGAGAAGACGGCGCTTGCGTAGCTCGTTGTAGCTCTGGCATTGGGCAATGACATCGACGACGGTTGCTATATTTTTGGCCAGAAGCATCTGAAACTCGTCGTTGTCGATGCCCTTCAGGATATGATCGATCTTGGTGCGCTCCGGCATCGAAGAATCGACACACTTACACAGGTCCACCACATCCTCAATGTAGCTGGTGAAATTTTCACCAGGCAGCTGAGCCCGAGCACGTAGGCATTGCTCGGCGTGCAACTTGCGCACCGCAGGCCAGCCGAAGACGTCGGCGAAATTCTGCTTGAAGGCGGACCACGATGTGATGTCAGCCTCGTGGCTGCGGTACCACAGATTCGCAACGTTCACGAGATAGAAGATGACGTTGTTCAGTTTGAGGGCATCATCCCATTTGTTATGGGTGCTGACCTGCTCGTACGAGGCTATCCAATCCTCGACGTCATGGTCCCCGGTACCACTGAATACAGCAGGATCGCGCTGGCGCAAAGCTCCAGCGCAGACGACGGTCGGCAGCAGTGCGGCAGGACTGGGGCCGGAATCTTCAGGCATGGTGATGACCGGAAGCGTACGGCTTCAAAGCTGCACGACGTCAGCAAATCCCCACCTCCACCAAGTGAAAGTGGGTTTGTGCACAAATAGATCAGGAGAGAGAGTTCACAGCGGGTGACACAAAAAGGCGGGCAGCGCCAACGGCCAGTCCAAAACCAAGTGATCTCGTGCAGCGCGGCGATGCTTCGTCTTTCATCGGCACCTCGTCTTCATCGGTGCTTCGTCAGTGATCTGCCTATGTGGCATCAGGCGCGGCCGTCATGGTTCGCTACACTGACAAGGTATCAAGACGCCCCCCCCCACGTGCCAGAACATTTGAAATCAGCTGAAAAAGCTGAACAAGTGTCTGCAGTTCCAATAAATCTCGTTGGTAAATAAAAAAAATAGCTGTAAGGCCCACGTCCCTAATTCAGACTGCCAGTCTATTCAAACTCGCTTTTTGGCCCTGTCAACAAAAAGTGCATTAAAAAGGCTCCCATTATTTTGAACTCACAAAATAAGAACAAAATTTTGTTCTCTCTGAAGCTTAAATTATTGAGACTGAACTGTTATCAAAAATAAAGAAAAGCATGGGCACTGAAGAGGAAGGAAGAAACTCGGACAAACACGCAATCCCAAATGAAAACCAAACAGCACAAAGATAAAGATGACGGAAAACTAAAAACTACGGCCCAACTTTCAATCTGGAAAACATTTACTTCTGTTTAACATCAAAATATTATATTATAAAATCATAACATATTTCTCAAACTAAAATGGCATGTTAAAAAGAAAGTAAAAAAACACAACAGCCTTCTTACGAAAAAGACTTCGATGCAAAGGACTACGGGTAAATGGGACTGCATAATGGCATGAAACACGCACTGACGTAGAAATTTAACTGTGACCATGTTTGAAAGAAACCCTAATTTATATAAGAACATAAATACATTTGAACTGGCTAATACTGCACATTGTACGATTGCAACAATGTTCCTTCTTATTCTATAAGAAAGTGTGGACATCTGTTTGAAGCATAGTCGAACAAAAAGGAATGATCTTTAAACCATCTTTGTGATAAAGACATGCTTAAAACAGCAATTCTGATCTTCCAGTATGTTTTACTGAACAGCTGTCTGCAGATGGATGAAAGGCCTAAATATGTTGGACCACACTAAATATAATCACCAAAATTTGAGCTTTTGAGGACCATGGTGAAACACTTTAGCCACTCTGCCACTAAGCGACCAGTTCCCATATATATTCGAGTAAAAGGGCTACCCTCATGTAAGATCCTCATCCCCAACTCTGCAAACGGTATTAAAAAAATGTGTCAGCCAAAGGAATTCTCTCTCGCCCGCACAATTTTGCTCGCATGGCAAGTTCCGCTAGGAGCGAATGGAATGATCAGCTCACCTGTCCCTGTGAGTGGATGTGGCCAAACGTGTGCTCAGCCGACCGGGCCAGAAAGGGGCTGGACGAAGACCGGACCGTGGCGGTTACGACCGAGTCACCCCCACCACTGCAGGCACCTGCAGAGGCAAATGTTTTATCAGCATGAGTACCCGATCCAACAAGAAAAACCAAAAATTAGGGGGTCTCACAAGAATAAATGGGGGAGGGAAGCTCCACAGGCTGTTTAGTAGCATGGTACAGTAGTAACCCATGTTTCGAGCAACCTGGAACCAGTTGCGAGAGAGTGTCAATGTTAACTTTTTGACACGCTATGTGCACAATTGTGTTCGAAGCGAACTTGGAAATTTTTCTGAAAGTGGGCTGCACCTAGCAGCACTTTCTTTGTTTCAGGTGAATTGCACATCCTTCATCTCACAAATGAGCTGCTTTTTTTAATGCCATATAGCGAACGCAGTAAATAATATATTTCCCAAAACAGCCAGCAGGATATCACGTCGACCATCCTTTCTGAGCAGACATATTTTGCCACCAGTAATGACATTATTTTTTTTCTTAATTTCAAGCATAATGTGCACCTTCGAAACAGAAATATTTTCATGACCCTTTGAGTGTTTACCTGAAAAGTTGTGACGTTTCGATGTTGCAACTTTCATCAGTTATGACATTTTTTACGAAATTTTGCACACCCCTGCAAAAAATCAACCGCCAGTATCTTGAGCTCAAAATCTGGAAAATTTCTTTCTTAGGCCTGAGTATACTATTTAGACGGGAAAATATTTCATTTCGATGGAAACAAAAAATGCCACCATGTCAGAGGGTTAACACACAGCAGAAACCGTGGTGGTTTGCAACTGCGTCAGTCCTGATATCTTGCTAAACTACCTGAAGTTTTCTTGTTCAGGTGCATCAATGTATGCCGTGTGTTATATGTTGAATCTGTCAAGTAAATCCTTTTGCATTTTGATTGCATGCTAATTCTTTTCCGTCATGCATGAACCCCAAAAGCGAGAAATTTGGCTGAATCCTGTATATAGAACTATAGTGAAACCTTGTAAATGGGTAAAGAATCATAGGTGAAGAATCATAAAATATTAGTTTGATACTGATGAAACCTGTAAAATAAAATTTTGCTAAAAACTCATGCTGGAGAAGCAAAGTTTAATCAGCGAAAGAACGGCAACTGGGAGAGACCTTTTTCGAAGCCACTCACAGTGATTGCAGGGGCCGCAAAAAACTGAGCGGAAAATGCCAGCTATGGCGGCTTCCTCGCTTTATAGTGGTGTTGCATAAAAAATTGGATGTGAGGGTGAACGTTGCTGCCGTTTTCACCACCTCCGGACCATGTCTAGGTTTCGAGGCACTATCTACATGTGCAAGCAGTGCAGACAGGTGTAGACCGCTTGGCAACCAGCTGTTGTCGCCGCTATATCTTTTGTGGCGCTCTTGGCAAATGCAAGGTAAAGCCCAAACCGTGGCACAAACTCTTGCGCACCACCCCTAGACACACGTGTAGTGAAGCAAAGCCTGCTGCCTGCCATCCGAGTAGGCACAGCTTGGCACTCGCCAGTTCGATTTATCCATTGTATGGAAAACTGCATTCCACATATAAAGTAAGAAATGCATGTGTTTTTGAAAATATTTAGGAACAATTCGATGTAGCTAATAATGCACAATATCCGCATTCATTATAAAGAGGCTTGATAGGACTGTAATTTCTGTCTCTAAGGCTGGGGTTCTCAGTCTTTCAAAGGGATCCTGAGGATAAACTGAAATTAGCCTATATCGAAGACTGTGGAATTCTAAAGACAAAGAAACTACTCTCACCTAAAACGCATCTTTTATAAGGCAGAAAAGAAAAAAATAAATGAATGAAAAACGTGTTGCCATCACTGGCAGATTTCACAAGTAAACTGCGTGCACCGACTCCAAATTTTGTGTGTGGACCCTACAAGCAAGAACATGCCATGATTCACTTCAAAACAATGACAACCTGTCTTTCTAGGTACGGGAATCATGTTTTTGAATCGAACGATGAGAAAATTTATGAAATAAATTTTCTTAGTTATAAATGCTTTTTTTTTTGCTGCTTAGAAAATAAAGTGAAAATATGAAATGAAAATATGATACATCACATTGAGCACCACAATATAGAAGAAACGACGATTTATAATTTTCATTGCACATTGAAAATTGCATAAGACACGATCAGACATCTGATGTGACAATTCTGCTCAAGCAATCAGATTTACCTTCGATGATTACTCTGATGCTTTTACTCTATGCTGAAGCTGCACATACATGACGGAATTTTTCTGGAGGAATGCTCGCATAAAGATGAGTAGTTCTAGAATCGTTCGTGGTAGGTAAGCCCAAGAAGCCGATCTGCTTCAAGAACGAGCCCATTCCGTTTCATTAGCACAACTAAAAGACCTGGATTTCTGTGTGTGGGGTAAGGAATTTCAAATATTTAGAATAATAAAAGTGCAGTACGAATCAGATCGAGTACTAATTACTATTTGCAAAATATTAAAAATTTTGAATATTCACACACCCCTAGCTGTAACACTCTTTCGATGCTACTCACTGCTGGGGCTGGCCGAATCTTCCTTGGGGGTGCTGTCTTCGGGCCGAGCGCCTTCCACGCTGGGCGGACTGCTTTGAGGCTGCGGCTGGTTGCTGGGGCCTGGACATGAGACACACGATGGTCTCTCAAGACTCGCACTGAAGCAGTATGCGCTACTTCTACCAGCTGAGTGCAAAATCCAAATAGACGGTCCGCCTTTGAAAGGTAGCCCACCCTTGCTTTTTTCCATTCCTTCGAAAACATCAAACTACTCCTAAGAACCCGAGCGCTTTTTAGTTCAGCTGACCTATGGCTGCCCCTCTTAAAAGGGGAACAAAATACATTATTGTGTTTTAACAACAAAGACGCAACTCTCACTGAAAACAGTGCTTCTATTATAAGCTACAGAAGCTCAGAAAATGAAATACAGGTGTTGTCACCTCCGGCCATTTTCGTAAGGAAACTGAAGTGCTTCTGGAGAGTTTTGTAGCGATAGCTACAATACGGTAGCATTTCGAGCCTTCAGCGTGGCGGCGCCGCCACGTTGTCATATGGTTCGTCACATGGTTGGTCACGTGACCAGCCACGTGGTGCAGAGCAGCTGCTGCTGCTGCTGCTGGCGGTGCGGCCCGCCGGCGAACCCGAGCTGCAACAGCTGTGTGCGTGCGCTGTGTCAAGTGGGACGAAGATGAAGAAGGAACGTCCAGTGAAACGGAGCGGCAAAAGGCAAGGCGAAAGGCAATTCGACTGAGCAAGTTCCACCCAGCCAGCTGTAGCTATCGCGTCACTCCAGGTTTAACCAAGGCTAAACCAATTTTTTTTTTGTGCATGGATCACTGAGGCTGGGTTACACCACTATATTCATTTTTGAACGATAATCATGGAGTCATTCAAAGGATGGATTGCCACCGTGACCCTCGTGACCCTTCTCAAAGAAAGGTGTGAACTCGCTGTCACCAGAGCTGGCATGCATGACAAGCTTGATGCTTGACAGCGCGCAATGATACAACGATACAATACAAACAGGCGCAATGAAATGGCTCCCTCGCTTGCGGCTCAGCTGAGTATCAGTAAACCGAACAGCAAATGGTTCGGTAGTGTCGGATTCAGGCACACTTGCAACTGATCATCTGGAAAAGCGACTGCCAGCATGAGCGAGCCAGGTGAACGACGCATAATTCGAGTGCTCACCACTCGCACCTCGCGCAACTACACACACGGCGATGCAGCCGTGCCGATATTCCCAAGCCTGCCTTGCGTGCACCTGCGTACATGCACAGCAGAGAGTGCAAAATATGTAAGTAAATGTTTCTTTTTAAAAAGTCCGGGTAAAAAGTTTGGGGTGCACAACTTATGCAAGTAAATATGGTATATATGACTGCTCACAAGTGTGATATAAACGAATAATGTGCAACCAGTCACCCAAAGAGCATCACAGTGTGACCGCTCTAGTCAAAACACAAAGTGCAACGCTTGCTCACATGCAGTCATAACAAAGTGAAAAACTTGCAGTCCACTGTCTACATTGATAACAGACTGCACTGCTGCAGGGCTGCGTTTAATGCTCTGAGATGCTGACTTTCTTTGTGGCAATGGGATCAGTGTTCTTAGCGCAATTACATGTTCTCTCATCACTGCATGTTTCGCAAATACCGTGTGAAAAAGAAAAGGCCGAAAAGCAAGATCACAGGCACAAGAGCTCGTGTGAGTGACTGATCCAGCTTTGCGGCCTTGCCTGTTTCACGCTGTACTTGCCAAATATGCATCCACTCCAACTCGCCCAATTCAGCATCCTCGTGCCCTCAAAAGTCACCATGCCCTCATGTCCGCCATCATTTTTTCGTCTATTATATTTTTTCTTAACCTTCTTTATGGCTGTGCATTCAGTGTGGACTTCCATAAAGAAACGGGTGCTCTCTATGCGAAGACCTAACATAAAGCCACAGGATGGTGTAACAGTTAACATAGGTTCACATAGGCCTAACAATTAAGCTAACCTAGGCCTTGTGCTCAGACCAAACACTGCATGCTACATGCCAAAAGCCACAAATGCCGACATTAAATGCATTGCTGGATTAAAAGTGCACATTCTGGTTAGTAATATTTGTTTGCACTCAAATTCGCCAGCTCAGCTGACGCCCAAAGAACCAACTACACAATGCGGCCGGAAGTACATGAGCAAACACATAAGGCAGCATTAAAAAAAATGGTAGAAGACTTAGCATACAGGTAGTTCGGCTAGATGCGAATTAAATGCGCTAGAACTTTGGTTTCAGTTAGAGGCTCGGTTTTCGAAGTCAAGCATGCTTGAGAATAAAGATCAGCGAAATCGGACTTAGGCTCCGCCTTAGGGGTATGACGCGATAGCATTAGTAGGTTAATGCCCATATCTGCGGATAAGGTAATTCTCTACTTTATGTTCATAGGTCTCTGTGAGTCCTCGTATCACTCCTGGTACTGCAGTGGTGTACAGCCCTGTAAGGGCAGATGCTGCCACCGGTGGGGCTTGCGAGACCCAGGTTGTTCTTCTCGAGCGACCTCAAGGTCACGGAGAGGGGTTTCAGACAGACAAACATCGGCGAAATCTGAGATTGAGGGTCTTAGTGCTTGAGCACGAAAAAAACTGCTTCACATGTGGAGCACATCACAGGTAAACTGCTGGGTGGGGTATACCTGTAGACCGGATGATGGCGACAGGCCGGGCCATGGGCGCTGGTGGAGGCGGGGGCAGCATGGAGCTCGAGTAGAACTGTGGGAGCTTGGACGGGCTGCCCCGCACTCCCGCATCGGGGCTAGCCTGCGAGACGCAGGAACCGACACTAAATCAGTGCACTGCTAAACAACAGGTCACTCACTCAAACGGGCGAGTGACCTGTTGGCAAACATAATATGTTATGCTGGCATGTTATGTTATGTTGGCATGTCATGTTATGTTTGCCAACATGTTATGTTGGCAAACATAACACTATGTACAGCACACTGACACAAATGAACACAACAGCAGAAAATCCAATGAGAACAAAACAAGCATGCAAGAACAATCACTTGAAAAACTTGGTCTGACGACAACAGCATGCATTATGTGGGAAGCAATGTATTACTGGCGACAAAAGTATGCAAATGCACGAGGTGCAACCCCAGCTGATCGTTCTGTTAATAGCTGGCAGCTCAAGATAACACTTGTAAAGGTGCAAGCTGGGATCACACTCACTATTGTGTGATAATCAAATGATGTGATTACTGGCAGACATGGCACACAGAGCATAGACTGCTTTTCACGTGGGTGTCCTGAACACTTTTGTCCCTGGTATAGTACACTGTCTCCCACATAATGGGTGAAGGCCTCTGCCAGGCCATACACTTCATAGCATAAAAAAAGGTGAGAAACTTGAAGATCAACTTTAGGTAAGACTACATCACAGGAGAAATATATCATTTTGACATATTACCATTGCTTGTCACTCTTTATTCACATCTTCCTTAGTTCACAAACATAAGCGGACACATTCAATCCCAAAAACTGAGCTTATATTTCTTTTTTAAATATTAATGCAGCAAATTCCAGGTTACAAAAAAGAGCAAAAACAGAAGGCAAGTCACTGCTCATTTTTTCTTAGATTTTTTTTTTCTATTCTGGAACAACAAAAAAATGTTTCCAAAAAGGCATGCCAGCTTTTTCAGTACAGTGAACACCAGGCAACAAATGCAGACACAGCGAATGACATCATTTTCACGTACAGTAGTACAGCAAGAATAAATCAATCTCAATAAAAATTGATCAAGATATCATATTGTATTTGACCACACACTTTCCATAATCACCAACATCAGTGCCACTGCATTGCCCATATTTAAGCAATTATTCCCAGGAGTGATTTCAGTACTAGACGAGTCCTAATAAGTTAAGCAGCATTTTTTAAAATCAACCTGCCTTTGTCAAGCCAGACTTATACATATTTAGAAACTAGCATCTTCAATTTACACATTTACTTTGTTTCTAGAGTTTTAAATACATCAAGCTCGCTAGAGTAAAGTCATTTGGATCAGGAAAAAGTTTGCTATATCAGTGTTTTTACTAAATTTGTTGTTGACTATATCATGGCTCAGCTGCTGTCCAGTAATTTAGGGACTTCTTAAACATATACAGCTGGTTTAGAAAAAAAAAGCACTTGAAAATACCTTCCATCCTGCTACAATCATTTCGTTATGTGCTAATGATTTATTTTCAGTATCAAATTTTGTTATCACATTTTCAACTGTGCCCAAGTCTTGTGGAAGTACTGTATCTGCACAAATATAACACGAGGGGGCAGTTTGAGTACAAGCAAAACTGAAAGCATTACATGAGCTCAGAGTTGCCTTGCGTGCCGTCAGTGTCATTTAAAAGGCAACAGTTAAGAAACCCGTGCATCACAACTAAGCATGTCAAAACCTTCGCGAGTGCAAGCGTGTGTATATCAATTCTGATTCCACAGGGAATGTCAGCTGCACTATAGAAAGTGCAAACTGTCTCCGGCAGCCGTTTTTGCTGAAGCCTAACAAGATACGCGAACATATGTAGATGCAGCAAAAAAAAAATTGGCTGCTTACTTGGAAGAATTTCGTTGAAGTGGAACCTCGCTCCAAAAATTATTCTTTGTAGGAAGAAATAATTGCATTGCCTTGTATGGTTTGCTGATGGGGAATCAGAAATACTTCGCTGTGGTGGAAATTTCACTGTCGCGTTGTTTGTTGTATCAGGGTTTGACTGCATAGCGAACAAGTAAAAAACCATAAAATTGTTCGATGTAGCTGGAATTCGCAATATAAAATTTCGCCAGAAAACCCGTGCACGAGAAGAGAAATTTAGTTAGTGAAAAGATGGAAACTTGGAGCGATCTTTTCCTAAGTTTTAGTGCCACTTCAAAGCTGCTCACGCAGATTGCAGAGGCCGGAGAAAACCAAGTATCAAACGCCGGTTAAGTTGGCTTCCAAGCAAGACACCAGTAGCACACAATGATGGCAGGTCAGAAGCCAGCTAGAATGGCTTCCCTGCATTACAGCAGTGTCGCGTGAAAAATGGGACCTCAGACCCACCGTTTTCACCACCTCTGTGACAGTCGACATGAGCATCTGGTGGCTACTCGGGAGCTAAAACTGACCATGCCGCTGGATTAGGGTGACAATCAATGGGTGTGAGAGGTGCAACGAAGTGCCAACTGCCTGGCAAGAAGCGCGTGCGAGATATAGCATTCTGTGGTGCAAACGCTTGTCGCACATCACTCGAGTAGTGAGGCAAAGCCTGCTGCCTGCCATCCGAGTGGGCATATGCTTGGCACACGGCAATTCGACATATCCATTTTATGGAAAACCGCATTCGATACATAGGGCAACAACTGCAGGTATTTTTTTTTTTTAATTGGGACAGTTCGGTACAGCCAGTAATTGGTGGCATCCGTCTTCATTATAGATTAGGTGCAACTACAGTACAAGACATCGTCATGCCATCATTGACTGCATCATAACATGATGTGTGGTGTAGTGTGTGACAGTATGTGACGCACATGACATGACGCACAGGACATGACAGGTGATGTGACGTATCACCTGACTCGGCTTAAAGGGAGAATCAACACACCTGCGTGCCGGAGTTGTGTGCCTCCTGGCAGACGAGGTTGACAAAGTCAGAGAAGGTGTCACCGTTCTCCTGGTACTTCCCCGCCGGGTGCAGGTAGTACGATGGCCCGCCAAGAGGTGGCCCTCCCAGAGGACTTCCAGCACCACCTGCCACACCTGTACACAAAAGGGTGAACAGGGAAATAACTCGATGTCAGCAGTTATTGCGAGTTGAACTTCATCTCGAAGCCCAGATTGCCTGCTTGAGCAAATGCCAGAGGACAAGTAAACACCCAGTTGCAAGCAGGAACATCATGGCCTTTGGAATACACTGCAAGACACATGGAACCTACTTTCAGACCTATCACCTTTTAGCTGTGGCCTCTTAAATGCTACTACAAAGGAAAAAATCATCACTGAAAGCTGCAGCTTTGAAGAAATGACGAAGGCACCTTGTGATATTACATGTCACATGACGTGATAAAGCCTTATGCTCACATGTACTTGAAGCTTAAGCAGAATTTTATGCCTTCCCTCCTCCTCCACAATGCTATCCCAAATCTCTTACTGCACTCACCGTGCAGAAATACAGATTATTCACACTGCACCTAAAACCCTAATATGGCAATCATCGTCATCCCCCTAACCGCATCCACTGCATTACAAAAGCCTCTCCCACATCCCTCCAATTAACCCTGTCAGATGACAGCAGCGGCCACTTTATCCCTGCAAACTTCCCCCCAAACCTCGGCTCTCTGACTTATAGCTACCTTTCAGCGACATTTTCCCCCTTTAGGACCCGTATCGTTGCCCTCACAACTGGACCATAGATTATATGTTCTCTGCATTACACTTTCTTCCCAAGTCCTCTTTTACCTGTTAATTTTTGCCAAGATATTATTAACGGAAGTTTGTTTTCTAACCCATGTTGCTCTCTTCCCGTTTTTCGAGGTCACCCTTATCACTATCCTTTCTACAGAACTCTGTGTGGTCCACAATGTAGTTAAAGGATTTTTGGAAGCCTCCGGGTTTCACTGCATTGGCAGGATGCAACTGATGTACACTTTCCTTCCAAGGTCCACTGGTAGGTATATATTGGTAATTGGCTATTGCTGATACCAGCGCACCTGCTAAATTCACTGTCACCCACTCTTATTCACCTTACAGCTTTTTTCTCGCAGTCTGCTTCTACTGGCACTACTTTTCCTACACAATTCACCATCATAAACTGTTGCTACTTTCCTAGATTGTTGTGTCTAGTCTTGTGTCCCATGTCAGTGCTGTTTCACAACAGGTTCTCGAATCTGCACAACCTAGCTCATATGTGCACTCTTGTTAAAAACTACTTCAGTTGTCTTCATTTCAACCTTTTAGCCTACTACAGATATGTTTGTGTTTATATGCTCAAGGACGCACTGCAATTCATTCTCTGGATTACGCAGCAGGCAGTATGATCATCAGCAAACCAAAGGTCACTAAGGTGTTCTTCATGGTCTTTTACCTGGTCTTCTCAATCCAGCCCTCGCGGGTATCTCTTGTAAGCATACAGTGAACAGCAGCAGATATACTGTGTCCCCCAAAGTGACACCCTTACGTATCATTATTCTCCGGCTCGTCCTGAGAACGAATACCGTCAAATGTGTCGAAGAGACAGTTAACAGTTAATGTACAATTAATGTGGCAAGAGTGATGCTATGTAGTTGGCTATACAGTGTACTATTGCAAAAACAGAACTAACGTCGATAAATTTTATGCGTACTGCTGGGGACATGTGAACGTTCTTCGTGCATACGTGTAATTTTTTTCAGTGACCGTTTCATCTCACGTCCACACATTACAGCATGCAAGTCTGAATTTCACCTCAACTAGGGTGGTCTCAAGCAGCATTTTAACAACACAGATATTGGCCTCGGTGGTAGCTCATACATTCTAGAGACTTGTCCCCTATGGTACATCCTTAAGGAGGTAAACGAAACTAAGTGCCCACAACAACAGGTAGGGGATGTCCCAATGCAAATGCCAATCTGATATTCATGAGATAAAAGATATGGAAGTTTCCCTGTTTACAAACAGTTGCATCTTGCGTCCATTTGCAGAGCATGCTGTTTTGGTTTCAGATTTGGATGTCAGGGCTTTATCTGAACATCTGTTGTCCTATGGGCATAAAAGGAGCACCACAAACACCACAAATGATGAAGATGTGTGATTACATTGACAATACATAAATTGAAGCCACATAACTGAAGAAAATATATCACTGTGTTAGTACTCAACGTCACTGACAACACAGTGACAAAATTTCAGTGAAACTGCAGTCGATGTCTCGCATCTTTCTAAAATCCTTCCTTCCCTTTCAGACTTCAGGTTTATAGGTTTCATAGGTTTGAACAGGTTCCTTGCCCAAGAAATTCCTCACATAATTACAGGCTCTGCCCAATTTCCGCAGCATTACTAGATTATGTTATTCCACCTTCTTCCATGCACTTGATTAACTTCCATTACCCCCTCAATGAGCTTCCATTACTGCCATTCTCAGATGCATGCACATGCATCATTCTAAACTGTTGCAAGCACCTCTTGTCATTGTTAAAGTTTTGGCACAGAAAACAATAAGCACAAGTACTGCTTTCTAATCCACATGGACCTAAAAGAACTAGCTCAACTTTCCATAAGCTTGCTAAGTGGAAAAAAATTTTCCCCTCGTGCTCTGCCCTACCCCTTTGTTATATGCAAAATTATTCTGCACTGATCCTAAGCATGCATTAACGCATGGATGAAGATGAACAAATAAAAAGGAGAGGTCAACATAAAGGAGTGAGCTATCAGGCCACGGGGCAGTACTCACGCGGATGCGCTGGCTTGGGGTCGGCTCTGCTCAGGGCGAATGCCTCCATCTTTATTTTGGCATGCGAGGCACCCAGGGGCCCTGCAGACAACACACACACGGGCCACACAGGCATGCAGCAAACAAAACTCGCCGCGGCAACGGGCCAGGCAACGTTCATCATCAGAACAAACATGCCACCACGCATTAAGGAAACAAACTGACCAGCAAACAAGCAAAACAAAAAGAGCATTCCAGCCTCAACACTACATTACCATGCAGAACCAGAATTCTGGTCAGGATATGTATGCAAAAGAACATCAACACTACTGCAACGATTGTAGAAAGGCAGTCTTTTTCCAGTAATAGTCGTCAATTCCAATACAGCCATAACAGTCGGCTCTCGTTACCTCATATTCAAAGGGGACTGGCAATTTGTTCGAATTAAGAGCAGATTTTGAATACAATTGATGTGGATATGATAAATTTAAGTAAACAAGCAGTTTGAATTGAGTGAGCATCAGTTAACGAGAGTCCCCTGTAAGCTTTTCAGCAGTGTTCCCAAGAAACTTGCGCAAACTGTGTGCTAGAACATGGCCAACAGTTAAAATGGAAGGTAATAGTGTACGTGGCTACTCAGCTGCTTACACAATCGTTTCCTCACTCACTTTGTATCTGTCAGGTAGGGTGCCAGCCTTTGCTCCTAATTGTACAGTAGGTCAAAATTACTGCACAGCAGTCAAGGGCAAGGTTGGTTGTGAACTACTTGACAAAGCTGCTTTACAGGCTTATCAAGAGGAGTTCACTGCAACACAGTGAAGAAACCACAGTATTCAAAATCCATTTTTCTGTAGGCACACCAGCCCATGAGAGACTGTGCAGTTAAGCCTGTCTCGTGAGTCTGACCGCTTTGCGAGAGCCACTCACCTTGAGAGTATAGAATCAGGATCGCCTTCTTGAATTCCTTAGGAAACAGTGTGTCAAACCTTTTTCCTGGTATCACGTTGACCACTCTGCCATCTTTGTTAATTAACACACGTTCACTATACTCTCTCCTTTCAAGCAACAAATGTACTAATCATGCAACTTGAGCATCCACTGATCAGCATTTTCTGTTCGCTTAGCACTAAAACTATTGGAGCAGGGCCTGTCAGTTCATATCAGGTAGTTATTAGCTTAAGGGGGCTTTTAGATAATCTTGCTCTTTTTTTCACTTTCAATTCCTTGCTACCCTTTGCAGTTTCTGCTGCATTTCAAAAAAGAAAATCCCCCCAGCTGTTTTCCTTGCATAAAAGAAAGCCTAAAGTATTCTACACTTCATGCAACAGACCTTTTCAGTCCTGTATCATTCTCTTATTACTTTTGATATATTCTATACAAAAAAACACCGTGTTTCTTTCCTGTGCACTTCGCCTCTACTACAGTTAAGTATTTTGTTACACCGGCAGTTAACAGATGCCTTGGATTGTTTTTCAAAGAGTCCAGAGCTTAGTCAAGTGGTCTCTAACATCTTCCCAAAGGGTAGCGAAATGCCTTGGATGTCCTGAGGACATCCTAAATGTCTGTGGAATGTCCAGGGGAGGTTTAATGCGCAATGAATTATGTCTGACCCCTTTGGAATTGAATGTAATATCAACCAGGAACATAAAAAAGAAGCCATGTTCACAAACCCAGGACAAAATTATGAAATATACAAAATGTGTAAATAAGCACAGTTACCCGAGCAATGAAACAATAAACTGCATTGTACTCGGACAACCTCCCGTAATGTTCACACTGGCAATAGCAATGAGGAAAGTGAGAACCTTAGAGGGACACTGAGGCCACATTAAAGGTTGGCCCGTATCAAATGATTACTGCAGTTGAATGAAAAGGAGACTTATTCCATTAAAAACATAGTTTTTATAGGCTAGAAAACACCAAAAATGGAATGCAGCTATCCGCACCAATTTTTTTCACAGTTTGATTGTGGTGATGTGATACATTTTTCCTTTTTTGTATGCCAATCTCCAAAGCTAGACACACCGCCATTCACTCTTAATCAGCGATCATAGAATCCATGTGGTTCTTGATGTTATCATCAATGCCATGAATTTGAAGTAACAGGAGAAAAATATTCTATATTTAATTAAAAGTTTCAAAGCAATAAATGCATCTTTTGCTGCTGAATGAATGTGCTGTTTTCATGAACCAGACCTGTCTAAAGCCCCACAAAAGCCCATGCATCAAAACTGTGCCAGCATTCTCGCATCATACTTCACGACTATTACCTCGTGACAATGCTTTACCCTTGCCAGCATTCCGACAGCCTAGGTTTAGTGTGCACAGAATGGTGATTGCATGCCACAAGATGCGGCACTGAGCAAGATGTGGTTGCACGTGTAGGCTCCAAGGCTTTTGTTTAGATCATCTGAATTCTTTTTCTTCTTGCCTGAGACTTAAAAAAATCAGTTTATGGATTCCAACTGACAAGGGTTGATTAGGATTAAAGCAGCCAACCCAGAGGAAGCGCTGACGTGGACACATGACGCAACTTTGCCTGCTCCGCACACACTCCCTCCTTGCTGCTGAGGTAAAATATTAAAAAATCCTTCTAGAAAGAATCACCACTTAGATGGTTACAGGTGGTACCAATCATACCGAAGACATGAAGGGACGCTAACAGATGAATAGTTTAAACAGAGCCCTACGCTAATGAACACAGTATATTCAAAATGTGTATGTTCAAGCATGTTAAGTTTTGTACCCATAGGTAACCACAAATAAACGAAAGTGAGAAAAATGAAGCCCCAGCGAGGTGTGGGAATGCCTGAGGGAGTCGAGTAGAAAGAGCGCGAATTGAGATCGAGGTGACGGAAGACACACAAGGACGAACGCTTTGTCCCAGTCTCCAGCTCTTGTCCTTCTGTGTCTTCCTTCACCTCGGTCTCAATTCGCGCTGTTTCTACTCAATGGATTATCAACTTTCCAAAGCTTTTGTTTTAGCCTGAGGGGGTTGTCACGCAAAAAGAAGAAGAAAACAGCCTGGCTTCTCTCTTTCACTAAGACTACGCATAATTGCAGAGGTTTGCATCAGCTTAACGTATGTGCTACCATGTAAATTTCTGGCACTAGAGTGGAGGGTGCACATCCTCACCAGACCCCACATGTAACATATGCATGTCTGCCCTTCACATCATTAAAAAAATGCATCAATTCTGTGCCCTAAGTGACATTGGAAGTCAGACAGTACTCACTTATACCCTTACAGTCACCTTCCCAAGAACTGTGTAGCAATAGGAGCACTTTCAACAGCTTTCCAAGTTGGTTGCCTCATCTAAATCAGATATTCCTGCTCCCAGTGGCCAATAACTTCATCACGAGCTTATTTGTGACTCTGATTTAAATATGTATTTTTCCATGCATGTATTCACCGAAATGTGTGTCGCAAGATTTTGTTGCATGATTCTGAAAGTATAGAAACCTGCAGTAAAGAGCAATGAAGAAAGGTAAAAGAAAAAGGAATTGGACATATGCCAGGAACTATGTTGTCTGTGTTCATGGGGACACAAAGAATTCAGAAATACATATGTTGATTAACACTGACAAACTTTACTGCTGAGGTGATGAGGATATACATAAAATGGTGGCTGAGAACTGCACCAAGGAAGCCAACTCCTGTTCTGGTGGGGGAATATGTTTTTGTTACTCACACAGTGAATCTTTCCAGTGTGTTGAACCTTGACTAGCATAGCGTCATTGGTCCTTGTCCCCAAAACAAGATCAGTGACAATAAATGACAATGATGAATTTTTATGGTGCAAGGGCAGCTTTCGCCAAAAAGTGCCATGCACAGAATATTTTCGTCTACACAAGGTGGGGTCACGGACCAACTTCTCATGGCTTTCACCCCAGATAAGCCACGCACCATGCCAGGGGAAAACTTGTACCCACTCTATCATCGGTGGGTACCAGGCATTACAAAGCAGTAAGTAATAAATTAAAGCCAATTTGAATTCAAATAGGCCAACTAGGCCCAATGAACTGGACAATACCAGCTGATACTAATTGAAACCTGTTTTTTAAAGTTCACAATTTTTATCAAAATTACTTCCTACCATTCTTCAAAGGTCTTTTTCTGCCTTTTCACACTAGTGTGTATGCAGGGGTGCCTAGAAAACCACCAAACCAATGAAAACACCTTGTCCCAGGGATATCGAAAAGAGCTCCCAATGTCATGGTACAATACTAAACTTGACAGGGACATACTGTGGATGTCCCATTCAGAGACATCCCACATAGAAGATTCCAGGGACATCATATTTTGGGCTCCATTTCAGCACAACATATCTGCAGCTAACACACTTGCTTGCTTGACTCCAATATGACTTCTTACGGCAGTGTGGAGAAATAAAATGTCCTTAAAGTGTCAATCGTAATCAGATGCTCATGCAATCATCATCAGGCCAGCCCTCGCCTCGTGATATGCAGCTATGACCTTGGCCATGCAGTAGAGGCAGCAGTAATAGAACACCAGTTTCATGCCTTGCAGTTAGCATGGTGCGCAGGCTTATACATGAAAATTCTGGTACGAGCTCATGAGCAAGGAAAAAGCCCGTCTGCCTCTCTGGCGACACCACAGTTACGGGTGGGCTAATACAAATGGTGCCTGTGCAGCATGGCAATGTAAGACTAGTCTAACGTGCATGTATACCCTATTTTAGTTTGTTTTTTTTGTTGGAAAGTGTCGGCCGCCGACACTATGTGCACGTTATGATCAACAAATGACTCTGCTTGCATCTTTTATAGTTATCTCTCTGATGTTTCTGGAGCAATATTTCTCATAGCAAGTGAATGAAGGGACCAGGTGTTAGGCCTATTTCATGCCAAGTGAAGGCAATAGAGTGCTGTGTGTCAATGAATGGTCACGAAAGCGAAGAAACAATGTGGAATATGTGCCCTGGTGCACCCTCTCTGGTTTTCTTGAGTCAATATCTGTGCAATATAAGACCTTGAAAGCAAAGGAAAACAACATACAGACCAAATATAAAGTGTCTCTGTTATATCCCTATGAAATCCCACGTGGACAAGGAAGAAATCACCGTGTTACACAGTAAGCAGCCATAAAGTTATATATGGGACATCCCCAGTACCATTTTCGTATACTTCCCAGGGATATGGGTTTGGGTTGTAAGGTTTAACGTCCCAAATTGGCTCAGCCTTTGAGAAACGTCGTAGTGGAGGCGTCCAGCTAATTTCAGCCATCTGGAGTTCTTTAATGTGCTCAGGTCTGATGAGGATATACATTAAGGTGGTGACCAAGTACCCCAAGCAAAGTATGTTTTTGTTACCCCACAGTGAGCCTTTCCAGTGTGGTTGAACTTTGAGACATCTGATCAACCGCATAGGATATCTGTGGGATATTCCTGGGACGTAACTTTCTTTACTGAGAAATCCTTCAATGAAAGGGTATTCACTACTTCTGTTTTCCATACAATCGCAGAATAAACTGAAATAAAATAGTTACTCAGTACCATGTGCTAAATGGCTGGTCACAACTATAAAAATTTAGATTATCTTTCAAGAATGAGCTGAATCAGACACCCAATCTGTTGAACACTTGTTCTCAACTTCAGTTTTCGAGGATTTTTGCTGTCAAACTGTTCCCTTCTTAGCACATATTATGGGTGAATGTATCCGGATAACAACACTACCTTTTAATTAGGAGGCTCACCCAGAAACACACTGAAACTGCCTGAGATGAAATAACTACTGCACACCATGGTCAACGTCTGGCCAGGGGCTGGCATAGAAGTGTCCCGCCGTTCCACCTCCGCCGGCTGCAGCAGCGTCCTCCTCGGCGGAGGGCAGCCTCCGCAGCCGTTTGCACCGGGGTGGCGCTCCTTCGCCTGGACTGGCCGCGCGCAGGAGCCCCGCCCCAACAGAAGCTGGCTGCAAAGTCGGAGTCGGATCTGGAGGCGACGCATAGCCATAGTATGGCGGCTCCAATTTCACCGTCTGGCCCCCGTTGGATGCTTGCAGAACGGACCCTGTGCAGCAAAACAGTTTAGGACACCCGGTGAACTACTTGATACATACACCCTTTAGGCACAAACTGAAATACATCTTTGTGAACAAGCACTGCTGTGTTTTTCAGTTCACTTTGTTCCCAAGCACACAGCAAATCAGTGCAACGACCACAAGCAACTGCAGTTAAATCTATGCCTCCTGAAATGATACTAGATGTGGTAATTAAAACAGCTGGTGATTTTAACAACCTCCTCTACGAATTGCTACCACTGGGCAAGCATTAATAACCAGTTCACTGTTGCAAGCACAAAGCCCGTGCTTTTACACACACTTACAAATATGCGTACATGCGTCGATAGTTTGCACGTGATTCACAAATACTGGACCCAGCTCCCAACTTTTCATGGTCATATATGTGCTCCTGTTAACATGTTGGAACATCGAACATCGCAGGCTGGAAGCCAGCACTATAATTATGAGGTTTACAGAACCAGGCAGTAGTAGGCCAATCAATTTCGGTTACTAGTTTTCTTCCACTTCTAAGGAGAACTGATCTTCCACTGAGCTGTGCAAGAGGCCAACTCAGTTTCTTGAAGCAAACACCTGGTCAAAAGAATACTCTCAGCCTAAGGCTCCATCTGATTCAAACATAATATAAGCACTGGTGAACATTAGAATTGTTGAGTGTGTAAAGAGGGCCTCAAGAGAGTGTTGCTAATATACATCAAACAGCGTCGGAAAAAAAATGCACAAATTAAATACCTTTCCCCTCGTTACCATCCTGCAAGTTTCAAACTGTTTTCCTGTACAAGTATGCAAATACAGAAACAATGGCAATGCAGCAAGCTTAAGCGTGCCCATGTTACAATCCCTCGGCACACAGAATGATGACATAATATTTCAGTAGCTGTTGATAAATAAATGGCTGCCCTCTCTTGTATCCTTCCAGACTACCAGATCTTTAATCTTGTGAAAAACTGCAAGAATGAAGCTGCGCACACAAACTACACTGCAGGTGCTAAAAACACTCTCAAACTCCACAAGCGGTCCCCCTAGCAATGCGATCACTGATCACCCAGTGGAGTAACTGTATTGGCTCGGCAAAAACAGCCAGTGGACAACCGTTCAACCTCAACACACGACATGCACTGATGCATCTGCATCGATGAGCTGACATTTCCTCACACGTATATTCCCAACACCACACAGGCAGATCATGCAAAGCCTCAACACGAATACCACAGTCAATGCCACAGAGGAAAAAAAGGATAAAGCTTCAACCTCGTGCTCAACATCTTCTCCACCGCAGAAATGGTCTCGCAAGAAAAAAGTGAAAGACCAGCCAGTCACGGTGCACAGACTGCAGCACCCTTGGAGGAAACATGGTGGCCATCACCACATAAACCACCAACCACAAAAACAAAAAGAATGGAGGCCAGAAAACAAAAAAAATAGTGAGACAAATGAAAACAAATTCTGTGACCCTCGGGCATTGAAGAGAGGTGCCATATATCCATGCGGAGGTATCGTGAGGCAAAAGGGGTGGGAGGTTGGGGGGGGGGTTGCATTGAGATGGGAAAGGAGGGAGGGAAGAGGACGGTCGTCCAATCGAAAGCCTTCCCTTACCACTGCTTCTGGAGCTGTCAAAGACAAAGGCCATTGTTTGTCGCTCCAGGAAATCTTCCTTCATTTCAGAGAGACACCTCGCTGCAAAGAACAATGGGCGCCCATTCGTCATTGCCCCCGGGTCCCGCGAGCCGCAGCAAGCCGAGACGAGTCCGACTCTGGCCATTGGCCTTGGAGGCACCTCTCCCTTGCTGTGCCATACATTTTGAATGGAATGCTGGGTACAGCCACTGGACACAGAGTTGTGATGCCAGGCTGGTAAGCTAGCAGCTGTTTTGGCTTATCTGCATTTAAGCAGCCTGTGACAGCATCAGTTAAAAGGATGTGGCAAAGCTGCTATCTTGTAACAACATGGTGCCCATAACTGTCCGTCAAGGAAACATGCTACTGGTGTGCAAGCAGATACACTGCTTTATTCAGAACCAAGATGAGGCACTGATTATGGTACAAGATTGGTTGTAGACTGAACTGTGTCGCAATTACTTGGCTAATTATAAGTTGTCTGTTATGCATAGCTTTTGAGAAAGCTAAAAGCATTGTCAGTAACACGTATTACTAGCTCTTGTCCTGATTTCTATATGCTGATACAAGCATACAATAATGGTCATTCATAAGTTAGTTTTATGTGCAGGAAATGAAAATGAATACAGTGAAAAGAACGAGCCTTTACGAAAATTCGTGGTAGAGGCACATAACTGCTAGTTAGCTGACTGGTAAGCCAGAGAATTCACTAAGGCTGTTTAGTTAAGCACACAAGGTTCTGTTGCTTCTGTGAAATGCTTACGCTGACGTACGCTACAAGAGCAGCTTCTGCTAGCATTTTTTCACACACACAATAATGGCACAACAATCTATTAGCAGTTACATCAATAATCAAGTATTTTTGTCATAGCTCTCCATGGTCCTGAAAACTACTATTCAAAAAACAGATGTTTGATGGACGATTATTTTACTGAGCATTCATTACTCAGCACCGAAAAACCAGGCTCACAACAGACGTAACCCTTCCAAATTCATACTATATATCAGAGCTGTTTTATGGACAAGTCAGTTTCATGAGTTTATCGTGCTACATGAATTAGGTCAGTGACAGCATGGGTCTCAGAGCTATTAAAAGATAATATCGCACGGAACATGCGAATTAAGTACGAGTAACAACAGCTGGTTCTGTACGCATAGCTAAGTTGATGCATCAAAGCTTGCACACACAATTCTGAGACTGACACTTGTTGCATCAAAAACTTAAAGGGGCTGAGGCTTGAATAAAGTTGCGGTATACTGTTAAAGCACCCCACTGCACAAATATTGCCCAGCAAAAATTTTTTCAATGCACTTTGCAGAAGCTGAGTTATCAGTAGTCAAAATTTTAATTTCAGCATCTTGGTGCCTTTCCCTCTTCTCTTGTCACTTTTTGCACGCTGGAAGGTGACCTCTGCCGGCGCCACCTCCGGGGGCGGAGCTTCTTGACCTGCCAGAGCTACGTGGCTTATCGGCTGCGACCATGGTAGCTGCCTGATGCCTGAAAGAATCTAACCAATAGCCATCTCTCATTTGTATACGCAGATGTGAGTGACGGAAGAGGGTGCAAGCATGAAAAAGTCACTGGGAAGGGCTTGCCAACTTTTGTGCATGATTGTGGGTTCTCTGCTGCGTGTAGAAGTGTATTATTTGGCTCAGCTGTTCATGACAATGCAATGCAGTGATTGAGAGTTGATGTGCTCTCCTCGGAAGGTGTTTCAGAGCCCCTTTAACACAAGTATTTTCAGCTCATGACCACTGACTTGTGTTAGTTGACGTAATTTGGCGAAAACTCCCAAATTCCTGCCACAATAAACAGACGTCTATGTGGCTGCAGTGTGTGGAGTGCATAAGTCACCATCACTGAATCTCATGCAGAATGGAGTGGCAGGAGATGCCAGCAGCTGCGTCATGTGACACGAAACACTTGTAAAAAGTAGCGTCCGAAACAAAAAATAGCTTCTAGGAGACCATCACCGATGCAGCGAATTTCAGCTCTTGCAGAAACTCAATTCGTGCCAAGCACGAACCTAATGGACATTACAACTTCCATGGACATCGGCATGATGTCCAAGGGAGTTCCAGTGCCCATTGGGACCTCTGTCGCAATAACGAAAGACTGTGGCGGATATCACTGTACGATGCTTGGAACGACTGTGTGACACTTGTCACAGGCCATCATGCCACTGCCAGACAGATCATGGCAGCAGCGAGGGTATTATAGCAAGTACTGTTATGACACTGTATCATGGGGTCGCATGAAAGCCAATGTGGTTATCCTGTGCACAGGAGCAGAGGCCTAACATTGTGAAGCTGGCCAGTGTCCCTTGTACAGCTAAAGTTGTGAAAATGTGCTTCCTACCAATTTGGCGAACGAAAATAAGAGTGGGGAGGTCCACTACAGCAAATGGCCAACGGACAGAATACTTGCTACAATTTTCGCCTTTTATGATGGGTGGGCGGTGCGGAAAAACAGGGAGCACCGGATTACATATGGTGCAAGCGAGAAAAATGCATGGCTCTTCATTTCAGGCAAATCCAACATTCAAATGTAAACTGTAAAATATAAATGCAGTAAACTTCTACAAGGTCCAAATCACGCACTTTTAACTAGTTTTGTTGTAGTGGTAGAACATGCCAACCAAAATCTTTTTACTGTATCCAATTATTTGCTACAATCAGCAACTCCAGTGATTTTTGGTTATTGGTAATTAATTAACCACATGTAGCACTAGTCCCTGTGGCCTGGAACTCTAATCAGGCTCGGTGGAAATGCAAGAGATGCTGTCCATGATAATTAAGAGGTGACTGGGTTGAAGACCGAAGGCACATGTCACCATTAGTGATCCTGCTTTCTGTTTCCTGACCAGCTGAGCAGCAATAGGAAATGGATTTCCAAATGCTATGCATTTTGAAACCAGCATAATGGCCAGCTAACTGAAGTGTGCAAGCAGTTGCTGCTCACAGACGAGGAATGGCACCACAAATGCAGTGAAGGCTGGCGCAGGTCATAGGATAATGACTGGAGTGCGACAAAAGAAGATGCAAACTCTTCAGTCTGTGACTCTTACCATGAAATGGCCAACGCCGCTCGTATTAATGATTGCGATGATTGGTGGAGAAGCCATTTCACAGACACCATATCAAGGGTCACGGGTCATGTCCTCCGGAGTGGCCAAGGCACATCAAACGAACTGACGCAGATGCAGCAGGAACAATTCCTTTGCCAAACCTCGCTTTATACTGACAGTCATTGACTGAAGCGATCTTCTCATAGACACCATCCTTCACTGCACACTTCCAACACCACTATCAAACAACTTATCTTTTGTCAGCCCACACCTCTCTTTAAAATCCGCACGACAGGGCCTTTGAGGTACCGGAAGCAAACAAGCCCAATAAATATGCAGCATGCTCCGTGTGTTCATGCTGCTTGCGCCAATGAGCTGTCATGTAGCTCCTCATAGGGGAGGGCTCAGAGCTCTTTGGCGTTGAGCTGATGGAGGCAAACGCACTTCGATGCTATTGTGTATTCCAAGAGGTTCCGCTCTAGTCAGTTGTGCTATGGTGTGTCACCCAGCAGTCCTGCAATTATGGCTGTCCTCTCATAAGCCACCTCACAAAATGGGGTTGAAATCATGGTGTACCAGGAAGCCTTCAAGTCTACGTATTGATGGTGGAATAGCACTTCAATCTGGCCGGCCCATATCTGCACATTCTCGCACCAGAATGAGGATGATTGCAAGAACAGCTGAGCTGTTGCAATGTCTTTTTCATGTGATGCAATATTGTGTGGAACACTGCATGGGCATGGAAGGCTGTACAAGTTTGGCCATTTGCCAGGCCAGAGTCACTGGGTGAGGTAGCAGCACGCCAGGGAAAGATGTTCAGCTCTGCAGGCTTCTGGAACAGTTCTGCTGTGATGCTGTGCCCATATGAATAGCATAGGCTATGCATTCTTAGTTTCATATTCTTTCACAGCCAGAAATGAAATGCTGGCTATGAAGGCCGATCTGAACATTTCCACAACGACGTGCTGGATGGGCGTTATGCAGCTAGAATTCAGCAGCTGATGCTTAGACTAAACAACAAGATAGTTCTGTTGTACGTTAAAAACAGGCATAAAGCGTGTTTATTTCTTAAAACCATTCACAAGAGAACTTAGAACTGTAGATAGAACAGCTGTAACTGTTTCTTGTTTCAAGGGATGAAGAAATCTGTACAAACCAACCAGACCAAGCAATTAATCCAAAATGGCTGTCATTCAACATGCTAAATTGTGTGCGGAAAATGCATACCTGGCATTCGAAATTAAGCACACCTTTGCATCAATACTGAGGATAACACTATGTGGCATTTATGTATGCGAAGCTACAATGGATAAAGCATACAGGAATGGGGCAGATTGGTTATGGAGCTTTTATGTGCCAAAGCTTGCAGGCCACAATGTAGTGAAGGCCTATGAATGAATTTCAACCACCTGGGATTCTGCAGTGAAATCTAGCATTTTACAGTGACACCTGTTAAAGGGGCCATGAAATTATATTTACTGCAGTAATCTGAGGTCAAGAAAAGCGCAGAAGTGATCAGTATTCTGTCACTCGTCACCTTGTGGAAAAAAATTTTTAAGCTGGCTTCATTAGCACCAAAGATATCGGTGATTGAGCTGAGGCACCGGAAAAAATAAAGAAAACAGGCAAGGACTGCACCCTGCTGGGCCCCATCCCGCTCGTGTGACTTGGGCACACCCAATGAAATGGCTTGCTGAGGCTGTCCACTTTACATCATCAGGGTAGAGGGAGGCTCAGAATGTGCAGTGAGGTGTCATCCTAATTGACTGTGAGCAGCAATTTAAAAAAATTATTCTAAATTACAGGGTCCACGCAGAGCTTCTGAATTTTTACTCAAATACTCCCAAAGTCCACCTCTACTGATATGTGACACCAGAATATAACCATCAAAATCATTTCAGGATCTCTTCAAGGGCATGTTTCCTGGTTCTGCAGCACATCGTGAAAGACATGCGAGGAGCAAAGAGGAGTGGTGCCCTCTGTGAGTAGCAGAATGAACGGTGCATTCATCGCCGTGAACAGCTGGATCTCACATCGTACAGGCGGACTGTGATCGGCAGTCAGTTTTCGAAGTCACAATACATGAGTGTCTAAATGAAAATGCAGCCGCTGTATTTTGAGCTCACAATTGGCAGCCAAATGCCACTGCCACTGAGCAACCATAAGTGAATACTAAGCCATTATGCACCAAGAACATGCAAGCCTAGTCAGAAGCACAGCTTAATTCCTGATATCTCAGGCCACTGCATATACAGTAACGTGTTAGTTGTGGGAGATCTGCAGATGCTGTCAGAGCATGCACCTAACTTAAAATTTGTACTTACAGCATGAATTCACAAAGCCCGTCTGGGTTCTTGTACTAGCCCATGTTGCTCAAATGTGATCCGAATCCATTGAAGAGGCACTAAAGACAATTCTGTTCAATTTTTCTTCTAAGTAAAATTAGACTGTTTTTTCTTCTAAGTAAAATTAGACTGTTCAGTCCTTTGTATCTCTGCTGGTTTTCATTCAGCAGCAAAAGGATGTACTTACTGCTGAGAAATTTGGAGCTGAAGATGGACTACTATGCTTTCCTTTGGCGCAATGATGACATTGACAGTATCATGTACTCCCGTGATTGCTGGCTGGAAGTGGATGATGGCATGGTCTAGAGTCATGAGATCCACATAAATAAAGTACTTGGTGTCATCGCGCTTTGCTTTTCTGTGGCGGCAACACCTTGATTGCATTATTGGTAGCTGCCAGCTTGCAAAAAGCTTCGTTTTAAATGAAGGCCACCTGTTTGCCATCTGAACGCAGTATCTAACCTAACAACATAGAATAACACAAATATTTGTCTTCAGTGCTCTTCAGTGCAAGTTAATAATCATTCTGCTTTCTATATCCCAGCCTGCAGCTTCGCTTTGCTTTTACTTGCGATAAGGGCCTATTTTAGCTGCTTCCACACTGTGTGGTATAACAAAGAATGTAGAGTAGCAAAAAAGGGGCAAAATAAAACCTGCAGAATTTTTCGCAGGCACTCAATGTACGACAACGTTATGAACTATAAAAAGGCTAGAGCATATGCACAGCGTATCCATCACAATCTTCGCCAGCTGGCGTCATTGCATGAAATGCACTCTCCCTACGACAAAATGCCCTATGAACAAATTTCGGAATTTCTGAGACTCATTGCAGGAGAGTAACTGCTGATGTGATGAGCAGAATATGGTGTATGATAACCATTTCTCTTTAACTAGTTCTGCAGTCACAACCACTTAAGCAAAGAGTAGGTCATATTACTAGCCCACCTACCATAGCGGGCCTTTCAATGCATACTATAATAACGTTGCTTTCAACTTCACCTGTCTAAGATTTAGCCCGGAAATGCCTAGCTGCCCTGATTAACCGATGACTTTACTGCTTATCATAGCTATTTCATAAACACAATATCGCCATCTGTTCAAAATAGTGACACCTTTCTGTCCCTGGTTATTTACAAAACCCCTTTCAGCCTTTCAGGTGCCATTTTTGTTTCTACCATACCATATTAAAGCTTTAAAGATAATTTGTTAATTATCTAGTGCAGAATATTAAAAATTAAGAATTTACAAGGATGAAGCAGAGTATTGTACAAAGTGTCACAACTGATGAAAATAGCAATATTGAAATGCCAGGAATTGTCATGTAAACATCCGACGAATCGCAGAGTCAATTTCTGTTTCAAAGATTCATATTACGCAAGAAATTATGAAAAAAAAAATTGATGTTATTACTGGCGACAAAATCTGTCTGCACGAAAATGGCGGACGAAGTGCTACCTCGCTCGGTATTTCGCGAAATATTATTTACTGTGTTCGTTATATGGTGTAAAAAAGCATCTTATTCGCGACAAGAAAAAGCTGAATTCACCTGAAACAATGAAATCACTCCAATGGGCAGCACATTCTGAGAAAAAAGCTGCGAGTTTGATGTGTACACAACTATGTAGAAAGCTCCTGAAAGGGATGGTCTGGACACTGAAATGCATATGCCCTTTGAAGAGCAATTGCGAGTGTGTTCTTGAGTAGTCAGTGACAAAAGCATCAGAATGATGCCTTCAATTTAGATGTAGTTTATCACCTATCTTTATGTTTAACAGGCTTTATGTGGTGCGAATACAGAGAAGAAATTTTCGGCGTGCTTTAATTCTTGCCCCGTTCACTTTGCTTCATGAAATTAGTGTGCTTGCCTTGTTTAATTTTACTGCCTCTTCAATCTGCTAGCACATATTTACCATGATAATTTGAAGGTAGCTGTTATTCATGAATATAATTATTTTTAAAAAATACACATAAAACAAAAGTAAAATATATTGGACTGGCCAATATATCTTTTATCAGCTACCTGCATCGCCTCATAGGACATTACAACAGAGCAGCTACAAGTGTGTATATCTGTACAAGAACAAATTAATCATTTAAAGCACAGAAAAAAAAGCAGTGTTGGAGGTAACCATCTGTAGCAATTGCTCATATTTGTGCTTGCCAGTGTTACAAATGTTTGCTTAAACAATAAACTTGAAATAAAAATACTATTCAAGCCAGAACTGTGACTTGCTATTCAGTTGTTGGCACATCATTGTCACAATACCTGCTTTCTATTTTTAAAATACATATTCTTGTTTCCACTCACAAGTAAGAACTGTGTAGTGTGAACCTATTACACCCCTCAACTGCTAAACCTCCATAGGAGGTAAGACCTCGAACTCTGATGGCCTTTTGGCCCTAGGGGGCGGGTAATTACTCTGCAATATGGGGTCAAAAGCAAACCATCTTGCTTAAACACTTCCAATTGAGGATGTACATGCAGCCATGCAAATGACATCACTGCAAAGTTGCAAAACTGCTTAGCCTTTCCAAACTTCAGTCCTCCACATCACCAACTGTCCTCCACGCCAATGACTGTCCTCCACGCCATTCAGTGCACTTGGCCGTGCATATATGTGGCTGAATGCCCAAACTCTGACTCAAAAGTCTCTTGTAAGCCTGCCCAGCTGTGTCCTACCTCACAGTAAGCATCCTCATCAAGTTGTTCATGCGTCACGCTGAAGCCATGCTGGCATTTATGCTGTCATCAAACTACCACCAGTCCTAACTTAGCTAGCAGCAGTTATATGGAAACCTCTTGCACAAAGATTGTGGCACAGCATGATGCCACGAGCACTCAAGCCATCAGTGCTACACGGTGTCACAGGTAACATAACCTTCAGGTAAAAATGTACCTAATTTTCACATCAAGGTTAAGTACATTCCAAGGCTTAACACTATATAAAACATTATACCATTATACCATATTTGCATGACTCTAACGTGTCCTTCAGTGTAATGTGCACCCGTTTTTCAAGGCCAGAAAAAAAGGCAAAGACTTCAATAGTAGCGTGCACCAAATTTTTAATGCTTTGATAAAGAAATGATTCTTCTCCACTTGCAACACCCAATTTTTATTGCAACCATTCTAATGTCACGATGATGCAAACAGCGAAGCTGCCTCAATTAAATTTCAGGCAGATGCCTGTTTGCCTTTGAAGAAAAAAATCTATTCATTTTCACAAAAGCCGCAATCAAGCATCTGCTGGCTTTAAACATCATCCGTGCTAGTCCTTTCTGCCTTGCCAGCTGCATCCACCAATCATGCACATAAGTTTCAGGAACACCCAATGCACATGAGGCTGCCCAAACACCATTTGCCTCCCTACACAAGATCGGGTTGTTTTAATGTGTAAGCTTTTCCTAATGTGCATTCAATTCGCCTGCACTTCGCCACTCGTTTCAGCGGTGCAACATGGCACTCTCTGCACAACACCATTCGGTTAAAGAAAGTGCAGCTATCATGCAGGTTTTGTTTGAAAAAAGTTCAGAACTGTCCACCTCCTCAGTGGTCAGTGCCAAATCGTGCAGCTACAGCTGCCATAGAAGCAGATGAAGGCTTTCATGCTGTGATAAATGGTGAAGAGACTCAAGCAACTCCACTCATCAACTACAACGATGCCTGATTCGTGCCTGACTCTTAAGGACTGTCTGTATGGCCCTGTAATTAGGACTCCACCAGACGTTGTGGAGACATAGAGAGGGATGGTGACCCTCGTCAGCACCTCACAAATGTAAAAATCGTAGAATCCACTGCAGAGATCATATCTGCCATACTGTCATATCATCACCACCATCAGCCTGACTACGCCCAAAGCAGAGGAAAGGCCTCCCCATGTCCCTCCAATTAACCATCCTTTGCCAACTGTGGCCACCGTATCGACCACAGTAGGAAAAGTTGGCGTATCGTTAATCTCATCCACCCACCTAACTTTTTGCTGCCCCCTACTATGCTTGCCTCCTCCTCAAATCTGCTCAGTTACCCTAAAGGACCAGCGGTTATCTTGCCTTCGCATGTAACGCATTACATGCCTTGCCCAAGCCCATTTCTTACTCTTGATTTCATTTCTTCCCTCACCCACTCTGCCCACTTCCGGCCTTTTAATGTTGCACCTATCATTTTTCTTGCCATAGCTCGCTGCCTTGTTCTTAACTTGAGCTTAACCCTTTTCGTTAGTCTCCAACCCACAACCCATAGGTGAGTACCTGTAAGATACAGCTGTTGTACACTTTTCTCTTGAGGGATATTGGTAAACTGCCATTCATGATCTAAGAGAACCTGCCAGATGCACTCTATCCCATCCTTATTCGTCATATGCACCTTACAATAAATGTGTCAAAATAGCCAGGAGTGAAAACTAGCTGACGATGCAGACTCCAGGAGTGGTTCAAGTTAAAGCTATGCTGCCTGGCTCTTATGTTTCGCAGTCTTTTATGCATTTTTCCGCAGTCCTGTGAAAAACATACCAAAGCTCTAGTGTACTATGCAAAGCGTAAGCAGGTGTTGCAATCTGGATGGCTGGTAAGAAAGCAGCTTTTTGCAAGATTACATTTTTGACAGCCATGAGGGAGAGTTATTTGATGGCAGATGCTGTATGCCCTTCCAACTACATACAATGCAATTGAAGCCTGCAATAGCACAAGCGCAATCCTAGCCCTGACACCCCACTGTACGTTTATATGCGCTTAACAGAAAACTGAGGGCAAATCCAATCAATTCTTGTACCCAGTAAAAATTGACTGCTTGGATCTTTGTGGCTGTGTTGGTACATGTTTCGCACCATAAGATGCATTTATTGCTGAGAAAATTGCGTTAAAAATGGACCATTTCGTTTCTGCGACTCAATTTGAACTCATGACGTCAATGATGGAAAGTGCTCTATGGTCACCAGCTAAGAAAGAACGGCAGTGTAGCCCAGCATCAGAGATCCTCAAGAACAAAAAAAAAAGCACTGACGTCACTGTAGTTACAGTTTGAGAAAATGGCCTGCTGCGTCAACTCCAGAATCCCATTTCATGACCTTTTCTGGCTAATAGAGGCTTCGTTTTCAGTGAAAGCAGCCTCATTGTCATTACAGCAAGCGTGGTAACTACGAATCTATTGTGCAGAGACAGAGCCCAACATGATGTCCCTGGGATATCATATGTGAGATGTCCCTGAATGGGACATCCACGGCATGTCCCTATTAAATGCAGTGTGGTACCTGCACATTTGGAGCTTTTCTGGACATCCCTACAACAAAGTGTTTATACTGAGAAGCAGTAATCAGTCAAATGATAATAATAATAATTGGTTTTTGGGGAAAGGAAATGGCGCAGTATCTGTCTCATATATCATTGGACACCTGAACCATGCCATAAGGGAAGGACAGTGAAAGAAGAAAGGAAGAAAAAGGTGCTGTAGTGGAGGGCTCCGGAATAATTTCGACCACCTTAAAACAAAGTGTTTTTACTGAGAAGCAGTAATCAGTCAAAACAAGTCAATTTCAATTTGTCCTCAGTGCCCCTTTAACATCATCTCTGACTGCACGTAGCCAACTTGCCTGATGCAGGAGTTCTATCAAGGCAGACAGCCTTAAATCTAACGGGAGAAGTATCATGCACGTTATCTTGCCTCCCAACACATCAGTAGCTCAAAGATCACTACTTCCTCAAGTGATAAAAGTGTTCATCTTTGGAGTCCAAAAAAAGGTGTTCAGTTCTGACAAGGATTGTCTCTGTTGACAATGAAACATTTCCAGAGCTATGCCAAGCTAACCAAGTTTGTTCAGAAAATAAAAGCAGACTGCCTTTGGATGACGACTCCAATATGACGATCGGTGGCACCACTGCCTGGCACTCCAAGGTGCCAGGGTCCACAGTTGAAATTTCAGTGGTGCATAAAAGTACAGTAGACTCTTGATAACTTGAATTCAAAGGAGACTGAAAATTTCTTCGAATAAGCACGGAGTTCAACTAAGGAGTAACATTTTTCATACACTTTTTGATGGAACCAAAGCATCAATTCGAATAAACCGGAAAAATGGATTAAGTGAGCATGAATCAACAAGATTCCACAGCTTGCTAGCATGCTGTCCTGCTCGACTATGGCAAGGGAGTCATAAGAGAACTATATATACTCCATCTCGCAACATATTCCGTCTACTCCATCAACCATACATACACTTCACCACACAACTTGTAAGCAGAGTAGAAGCTACGAGTGCGAGACAACGGCTTTTACAAAAGTGCTGTTCTCTCATGCGCCTGAAAGCCATGGGGTCCCACATGATGAGCTTCCAAACTCTAATTTCTTTTCATTAAATGGCATTTATACAGCAAAAAAGAGGAACACTTCTGCCAACTAGTAGCAATGGGGAGGTCAAGACAGGGCACCCATTTTGTTTCAGGATTGATTACATCCTCGCGGTTTGCAGCTGTTGCAAAAACCATCTATCCAGAAGGCACTTTATGGTGAACACTGTCTTGGAAATGTGCATAAAAAACTTTTGTCTTAATGATCACAAATGTTCAAATAACAAATTTTCATTTAAAATACCACGGCTTTTTTGAGATCACCATTCATTATCATCAGCCTAATTATGTCTATAGGACTAAAGCCTCTACCCCTGCCCTCCAATTAACCTTGTCCTGTGCCGTTGCAACTACCTTCAGCTTGGAAACTTCCTAATTTAATTTAACCTACCCATCACCAACCTTACATCCTCACAAACCTCGAAAATGGCTCATTTCAACTCTGTCCTCCAGATATGCATACAAACAAATAAATAACTCAACGGAAAAAACGCACAAATTCTTCAGGATCCAACCTGCCAGTACAAGTAGACAACTGATCAAACCTCAAGTTGTGAACAAAAGATGAAACGAGACACAAGCAGACACAACATTCGCACAAGCAGCAGAAGTAGCCTGTAAGGTTGACTACCAGGCAAATGACTTCAGTAATTGTTAAAGTGTGCCACTTCCTGTCTCAAGTTAAAGTCTGCAGCAGACACCCCCTGCTGTACCATGGTGCTGGTGACATGATTCCATTTTCTCAAAAGTACAGTCCCACAGATGGATGGATGCTAGGAGAGCCCTCTTTGAAATCGAGTGGTTTTATGTGCCGCCATGCTCGGTTCTCCTTTTTCTCAATATTTCTCACACCACTCCGTCGAACTTACACTAGTGCCTAGAAATTCTTCCTTTTCTTCAAATACAAATTCTATCTATTATTAAGCTAGATCAATTTTGAAGCCTGAAAGTGTATCTTTATGTAACTTCCCTGCTTCTAAGCCACCAATATTGCAATTGCTTTTGCTAACGTCTACCGCAGACTCATTCACATATATCTTTGTTACCTTGAAAGCCAAGGGCCTCAGGGAGAGTGACTGTGCCTGCATCGACACCTGGACAGATACTGACACATTCTAGTAAAATATGCTCAATTTTTTGTTTAGAACTGCTCACTTGTTGCTTAATTATTTCAGCATAGGATGAATGGATGGACAAGGCTGAGCCCTTTAAATTGGGTGGTGACTCACGTCGCCCACCCACAGCTTCTGATTAAGCAGCACTACCTGGCGGCAAATAGAACAAATTTTATGAGAATGAACAAAAGAAAAATTAAGAGCAACTATTCCCACAGGTATTGCAGCACAATGAATTAGCACTGCCTTTTGAATGCGTAAGACAGGAGTTCGAATCTATTTGCTCAATTTTTCTCATTTTTCTCTTTTGCATCAAGAATTGCCAGAGCAAAAATCATTTACCGCCTTCACTGGGTGTGTATTACCTTTCAGGTTGGAATTTGGCAGGCTTTTGAGTCAAAATAACCACTTAAAATACTGTGAGATGATCCTGGAGGCAAAATTGGAAGTTGGGACAATGTACTGTTGAGAGAATGGAACTATGAGCTGGCAGGACAAAGCAAGTCTCACCTTTGGAGAGCCGGTAGAGTTCAGCTGATGTGAACACGCCTGTTGCCAAAATGCTGCTGGCGTCACCTGCAAAAAGTGTGCCACAACTTGTTTTATCCCTAGCATATTCTTCAACAGTGGTTTTCATGCAGTCTTGCATCATTCACAAAGCAGATGCCAGTATCGATGCCAGCACCATAAGCCGAGCCGAGTCAGTGCAAGGGTAAAGCAGAGATCAGTGCACAATGCAAGCATTGTAATCAGTCCGGCTCACATTACGAAAATAAAAATGCACAAAAGCTGCACAAAAGTCTGAAACAATGCTAACCTCTGCATTCGCATTAGCCTTCATTCATTCTGAAGGCAGTTCTTGCTTACCATCTGCTCAGCACAATAGTACGTCGGTCTCCACGGCACCGTGACGACAAGCATTCGCAGACACCGTGGCAATTTTCACAAGGATGTACAACATGCTGGTAAAGAATGATGGTATGGGAAAGCAGCAAAAGCCTCAGTGATTTAATCAGGCCTAACAACTCCAACCAAATGCTACGTGCCAATAAAACAAGGCTGAACTGCCCTCTCATGATTGCAGTGACACTTGAGCTATTCCCAGCATGGGATTTGTTTTGTATCTAACTAACTCAAGTGTTGTTTTGAGGCCCAATTTTTGTAACAAAATGTGCACATTAGAAGCACATAAACATGGCAAACCTCAGTGCAAAACCAGTTTAGTCCGGTTGACTACCTTATAGGCTTCAGACAAAAAAAAATCATGGGGGGATGAAAGAACATGTTTAAAAACCTCAGAAGGCTGCCTTCCAAAGGCTGCTCACAAGGCTTGAAACATACACTGTCAGAACTGTCGAAAGACAATCTTCTGAAAGCGATAATTTGATCACATCGTTTAAAATGAAATGATTCTGCACATCATAAGAAACCTTTAATGCTGTACAAAAAGCTATGAGCAGCAGCCACCAGTACTGTGACAAACACGAGTCAGCATGCTAAGTGGTAAAAGACACGTGATTCATTTACAACTTCTGTCCTTTTGGCATGCCCAGCGTGGCCCAGTCATGTTGACGTGTGCTACGACTGGCTTCAGCAGGATGTGGACACTTCTGTCTCTAGATAAGCTAGAGTAAACTGCATCACAAAATTGTTCCATCATCATTGTCATTTTATCAGCCCAGCTGCAGCCATCTTATCCTGGCAAACTTCCTAATCTAGTCCACCAGCCTGACTCTTGACACCCCTTGCTACACTTGCCCTCTCTTGGAAACCACTCTGTTGCCTCAAGGGGCCATCAATTATCTTGCCTTCACATTACATGCACTGATCATGCACACTGATTTCAGCTAGGACATCATCGACTTGCATTTGCTCTATGACCCCCCAAATGAAAATCGAGACATGGCAGAGTATCGTCAGGAGCACCCATTTCAGCTGGAAAAGCACTTTTCTAGCCGAATTTAGAGCTGAAGTGGTGTGCTCCAGTTAAAAGTGGGAGAGAGAAGTTTAATGAAAAGAGGGGCGAACAGGTCGGCCTCGGCCGGAAAGATGGATATGTGGTCTGCTACTCTGCACAATTCCACATGGAGCTCCTCCAGCTAGAAGCTTTAGAGCTGGAAGCAAAAACCGTTTCAGTTGGATACAATTTATGGTTCAATAATCCAGCTGAAAATGGCATTTTCCAACTAGAAACAGATGCCATTCCAGCAGGGATTGACTTCCACTTCAACAATTCAGCTGGGAATGGTATCTTTTTAACTTGGCCTGATACTGCTCTTACTGACTCTTATCTTACTGACTCTTAAGGGGGGATGAGGGGATCGGAACAAACTTTTTTATTTTTTAACTTAGAGTGATGAAATTTGGCAGACAGGTTTGAAATAGCATCAAACAGACAGCTACAAAGTTTCACAATAATATCTTCAGTAGTTTTGATTTTATCATTATTTATATATTGCTCACATGTTGCTTGCTCGTGGAAAGCCTAGCGTGACAGCAAAATGGGTTATGGGTCTGTAAATGTTTTTAATAGTTACTAAGGAGTATAGTCTAAGTCAAGATTCTCTTGATTTCTTTTTAAATTTCTCTGCTCTTCTTCTAAACGACACAGTATGCACCTTCTCTTTATGTTTAGAATGTATCATGCTCCAATTATTGTGTAATAAAAAATGGTGAGCCTAAATGGTAAATCTGAGACTGTCTTGACATAAGGCACACTTCAGCAATTGCAACAAAACAAACAGGATTAAAATCCGAGCTCCCATTGCCGTGCTATGCTTTCCACGAGCGAGGTGATAAGCCCAAAACAAACTTTTGAGAAAACAAGCCTCAAAGTTCCATACTGGCACACACTGTCTAGAATGCTCCTGCGTTGTAAAATTTGGTGTCCTTGGCAGCAGGTGACTTCTTAGCCCTCTGTCCTTTCAGGAGATGGACTTTGTGTGCTTTCTTCATTCGCTGGGAATCTTTCTCGACAGCCCGCTGAAGAGAGAGGGCACCAGGGCGCAGGCCCAATGTTGTGCACAGGTCTGAATAAGCTTTCAGACTGCCCGAGTTGTACCTTGAAATTGCCTCGTGCACTGCTGTTTCCACGGCAAACAGTGAGGCATGCTGGTCTTTTGATATTAATGACCATATCACTGAATGGAGACTCTCAGCCGCGTTTTGAGTTTTGCCTCCTTTGCACCGGGCCAGCAACTGAGGGTCTGAGAGGCGCTGGTACACAGGCAGAAGTGCTTCAGCAACTTTAGCTGAAAGCTTGTACTTGTGAGCTGGTGCTGGCTGCCCTTCTACCTCAGCTGATCGGTGGTTGCACCAGCTAAGGGGGCCAGGGGGACACAGCTCATGATGGGGCTCACCATCTGTTGATGTGATGTGGTAGTATGTTGCCATTACTGCCCTTTGCATTTCCTCGACTTCTGAATGGTTCCGCAGAGCAAGGCCATAGTAGTTCGTCAGTTTTTTGATGAGCTGCTGTGTCAGGCCCCCCTTTCCACCAAGTGGCTCTCCTTTCTTTGCCTTGGCTACCAAAGAGCGAAGTGCAGCCCCCATTCGTTTTTTCACGTGATTTATGCAGTCTTCTTTAGACAGCTGCACAAAACCATAAACTTCTTCATCACATAAAGTGCGAAACATGCGGCTGTCCCCATCACAAACTATGTTTGTGTAGCGTAAATCATTTTTGCTCAAGGAGCGCCTGAAGAGTTGTAGTGCAGCCTCAACCTCCATTCTTCCAGAATTCACATCAGTGTTTTTCTGGCACTGGTGTTGCTGCTTCCATTCAGCATAATGGGGGTTACTTTCTGCTGGCTGTCGGCTGCACCCAAGGCAGAAGTTGGACAGAACTACACAGTCCAACACAAGTCCTGTATGAAATTCAATTATACAGCCTACGCCAGTATGGGAGCTGTGACCGCGTGTCAACCATGTGCCATCATAAACTACTGTGATGTTCTTTGAAAATGTCCCCATTTCAATGTACACCTTTTTCACTGCCTCTACAGCATCTGTGAAGATGTTGTGAGCAGCTGCCGCTGCGGCAGGCTTGAAAGTTTTTTTGAGGTGCTCATCATATGTTTTATGGTGTAACCCACGATGCGAGACATTCATGGTGGCCCAGAAGTCATTAAGAGCAGTTGGTCCTTTCCCAATGCTCTTTATTGCTTGCATAGCTCTGATGTTGACCTCAAAAGCTCTAGAGCCGCTCTTCCTTTGTGAGGACCACTCTGACTGTAGGGTACCACAGGAAATGCATGAAAGTACCATCTTCACAGCTAGCCCCAGTTCAGTCTCGCGGTGCACTGCTAGGCCGGGCTGCTGACAAGTTGGGCAAAGCGTGGAACCAATCAGCGAGTTCAAAGCAGCAACTTGAACAAGCATAAACTCCTCTTCTGGAGGTGCGGGAATGGCATTTTCCTGTGAGCCAGTCAGCCCGAACTTGCGCTCCGTTGCTGAAACCGCGCGAAGCGATTCGCGAACTCTCGACGCTTGCAGTTCTGCACTTTCCGCGGACACAAATCGTGTTTTTAGGTGAGCTTGAATAGTGCGACGTTCTCTGGGCGAACTGTCAACACTGCGATGAGCGGCAAGGACGGCCGCCGGCGCATCCGCGGCATCGAGCGTGCGCCCGCGTTGCAGCACCGTCGAAGCGCCGGAACTCGTCGATGGCATGGGACTGCCTTCACTGGCGGTTGTTGGCTGCGGAGACATCTCGGCGTTGAACGATTCACCGCGGAAGCGCGTCTCCGATGCTCTGCAGTCGGGCGGCGATGACCGCTGCAAGCCCACTCCGTTATCTGTGCTGGACGAAGTTGCGACGGGACACTCGCGTATGGTGGGACGCTCGCCTAAGGCGAGACTCACTGGCACGTCGATCGTCACCGGTGCAGTAACACTGCGCGCGCGCTTCGACGGCAAAAGATCATGGTTCGTCTCACTATCACTGGCTGGTGCTCGACTCGGCGCAAGATCCCGCAGCACGTTGGGCGAGAGATCGCACAGCACGTTGGGCGCGTACTCCGCCGATTCTGAACGGTCGCTTGGCTCGGCCGAACCACCTGCTGACAATAGCCGCTTCTTCCTTGCTGTGACGGGCTTGCGTTTCCGCTTCCCGTAGGCATGCTTCGTCCGGTACTTCTTTTCGAACGTGCGCGGATCCATTGCACGTGGTCGAACTCCTCGAAACACAACAGAAGGAAAGGCCAGAAAGGCTTCCCAGCAGACGCTCCTTGCCTCAACCGCCATTATGGCGCGGCGTCGGCCAATGAGGAGGCACCTAACAACGCGCCGCGGCGCAGAGCCAATCGGGGCGCGGCAGTCATTGGCTGCTCCGTGCTGCCACCCTCCGGTTTTTCTTTTTTTGTGCGCTTGCTGGCTGGCAGGGGAGGAAGGGAAGGGCTGGGAAAAAGAGCCGAAGAGTCGGGCTTTCCAACGATACCAAAATGGCGGCGCTCCGTGGCGGGAAATCCGAGCAGTCGCGCCGTGAACTTCGCGACTTTTTCGCGATTTCGGGCGGATGCGTGGACACCGGCACCGATAAATATATTTATTTTTAGTGCTTAGAGTTTGTTTTTTGGTGAAATATTTCAGTACAAGATAGAAATGATGCTGTAGATTCTGAAAAGCGTACTTTTCAAAAATCGATTTTTTTCGCGAAAATCGCGATCTGATCCCCGCTTCCCCCCTTAATGTTGGCCGTGACGTTTTGCCTTTCCTTACCTCACTGTGTTGTTCTCAGTTTGTTTCCCACACACAGTTCTAGCACATCACATAATTCCTACATAAAGCTCTAGCTTCTGACCACACCAGTGTGAAAATGACGCACAGGGTTACTATCTCTCAAATCCATCACCCATTCAATACGCTCCTATTCATCACCAGCTGACATGAGGGTGTCTATAAGAATGCCTCTGAGCAGAACAAAATGAGAATGACGAACATACACACTCTTATTTTGTTTGACGTTCATTTAAATTTTTTTTCTTCCTTCAGCAGACATCTGCTCGTCACTAGCCTGCATGGAAGTCTTCCATAAAGAAAGCGGAAGCAGCAGCAGCTAGCCTAGTATCCTTGGGCGTGAAAGCCTTAAAAACAACTTAGAACTTATTGCCATAAAACTCGGCAATGCTTATCGACTCATGCTTAATGCACGAAACACAAATGCTGGACTACAGCATATAATTTTTGAAATTTCTTCTTCTGGAACAAATGCCTTGATATGAGTTTGAAACAGCCTGTCCATGCTTCAAAACATGAGGAAAATATAGGCCAAGTCTCAGGCAACTTGAAGTGCGATACAACAAACTTCAGAAGATAGACGAAAGCATGTCAAGGCTGTCAGCAGCAAAACGTCAGCATGAGGAGACATATACAGTGTCCTATCATGCCTTACCACACCTTACCTGGCAAAAAATTAGGAGGTACTTTATATATAACGATTGAAAATGCCACCAGCGTGCTCACATATATACACCCAGCAAACTTTCATATTTTTTTTCTACAAAATGTATGATAAAAGCTGAAATGCAGAAGTGTATTCCACATTATCATGGCCGTTAGTGTAAGCAAAGCACTTTCTCACATGACAGTTCCTCCACATTAAATAGCGTTAGCATGCACAGCTTGGCCTTATGGCAACACAGTTATGCCAGCACATATCAGTAACATTAAAACAGCTCATTAAAGGTAGAAACAACAGCCACAAAGAGTTTAGTTGCACTGGCTTTCAAGGGCTGTATTCCCTTCATAAATATTTAGATATCAGTTGTTGGTGATGGCATGCTCTGAGGATGCTCCTTGGTAATTAACTGGCTACTAAACACAAAGTGTTTGTTTATAAAAATAGAACACTCAGAAATACCTTTCTTCCTGCTCTTATCATCCCTTTATGTTATAATTGTTTATTTTCAGTTATCGCAATTTACGTTACCACAGTTTCACTTACATCTTGTGGAAATTCAGAATTTGCACGAACGTGGCCATGAATGTAACGCAAGTTTGATTCCATGTGAAAACAAAAGCTTTGCATGAACACTGAGTCATCTTCTGCGGCCTCAGTATAAATTAAGAGGCAATGCTTAAGAAACGCGCGCAACATAGTCAAGCGCAGCCAAACCACCCACACAGTGCTGCCACGATACTCGACGCTGCTGTACTGCAACATTCGCCTTTTCCTTCCCTTCCCTGCCCCTCACTGCACATCACTTTACTGGTTTTTCCTTTCTCAGCAACTTCACCATCTTTTTTGCATGTTCACTGCCAGCTTTAGTTTTTTTTTTTCATGCACTTCGCCTCACGGCATCAGGGCCCCCAAAAGATCTCTTCTCCTCGAAACTCTTGAGCTTAGTGACGAAGCTATCTCGAAAAGCGCTGTTTTATCGTCGTCTGTACCATTCGCCTCCGAATGTTTGCCTCGCGACCCTAGACTTCCAGTGTGCTTAGAAGTCGTCATTCCGCGGGAGATATATCGCCACGGCCAGACGCTCTTTACTATAGCAGTTTCTTTCAGAAAAAAAAAATCTTTGCCATATCTGAAAAAAAAAAAAGTGTACAGTCGTCTATGGAAAGCGAAATGGGACCACGTCTCACTTTACTATATCCTGAGTTTACTATAGCGGGGTACTACTGTAACATCCACAGCTATACCTGCAAGTGAAACTACATCATTATGCACTCAAATGTAGGCAGCCTACCTGTCCAACTTTTGCATTTCTTACCAGTGCTGCAACTGCATTACTTCCTACTTTCGGGCTTGCATTTAGGACATGCATTGTTATCAGCTTCAGGGCAAGTTAGCAGAGTAGAGGCAAAAAAATGTCCACATTACCCTATTTCTCGTATACGTCTGATCACCATCAAGCCAGTTTAACAAGCTGAGTTGAAGCGAATCACGAGAAAAAATGTTCTAAAGCACATGCTTGTCGTGTCACTCCTGAGAAATACACTAATAGCCTTCCATGATGATGACCGACCTCTGAGAGATAAATCTGTGCCCTCAAGTGAGTACTCAAACAAATGACGATTTTTTTGAAATTTTTCATGTTCTCATGACAATTAGGAGTGTATACAGGTGGCACAAGCTAAAGAATAAAGAACGATGGAGCGCACGGATGATTTACCTGTCACATTATTTTATCAGAGGTAAGACTAGATAAAAATTTTCAGCTAGAATATTTAAGATGCAAGGGTCGTGAAAAAGTTTACTACACAAGAAAATATCTACGCTGAACTTTCGTCTAAACTTTCACTTTCAACACATTATTCAGGCATGTGACTCACAACATGCAGGCAATGTAGCTATGATCTCAATTATGCTGCAGAGGCAGAAGAACAGAACACTGGTCTCATGCCATGCAGTCCGCATGGCAAGCAGACATGCGCAAAAAAATTCTGGTACGAGCTCATGAGCTGGGGCTGAGCAGTGAAAAAGGCTTGGGTGCATCTTTTGTGACATCACGGCACTGGACGGGGTAATACGAACGGTACCTGTGCAGCTTGGCAATGTTAGACCGATCTGACATGCACATATGCGCACTCTCTTGTTTACTGTTTTCCTCGAAAAGCGTTCTCCGCCTACACTGTGTGCTTGCTGTAGTCAAGGAATGAGTGACCCGTGCGTCTTTTGTTCCTACCTATTTGATACTTCCAAAGTGAAATTTCTCACAGCAAGCGAATGAAGAGATCAGGCGTGAATCTTATTTTATTCCGAGTGAAGGCAACGGCGTGTTGTGTAACAGTGAATGGTTATGAAAATGAACAAAACCATGGGGAATAGGTACTCTATTGTGTTACCTGCCCACTCTATGGAGGGACACAATTACTTTACCTTTGAGGTAATAGCTGTGCGACATAGGCGCTAGACAGTGAGGAAAAACAATACACAGGCCAAATATATGTGTCCCTGATAGAGCCCTGTGAAGTCCCATGCAGACATGGAAGGGATCTCCTTGGGCTGTGCAGCGAATGGCCAGAACGCTATGAGTGAAGCGTCCCTGGTACAATTTTCGTTTTGCCCAGGGATATCTGATCACCTTATAGGATATCCATGGGATATCCCTGCAATATAACTTTTCTCACTGGTATACAACGCCCAAATTGGCAGTAGCTATCAATGAAATTTAGAAACATCAGTCAGATTTGTATTCCCAGACTTGGGCCAGTAGAAAAGAGAAGAAAGAAAGGCACAAAATAAGTGAAATGCACTCACCCGCATCGTCTTCTTTTTCGCTGTCACAGACACCATCCCGTAAGCCACTCAAGGCTTCTGCAGAAGAAAAAAGTAATGGTTTGCTACAATGGTCTGCTAGCGTGCCAACCTCTCAAGACATTTTTTAACAGATATAAGCCAGAAGGGACCCCAGAAATAGGGTTCCAGAGTTTATGTGCTGTTATAATGCGAATACCAACACCAAACAACTATCATCAAGTACAGGTTTGAAGTTTACCTTCGTCACGTGTTTATCACACAATCTCAGCTAAGGATTTGAAACAGATGCCTACACCAGCACAAGGCTTCATAAGCAAGTGCCCTTTAGAAAAATGTCCGGCAAGAGTAAGAAAAACAGCATATGTACATATTTCAAAGCAAACTAACTGCACGCGGTTCAGCGTACGTTTAAGGGGACACTGAGGTCAAACTAAGTTAGACAGTACCGACAGACTGTAGCATTTTAACGACAAGGATACCACTCTAAATGAAAAAAGAGCTTTTATAAGCTAGAAGAGAGCAAGAAAACGAAAGATACCGCGTGTTTTGCACTTATCTGTTTAGGTTGTAAAACATTCTCCTGCACAAACTATAGGCCTAATTGGGCTTAGGTTTGTCTGAGGTTTTTTTTATAATTTAACACTGGTACTTGCCTCGATCGTATGGAATCGGCGAACAATTGCAGTCAGCTGTAGCAGAATTTTTGTCACGGCAAATGAAGCAGTCGATTTGAGAGGTTGTGCCATCTCGCGAACTGCAAGGCAACCAATGTCCCTGCTCGGAGCTAGGGTGGGTCTCGCAGTTTCCCAGATAGCACAGCCTTTAAAATCTGCTGCTCCGCTCGCCATGACAAAAATTCTGCTGCAGCCAACTGCAGTTTTTTGTTGATTCCTGACAATGGAGGCAAGTTCCGATGTTAAATTATTTATCGTAAAACACAGGCTATCATAAGCTACCTTGTGGTCGGTGGTTGAGCCCAAATAGGCCTGTAGTTTGCGCAGAACTTTTTACAACCCAGACAGGTAAATATGGAACACATGGTATACACAGATGCAGCCATCACCAGCTGACTTCACAAGCAAACTGCGTGTCGACACCAAAATTTTGGCGCGAATTTCGAAGGCCTTGCTACACTGCCATTCCCTTCAAAACGGCGGCAACCAGTCCTCCTCGCTCTAGACATCACGAGTTTGAACTGAGCAGTGGGGCAATTCTTAAATTCAATTTTCTGAGTCATAACTGTGTTTTTTCCTGCCATACAAATGTTAATAACACACTCCCACAAAGAGCCAGGGATTCAATTTTTACTCAGATAGCTGGATGGAGTTGCACATAGATGAAGCTTAACACTGGATGGAATGAAAGCAGCGTTGTCGTTTCTTTGAAAAAAAAAAAAAAATCATGCAATGTGCAGCAACTTGTTGCTTATTATTATCATTCTTAAAGGAACACTGATGGCGAATTGACATTTGTTAGTAGTGTTTACTGCCTTCTATAACAATAAAGAGGTTCCTGATACTGAAAACAGGGCTCCAATGAGACAGATAAGAGCAAATATGGATACAGATATATCGCCACCATGCAGCATTTTACAAAACTAACTGCGGCGATGTCAAGCTTTTTAGTTATCAACTTGGACATGATGACCACAGAGTCTCGTTCATTACTGACGTCTAGAGTTTGAATTGAGAGGTGGAAAAAAAATGTTTCATTTATAATTATAATTTTCTGAGCACTACACTCTTCTTTTGCTCCCAAGCAAACAGCAACACAGACGCAAAAAAATGAACAGCCAACTTTTACTGAGAACAAAAAATGGTAGGATTTGCCCTCTGCCTCCCTTAATAACTGATTCCACGTGTACTAGAAATCATTTCTCAAGAAGAGATTCAAGTCAAGAACTGGTTTCAAAGAAAAACTCCCTGCCTAGTCTAATGTTTACAGCTTATCCTTAGTGCCAAATTTTTATTCTGTACATTTCAAGTAGCGAACCAATTATCCTGAAAGATTTAGTGGTACGAAGATCACAAGCAATCCCAGTTGCAAAGGGCTACACGTTTGTAATGTATTTATGAACAGAGAACCTTTTCGGCTTTTCCCTCCGCCTCCTTCCACTTCTTTGTGGAGAATAAAACTTGTATGTATGTATGTATGTATGATTAGGTGACTACTGCTACAATTAACACTGAGTACCTCTACATTCAACCAACCTCAATACCTTGTTCAGGTTCATCACAAGAAGTCTCAACCAAAAACCACAATTATTAGCCCAAATAACGCCCACACTCAGAACATTGCAAAAGCCACTGTTTCAAAAAAAATTTCTGTGAAACGTGCTTGGCATTGGGGAATCTTGAAGGTGTGTGCCATGACCAGTGTTCATAATTCTGGTCCATGTTTGTTCTTAGCGCTTCTCATCACCGAACTTTCTCATGCATTTTCTGTTTATATGCATCATGCCATAAAACAATAATGAAAGGTTCGAAAAATAATGAATCTGACTCAAAATAAGCTTTGGAGTATGCAATGCACAATGCCTTAGCGGGTTGCATTATCAAAGTTATATTAAGCAAGCGTATACTGCTATAATCGCTAAATATGCAGCGAAAAAATATACATGCATGCCTTCAATCTTGCACAACATATGTGTATGCTCCAAATCACAGGCTCTATATTCTAGCCACTGGGAACCTTAATCTCTTTTGAAAAGTGTTGACAAGTGCTGAGTATAGATGTGCAGCTTCCCCAAAGATGCCCAAACCCAATTAATAATAACTCGCTTTACAGCCAAATCATCTGCAATAAGCAGTCACAGTCAAGTCAGTCCCAAAATATAGCTGATGGCCAAAGGGTAGGGGTCGAGACGTGCATGTATTCAGGTGTTTCGGACACCCAAAATGCAATTTCAGAAAAACAACAGGCACAAGGAACCAAGCTTCAGAACCCTTGCTTCAAATCAAAATGACACTGTCTCTATACCGAACTTACAAGATCATCTAAGGGGCCACAGAAAAGCACAAAAATACCGATCAGCCTAAAGCCATTTGCTGCTACAGGACACACTTGGCCGAGAGTCAGTTTCCTAAACCAAAACAACAGGCTTTTCTGAAAGCAGGGATTGAAAGCTGCTACTGCAAGCTAGATATAAAAACTGGAGGCATCAGCGCATTGTACCTAGCTCAAAGAAAATTTTGTCACTACTCTAAATAATGTAATAAAAAAAACTTGCATGCTGGTGTAAGAATGCGGACTGTGGCTTCTTCAGCCAAGTGCACAAAAAACTCCTCATATGAACACATGCACACCGCTGTCAACATTTCTTTCTAACTGTTAACCTTTTGACCAGAAAATGTGCCTTTGATTGAAGTGTGATTACATTAAACAGACCATTATTATTTTACGTATTTTGTACTTTTTTTCTGCTGTGACTACCCTGAGACACACATGCTCCTAGCTCAAGTTTCCTGCAAATCTTTATGCAGGTTCTCTGTTTTCACTCTTCTGGCAACATTTCTATTCCTATTATGCGCTCGTTCGCTTGCTACGGGAATTTCTCTGCACCTCCCCTTTCAATAATGCTGTGTGCTTTGAGAGAAAAGTAAATGAACAAGCAAAAAGAGTTTACATTAAAGTTAAGCTAAGTCCTAACCGTGCTTAAAGGCTCCTGTCTGGGCTGCCACACTCAAACTGACCGAGAAAATGAACGAAGCAAACACAAATAAGCACAGCAAATGTACCATGTATAAGGCCCCTAGTTTCCCGTGATTCCGCGGAAAATTGAGATTTTAGAATTTTTCGTGGAACTGTGTGTTAGCAGCCACAATCTCTTATTTTCCTGATACAGTACAGCTGCGAGAAAAAACCAACTTCTCGACGGTCCTGGCCATCGAGACAAAGCGCACGAATACTTTGGCGCAAAAGGCTGCATGCATTAAGCTGCGAGAGCAGCTCTGTGGATATTACAGATTCCTTGTTCTCATTTCCCGTAACTTTAAATTTTCCGCCACAGAAAATTAGGGGCCTTAGCCATGCGTTTTTCCCTGTGGTCAAATGTCTGCTTTTGAGTACTGTCCTAACACTATGTGATGAGTTACAAATCATTTTATTTAACTGCATACACAAAGGTCAATCTACTCATGGATCACTCTCAATACTTCAGATAAGAAATTTTAACACTGTGGTCAGCACTCGGCAAATACAACTACAGCAGATGAGGCACTGCATTAATCAGTCTACGGTTTATGGTCTATGGTAAGCTGCAACCAACCACACAAACTAGTCTTCAAAAAGCAACTACTCTTATCAAAGTCAGTTCCACTTAAAATAGAGATTGTTTGAAGCTTATTTTAGTTAATTACTTCTGTTGCACTGCAGACAATGCATGAATTAATGAAGTCCAACAAGGAGGGCCACCGAAGACGACAGCATAGCCTAAAGAAGCAGTCAGTGCAGCAAACAAAAGCAATCATCAGCCTTTAAGGTTTGCTAACAGCCTATGTGCATGACAAAAATAAAAACCCGAGTTTGTTGCAGTGAACGTAAGGGTTAAAGAATTAATGTGAAGAAGCAATTGTTGCCTGTATGGCACCGAAGTTTAATATTAGCTGAGAAAGTTTGGTGCAAGTTTGAATGGCCGTGACGCGACCGTTCTTGCCCCCATCCCGCGATGGGTTGACTGCGCACAACACCGGCCAGCGCCGTTTGTTTGAGTGGTATGTCGTACAGGGTTAAGTTACCGGCATAGCTGATTTATTTGCGGAGTTCAAGGCAGTTTTGGACGAGCAATGGGTAGTACGTGCATTGTGCTTCTGTGCCGGCTGATTTGAAAACCCAGTTAATTTGAATGTTTTTTGCGGTTCCAATGAGTTCAAATTAACGAGGTTTTACTATATTGTCTTTGTCATTTAAAATGTGGTAATCAATCAGTACAAGCCAACTTCAAATTCTCTTCAGCGTCTTGTTAAAATGTGGAAGCACTTGTATATTGGCTGCCCATGACTGCCTGCCGAATGCGAGGCTCCCACAATGCACGCAGTGGCACCCACCGTGGCTGAGGATGAAGTTTGCGAGGTACAGGTCGAGCTCTCGGACGGAGACGTTGATGTGGAACGGGTTGACGCATAGGGCAGGGTGGTGGCAGTCGGGCGCTTTCTCCAACCGCTCGCCGTCCGTGCTCTCCAGGGGCACTGCCTTGAACAGGATCACCATTACCAGGTCCAGCCGCCACACCTGCTCGCAAGTGTCAAAAGTCAAAAGATTCAATCTCTCTACCATCCACTTTGTGAACGCTGGCAACAATTGGCACAAGCCCCAACTCTACTGTGCCAATTACTCACAACATGAAAACAAAATCCTAACAATATAGCGCAAAGCATAAAAATGCAAAAGGAAACACTTGACACATAGAGGTGTGACACACAGCGTGCTGTATGTCAACACCTGTACATTGCACCTGTAGTTTTGAGTGTTTTCTACCTCACTTTAGCCTTTGTGTTGTTCTGGTGGAATTTCGCTATGCGAAACCAGTTAGTCCAAATAAAAATTTGGATGACATCACAATGATTTGGCTCTATTTCATTTCCAGAATCACTTCCCAAGGTTTTAGACAATGAGCTATTTCAAGGGCGCGTCTTCACTTTGTGTAACAATTTCGGGACATCTCTCATTCCGAATGAGCGCAGATCAAATGCTAATCATTTGCAGTGACTGCAGAGACAATTATGAATATGGTTTCACCAGGATCTTTATGCATAAAACGTGTACAGTGAACTTCCTCATGCGAGCTTGCTCAATTCTAACTTCCAATTATTTGACTTGACGGTCAAAGCTCCCGACAACGTAAAGTGTTAAAAGGGTTCCTTTCAATTCCCATAACTGCACAACTCGAGCCAGTTTTCTGTCTTTTTCATGTCTGCATTATGGAGAGTTAACAGTACAGGTAAAGCCTGCTAGGTTTCAGTTATCTTGACGATAGAGAACCATAAAATTTGCAGTCACATTACTTTTTGTTTCCTTCTAACGAAGGAAGCGACCTCAATTGCTCAGTGAGTGTGCATGTAGCGCATAAGTAACGATGGCTCTTCCCTCTCTGAACTCTTTCAACCGTGAGATATTGAGCTTGATGGCTGACAAAGCAAGCTAAGAAACCACACATTCATAATTAAGCAAGCTTGACAAGAAACAGGTAAGAGGCAAATTGGTATGAATTTATACCTCATGAACCAAAACAGAAGGTTTGGTTTGGTTCAGAGGGGTTTAACGTGCCAAAGCGACTTCGGCTTTAAGGGATGCTACAGTGAAGGGCTCCGGAAATTTCGACCACCTGACATCACATAGCACACGGGCCTCTAGCATTTAGCCTCCATTGAAATACAACCGCTGCAGCCGGTGTCGAACCTCCTTCTTTCGGGTCAGCAGCCGAGCACCATAAAAAAAAACGGGGGAGACGGCAAGGTTCCTGCTGCTAGATATTCACTAGACAGAATGCTTCAATTAGTGAGAATAAGCCTATTGGTACCAGTGGGTACGTTTCAACTTTCTAGACATTTTGTTCTCAGTAATTAAATTCTCAATCCATAATAATTCTTTTACAGGCATGAGAACTTCCTACGGAGATAGTTAAGCATTGCATTCAAGCAGTCTGATGGTTCTCTGGATGTGAATTAAGTACCCGGCTTGCAAGAGCTATGCACTCAGCACAGCTCACTTTGCTATGACAAACTAAATATTAGGCTGCTTAGCTTCGGTGATCGAAAAAATACTGCACCTGATACCCCGCCATTGACAGACTAGTAATACTAGTACAGGCTTGAAGCCCGTGATTCCAGGACTTTATTAAATCAGGCACTATAAAACTTTTCATGAAGCATGAAATGGGCACAGCATGGTTATTCTAAATCGGTTCCTTAAAATAATCTGACAATAAAAAAGATGGGTCATATTACAAGCAATTTCTAGAAAACAAAATAGTTACCTACATCACTTTATTTACTTTTTTTCCCCCATTATGCACTTGAATAAACACGGAAAGACAAAGTCACATAAAATTTTCCTCCCAATATGCGTCACTTCTTTATTTAGCATGCCCTTGTGAAAACACGCACAAGCCACAACAGGTCAGCTGTCCTTTTTGTAGCAGTAAGCACGCACACAACATGGAAAGGTCAATAAGTTACTGCATATCTGTTTTTATCAAAACAATGAGGCATTTTTATCCTGCAGTAAGTGTCGCATTTATTCTGAGAATCAGCCAATTCAGAGAATTTAATTATCAGATGATGGCCTCAAGCAAACGTGTTTCGTTTCCAAAATACAATTTACGGGCTGTGATCCAAAATGCACAAAAAAGGGCTCGGACAAAGACGCAAAATCAACCAAGAAATTAGATAGAGACACACCAATTAATTTTTTCGTTACTTAGGGCATGAAACCTAAGCACATTAGGCGCAGTTATGTAACTTTTTATGCTGATTTCAGAACTACATTTTATTTTAACCTAGCTGGAAGAGTTGTTCAGCAATTACAATTAACACTATCATAAATTTATTCCCGGAGCATTATATAGTAAGAACAAAGTGCACAAGTTTGCTTTTACGTCAAAATATTCACGGAGCCCTGCTCTGTGCACTAAAGCTTTTAGTTTTTTTTTAGGTTCCCAGTATTCACAGAAATAAAAGTTAAACTCTTGCATGCATCTTCACATGGAGACATTTCTTACGAAAATAATTCTTTTAAAAAAATATTGCTAACCTGTATAAAAAAAAATGAGAGCTTAATTGGACTCTTCGTCTCAGGATTCATGTATAAAAAACAGAATAACTCTACCATCATTCATTGCGAAATGCCGGAGGGATGAGTGATACCAATTGCAGAAGTGAAAGCTCAGAAAATCAACCTTAAAGCTTATTCCCTCATCTGCCTCGTTTATCGCCCCATATGCTTTTTTCCTTTTGGTCAGAAAAATGCGGTACTGCAACCGACAAGAAGTCCTGATCTTCTTATCCCTCCTCTTCATGGTGATTACTAAAATCGTGATGCTTCGCCGTCACAAACCCGCGGAATTCGTGATGTTCCAGATAGCGATTCGCTCCTAATTTTCGTGGACCATGAAAAAAAGCCAAATTTTTAAAATTTGTGCTGTATACGTCACTATAATTGTTTTCCACGAGACAGGTGAACACATGAGAGTTAAGAAAAATAGGTTTAAAAATAAAAAATTTCGACCAATTTTGAAATTTTATTTGCCCTGTCCCCTTAATTCCAACACAAAAGTGCACTCTGGGTGTTGCTAAGCGTACTTAAAATGAGTATGGGAGTGACAAAATGAAACGAAAAAGTGGTGTGAAGTGAGTGAAAAAACCCTGAGGTGTGTGACAACAAAAGCCTTCTCTTGAATCATGCACTGAGTACCTCTCTGCAGTGTTCCTTTATGCATTCTGTCACCTTCACATCACATTGCCGTATCTTTTGTGCAATACAATCGAACCTCGATGAGCAAGCCTAAAGAGGACCAAAGAGCTGCAAGAAATCGTGAGAAGTTCGAATTAAGAGGAACCTTCTTTAATACACCTGATGTTGACCAAAGAGGGAGCTGATTCTGAATAAACTGGAAATTCAAATTAAACAAGGTCAAACTAAACTAATGGGATAGCACTGTATGGCATTCCTTTTATCTGACCTAATGGGTGGTGTAGAGTACAATTAAAAGCTTGGCTTACATAACCATTAACTGACAATCTGATAGTTCAAAATGTGGTTTCATGCGGTCCATGGAAAAAAGTGACAGGAGTCAGAACAACATTCTATCCCACTGGCGCCATTTCAAGACACTTACTAGTTAAGCTGTAGTAAGAAAAAAAAAACTCCAGTGAACTCATGGCAACCAGCTAGCATTTGCTGCTGAGTGTCTTGCAATCTGTTCAGGATAACAAAAGCTGTGTTTAGCTCAGGAAAACAGAATTTGATTTAGAAGACACTGCTCCAAATTGCACATAAGGCACACTAAGCAAAAATGACTATTTTTGGAACTAAATGTTGCTTACATATCTTCAACAGTGGTGCCAAGGCACTTAGATAAGAGAAGTAAGAAATTTCCTTGAGCTTTTATGAACTCTGCTATGTTCAAGGAACATGGACGTGCACCCAGGAAAGAATTTTTAAAGGACTTTTCTTTAAGACCCTTTTGAAGTACCATCCACTATTAGTCACATTTAAATCTTGGCATGTCTGAGGACCATTACAAGATGTCCACAGACAAGAACTCAGGAAATGAAACTGACATTTCTTGCATGCAAAACAGACAGCACAAACCAGTTTCGAAAGTTTGTAACACTTAAATGGGCTCTAGAATGAATATTGATTATGACTGTAGGAGTTGTAAAAAAAGTATATAATTCTAATCTATTACGTACTCAAAAGTTCTATAGCTCTCAGTTGTTTATGATGCACAGAAGTAGAGAAAACAAACAGTGACAGCAACTATGCTTATGTAACTATACTTGTGATGTAATAACAGATCACATCTTGTTTTTGTCAAGTTAGATCGAGAAGGTAGGTTGAAGCACTAGGTCGTCGTGTTATAGCTAAGCCAGCATAGCCAGCACAGCCTGGCAGACAGATAGATATCTTCTATGCCAATAAACACCACCAACACTTATCTATCTGGGTTTCCACAACAGCATTAAGTATGATATTCACAAGTATACTCATAATATGGAAATACGGTTTCATTAAAGGCAGTTTTTTTTGAAGCACAATCACCAATCAACACGTCCAAAGGTTCCAATCTCCGCTTCTTAAATGCAAGCAGATCCTTTCTGAAACTGCCTTTAATTCCCCTTTAACCTATGGCAGTAAGACAATCACACACAGAGACGTATACAGGGCATTGCAGTGCTAAACTACTATTCAAATGACATAAAAAAGGCCTATTCCTGCATCCAGGCCTTGTGCATGTACAGCAGCCACCTCCATATAAACCAGATGCCTCTCCAAATATTCGACACCTGCTTGGACATGCATCGCAGCAGCTACTACTCATCAAGCTCCGTTAGTTAAAGTAACAAAAAAGCCCAGAACAAACACTCAATTACAGTGCACTTGTTAGTTTCCCACATAGCTTGATCAGGTAATTGCAACTTTCCTAATTCCTGACAGCTGTACAATGTCATGAGATTTTTTGCTCACTGTTTACAAAAACAAGTGCTCTGTGTATAAATCCAACCAAATTTATCGATGTGTAACTTAATTAGAGTACACTCATACTGCATGGGAGGGTTGCAGTGATAAAATTGTAATTCAAGCGACATGTCATGTGATGGTTGTTCAGATAGATCCCCACAATGTCACCATTCACCCAATGTCATCGTTTAGCCAATGTCACCATGAGGTAAATATAATAGTCAGGTGGCCCTGGATGCCATGTGCGTGATAACAGGAGCCGAAACATATATAATGTTTTGCTGTTAATCTTTCTGGCATGTTGGTCTCCTCATCTATATAGAAATAGGCTGTGTTTGCATCTGTGATGTGAAGATACGCTCTTTGTTGGCAACAAAACAATTAACATGCACCTCTCCCTGCCTTGCTATATACAGCTGACTCTTTCTCGTAATATGATCTCAAGGGGGACCAAAAATTTGCTCAAATTAATGACAGCCTTTTTAATGCACTTTATACTGATAGAGCTGAAGTGCTCAAACAATAAAGTGGTGATTTGAATTAAGCAAATTTTAAACTAATGCAAGTCCATTGCGTCCCTGCTATTGTAGACATTGATCAACAAAGTCAATGCATTAAAATGTTAATTTACGGAAGCCCCTCATAGCATATATGAACCTCCAGTATATAGTATCCCAAAACGACTTGGACAGAGGGGGAACCATTTTCCCATAAATACTACGTGTACCTGGAAGGACAAATCAAGGTGTGTCCTGTTCACATCTGTTGGGAAATTACTGATCGAGCTAAATTTGCATTACTCGTTCCTTTAATCTCAAAATGGCACATGTCGGGCAATATTATTTTTCATTCGTTTCAGATGACCCAATATAATAAATGTCATTTGCAACTGGCTGCGGCCTTGGGAAGTTAACCCAGCACTTTTTGCTTGACCTATGTTCGAGTAAGCACAATTCCTTCGTTCTGTGCACGTCGCATGGGGAAGACTACTTTACTGCAATGCGATTACAACATAAACTAACGGCACATCCCAAGGCAGCACTTCATAATTAAAAATTCCAACATAAAAAAAACTGCACTAGTGCGAACAGCCAGCTTGGTTTCAAATAAGTGTAGACAGCAAATAACACCAATGAAAACGAAAGCAGAACAGTTTTTTTGTCAGTCAGTCTAGTAAGCGAATATTAGCATTCTGTAATGCATGTGCTCGTGCAATGAGAATAACAAGCCTATTCGCTAACTGACAACTTGTTTGGCCCGGCACTGCTTATAAGAAAAATTGATGCTACATTCTACAAGCAGATTTAAAAACAACTATCATGACAAAAGAGGTAAGCGCACAACACGAGAACCTGTAAAACATCATTAGTGGGACATTAAGACTGATTGAAAAAGATGGTGAAAAAGAATAAAGGACGAAGGCTTTTAGGCAAAGCAACAACTTTGATGAGATACTGAACATAGATACCGCTCCTTATAGAACAAATACTAACGTCCACGTGCAAGACGGGTTCTAAACAACAGCGGTACCAACTTTTAAGTTGCCCTCAGGAATCATAAAAACGCATTTCTTTCTGCGGCGAAGGACGCAAGGAGTAAGCGAAGTGCTAAAGCTGCAAGAGAGATGAGAGAGCTAATAGGGGCACCTGCCTTGTCAGCCTGCCGGAGGCAGTCGATCCGTCGCATCTTGCCCTTCTGGTCGGGGTTGCTGAGCACGCAGGCGGCCCGCCGCTTGCCCGTGATGCCCAGCACAAAGTCCTCGCGGCATTCTTGCGTTATGTCCTTGCGTAGCTTGCCCAACAGCCGGGAGGCCCACTTCTGCTTCACCTCTGGCCGCTCGCCCTGTGTGTTCCATGGCAACAAGGCGTGTGCCGCTCATCTCCCATCACAGGGCCACCACCGTGCCTCACTTCCGGACGATCACGCGGTGCTTGGACAGGCCATGGTCGCCCCCACCAATGCTCCACACATTGGCTGCTATTACAGGGCACACCTAGGTTTCCGCTGTACACTCTGTGTTTTAAACAGCTGTCACCTCCTCAGGTTGACCTCACACAAATATGAAGGGTGATCTTTACAAAACTCACCGCTGTGCCTGCTGACACTGCGCTTTTGATGACGCAGTCACTTCGATGACTAGCCTGAGATCAATATAAAGCGACCACTGTCTCATAGTCTCATTTTATAGTTTCTGAGACAGGTCACCTTTACTACAAGTCATCCTTGCAACCACAGTAAGTCCACCTTCAGGCCTCGCATTGGCCAATCACACCCGTGAATTCAAAGGGGAAAATGAGTTATGACAACAAACAGTTCAGGCTTCACAGTTCTGAGTGTCTGAAGTGGAAGTGTGACTGCCTTGTGAAAACATCCTTCGCTCGTCCACTGAGCACGTACCTTAATCTTGAAAGATGATTTACGAAGTGCCTGTTTGAAAGACTGCGAACATTACAACACTGACATTACAAGTTATGCCAAGAAAAATAGCGTAGGCTTGATGATAAATTATGAAAGCAACCTCTACAGCAAGCAATGCAAGGCCAGTTAAAACCAATAATCTAGGTCTCGTTGAGTTCAATATAAAGAAAGCTGACAATGTTTCCACTTTCCCATTGGCCTGTAACCCTTCATTTTGAGGCACACGTCACGTCCACAAGTAACCTTGTCACTTCTGTCAAAAATTTTATGACTGCAAAGCCACGTAACTTTAGCTTGTCCTTGCTGTTATTCTTATACATCTAAAAGCACACATATCTCTGCAGAAACACTCGCATAAACTAGAGAGTCTGTGCATTATGCTCAGCCTCGTGGCTTTTGCCCTTTGTGAAACAATTAGGTTGAGCTTCCACATGTAACAAGTACAAGTCACATTCCAAATTACTGCAAGCATAGAACTATGCTTCAAATGAAGCTGCTGGTTGTACCATAGTTAGCTATACTAACCAAAGTCAGCGACTGTTTTTCCCAGCACCAAAATTCATTGACATCGATGAAGAACTGTAAAAATTTTGCAGTCTATGTTGAACAGGACTGGAAACCCTTAAACATCATTACTGGTTGCGGCAACCTTAAGAGTCATTCAAGATATGATCACTTTTAATTAAGCTATCTTTCTTGGTGTTGAGTCTTGCCTTTTCTCTATACGTTTGGGCAGGCAATAGTACCCAGTAATTCCAGTTGCAGATGCTACTTGGTATAAAGAGTACCTATAATAGGATGCCATAAGAAAAAAAAACATTCACAGCTAACCAATCATAGCAAAAAACAAAATGAACACTTTTAACGTTTCACTCGATTAAACATGTGGGACACATCAAGATTCATGAACTTGTAAATTCATCATGTGAATAGCTTTCTGTTCAGGTAACAAGAAATGCTTTAGTAACAAACTTTTTCCTTGCTGTGGAGTAAAAGTCATAAGGGATGGTCACAAACATGGGCAAAGCTTCACTGGAGACCTAAGATATCTCCAATTATAGCAAGCACAAGGACAGATAAGCAAGAAAGTGGCGAATAATATCACACATGCAGGTTTGTGTAAGTCATAGTGTGAAACATCAGCCATGTAAGAACAAGCAGAAATTTTTCCAAAAATTAAAACATAAGCACGCAAGCGTTATCGCATTGCGATGTCAATGAGCCAGAGAAGCATGAACTGAATATAAAGAAACTATGGTGAACTCTCAATAATTTAAACTCAAAGGGGACCAAGCAAAATTTCTTTTAATTATGGCAAGCTCAAATTGGAGTTATTTTGATGCATTTGAAGTTGACTGGACCAAATCATCAATTAATAAACTGGACGTTCGAATTAATTAGTTTAAAATAATGCGAGTTCCTGTAGCAGTGAAAATTATAGTCAGCAGAGCGTAAGGGCTGATTTAAACTAGAACCTTTTTATGCTAACCGCACTAGAAGTATGCAAATCCACTGCTGTTGCTAACACCAAGCCTCAAAGCCACCAGCTCATAGCAGCATAAGTTCGCCAAAGATTGTTGGGCCACTGCATGCGGAAGTGAAAGGCGACGGCCTCGGCTCACTAAGTGCGAGCACTCTTGGCGGGAAACACCCTCACTCGAGTTTTGTTCGTTTATTTTTTTATTTTACGCTCTTGGCAACGATTGGCACCTGTGTGCAAGCATGCAAGGTAGCTAGAATCCGACAGCTCGCAACAGGGGCCCACTTGGCCCTACACCAGCTGTTGGGGACAGTGACCGAAGCACGCCCCGAGTGATCGCGCGCGCGACCTCAACATCGGTTTGCTCACTCTTCATTGAGCGCAATAAAAGCCCGCACACGGAGCCGGAGCTGGCGCACATTCACTATGGCCTTCATCACGCCAGCTCATGGCGATTCCCCGCTCTTCCACGTGCAGATAAGCATCTCCCGACGTGGTTAGCGAGCTGGTTTGCACCACACGTAGGAGTTAGCCGACGTGCGCACTTCGAGGAAGACTTTTCCTTCGACAGTCGGCCACCAGCGCGGCGACCGCAGGCACGTGAACCCCAAGCGTGGGCCTTGGCGGAGGCCGCCGCGTAAGTGGTGTTTTTTCCGAACGCGGCTGTTACCGCGCGGGGAACCGCCACGGGCCGATAGCGCAGCATGTAGGCACTACAAGCGGCGGCGTTCAAGATTGCGCGCCGTCCGGGCGGCCGCGGTGGGGGGCGAGGGGGTGAGGACCTTGGCAGTGCGGTAGGAAGCAGCGCGAAGGGCGGCTGCCCGGCGGCTCTGTGTCAAGGCCTCGCGTGTCCGCACCTGAAGCTCTTCCTTGCAGCGGCGCTCCTCATCCAGGCTCATGCGCTTCTCGTGCTTCTTGAAGTACTTGCGCTTGGCCGCCTGGAGGTTGAACCAGGTGTACGAGAAGGCCTTCACATGAGGCAGGAGGGCCTCAATGAATGGATGGAATTCATCCTGCGCACAGCAGACGCGGAAGAAAAACATGCGCGCGCGTTAGCGGCCGCCGCGGCCAAGGTGAGCGGCCCTGACGTAACAGCAGCGCGCGGCGTCACAGGCGGCCAACCTTGGGCGGACCGGAAGCGCGCGCTTCTGCTGCTCGCTCGCTCGAGCAGACCTTGGCGGTACCCACCAGAGGCATGCAGTCCCGTGAGAGCTGGGGGAGGCTACAGCTGGCCGGTATGCCGCACGCCACCATCGGCTGCAGGCCGCTGGGCAGGCAGTACCACGACGAGGCAGCGGCTCCGCTGCGACGCCTGCGTCGACCAACACAGGCTCGATTACGAGCCGCCAAGGCCGCCCCACGATAACGGCGCCCCAAGGTCCGCGCGGCCGCGTCGACAGCACGGGCCGCGAGCTCGCGCGCGGCCGGGGGGATGCAAGTCCGCGCGGCAGGTCCGAATGTCAAGGGCTGGACCGGCGACGGGCCGTCCACAGCGGCGGGTTCGCACCGGCGGCGCGCATTTCAAGGTTGCTCTCTCGCGCGCACCGCGGACCAGCGCGCGAGCCGCGCACGCGTCTATTTCGAGGGGGCGGGAAGCGCCGCTAATTCGGGCTGCCCTGGAAATAAACCTCGCGCGCGCGCGCTTACCTCATGGCTTGGAGTCCCCGAGGCGGTCCGCATGGGAGCTCCGCAGCGGAAGCGGCGGCGGCAGCAGCGCGCGAGGGCCTCCGCGAAACTGCGCCTCCAAGGATACCACATTACACAAGGACAGTGCGGCAAACTGGCCGGCCTTGATCGAGCCCGTTCCCTTTTGGGAGCGCGCCCTCGGGACATGGTCGCCCATGACGAGGCTCGCCTTGGCGCTTCCGAGCCGCCAAGGCGTGCAAGGTCGGCCCCGTTCAAGGCTCGGCTGACATAACTGCCGCACACACACACACACACGACCGGGGGGACAGCAGCAGACGCCGCCGCTGCTGCGCCGCCGACGTCGCTGCGGTCGCGGGGCAAACCCCTGGCGCCTTCTCGAAACGCGACACCGTTCGGACACGACCGCGGCAGCCCATCGCGCGCGCGCCGCGTGCTCAGCTTTCACGGCGGCGCGCGGCCCATAACGGGCGATCCGAAACCAGCGCCGCGCGAGGAGGCCCAAGGGCACGCGGGCTTAAGCCTCGCGAACGCGGAGTCTAGGCCTAGCGCGCCGCCGGTCACGCCCGGGGCCCGCTCTCGAGAGTCGCGGGGCGAACGCGGCGAGAGCCAGCGCGGCGCCGCTGACCTGGCTTGGGCCCAGCACGGGGGCCGGTCAGCCTTCCAAGGGACCGCGCGGGGCTCGCGGCGCGCGCCGCGCCCCAGAGCGCGCGCCAGAGGAGAAGGCACACGCACGCAGTGGCTGCATGCACTCACCATGCTCTAGAAGCAGCAGCAGCAGAACCGTAGCACGCGCGTCGGCATCCTTTCCGGGCACAACACTTGGCGGGCGACTCGGTGGCGGCGGCAGTCGACTCGGAGTGTTATCACAGAAAATACGCACGCTCCTTCCGGGTTTTCCTCGACGGCGATAGACACACGCTAGAGGAGAAGGCCACCGGTCGAGCAGCAGCGGGCCCGCTGGAGCCGAAAGCCGCAGCCTCTATCGATTCCACTGATCCCGGGACGAGCAGATGATGGCGGAGGATGAAGAGCAACTCGCCGGGCCAACCAAACAAAAAGCTGCGCCAAAATCAATGCGGATTTCAACTGTGGCGTAGTACGGGCAAATAATCGCCGCCGCTGCAGTGGGTCGCTGGGCGTGCGAGGCGGGGAGGAGCGATAACCGGCCCGAGCCGTCACTCACCGCCGAGCCGAGCCAATGGTGGCGCTCCAGTCGCGTGACGCACCGCGCGTCACAGGGGAGGCGGGACGCCGCTCCACGTGAGGCCGCATCACCCGCAGCGTCGGCGGCGTTCGGCCGAGGCCGTCGGCGAAAAGAGAAGAAAGCAAACGAGCCCCATTCTTCGGAGCCCGCTTGGATAACGCAAACCGATCGGCCCTGAGATAAACGGCCGAGTGGAGGAGAGACCGCTGCAAAGTTCGCCACGCCGGCCGAATAAAGTGGACGGCGACTACGACGCCACGAACGCGCGCGCGCCCAGCGTCGACAGCAGACGACGCCCGCGGCGCGGCGGCGGACGTCCCGGGAGAAAAGAAGCGCGTTTTATTTTTTTGTGCGCTTCCTCTCGCTGCTTCTTCTCCGGGCCGCTGATGCCCGGTCGTTCGCCTGACACTGGAACTCTGAAAATAGCGCCGTGACTTGGAGCTCTCCGCGCGTTCACTCGGCGACGTCCGCAGCGCGCGAAGCAGCAGCCCGGTGTCGCTAGGCGCCCTATTCGCGAAGCGGCCGCGGGCGCGCGCTAATCGTGCGACCGTATCGGCGATCTTATATAACCGATGCTGACTTCCGATTAGTCGCGCTACGCCAGGGTCGTTCGCGCCGCAGCGTTCGCCGTTCCGGGGGGCCTGTGCAGCTGCTAGCAACGCCCGCGGCAGCGGCGTCGGTTGCATATGGCGCAGCCGCGGGCTCGTAAAAAGCGGTTGCCCCGCACGTCCCGCGGCGGCTTTTCCCAGGCCATTCATCATGCTACCCGAGACAGGTGAATGGAAAAGCGGCTCGTTACGATCCTCGAGCGAGACGACGAGAGGCGGACGATTGTCCTCTGCCGCGGTGCGTCCTCTGCTGCTGCCGACTACTACACCGAGAGTCGACCGCGCGACGTTTGGGGCTGCGTCTCGGACTCCGTTTTTCGAAGTACGTGACGGTTTGCCGTGCCACGTCGCTGGCCGAGCCGAAGAGCGGATGTTGCGAGCCGCTTCTGTGGTCTTCGCGGCAATGCCGAGACAGAAGAGAGGAAATATTCCCCCTGGGGACTGCTACTTCGGTTTGCGTCAACTCCCGCAGCCTCCTCGTAGAAGAGATTAAAATGAAAACAAGATTAGCCTACCACAATGTCGGGTTGGATGCAGTACACCGTAAAAAAAAAGTGCTAGATTACTTCAGTCGTTCGGCAAATCTACTCGCGTGTTACAATACTCCGTGACGCAGTAAACCGACGTGTAAAAAAAATAGTCAAGCGCGTCGTTAATCAACATGTAGGTAGGTAACGATCTTATTGAACAAGTGCGCATCCACGCCTTCAAATCATCGAAATGCTTTGGCGCCAATCTCTGCTGGTGAAAGGTGAAGCCATGGTCCCAGGATATCTGGATTTCCGAGAAGAAATAGCCACCCATTTGATGCCTTGAGAGGCAGTTGGTGGGAGTCGGAGTGAAGTTGGTCGAGAAGTCCTGGTATTTTCGTCGCGGGCTCTTGCATTGCAACACTTTATACGCATCTAGCTGTCCTAACGTAAAAAAAATATAGCCTCCACTCCTGTCATCGGCTTCACTAACGTAATGTGGGGTTTAAACGTAGTAGTAGTAAATGTAGTAGTTCAGGAAAAATACAAAAATGAAGGAAAAAAATGTTGCAGCCGGTGGAAATAAAGGGACCGGGAGAGGATATCAAGGAAAAGAACAGAGGGGAGTGATAGCGAGAAAGGACGGGGGAGGGGTTTGTACACAACTTACATATTAACAATTCTTTTTTTAATTGAACGAGTTTGCGACGCTCGCGAGCGAGAGACCAAGTATGCTGTCCGAGTTGCAACCTTGCGTGAGGTACACCACTGCACATATTTACAACATATAGAAACACTGTACATACAAACCCGAGCGCACATAGCGTAGTAGTAGACCTGTATATCTTGTTGTTTACGAGACAATACGAGCACAAACTGACATATCCTTCCTCCCTGAGAATCGAATTCAAGATGGTGGAGCCTTTGGAGCAAAAATAAAATTGAGTAAAGCTGAGATTTGGGCGAGCTGGTAAGCATTCATGGTGGACGAACAGCGTAACAAATGCGGGACAAAGACGAGCGCTGACTAGCAACTGAGTTTATTGAAGAATGGCATAGGTTGTTTACCCCCTTTCGTCGTTTTTTCTGTTTTTTATATCTTATTGTTTACGTTCACTATATATTACCACTTTTCGTTCTGCAATAAAAGTTGCTAGTCAGCGCTTGTCTTGCCTTTCGAACCCGACCGCGGCGGCTGCGTTTTTATGGAGGAAAAACGCTAAGGCGCCCGTGTGCTGTGCGATGTCAGTGCACGTTAAAGATCCCCAGGTGGTCGAAATTATTCCGGAGCCCTCCACTACGGACCTATTTGTTCCTCTCTTCTTTCACTCCCTCCTTTATCCCTTCCCTTAAGGCGCGGTTCAGGTGTCCAACGATATATGAGACAGATACTGCGCCATTTCCTTTCCACCAAAAACCAATTATTATTATTATTTATTGTCTTGCCTTTGTTGCGCTGTTCACCCACCATGAAAAATAAAATTGTCTCGAGGTGATTAGCTAACTGTCACCTAGGCGCTGTGATAGGCACTCCTGTCAAATCCTACAATACAAGACCGAAGGCAAATGTTGGTGATGATGCGATGTTTAAACATGTAGTGCAGGAAACACCCAAGCTGCAATGTATAATTGGACGATATTACGTGGATTATTCTTTTTTGGGGGGGACACGCTTGATTTAGCTTCGAGAGTATTTCCTCGGGCAGCGAGATCATATTGCCTTTTGCAGCACTCTGCTCTAAGATGTCATTCCTTTATCCGCCTCTCTTTGGTTGCTGCCTTTTCTTTAAATGGTTTTTGGGGAAAGGAAATGGCGCAGTATCTGTCTCATATATCGGCGGACACCTGAACCGCGCCGTAAGGAAAGGGATAAAGGAAGGAGTGAAATTTCAAAACAAAGAGACGCCGACCAGTAAAACGAAAAAAAAAATAAGAAAGGGAGAAAGATGTGCCGTAGTGGAGGGCTCCGGAATAATTTCGACACCTGGGGTTTTTTAACATGCACTGACATCGCACAGCGCACGGGCACCTATGCGTTTCGCCTCCACTGAATCAAACGCTGCCGCCGCGGTCGGGTTGCTGTCTCGCCAATAATTAAGTCAGCCCTTTGGAAACGTCAGAATCCACCTAACCCGCCTAGAGGAAGGCATTTTACCCGCTCAAACATCATCCCTCAAAAAGCGAAATTTCCATAATTTCGTTCGCTTAGTTTCGTGAATATATTTGCTTGTTGGCAGTAACACAAGAGCATAGCAACGCTAATGTTGCATCTCTTCTGTCCTATATATAGTGTCAACCGGGTTGACGCATGAACAACCAACCTAACCGCGGTGACATTACGCGGCTTCCGACGTATCCGGCTTCATTTTTGCGCCATCACTGATAGCTAAGACATGTTGCGGCCGTGGTAAATGACTCCGAATTTTAGTATAATTTAGTTTGGTTAGCGCTCTGCGAAATGAAAACCAACTGGGGATTAAGGCTTTGTGTGCGAATTTTTGTGCTGGGTGGGGTAGTTAGACAAAGGTACGGGCAGTTATACTTACAGCTACAGCTTACAAATATAAACAGTTAAGTGCCTGATTACCGACGCCAACAGCGACACGATTTGAAGCTCATCATGCAGCTGTTAATGCCTAAAAAATAAAGATAACAAGGACAACAAAATCGCTCGTTCTTTAAATAATAGCGGAGCGCGTGCAAATATCGCCTCATACACTTGCTCCAAAAACAACGCAGAAATTCCGAACTGCATAGCCCCGCCGCGGTGGCTTAGTGGTTAGAGCGCTTGGCTACTGATCCGGAGTTCCCAGGCTCGAACCCGACCGCGGCGGTTGCGTTTTTATGGAGGCAAAACTCTAAGGCGCCCGTGTGCGGTGCGATGTCAGTGCACGATAAAGATCCCCAGGTGGTCGAAATAATTCCGGAGCCCTCCACTACGGCACCTCTTCTTCTTTCACTCCCTCCTTTATCCCTTCCCTTACGGCGCGGTTCAGGTGTCCAACGATATATGAAACAGATACTGCGCCATTTCTTTTTCCCCAAAACCAATTATTATTATTATTATTATTAAGGCACCGCAGCCGACAGACAGTGCCCCAGTAATAATGAGGGGAGTTAGGGAAGTGTACGGAATCAAAGCGGCTGAGGATTCCGGCGAATACTCGAGCTGGGATATGATAGTGAGGGGGGTTGCATGAAACCCATTTGAATAGTATCGTGTTTGTCATAGCCCTATAAAGTATTCTACATCTTGACTAACGCCCATTCTCATCTTGCGTCGAGCAGCTCACTGAACTCTCCGTTTCGGGTTGATATTCATTCATCCATTTACAGCTGTAAAAACTTGGGGTTATTAAACACATCCTCAGAGAAAAAAATGCAATAGCATTTGTAAGTTGGCCCACCTGAAAAAATTTTACAGCTCCCCCAATATCTTGAAAGGCCCACGGCAGAAAAGTGATTAAGGTGTATTAGTGTGTGGATTAAAGTGTACAGTGGGTGAATTAAGTTTATTAGTTGATAAATTAGGGTGCAGTAGAGGGTAGGATAAGGTGGACTCGTGCAGATTAGTGAGCGGTTTAAGTGTATTATTGGGGATTAGTGGACGGCTTAAGGTGGAAAATTGTGTCGGGTTAGTATGATCCTATATGGTAATCCAGTCGAAGGTACTCGAACATTGTAGTCATCAGATTTTCAAATTTGGTGCTGCTGATGACGTCACGAGCCTCTCGCCCATTCAGGGAGTTTAGTTATGGAGCAACCGGGTGGTTTTTTCAAGACAACCTAAATCCTAGCGCATTAAAGTAAAATCAACGTGGCGCGGATACGAGATCGGGGATTGTGCGATTACTGATCCGGAGTTCCCGGGTTCGAACCCGACCGCGACGGCGTCGTTTTTATGGAGGAATAATAATAATAATATTAATCATAATTGGTGTTCTAAAGCGCTCGTGTGCTGGGCGATGTCAGTGCACGTTAAAGATCCCCAGGTGGTCGAATTTATTCCGGAGCCCTCCACTACGGCACCTCTTCCTTGCTTACTTCTTTCACTGCCTCCTTTATCCCTTCCCTTACGGCGCGGTTCAGGTGTCCGCCGAGATGTGAGGAAGATACTGACCCATTTCCTTTCCCCAAAAACCAATTTGTTATTATTGTTATGACCGTCATATTTGTCCTGCGTGTGTGCTAGTGTCTGCATACCGAATGAATATATAATATAATTGGTTTTTGGGGGGAAAGGAAATGGTGCAGTATCTGTCTCATTTATCGTTGGACACCTGAACCGCGCCGTAAGGGAAGGGATAAAGGAGGGAGTGAAAGAAGAAAGGAAGAGAGGAAATTCTCAATTTTTATGGTGCGATAGCAATTATAGTGGCCATTCCCCGAATTTAGCCGTTGTGTTTTTTTTCTTTGTGTTTGTCTGAAGCCTGCTTTTTGGCATGCTGCTCACCTGCCCATCGGGTTGTGGGAAACCTGCCAGGTGTAATACGCTGACAACCGTGGCAGGTGGCGATTCAGTTAACGATTGGTCGCGAGATGTTGCTCGGGAAGAGCAACCTGACTCAAACAAGCCCCACCGCTGGGAGCACCTGCCATCGCAGGACAGTGGCGCATCGCTTAATCGCTGCACCACTGGAGTAGTACGAGCACTTCCAGGAATCTATGAACGTAAATTAGTGAATGACAATACCGCATATATGGGCAGTATAACCCTCTATCGCTATCCGAACAACTTCCATCCGTGAAGAATGGATCTCAACACGGCAACCGCGGTGAAAACCGAAGTGTTATAGCGCACCTAATTCGTTCCTGGCCGAACTACGAAAATCGTAGAATTTTATTTATTTATTTTTTTCACTCTTAGGCAAAATTCAGCACAAAGAAGAGTATTCGCCAGGAATTCCCATGCAACTCCAGTTATAACCATTCCTGCCTGATATGACCCATCTCTTTTCTGTTCCTGGTTCGGGGATTGAGAGGCCAGCAGTCATGTCGCTGTAGTCATCTCTATTTAAGAGCGAACTCCGTTGTTACTTTCCGAGACTCTTCATCTAAGGCTTGTTAGCTGTCCAGGCACATTACCTGCCGATTATAGAATTAAAGACACCAAGAACAAATATTAGGTACACTATTGTTCATCTCTCTTTTTTTTTTCTGAATTGAAAGGCTAGAAGTTCTAAGTACCTGATTACGCAATAGTTACATTAGAGGCGCGATAGCGTCACGGTGGTCGTGCCGCAGAAAATCCGGCGTTACCGTCGTCGGCGTCATCGTTGACCGTGAGTGAAAAATCCACGAAAAATGCCCAGAGCAGCAGCCTAGGTGGGCCATCTAGGTCACGTGACCTTGCGTTGCCGTCACAACCTGCCCACCGAATTGCGAGCAAACTGGCCACCGTGGTAGGTGGCAGTTGAATTAATAATTGGTATCTCGCACAAGGTCCACCGGTGGCAGCACCTGCCATCGCAGGGCAGTGGCGCGTCGCTTAACCTCTGCACCTCTGCGCCAGGAGCGGTATGAGGACTCCCTGAGATCTATTAATTTTAAGTAGAGAATGACCAATTCTGCATATTTAGGGATTAATCCATTACGATATCGCGTCATACCCTTAAGGCGGAACTTAAGTGTCTCCTCCAATTTTTTCTATACCGAATTGGAATTCCTCGTTCAACCGGAAATGTTGACACAAACAAGGCTACTTTCGCCGCGACCTCATAGCACGCATTGGTCAGTTGTCAGTCGCTTCAGTACAGGGAATGGATAAAATTTGATTACAATATCACTGGGCCACTAAATTACGCTAATCACTTTACCATAACAACTCCTCGGTTCTACGCCGACACAGGGACTTCTGCGCAGCGTCATACAACACCGTGCCAAACAGGGCTACGGGCTGTTGCTCTAGTTATAATCACAGTGAAGCTGCAGATGGCGCTGCTGGAATGACGCCAAAACATCCCTCTAGTTACATCGTCAAGCGTGTCAAAAGTCGTGCTGTCGGCGTGCCGTGGTCGAGCGACGCGCTAATGATAGGCTAGACCGACGTCACGACAGAGATTACGGGTGCTCACTTGCCGTTCGACGAAAAGAGAGAGTCATTAAAAATGAATGCCTAGAAGGTTGACATGTCAGTTATACTGAGAACAGCCGTTGCTTTGTCTCTCCAGTTGCACGACGAAATAGCTGAAGATCTGGACACCAGCTATAGATGACCCGAATAGTTGTGCGGTCGTGGGAAGACGGACGTGTGGGGTCCGCAAACACATCCATGAAAGAATGACACGAATCTCGACCTAACGACATCAACAGCGTTTAATGCTATGGCATTGCGAACACATAATGAATTAACTGTCCCTGTGAACTTTTGAGTGCGCTAGCACTTGTGGTGGCCGTTCCCCGCATTTAACCTTTGTGTTTTTGTCTGTTTGCCTGGAGCGTGTTCTGTGCCAGGCTGCTCGCTTGCCCACTGGAGGGTGGGCAACCTTCCACGGTATATATAATACGTAGCAGCCTGCCCACCGTGTCAGGCGGCAGCTCATTTATTAATGAGAGGCAGCTCTCGAAGAGCAACCTGGGTCGCGACTTAACCCAAGCAACCCAAGTGCATCTCCCGTAGAAGGGAAGTGGCGCATCGCTTGAATGCTGCACCACTGCGCCAGGAGCGGTAGGAAGACTACCAGGGATCTATGAATAGACAGAATGACCAATGCCGCATATATGGACATTAACCCATTATGAACGTAAAAGCGCAAGAAACAAGGACGTATAATAAGACACACAACACGAGCGCTCACTTCCAACTCATCTTTATTACATGCAAGAAACAGAGTTTTATACTCTCAATAATGCCTGCAAGGCATTACCACAGAGTAGTGAAAGATAGTTGACGAGTGTATATTATCTATCGAGTATATATCATTACCGAGAGTGTAAAATTCTGTTTCTTGCATGTAATAAAGATCAGTTGGAAGTGAGCGCTCGCGTTGTGTGTCTTATTCTACGTCCTTGTTGTTTTTGCGCTTTTACGTTCAGCATAGAAAACCAACTCGCCCAAACTCGGCCTTTATTGAACCCATTATCGTTATTCGAACAACTGCCATGCGTGAAGACTGAATTTGAACATCGGAACTGAAGGGAAAACTGAACTGCTAGCACAGGCAATTCGCATTTCACCTAACTACGCAAATAGACCAGGAATTTTTTATTTCTCTCTTACGTGTCTCTTGGAGTATTTGTGTGTACATCCCTCGACCGAAAGGCATAGCTCTAGAACGAATGAAGCCTAGCGGAAAAAAAGTAGCTTTGTAAGTGAGCCTGTGAGCGGCTTCGCCGTCCCGAAACGATATGATCCGTTGGAAGCGATTGCTTTTACAGAGCAAAGCTTCTGTGTGCCCGTGACATATGTATCCTCAGTTGGAGCAACTAAGTGAGAGCCGGTGTCAGGAAACGACGTGCAAAGCAACTCACGCAGACATAGAAGTGGTTAGGTATGCTTCTTTAATGGACACCACTGGCTCCATGGCGAACACAAGACGAACACACTGCTGGTCGTCGGTCACTGTATAGCTGATTTTGTAGATTCAGCCTATTTGCGTTTTCTTTTTTATTTTAGGCCTGCCAGCTTTCACTCTGCTGTTAACGGTCACTATTCTGAAGTTCTTCAATGTGTGACGTGTTTCATGTTGCGTATTGTAGCATGGATGCCGCTGTTCACTGTGCCGATGTGTTAGCCGATCTTTTCAGTGTGTCAATTCTTCTGTGTTTTTTCGGCTTATGCGACAAGAAGTAGCTGTTGGCACCTTAAGATGAATAGGGCCTGTCTTTCCATTTTGTTTCCTATAAAAAAAGATAGTCACGCACTGCACAAAGAGATATGCAGCCACAGCTAGGAAGATGTATCCTTTTTTTGTGATTTAGCGCAGCCTAATTGTGTTCGAAACTGGCATTTCATTAAACGCATGCTTAACACGCCAATTACAAACCACTCGAACTCATAGTCTCCGTTGCATTCGAGTCGCGACATTCGTTGGCTGCATGCAATTTATGTGGCGGTGTCGCCATGCAATCCGGTCATGCTGCAAAGCCTTCCAAGGGTCTGTACCTTCCAAGGGTCTGTAAGGTGAAATTTTCTTCCCAGGTTTGATGTCCCTTAAGGTGGGAAGCGGCTTTTAAACCGCCAAATAGGGCCAAAAAATAGATATCCTCACAATTATAGTATTCGCGTGTATGCCTCGTTTTTTGTACTGTCTCGAAGTTTCATTGCTGAAAACGATCGGGAGATACTCCAAAAGAAAATTGTTTCGTAAACCACGCCATCTCTGCGTTGCGGGGAAACATTCCAACAACGGTCGTTTTGATTTTTTTTTGTTGGAAAGGAGATGGCGCATTAAGTGTCTCACATATCTCGCTGAACACCCAAACCGCGCCGTAAGAGAAGAGATAAAGGAGAGAGTGAAAGAAGAAAGGAAAAAAAGGGGTGCCGTAGTGGAGGGCTCCGGAAAAAATTTCGACCACCCGGGGTACAGTGGTCTAGGCCACTGTAACCTGGGCATCTTTAACGTGCACTTATATCGCACTGCACACGGCCGCCTTTTGCGTTTAGCCTCCCTCCGTTACTGTTTTCTGCATGCCAAGACATTTATAGTTGTTCAAACTTTGTGAATATTAAATTTCTAGTATGGAATTTTCTCCTAATTGCAGATATGTGAACGAACACCGCTTTGCAAACATTCAAGTCTAAAATTTGTGCTTTGAGAAAAAAATATCAGAATATCTTAACCTGTAGCACGCCAGTAGGAACATAGTGAATTCTGAACCAGCCTTTTCACAAGATTAATTAAAAAAAATTGGCATTAGAAAACAACTTCCTTGAGATATAACAGTGAAATTTTGTCGCAGTCAATATAAAGCTATTTCTCATGTGCTAAAAAAAATGCAAATACATCAATAAATAAAAAAATTGCTGAAAGTTTCGTCCCCCTTTAAATAATTGCAAGAAAGAAATGATAGCTTTTGCTAATACACAACCTTGCGCAGTATAGCGTGCCTGAGAAATTCCTTTTCGAATGCACATTCGCTGCCAAGAATAAGATTTCTTGGTGGGTAAAATATTGTGTAAATTTCATTTCCCACGTTGTCTATTCGACCAAAAGCCGCCTAAATAACGTCATATACTTGTTGATTTATCCAACGCTTCTCACTATAGTGCACAGCTGTTATGACCTGAAACAGAGAGTTCTTCGATTCGCAGAGGGCACCACTGGAACTCAAATACAGTTTCTGTTCTTACACATTTTACTTAGGTGGAAAGAAGCAGCAATCGCAGGTTTCAACCGTCCCCTGAACTCTCGTACATATATCCAAAACGCTCACCAACCTGCAAAGAACATCGAAGTGGTTCTAGTTTGCATATTCTGTTACTGACACAATTTGGCCTTCTCTTTCAAGAAATAAAAAATAAATATCCTGCACACGCGAAAGACTTGGAATAACTGTTGCAGAAATACATTCATGACTGTTACCTGCACAGACCGGTATTGTTGTTTTCGTGCCCTTGAAGAATGTGACACACCCACGGCGACTGGCCCCACAAGGAAGCATAAATGAAAGTTAACACACCGCGTGATTTTGTGAAAAGCTTTAAAAAAAATGACGCAGGTTCATCGCAATTCTGCCGGAACTTAGTGCGCAGAGCGAAAGCTGCTTTTCTACAATTCTTTCTGCAGTTGTTTACACATTTGTCTGTGCAGTTCTTTCTGCAATTCTTTACACATTTCTTCCTGAAATCCTTTACTTTTGTATACGTTCTTTCTGCTATTTTGTTTTTCGTTTTTATTTTGTGCTTTTAGTTTTAGTTTTATTACGGTTTTCAATTTTTATTATTTTATTTTGCGCACCGCTGCCTCCATCGGTGGTTTTGCATGCTGTCATGACCTTGAAGAACGGAAGGAGTATTTTATTATTTTTATTTTGCGCTCCGCTGCCTCCCAAGGTCATTTTGCATGCCGATATGACCTTGAAGAACGGGAGCAGCAGAGCTTTCCCTCTAAGATAGAAAAAGAATAAGCGAGAACACGCTATGCTGAACAAGAAACAAACGGTCCGAATTTAAAAACGGGAAGAAGAGGAATGGGAGGAACGAGATTGGTACATCTAGCAGGGATATATACCTTCCATAGGCAGTAGTGAAACTGAGTTGCGCCAAACTAGAGTAAAATTGGAAGTGACGCTTTAAGACTCAATTTTTTAAAAGGAATTTTTATGGTGTTTTTATGGATGCGAAACGCAAAGGCGCCCGCGTGCTGTACGTGCAGTGCACGTTAAAGATCCCAAGGTGGTCGAAATTATTCCGGAGCCCTCCACTACGGCACCTATCTCTTCCTTTCTTCTTTCACTCCCCCCTTTCCCTTCCCTTAAGGCGCGGTTGAGGTGTCCAACGATATATGAGACAGATTTCCTTTCCCCAAAAACCAATTATTATTAAAGAAGTTGCTTGCAGTGCGCACGCAGGGGAGTGACGACAAAACAGGCACTCGCAAAGAGAACAACGTACAGCATATAGAAGGTGTTACAGGGAAGTCTTAAATAATAATAATAATAATTGGTTTTGGGGGAAAGTAAATGGCGCAGTATCTGTCTCATATATCTTTGGACACCTGAACCGTGCCGTAAGGGAAGGGGCAAAGGAGGGAGTGAAAGAAGAAAGGAAGAAAGGGGTGCCGTAGTGGAATGCTGCGGAATAATTTCGGCCACCTGGGGATCTTTAACGTGCACTGACATCGCACAGCACACGGGCGCCTTAGCGTTTTTCCTCGATAAAAACGCAGCCGCCGCGGTCGGGTTCGAACCCGGGAACTCCGGATCAGTAGTCGAGCGCCTAACCACAGAGCCACCGCGGCGGGGCGGAAGTCCTAAATAATTTTCAAAAATAGGCTCTTTGTGGTAAAAATATGGCTTTTTCGGCATAGTATTACCAGTGTTGGCTGACAAGGGAAAGTTAGTGAATTATCTTGAGTAGTAAGCTGGTTAATTAACTTTTTAACTATTAGAGTTAGGCACCTAGTTGCAGTTCTAGATTTGTAGCCAGTCTTTATAGTTACAGCCACATCAGTTTTTTAAATTTCGAAAGCGCGATTATCCTTGGTGCTGTGGCTTGACAAAATTTGGCTACATCAGGCCAAAATACACGTGGTTTGGAAAGCATGCAGGCAAAGCAACCCCTCCAGTACGCGTAACCAGTCAAAAAAGCCCAATTTTGTCGAGCCACAACGCTAAGAGTAATCATGCTTTCTAAATTCTAAAACTGATATGGCTATTACTAACGACAGGCTGCAAATCTCTATTTGCAACTAGGTGCTTAACTTTAATAGTTAAAAAATTATTTATTAAGAAATAGTTCAGCAGCGTAATACTAAAACGATTCACTGGTTTTCTAGTGTCTGCGAACACTGGTAATGAATGCTATTTGAAAAAGGCACATTTTTATCCTAAAAACCCTATTTTTGAGTATTACTTAGTCTTTCTTGTAACACCTGGTATAATCTGCCGACTCGTTCATTGCTATTCCACTGTGGCCAAGAAATCACACAAGCCTAATTTCATGAACATGACAAGGCACAAGATAAAAAAAGTGACGACACAAGGCAGGTCTAATGAAAGATGTCAAGATCTTACAAACAGAAAAAGGCCTCAGAAGTACCCGGGTTCGAACCCGACCTCGGCGGCCGCGTTTCGAATGGAGGCGGAAGGCAAAAGGCGCCCGTGTGCTGTGCGATGTCAGTGCACGTTAAAGATCCCCAGGTGGTCGAAATTATTTTACAACAAATACTCTGCATTGCTGAAGACATATTCTCCGGATGGCTAGCACCTGTTCATGATGGAAACCTATTGAACTGGGTGTTAAGAAGAGGTGCTAAGCCCTCTTCATAATACCTATTCTCCTTCTAACCCGGCCATGTACACGGTGCACCCTATGCGAGACCATGTGAATAGTGTAAATGTATATAGTGCTGCACAGGATGCACTGCAAATGCTGTATTTGTTGAATCCAGTGCTTGCAGCTGTCCAATAGCTGGCACAACGCACCCTCCAGCCTCATCCTTCCGAGAACTCCGATGCTTACGTTGCCATCTACATTATCAGCCTCAACGGCAAGCAGCCTTTCTTGATACTGCAATGTCTGCGCTGCCTTGTGATGGAGGGCCCTCGATCTGTTCCACTCAGGTCGCAGCAGTCGACAACCCTCAAGGTGTGCAGGCTACAGCTGCGGCGGCCGGTGACTTGCAGTGCTTGTGTCATTGCCTGTCGTGCTTGCTACGAACCGCATTCCTCTACTTCTTATTCTTTTGTGCCCCCCTCATCCCTCTTTCGGAACTTTCTTCTGGTTAACCTCCCTGCCTTTCCTCTACCACTTCTCTCTCTCTCTCTCTCCAGATATATATATATATATATATATATATATATATATATATATATATATATATATATATATATATATATATATATATATATATATATATATCGTGACTACAAGAGAAGGCAAGCGTAGCAGGGGGCGGCAGAAGGTTAAATGGGCGAATGAGATTAAGAAATTTGCGGGGGTATAGTTGGCCGCGCCTTCAACAGGACAGGATTAATGGGATAGATATGGAAGAGGCCTTTGTCCTGCAGTAGGCATAGTCAGGCTGACGATGATGAGGGTCAAGAAGTGCATCGGTTTGGGGCTAGTTGGTTCATAGCTGTAAATGATGTCAGGACGGCGCGAAAGGAACAAAGACGAGAGGCACAAGAACACAACAGGACAGCCGCCATCTTGCAACTGAGGTTTATTCGCCCAAACCCTTACATCTTATGAAGCACCCGAGCCGTATCGTGTGATACTCGTATATGTGTGATATATCTCACTACCCGTATATGTGTTATAGGCTACTGCGATACGGATCGGGTGCTTCATAAAATGTAATAGTTTGGGCGAATAAGCCTCAGTTCCAAGATGGCGCCAGTCCTGTTGTGTTCTTGTGCCTCTCTCGTCTTTGTTCCTTTTGCGCCATCCTGACATCATCTACAGATGATGAGGGATTAGTGTTAATAGTCATCCTGTGAGATCCGTGGTGCGGACGATGTGGTTTACAATCGGACCTGAAATTATAGAAAGCATTTATGCATTAAACAAAAATCGAATTATCAGTGCGGGACGTTGAACGGATAGTGTAATTGAAATTGCGCTAGTCCATCAAATGCATTTTGCGGGAAGAGTTACACAACGACGGGGCCTTGAAGAATGTTCCTCCCATACGGTTGCGGACAGCCGTATACAGAAGCTGTTGAGAAGAACGCGGAAATGGGAGGTCAGCGATACCTGCAGCAGTAATCTCGAGATAGCGACCGGCGTTATCTTCGAGGTCACTTTCGCGCATGCGCATGGCTAGCTACGCGCACGCCCGCCTTTTCAGGGACAGGAGACGCCAGTTGCTCTTGTCTGTGTCGTGTAATAGCCGCGGCCGCGACGGCGGAAGGAAATAACGCGCGGCCGCTGATAAGGTGCGTGGCACGCATGGCCGCACTTCTCTCTTCATCTGCATCCCTTGCCTTGCGAGGCGCCAGTGTACCTTGCGATGTTAGCGCATGTCAACAACGAAGTAATCAATGAAAAAGTAATTACAGTTAAGCTGTATACCTCTAACGTCCAAGGAAATTTTCGTGTCGTCAGTAAAAACCCCGGGAGTGGAAAGGAGGACGCGACAGCGCGTTGCAGCATTGCCATGGAGTCCACGGAACGCCACCATCCGTTCGGCGCGCCGCGTGGTCCGTTGGACAATTTAAGGAAACGACGCTTGTCTGACATATCTCGGTGGACACCCGAACCGGGCCGTAAGGGAAGGAAATGAAATGAAAATTGGTTTTAAGGCAAGGAAATGACGCCTGTCTCATAATTCTCGCTGGACACCCGTATCGCGCCGTAAGGGAAGAAAAATTTTTTCCCTTACGGCGTGATTCAGGTGTCCACCGAGATGCTCCATTTTTCGCTCATGGCCAAAGACGCCGACGACACCGGCTTTTCTGCGACACGAGCTCCTTAACGCTGTCGCGTTAAAATTGGAGGACGCTTAAGCTTCACCTTTAAGAGTGGGACGCGACAGCGTGTTGCCGCACTGCCAGGGAGTCCATGGAACGCCATTGCCCGTTCGGCGCGACGCCTTGCCCGCTAGCCAAATCGCTCTGCTACATACGGTGAAACGGACGCGCGGAGCGGAAAACCACGCGCGGAACTCAAGTTGCAGTCGTATAGTTCACCGGCGCATGGTTATCGACAAACCCGATGCCACGAACGCCATCACAGCTTCCGCGCCGAACGAACGGGCAGCAAGCCGCAAGCTTCGTGGTGAACGCGCTTTGGACGTGCGCTGCGTTGATCGCCGCTCACCGCGTGATTCCTTCATGCCCGCACGGCCCCACTGCGCCCGAACGAGACGAGCGGGAGGCGCTGCAGTCGCGCGCCATCTGTTCGGGCAGTGGCGTACATTGCGAGGAGGAGGAGGAGGAAGAGGAGGAGAGATTTTTCGTTTACGGCCAACGCCGACGGCACCGGCTTTTCTGCGATACGGGGCCCTTAACGTTGTCGCGTTAAAATTGGTTGTAAGGAACGGAAATGACGCCGGTCACGAATATCTTCGTAGACACCCAAACCGCACCGTAAAGGAAAAAATATTTCCGACGCGCGGTGGCCGACAATTACAACTACGTGTTCCGGAAAACATTACGTTTGCAGCTGCTTCGAATTGGTTGACGTCATTCGAAGCCCTCGTGTGAAGTGCAAACCGCATAATGTATGATAACGGCGCCTGCAAACAATGCGAAGAACGTTCCTTCTCCCCGCGTGTGTTTCCCCGTAAAGATTGCGGTTGCGTTTTCGTGCTGTCGTCGTAAGCAAAAACCGCCAAGCTAAAAATTGAATTCAAACAGAATTCCTTCGCTGTCCAACCATCTTCACTGCGTGGATTGGAGCCACAATTTTTCATCATCATAATCATCAGCCTGACTACGTCCACTCCGAGCAAAAGCCTCTCCCATGTCTCTGCAATAATCCCTGTCCTTTGTCAGCTGCGCCCACCCTATGCCTCCGAACTTCTTAATCTCATCCACCCACCTAACCTTCTGCCGCCCACTGCTACGCTTGCCTTCTCTTGAAATACACTCCGTTAACCTTAAGGACCAGCGGTTGTCTTGCCTTCGCATTACATGCCCTGCCCCAAGGCCATTTCCTCCTCTTGATTTCGACTAGAATGTCATTAACCCGCGTTTGTTCTCTCACCCACTCTGCCCATTTCTGGTCTCTCAACGTTACACCTATCTTCATCTCCACGTTATTGTATACCCACATTCAAAAATTAATGTGCATTAGCCCAGCTAATCCCGGATATAGAAAGCGAAAGATGTCGACGTCCACTGTGTTCATTGGCGTTGGCGTTGACAATGCTCTAGACGGCGATGGCTTTGAGGAAAGGAAGGGCACTGTTATGAAATGGATCCACACCGGCGATTAAAGCGAAGATTCATCGACCGGGATGACCACGTGGTAGAGGCAATTTCGACAGAGCATTAACCCGACGAGAGCCCCTGCGAAAAAAGATGCCTCCCTGGGAAGCAGCCGCTGGAATCTTTCCCACTCACAAGAAGAGGGGGAGATGACCTTCCCTTTGTCTGCAGTTCCTCGCAAGACGCGGCCGACTGTGTACAGTGAAAGGGGAAAGCGGCCAACGGCGCCTTCCCGGAATTAACCGTGACTGACAGCTTCGGACGAAGTAGCAGCGGACCTCCAAATCCTCCTCGCCCACTCCCACGGGGCTCAACGTGCTATGTGGGGAGACTCTTCGGATCTGTGCCTCGCGTTCAATGGGCTACCGCCTGGTGAAAGTGGCGTCCTGAGTAGAAACGAACGCTCTGGGCCGTGGCAGAGTCCTTGAAGGGCTCTGGCCTTGGCGACAAGGCTCATCCAGCCGCTCGACGCTATGAACTCTTAATTCTTGACTGTTTGTTCTTTCGTAAAATATGTAAATAAGTTTCCCTAAGTGCCAGTAAACCTGTTTGTGTTTTGGTTGTCCCCAATGTCGGCTTCATTCTTCCTCATCCCTGCTCCGACCAAACAACGCTACCCAACAGAGCCCGGGTTCGAGTGAACCCCTGCGCTGTGACAGCGCAGAACTGGCTCCCTGGATGTTCGGACGCCTCATTCGTGCTTTGATACATGTGGCGGTGATGAGAGAGAGATGTGGCCTGAATGCATTAGCGCTGACAGCGTTGCGATTGACACGCGTCACTGCGGCAATAGCTAGACCGCAGCGTTCATTTGGTGATAAATCTCTCGCGATCAACCATTAACTGCATGCCACCTCCCATGGTGGCAGCGCGGGCACCGTGCAGGAAACTAGGGGGCAGCACTCTCGGCGAACAGGCAGCGCAACCGGTGGCCGCCGGAGCAGATGCGTTGGGAGAGTCGCGGCCGCCTGGGTCGGGCGCGCGCCCAGTTTGTGGCGGCCGTCGGCAAGTTTTCGAGATTGTTGCAGCGAAGTGGTGTCGATTTGGCCTAGTTGGAGTGACACAGCGATAAATAAACAGTGCGGGGGCATGAAGACACCACACAGAGAGACGTGGATGAGCCCTGGCTTTATGCTGGGAGTGTGTGTCTAAGTAGCAAAGAACGAGAAACGTAGCAGACGACACAAGGATAAGGGTGCCCAAGGGCAAGAAGCAACACACAGCAACGGATTGAAGAGAGGGGATAAAAAATACGGTGAAGAAAGAAGTAGAAAAATACATAACAAGATTTGTGGCACCCCCCACATGTGGTACAACGCGACACAAAGCCAGCCACGAGCAAGTCGATCAAGCGGGACGGCCGGATTGTTGTGAGAGGTGAGCACGCACTTATGAAAAAGCTGCGAGAATGAAAAGAAAAAGAACACTGCGAAGGTAGTGGCGGTGGAGAAGGAAGGAAAGGGTATGGAAGGAAAAGAGGAATGAACGGAGGGGGAGCTGAAACGGAGAAAAAATACCTGAAGCTGACGAAAGGCCTGTAAATTCGCGTACGTCGGCCAGCTAGGCTCATAGAAAGCGACATCTCACTGCCTGTGAGAATAATTGAGATAACTGACGTAGTAGATTGGCAGAATTTTTTTTCAAAGGCTTCAATTATCTCTCCGGTGGGTCGGATTCCTCTTCTCCTGATGACAGAATAGTTTTTAAAGGACGTACGGCATGTAGCGGTGGTCTCCGCAGCTAATCTCAATAAGACGCCCTTTGATCATTCTCGCCGCACTGCACTGGTATGCGCCCAGGAAGTGGCTGATCCAGTATACTAGGTTGACCCTTTAATTACAAATGTTCTGATTGGAACATACGAATTTAAATTTTTTATTTCCCTTCAAGATACGCCTTTCTTTAAAAGTTCCGTTTTCGCATCTGTATGATGGTTGAGGAAATCATTGCAACTATAAAATTTCGTATCGTTTTATTTAAAGACTGTACTATTATTGAAAAATGGACACATTTTTTTTTAGCCTGTGTCGGAGCCGAGTGTTTGTGAGGCCCTTCCCGGAAAAAAAGTTACAATCAACAAAAGGGAACAAAAGCACTGACAAACACTTGCTGATATCGTGATCAAACCACACGTTAATTGAGCGTTATGTAAAAACTAACCGCGTCGGCGCGCGCCACCCACGCTTTCTGTGGTTCCTAGGGCACACCCTTTCGTTCTGTCGGGTAGGCTAAATGTGAACACAAAATACAAGGGCCACATTGCCGAATAGCTCACTTTTTTTCAGATGGTGAGAAAAATTAAGAATGCAGGGGTTTGTGAGTGCCTTCTTTTTCTCTTTTGGGAACAACGTCATGCGGCGAATCCTGACATGATTGCCGCCTCACTGCCCGTCGGGACGAGAGCCATTCACTGTTCCTGTCGCTTCGGATCGTAGAACTTGTTTGGGACGTGAAAAACATTGTCCCTGGGGAGTTCAAGTATGTGCTATTGTAGACTGCTGCTCAGTAATTGATCTCTTACCACAGAATATCCCCAAAGCAACGAGCGAAGGAAGAATACGACGCGCTCCCGGGCAGTTTTGCTGCATCTGAGCGGCGCGTGCCGGCGCGGGCCGGCGCGCGTCTTCCACACAGTCTGCCCTTTCCGCCGCGAGGGGCGCGCGCATCGCGCCGGAGTTACTCCTGCACGGTACAGTGTGCGGAACGCAATCAAAGCACGCTTATGCAGTTGGACATCAAAGCCACGTACATGAAAACGAGATTGAGGTCTCCACTGACCCACGGAGCCGGTTGCGCGCCTTTCCATTCGTGAAAATGAACGGCCTTTGCAAGTTGTCAATGCCAATAACTCTATAAACGCCGTCGGCTCACTTGTTTTGTTTGGTTTTTGAGGGAAGGAAATGGCAGACTAACCATCTCACATATCTCGGTGGACACCAGAACCGCGCCGTAAAGGAAGGGATAAAGAAGGGAGAGAAATAAGAGAAAACTGAAAATTTACCCTTCCCTTACGGCGCGGTTCAGGTGTCCAACGACATATGAGACAGATACTGCGCCATTTCCTTTTCTCCAAAAAAACCAAAACCAAAACCAAAGTTGGATTTTGAAAAAAGGCGCTGTGCAGCAACGGCGCAGCAACGGAACACCTGTGGCTCGGTGCTAATAGTGGGCGCATAAGTACTAGTGACCAGGGAGCTAGCGAGAGAGAAATGTCCGCGGCGAGGCGCGCGTTGTGACGTCATGTGCCTCCTCGGAGCACCGCCAGGACGAAATCAAAAGTTCGCGGCCAGTAAAGCTTTCGCTTTGAAAACCAAAAACTGGAAGGGACACTTAAGCTTCGTCTTAACGGTATGATGCGATAGCGATGAGGGGTTGACGCCCATATATGCGAAATTGGTCATTCCCTACTATACACTCATAGATCGCTGCGAGTACTAATACCCCTCCTGGCGCCGTGATACAGCGGTTAAGCGATGCGCCACATGCCCTGCGATGCAGGTGCTGCCACCGTGAGCCCCAGGTTGCTCTTGCCGAGCAACCTCTCGTGGCCAATCATTAAAGTGCTACCTGCCATGGTGGGGAACTTGCTCACAACCCAGTGGGCACATTGTGATGGCGCCGCAAGGTCCCGTGACCTGCGATTATGTGACAAGGTTCCGTGACCGGCCCATTTTTCGACCGTGGCGGGGTGCGCGAGGCCGAGCAGAATATTGTTCCCCAAGTTGGCCGTAAGGTGGCCACCCTGGGTGGATAATGAGGCCACTTGGGCCACCCTACCCCGGTCAATTTTCCGCTCAAAACGCCGACGACGAGGACGCTGGATTTTCTGCGGAATAGAAGCCTTAGCGCTACCCTGAGCCCTCCACTACAGCACCTATTGCTTCCTTTATTCTCTCAGTCCCTCCTTTATCCCTTCCCTTGCGGCGCGGTTCAGGTGTCCGCCGAGATGTGAGACAGATACTGCGGCATCTCCTTTCTCCGAAAATTAGCAACAATTACTATTTAGTTTATTTCGTTTCACTTTATCGAGATGTGTGAAAGACCAAATCGAGGTCCTCTAACAAGCTAGAAGGCCCAGAGCCAGCGAACAATGCTTTATCTAAGAGATGTATTCCTGTTTTCCCTGTAACTTCTGCCAGAAAAAGAGAGGCCAGGAACTGTTGAACGCTGGCTTCAATTAAGACATTCGCGTATCCTTTTTCTACACACAGCTTGCTCAGAGTGTCGCCAGACATTCTGTCTGGAAAGCGTTGACTGCTGAGAATAATAATAATAATAATAATAATAATAATTGGTTTTCTGCGGGAAAGGAAAGGGCGCAGTATCTGTCTCATATATCGTTGGATACCTGAACCGCGCCGTATGGGAAGGGATAAGGGAGGGAGTGAAAGAAGAAAGGAAGAAATAGGTGCCGTAGTGGAGGGCTCCGGATTAATTTCGACCACCTGGGGATCTTTAACGTGCACTGACATCGCACAGCACACGGGCGCCATAGCGTTTTTCCTCCATAAAAACGCAGCCGCCGCGGTCGGGTTTGAACCCGGGAACTCCGGCTCAGTAGTCGAGCACCCTAACCACTGAGCCACCGCGGCGGGTGCTGAGAAAGTGCTAACATTAAATTTTGTACCCAAGCTGCATTTAGTATTGAGTTCTTGGTGAACGGAAATGGCGCAGTATCTGTCTCACATATCGGCGGACACCTGAACCTCACCGTAAGGCAAGGGATAAAGAAGGGACTGAAAGAATAACGGAAGAAAAAGGTGAAGCAATGTGTGGCTCCCGAGTAATTTCGACCACCTGGGGATCTCTAACGTGCACTGACATCGCACAGCCCACGGGCGCCTTTTGCGTTTCTCCTCCACCGAAACGCAGCCGCCGCAGTCAGGTTCGAACCAGAGAACTGAGAGTAGTATTGAGACAAGCTGCGCAGTGTCTACTGCGCCTGAGCTGACGAGAACGCCACCGCTGGACTGGCCAATATATAGCACCGACGAACGCTCAGCTGGCATTGGGCACAGCGGCACTGCGGGGATGCGGTTCGCTCAGAATCCGTTTTCTTTCATCGTGCAGGTGAGGAAACAGTACGGAAAATGTTTTTGTTCAAGTGACCCATGCTTGATAGTGCTGCCATGCCCGCGGCTGCTGAGCTTTGTGTTTTGCATGACGTCATGTTTGCGAAAGCTACTGCTGCTCGGAGGAGATATAGAAACAAACCCGGGTCCGGATATGGCTCAAATAGTCAAGAAACTTAAGGAAATAGCTTCAGACATTAAGGACATAAAGGAAAACAAGCTGGACGATATAGAAAAAAACTAGATGCACTTACCCGACTTGAAAATTCTGTTGCCTCCTTCCATAAGCAGCTAGCTAATATGGACTGTGTAATCAAAAAACTAGAAAAGAAAATTGATGACCTGGATAACCGGAGTAGACGATCTAACCTGATCATATACGGCTTACCTGAAAATGATGGTGAAACCAATGATTCTCTTGAAAGCACTGTCAACAAAGAAATAATACAAGACACCCTAGAGCTAGACCCGGTTGCTATTGAACGAATACATCGTTTAGGAAGACCAGGACCCGATAAAACACGGCCGGTCATTTTTAAACTTCTTGATACAAGGCAGAAATCCGCAATACTGAAAAACTGTCACAAGCTAAAGGAAACGGGATACTCGATTGGCGAAGATTTTTCACCAAAAATACGAGAACTGCGCAAGAAGTGGGAAAAAGCTAAGCCACACCATGACAAACGTGAGAAGGTTTCAATGGCATTTGATAAACTTTACATCAACAGCCCCATATTGGTATGGTATGACGAAAGAAATGACATAGTTCCATTAGAACAGCCGCATATTGGTATGGTATGACGAAAGAAATGACATAGTTCCATTAGAAAAAAACTACGATCTAAGCCGGCCGCCGTCGCAGAACACCCGACGCAGGGTGCAATCAAGGACTTAATACTAAACTTAAATGCCCGAAGTATCCTCACCAAAACTGATCACCTTGAGTACTTACTACTAGAGCACGATCCCGATATAGTAGTCATCACCGAAACGTGGCTGACGGCAAACATTTCGAATGATGAAATCGCCCCTCCAAACTATTCAGTAATACGTAAAGATCGCCAGACACGTGGCGGAGGCGTAGCGCTACTAATAAAACAACACTTTTCCTTTGTCATCCTCCCAGATGTAGAAGAAGCCGAGGCCATATTTTGTAAGCTAGAAGCCCATAGTGCTCATATTGTCATAGGTTGTGTTTATCGTAGCCCTTCTTCAGGGCACGAGAGCATAAAAATCTTTCAAGAGTTCATGCAACGTCACATTCGCAATCCCAATACTCGAGTTATACTCATGGGTGATTTTAATCTACCTGAGATGGATTGGACAACTATGCACCTCTCATCCCCTGCAACTTATGCGATCGTCGATTTAATGTTGAACTTTAACCTTCGCCAAACTGTATCATGTGCAACACGCACGCAAGATACAACAAAAACAATACTTGATCTTATATTTCTCAGCGATAATTTTCCGCTAGACCAGTCCCAGACTGACATCATCAAAGGGATGTCTGACCATGATATTCCCATATGCGTACTACCCCTGGGGATCACTATCACGCCTCGAACTGAATTAACAACGGTGCGTAATTTTGACAAAGCTGACGATGCTAGCATACTCACTTATCTCGAACATGAATTTCATTCCTTTTCCGCACTTTCATGCAATACAGATACAGATATTAATGCTCTCTGGCTTAAGTTTAAGAACACTGTAGGACACTGTATATCTCATTTTGTACCGCTGTTAACAAAAAATCGTTGGATTACACGTGAAGTTATTCATGCAAAGCGACGAGTTAAACGGCTCAGGCAGAACATGAAATCGAAAAGAGTAACCACACTGGAAACAAGTAAACTGGCGCATGCTACTTCAGACTTTAAGCAAAAAGCAAAAATGGCCAAACAACGCTACTTTCAGGTTACACTTCCTAATTTCCTCACGAATAATCCGCGACGGTTCTGGAAACATTTTAGCACCAACAGAAATAATACTTCACACTTGCCAGTTGAAGAAAAGTTTAAAAAAGCAAATGCTTATAATGATTACTTTCGTTCAGTTTTTACTGTAGATAACTGTGTTATACCCAGAGCAGAATTATGCAGTGGTTCGGAAATTGGTCCCCTTAGCATTACCGACGCTGGTGTTTTCAATCTTCAGCTCGGTCTGGACAGTAAAAAAGCAAGTGGCCCAGATGAAATTCCAAACGCCTTTTAAAAACGATATGCCGAACCCTGCAGCAGGTACCTAGGTCTAATCTACCGTAAATCCCTTGCCACTTGCAGAGTACCTGACGACTGGAAAATCGCCAAGGTATTGCCGATCCATAAATCAGGCAATACTTCTTTGGTTTCCAACTTCAGGCCGATATCACTCACTAGTACCGCATGTAAAATACTAGAACATATAATTTCAAAGCACCTAACAGAGTTTCTAGAGTGCAATAACTTATCGCCTCATCAGCATGGATTTCGCCGCGGCCTGTCAACAGTTACTCAATTAACAGAAGTTGTGCATGACCTAGCTTTAAGTATTGACAAAAACAGCCAAACTGACGTCATATTACTCGACTTTGCTAAAGCCTTCGACTGCGTATGCCATTCCAAACTAATCGTAAAACTACGGGGTTATATCGTTGATGGGGAACTTTTGGCTTGGATTGAAGATTTCTTGTGGCAACGTTCCCAACTCGTTTTGTATAAAAACATTCAATCCGAAACGGTACCAGTCACATCCGGAGTTCCTCAAGGGTCTGTCCTTGGGCCATTGCTGTTTATTATATGTATTAATGACATTACCACCGACATTACCTGTAACATCAAACTCTTTGCAGACGATTACATAATTTACAGAGAAATCAGAAGCCATCAAGATCATGCCATACTTAACAGATCATTGCAAAAACTTTCGGAATGGTGTAGTGATTGGCAAATGTCATTTAACAAAGTGAAATCTGTAGCAATTGCAGTAACTAGAAAAAAGCAACCATCAAATTTCTTGTACAAAATCAATGGTACTCCACTGGCCTTCGTCAATAAACACAAATACTTAGGTGTTACATTAACTAACGATCTTAGATGGGGCAAACACATTGACAACATTACTTCAACTGCATTACGAAAACTGTTCTTTCTTAAAAGGTGTCTTCGTCTTGCGCCAACACAAACTAAACTTTTAGCTTATAAAACGTTTGTTAGGCCTGTACTAGAATATGCTAACACTGTTTGGCTTCCTCAGTCTGCAACCAATATTTCGCGACTTGAAAGAATTCAACGTAAAGCAGTGAGGTTTATTCACAACAGATACAAAAAAACGACTCACCAACACAACTAGCTGAAATCTCCAGGCTTGAAACGCTGTCAACAAGAGCAAAGCGCGCGACTAAAATTTCTTTATCAGCTCCTTAATACTTTTAAGATCGATTCATCAAAGTACATTTCACTGTCACTAAAACGTGCATTAATAAACCAGCACGCGTATACGCTAACCGAATATCCTTATCACAGTGACACCTTCAAAAATTCTTTCTTCCCGCTAGTAACAAGAGAAAGGAACCGACTAGACAAATCCATAACTAACGCCGATTCATTTTCAATTTTTTTTACCGAACTATAAGCCGTGTTTTAAAACTAGAGGAGTGGTTAGAAATATTTTTCTGCATTTTTTGTCTATTTTAAGGAGTACACGACGTGTTGTGCCCATGATAATGTTCATATTTTCGAACGAGCATGTTTTTTCTTCAGTTACTTGAGCAAATCTGTCAACTTCTTTTGAGTTCTTTTTCTGTGATATGAACTGTCTAATTTATAGCTGTCTTTCGCACAGCCGCTTTTAGAAATGTTATCCTCTGCTGTGATACGTGTTATGCCCACCTGCTAAGGTCTCAACTAGAGACTGGCAGTATTTCAAATAAATAAATAAACGAAAATAGTACGTCGTGAATTGGCGACCACATATCTTCTTTCTTTCACTCCCTCCATCAAACCTTTTCTGACAGCGCGGTTGAGGTGTCCACCGAGAAGTGAGAGAGTTACTGCATTTTTCTCCTCTAAATCATTCGGGCGCGCTTTCGGGTTGATTAGGAGTGCGCAGTTACCGTGTCTGTGTAGTGCAAAAGCACTACTTCACGAGGTCATACCGGCTCACGGTGTTTGTGTGAAGCTTGACCTTGAGGGTGACCTTGGTCAAACCATAACTGAATAATTACATAAATAAAATAAACATTGCCGCGACTGGGTGTCCAACCCGCGGCTTTATGAACAGATAAGTTTCGCTGGCCTCTGCACGAGAGCATTGTGATGTCGACGATTTTTGTTTTCTTTATTGTGCACTATGCAATCGCCGCAGCAGATCACGCCTCGTGTTAAATTGTAACACACTCTCGCGGTGTGCAGTGCACATCGTCGTCTTGATCAACTAATACTATTATTTAACTAATACACAGATTCTCCCGCTGTTGATTGCACAACGTCGCCTTCCACACATAATAACAATATCGAAATTATATCGTCGCAAACGTGCCGACGACCCAGCAAAGCAAAGCCACGAGAGAACCAGGCTAGACGCATTCTTTCACACGTCTACTCGGTTTAACTACATTGAAACCCTGCCAATTTTTTTTTTCCACACAACCTGCTCTTATCTCATTCTTCACCTCCTCCTGACCACGGATAATGAAAAGAGCATTCCAAGCTGCTCAGTGACACCTTTTGGACAAGTTGCGGTGGTATTATATCTAATGACGATCAACTAATCGTCATGAGCCAGAGTGGACGGATCGGCTTTGAGGCGTGCCGTAGTAAAGGGCTCTGCTTCAATCACGGCGCTCAATTTGAAGTACACAATTGAAGCCCACTCCTCAGTTTCAAGTCTCATCAACCACGAGGAACATGCCAATAACTAAGGGTAAAAGAAAGGAGGATGGGGTAAACATTTCTTTTTTTCATTTTGTCTAGGAGTTTGCTTTCATTTTAGTGTTTTATACAACGCCTTGTATTTTACTTATTTTTACTAGGAACGTTATGAGCCGTGGCTACGTCGCTCACTGAATCACAGGACCTTGAGAGCTTAGCGGAGATTAATCTCCGAATCTCTATATCGCAGTCTCCCGCGACGACCGCGTAATTGCTAAGGCGAAGGCCATGAAGGTTGCGGCGGTGGCGACGCAGTTCTAATCGCGGATCTGAAATCTGCGTTCGCGTTCCGCTGGGAGTTCGTTTCGATATCTGCCGCCCTCTACGAGTGCTCTAATCCAGTGCAGTACAGTGTCCTTAAGTAGGACACTGAGCGGAGCTAAATTCGATTTTAGTTCTTAGTTACAATCGTCTGTTCGGCTCTTTCTGACCATCCTGATGCTTGTACAAAAGCAAAAGATGCATTTATTGCTGAAACAATGAAACTTGAGAACGAAGTTTTGTTGTTGGCATTCATTCAAATTCTTGTCGTCAATAGAGAAAGAACTCCGTGATAAGCGCAAGATTCATGGCGTTACGGTCTTGCCTGAGAGACCCCCACCAACTCAAACACTGTGGTCACTCTTGTTTAGAAAAAGGGCAAGGTTGGAAGATACCCGTGTTTCATTTCTTTCTTTTTCCCCAATTCTAGGAATGGAGAGCTCTGTTTTCAATGAAGTGGCGTTTTTTTTTTATCATTACAGCTCGCTAAACAATTCACTGAGAACAACTTTAGAGGCGCGGTGCAGGCTAAGTAGCCTTGGCGCTCTGCTGCTGATCATAATAACAATAATTGGTTTTGGGGGAAAGGAAATGGCGGAGCATCTTTCATATATCGTTGGACACCTGAACCGCGCCGTAAGGGAAGGGATAAAGGAGGGAGTGAAAGAAGAAAGGAAGAGAGAGGTGCAGTAGTGGAGGGCTCCGGAATTATTTCGACCACCCGGGGATCTTTAACGTGCACTGATATCGCACAGCACACGGGCGCCTTAGCGTTTTTCCTCCATAAAAACGCAGCCGCCGCGGTCGGGTTCGAACCCGGGAACTCCGGATCAGTAGTCGAGAGCCCTAACCACTGAGCCACCGCGGCGGGTGCTGCTGATCCCAAGGTCGTAGATTCGGTGCCGGCAGCTGCCGCAGTAATAAAGAAAACGCCAGCATGCTGATGTCGGCGCATGTTAAAAGAATCCTCCGTTGGTCTAAACTAGTACGGAGTCCGCCATTACGGGGTCCCTCACAGCCCACGGGCTCCCTGGGGAAAGAATTATTAGAAACACGGTACTCCCTGTTTTGTATCGCCTTTCTTGCGGCCCGTGTCAATGCCTTGTTACCTCACCATGTTCTGGAATCTGCGCCAAATAGCCCACCATTCTTGTGGTTTCACTGGTATAGCTCAAGCCAATAATTACGAACCTGTTTACCTCAATTCATCTACACCCGCTGACTAAATGATGGTGGTTCACCATTCTTGTGGTTTCACTGGTATAGCTCAAGCCAATAATTACGAACCTGTTTACCTCAATTCATCTACACCCGCTGACTAAATGATGGTGGTTCACCATTCTTGTGGTTTCACTGGTATAGCTCAAGCCAATAATTACGAACCTGTTTACCTCAATTCATCTACACCCGCTGACTAAATGATGGTGGTTCACCATTCTTGTGGTTTCACTGGTATAGCTCAAGCCAATAATTACGAACCTGTTTACCTCAATTCATCTACACCCGCTGACTAAATGATGGTGGTTCACCATTCTTGTGGTTTCACTGGTATAGCTCAAGCCAATAATTACGAACCTGTTTACCTCAATTCATCTACACCCGCTGACTAAATGATGGTGGTTCACCATTCTTGTGGTTTCACTGGTATAGCTCAAGCCAATAATTACGAACCTGTTTACCTCAATTCATCTACACCCGCTGACTAAATGATGGTGGTTCACCATTCTTGTGGTTTCACTGGTATAGCTCAAGCCAATAATTACGAACCTGTTTACCTCAATTCATCTACACCCGCTGACTAAATGATGGTGGTTCACCATTCTTGTGGTTTCACTGGTATAGCTCAAGCCAATAATTACGAACCTGTTTACCTCAATTCATCTATACCCGCTGACTAAATGATGGTGGTTCACCATTCTTGTGGTTTCACTGGTATAGCTCAAGCCAATAATTACGAACCTGTTTACCTCAATTCATCTACACCCGCTGACTAAATGATGGTGGTTCACCATTCTTGTGGTTTCACTGGTATAGCTCAAGCCAATAATTACGAACCTGTTTACCTCAATTCATCTACACCCGCTGACTAAATGATGGTGGTTCACCATTCTTGTGGTTTCACTGGTATAGCTCAAGCCAATAATTACGAACCTGTTTACCTCAATTCATCTACACCCGCTGACTAAATGATGGTGGTTCACCATTCTTGTGGTTTCACTGGTATAGCTCAAGCCAATAATTACGAACCTGTTTACCTCAATTCATCTACACCCGCTGACTAAATGATGGTGGTTCACCATTCTTGTGGTTTCACTGGTATAGCTCAAGCCAATAATTACGAACCTGTTTACCTCAATTCATCTACACCCGCTGACTAAATGATGGTGGTTCACCATTCTTGTGGTTTCACTGGTATAGCTCAAGCCAATAATTACGAACCTGTTTACCTCAATTCATCTACACCCGCTGACTAAATGATGGTGGTTCACCATTCTTGTGGTTTCACTGGTATAGCTCAAGCCAATAATTACGAACCTGTTTACCTCAATTCATCTACACCCGCTGACTAAATGATGGTGGTTCACCATTCTTGTGGTTTCACTGGTATAGCTCAAGCCAATAATTACGAACCTGTTTACCTCAATTCATCTACACCCGCTGACTAAATGATGGTGGTTCACCATTCTGGTGGTTTCACTGGTATAGCTCAAGCCAATAATTACGAACCTGTTTACCTCAATTCATCTACACCCGCTGACTAAATGATGGTGGTTCACCATTCTTGTGGTTTCACTGGTATAGCTCAAGCCAATAATTACGAACCTGTTTACCTCAATTCATCTACACCCGCTGACTAAATGATGGTGGTTCACCATTCTTGTGGTTTCACTGGTATAGCTCAAGCCAATAATTACGAACCTGTTTACCTCAATTCATCTACACCCGCTGACTAAATGATGGTGGTTCACCATTCTTGTGGTTTCACTGGTATAGCTCAAGCCAATAATTACGAACCTGTTTACCTCAATTCATCTACACCCGCTGACTAAATGATGGTGGTTCACCATTCTTGTGGTTTCACTGGTATAGCTCAAGCCAATAATTACGAACCTGTTTACCTCAATTCATCTACACCCGCTGACTAAATGATGGTGGTTCACCATTCTTGTGGTTTCACTGGTATAGCTCAAGCCAATAATTACGAACCTGTTTACCTCAATTCATCTACACCCGCTGACTAAATGATGGTGGTTCACCATTCTTGTGGTTTCACTGGTATAGCTCAAGCCAATAATTACGAACCTGTTTACCTCAATTCATCTACACCCGCTGACTAAATGATGGTGGTTCACCATTCTTGTGGTTTCACTGGTATAGCTCAAGCCAATAATTACGAACCTGTTTACCTCAATTCATCTACACCCGCTGACTAAATGATGGTGGTTCACCATTCTTGTGGTTTCACTGGTATAGCTCAAGCCAATAATTACGAACCTGTTTACCTCAATTCATCTACACCCGCTGACTAAATGATGGTGGTTCACCATTCCTGTGGTTTCACTGGTATAGCTCAAGCCAATAATTACGAACCTGTTTACCTCAATTCATCTACACCCGCTGACTAAATGATGGTGGTTCACCATTCTTGTGGTTTCACTGGTATAGCTCAAGCCAATAATTACGAACCTGTTTACCTCAATTCATCTACACCCGCTGACTAAATGATGGTGGTTCACCATTCTTGTGGTTTCACTGGTATAGCTCAAGCCAATAATTACGAACCTGTTTACCTCAATTCATCTACACCCGCTGACTAAATGATGGTGGTTCACCATTCTTGTGGTTTCACTGGTATAGCTCAAGCCAATAATTACGAACCTGTTTACCTCAATTCATCTACACCCGCTGACTAAATGATGGTGGTTCACCATTCTTGTGGTTTCACTGGTATAGCTCAAGCCAATAATTACGAACCTGTTTACCTCAATTCATCTACACCCGCTGACTAAATGATGGTGGTTCACCATTCTTGTGGTTTCACTGGTATAGCTCAAGCCAATAATTACGAACCTGTTTACCTGAATTCATCTACACCCGCTGACTAAATGATGGTGGTTCACCATTCTTGTGGTTTCACTGGTATAGCTCAAGCCAATAATTACGAACCTGTTTACCTCAATTCATCTACACCCGCTGACTAAATGATGGTGGTTCACCATTCTTGTGGTTTCACTGGTATAGCTCAAGCCAATAATTACGAACCTGTTTACCTCAATTCATCTACACCCGCTGACTAAATGATGGTGGTTCAGATGAAATAAATGGCGGGCGATTTAGCGTGGTTAGGCCGAACGCGAATGAGGTGCGCTGGCATTTCGGTTTTCACTTCGGTATCATTTCCGCTTCGAGGCTTGGCTTTCAAAGTCACAGCAGGTTTCATACAAATATCAGTCATGTGACCTAGCTAGCCCACCTGCCACCAGGGGGGGGGGGGGGGCTAGACAGACAGACGGTGGTGAAATTAGCAGCCCGCGCCGCCAGACAGTGGCGAAATCGCTGAGTGGGGTCTTTGCGCCAGCGCACTAATAATAAGTTAAGACAAGTAGTTGGACGCAGTTATATAGAACCCTTTCGAAAGAGTCAGGAGAGGATGTGCCGTAGTTAACCTCTTCTAACGCACCTCCTAATGCAACGCGCGTCCGTTTGTGGCATGTTTTAGGTTTGATATCATATTGCAACGCGCAAGCCGTTTCGAGGTTTGATCTTCAACGCGACCTATTTAAGGGTCTGAATCCGCGGAAAACCTGGCTTCGTCGTCGGCAGAGGCGGCTAGCGAGAAAAATCGCCAGAGAGCCTGCGGCTTCCCGGGCACCTTCCACCTAGGTCACGCGACCTTGTGACGTCATAACAACCTGTCCATCGGGTTGTGAGCAAATTGTCCGCCATGGCAGGGAGCAGTTAAATTACTGATTGGTCGCTAAGGGATGCTTGGGAAAAACAACCTTGTTCTCAGGTAGCCTTACCGATGGCTGTTTCAAGGCGATGCTTAACAGTACTGGTGTGAGGACTCCCAGAGGTCTGTGAACGTAAATTAGAGAGTGGAAAATTCCGCATATATGGGCACTGACCCAATAATGCTGCCGAGTCCATACTCCTGAGTGTCCCCTGCTGTTTTCTTTCTCTTTCGCGAAGAAAAGTGCGCGTTAGAATCGCGTAAATACGGTAATTATAACCCAAGAGCGAATATGCTCTTGTTCGCTACTGCTACGATCACTACTGTTGATGATAAGTAATGATCAAGGGCGAGCAAAGGACACCAAGAAAGCAAAAAGGCCCCGAGCGAGGGACAGGTGAACGACAACGTCCTTCGTGTTATTTCGATCCCTCTCACGATATGCCAACGTAAGAGCGTTCAGAGCTGAAGCATTCAAATACGCCGGGAAAAGGAACGTGTACAGAACGTAACACATTAACTAAGAAGAAAAATGACATGGGCAATCAGGATTTGATCAAAGAATCATCGTGTTCGCTCAATAAGCAAGGCCTTGTGCATACTTCCAGCGACTTGTACCTAAAAATAGACTGTACCTCGGTCTCCTCTCGATTCCGGTTGAAAACCCAGTTTTCCTTCTTCTGCACCCTGAAAAAAATTTGACGAAAATCAAAATAAATCCGATCTCGAAATCAGAAAACTGTCTTCAGGCAACGTATTTTACCAGTGCACAGAACTGAGCGTAGCTGCCTCTTGCGAGTTGGGAAAGAATACAGACAACGTGGGTTTAAAATAAGTTATCAGAAGTCAACTTCACGACTGCATTCTAAGCAGAAATGAGTAAAAACAGAGTAACGTGTCCTTCAACGCACTGCCTATAATAAAAAGGATTGCGCAATAGGACAGATTACTCCCTATATTACTTCCATATAAGTGTATTCGTTTTTAGAGTGCGCAGAGCAGCAGCATGGTGAGTGCATGTCAAAGCTTTAAACTGCGTTTATAAGTCGTCGTCCAGCGCCGTGGGACCGCGCTGAGTCCGAATGTCATTCTTCTATAAGTGCCGAATCAATGTGTCCGCGTGGCACCGCTATAAACCGGGATGCATCACGAAAACATTTGATTTTTTTTTTATTTCGGGTGCGTAGCATTAGCTTTCGCCAACTACTTTTGAGGAAACGAGTTCCTTCTTTTTTCTTATTGATTTCGCTCAGCTTCCTTGCCCTTAAAGGAGAAGCTATGTCGCTTCCAGAAGGCGAAAATCTATTGTTCTCAAGCAAAGATATCTGTACTTGAATAAATGTTCTGGCACACTCTTCAAAATGAACACTCTGTGCATCTGAGCCAAGGTTTTCCTGTGGCAAGCTGGAACACGAATTTCCTTAGTTTTAAAGAGCGTTAGCTCTAATAACTCGCTCATCAGTTGTTGCCTGAAAGATGACGGCACATGCCCAAGGTGGGGGGTTGGCCAGGGTTTGGTGCAGATCCAGAGAAACAGTTTCGCGCCTTCGTCGGCGCCCACAGCGCCACCTGCTTCAGTTGGCAGGTGGCGAAGTAGAGAGAGGGAAATCATTTCTCCAGTTTTAGGGCAGAGGAGAGAGAGAGGGCAGAAGGAGAGAGGTTAGGAGGCGACAGGTGGTCTAGTGGCTTGGGCGTCCGCCACAGCTGCGGGAGGTGGTTGGTTCGAATCTCACCGCATGACAAGGGTGGGTTACAAGTGTTCCCCTTCCCACCGCCCGGCTTCTTTCTTCGCTGTCAAAGCACAGCTAGCGCTCACGCATTCGCGTTATACATTCGGAACCGTCCTGTTATTTTTCTTCTTGTTTCCTTTCATCTCTTCTACTCTAGAATTGTACAAGGCTTTTCAAGTTATAACACGGCGCTCTTCTGCATTGCCTAATTATTGCTGGAAAGTGGCCTTTCTGCCCTCCTGCAGCCATTGTGACTCAACTTGGAGTCATTCAAATTGTCTTTGAGTCATTTTTTCCCTTATCCTCCTCATGATCCTGTGTAGCCTTTTCCGAGGAAGACAAATCGTCAAACTTCATCGAGTTTTCGCTCTTAATTAAAGTTGATTTTTTTTTTCGCTTTTCAGGGCTTCGACGACGTCGCTCTGTCAGCGACTCTATTTAAACCTTTTGTAAGGTTCGTTAAGATCCTGACGCGGAATTACTTTTGGACATCCGGTTTGAGCGACATGAGTAGCGTGCAAGGAGTTTCCGTAAAAAACACAGGGGCGTAGCATACACTGATACATGGTCCCAAATGCTGTTCAAAACACGCGCCTCTCATTATTGGCAGAAAACTCGACACTGTTGTAGCGAATATTCTGAAGTTCGAAATTTGTTGAGCTTTTTTTTAGCCAAGGCGAACTATGAGTACCCGAAATAAATTCAAAGGGGCACCGACAACCACTTTATGTAGTTGTTGCCCTCGGCGAAAATCGCTAGTTGGTGTTATTAATGCGATAGTTCATGTCAGGCGCAAAAGCCGCTTTGGGATGTCACGAAATTCGCTGGTTGGTCGAGAGAGTGCACGTCACCTAGCGACGTCTCACAAATTGCGCACCGTGACAGGTGGAACATGGCCAACGGATTATGAGCAACCTGCCTAACGTGAAATTGGCAAATTAATTATTGGTGGAGAGAGGTCACCTGACCTTGTCAGGTCATCACAACGTGCCCATCCAGTGATGCTGAAAATATAGGCACCATCACAGCATGACGGACACCTGCTGCTGCAGCTAGCAGACCGAATACAGTGGTTGATGGACCGACCATTGCAACGGAACTGACGCAGCAGAAGTTGCGACAGATATTACATCTAATGCTATCACTTTGCACATTTTTGTGGAACGAGTTTTGTGGCTCGGTTGGCATTTGTTTGGCAACAAGACTTATGCGTTGCTGAGAAGTTGAGGATTAACGTTGGGATACTTTTTTTTCGTCCGTTAAGCCGATTCAAAGCCGTCACGTTGGTGACAACGTCGGATTCAGTGGGACTCCCTGATTGTTGAAGTGCATGCTGGGGCTCTATGTTTTAGCCTCGGCGATGGCTGCATAAACTGCACCTAACGCTACTGCAGTTTATTTGCTGGAGTGGTCCCTGGTGCGTTACCATTTTTTAATTTTTTAGTGTTAATGCTAAAGCACTTATAGGCTCAGCGCATGCGCTGGCTTCTTATTTCAAACCGTGCAAAGCAAACCCGTGCAGCGCATTCGAAAACCAGCTGAACGTACGCTCGCTGCAAAGAACTGCTCGACTGCTGGCAGTGCCCACTGGTCGTTCCACTAACGGCAATGTCGGGGTAGCCCGCTACTTTCTTTTTGGCTGCTATTGGCCGCATACCGTCGGATGCGCGCAGCGGGCCCCGCATAGTCAAGGGCAACCGTGGGAAGGGGGTCGGGCGAAGCTGAGAGAACGCGCAGTGCGGCTGCGTCGGCCCGCCTGGCCATATGCTGCGGCGGTACATAGCTGGCGGCGTTTTCCACCGGGCCCGCCATCTGTCGTGCGCGCCGGCATTCCCAGCACCGGCGCTTAAACGGCCGTGGACGCCTTTACGCGTAGTGGCTGCCACGGGGAACAACGCTAGTCAGCCTGGGATGAAGAAGACATGGGAGCGGGAGGCACACGAGCGGAAGTCTATAAACACTGTGCACAAGGGATGGAGCTTTATTGCTGGCACGCCTACACGACATGGCTTGGGCCGCAGTGCTTGGTCACTGGCTCGAGGCGCATCACTGGTAGGAACGTGGTGCAAGCACTCAGAAATGGACTGAAAAAGCAGTTTTGTATATGTATTTCAGTAAATGACTTCCAGAAAATGGAGTCGGGGACATAAGATCTCTCCCACTGCCGTTAATGCTTGTGTAGATGCTTCTTACTGCGACATGAGGCTTTCCTGGGGTTCTAGCCTTGCGTTTGTCTGTGGTTTTTAATCTGCGATTTGCCATGTCGCATATGTTGGGACTTAGTAGTGGAGGTTTTTCTCGTGCAAGAACCTGACCGGGCGGCTCTTTATTGTTTTTCGTCATCCACCTAAATATGCATTTCAACATATAGTGGCCTCTCCCTCCTTCATCCCTTCCCTTACGGCGCGGTTCAGGTGTCCAACGATATATGAGACAGATACTGCGCCATTTCCTTTCCCCTAAAACCGATTATTCTTATTAATATAGTGGCCGTTAGTCCGAATTCATATTTTTGTCCTTGAGGCCTTTGTACCACCACACAACAGGTGTTGGACATCCACATTAGTGGCCGACATGGAACATTACGGGTGTGCTGGGCCCTGCGTCTTCTTCAAAGGGCCTTCACCGCGTGACCAGCGGGTGTTACATTCGGGCGCCCGCCCGTCTGTGTTGGCAGTGTGGTCAGCAAGGCTCACCTGCTGGAAACCAGCACTAAGCTTCTTCGGTATGGTTCCGAGCCACGCGATAAGAATCGCTCCCACGTTCGAGACCCGAGTACCGAGAGCGTCGCCCAGGTGGATTCCGGGAACCAGGCAAGGGAAGCGAGGGCCCGCGGAACGCCGCCGCAGCGAGCGTCGAGCACCTGACAGCACCGAGTGCTGCTACACTGGACAGACTCTTGGCGAAGCGGAGAGGCCGCCGCAGGGATCGAGCGGCAGCTAATCCCCAATGGCCGTGACTAAGCTGAGGGAACTAATGTGGCATCATTCCAGGAATACGGCAGCGAGCTGGTGGTCGTCGTCCGCTAATCTTCGCAGACATGGCAAATGACGAAGCGGCTCCTTTCGGCTACTAGACCCGACCGTGCGTTCTTGTCCGGGGCGTCGACTGACATCTCTAGAACAGGTGTCGGCGGTGCGTGGAATCTTTCGTGGAATTTGAAGGCGAAATGTTTCTGCAAAAAGGAGGCATAAGTATTGGATCTTGTTTGGCACCTGTGTTGTCCGACATTTTTTTGGCACAGGGAAATCGGAAGATATCGAGCATACTAAATATGCACAATATTTTAGCTTGCTTTAGGTACGTTGATGATTACCTGCTTTGACTTCCCAACAGCCTAACCGACTCCATAAACTTGGAAGGTATTCTTAATGAATGGAAGAGTGCTTTTCCTGGCCTTGAGTTCACATCTGAAACCCCACAGGGCTGCCAGATTAGATTCCTAGACCTGCTGGTGACTTGCAGCGACAACCACACTTCCTGGGCTTATAAGCCCAGGGCAGAAAAACCACTGTTGCGATTTGATTCTGGTCATTCTAAAATTGTTAAACGAGCTGTAGCAACTTCTTGCCTAAAACTAGCTATAAAAAAACCATGCCCCCATTCGATTATTCACAGCATTGTTCAACAGGTTTCCCGATTGAGGGCTAGTGGCTATCCGGAGCAGTTACTTGGCGGCATTGCAGAATGCTTACTAAGGGAAGTTACTGGGTCCGATAAGAATAAGAAACCGAGCTATGAGGGACGCCCCGTTGTGATGCCATACATTCATAACGTCTCCCACAGAATAAGGAAGACAGCAAACAAGTACGGAGTTGTGGTGGTTTTTTTCAGCTCCCAATAAGCTCATTGGAATGTTCAAAAAGGTCAACGAGAATGAAGACCACAAAAAGTAACCTGGGTGCAACGTCAAACACGACATCACCAATCGAGAGTGTGAAGAAAACGTCATTTACAGCATTCCACTTAGCTGTCAACGAACCTACGTAGGGCAAACGGGTAGATGCCTGAACAAGAGGCTCAGAGAGCACGAAAGATTATGCGAGCAAGTAGCAAAATCCGGAAATCTGGCACCACATTGCGAACACTGCAAATGCACCCCAATGCTAAAAAACACCAAGGTCATAGGTCGGGCCAGAAACAGACGGGAACGCGAAATTATCGAAGCTTTAGCTATGCATGTTGCTACAGATAGCCAATGCGTAAGCTCGCCTCCGGTGATGCTAGGGAGAACTGAATTAAACTACCTCAGGAATAGTAATCTTCGGGTGTTGTAAAGGCACGTGTTGATATTTTATTATTATATATTTTTCCTTCATATCGCTCTTGTCAGCGTCGTGTGCTCTTCCCTCTTCTGTGTATGATTTGGCGTTAATATGTATATATAGTCATGCTTCTTCAGAGAATAATCATTGTTAGAAAGCGCTTGTCTTGTGTGTTCGTCCCTTTCCGTATTTTGGCAGCGCTCACCAATACCTTCAAGGAATCTTTCGGCTGGCTACGAGATCATCCCCCTCCGCTGTCGACGTTGACACAAGGGCATCCTCCTCTCTCCCTGGCTCGACACATGACGAGGGCGTGTCCCTATGTACGTTGGTGGGTGTTTCTGCTTGATAATGCAAGATCGGCCACTCCCATCCTGGCGGAGACGTCCTCAATCTGGGGAATCTGGGGAACAAGAACTGTATAAAACTGGACATCGAGTGCAGTGAAGAGGGTGCTCCTCTTCTGTGCTCCCATGTAATGCTCAGTCGTGTTCCCTTTTGGGTGCTCCATTTGTGTGCTCTATTTAGGGATCATGCTCCCTTTTAAGGCTCCTTAATCCTTCGTTTAAGATCCTCTCTTCGGAGAGGTTATTTTTGATCGTTATCTCTGTAAATAATGTAAATAAACCCACAAGTTTTCTTCCTCCCATCATCCAACTCCTTTAACTCGTCAGCAGTCCTGTCCTGGTGGTGGTGGCGCAGGTCGGAGAAAGCGTCATTCCTTACCCGTGGTCCCGTAGGGAGCGACTCCGAGCCCCACATCCATCACGGGTTAAGTGCCGCTCCAGCCCTTGTCCCACTAAGGGACACGCGTTGCGATCGGAAGCACAAACTTTCACTTGTTCGGCTATGATAATGTTATGCCAGTAAGCCAGATAGGTATATAAGGGCGCTGGAATGGCACTGTTGAGAGTGCCCCGTTTGTGATGACGTAGTCCAAGTAAACCAGAGCCACGCCAGTCCGGGAAAACCACCTCGAGGGTGATTGGAAAGTTCGCTTTTCTCCTTGATAAGTTAAAATCCTGTCCTGTGTTTTTCCCAATAAAAATGCGTTCAATTACGCCACGCTTATGTTTCTCACGCGACTGGTGGCATTATGCGTGGACTTTTGTAAAATAGCAGATAGGCAAGTTCTCAGTGCATTTGCATTGAGCAGAGCAATTTGTTTGGAGCGGCGAAAATCGTTTCCAGCCTGGAGTTCCTGGCCCCTGTAATCCACTCCCCAAATTCACTCCTGTCTACTCATATACGGTTAGTATCCTGCCAGCCGCCGCTTTGTGTCTCGGCAAACCAAAATCGTGCGAGACAAGAGACACATTAAAATGGTTACGAGCGGATTTGGCAGATATTGGGTTTGGTTTCATGGGGTATAACTACCCAAAGTGACTCAGGCTATGAGGGACGCCGTAGTGATGGGCTCTGGAAATGTCGACCACCTGTGGTTCTTTAACGTGCACTGACATCGCGCAGCACACTAGACTCTAGCATTTCACCTCAATCGAAATGCGACCGCTGCGGCCGGGATCGGACCCACGTCTTTCGGGACAGCAGCCGAGTACCATAACCACTAAGCCACCGGGGCGGCATTTGGCAGATATCATCACAAGGTTAACAGCAACTTACTATCACCATAATTTTCGTCATAATCGGGCTACTTACGTCCGCTGTAGGACAAAGGCCTCTCCCGCTGACCTCTGGTTAACCCGGTCCTGCGGCAGCTGTGCTCAGCCTTAACCAGTGACCTCCCTAATCTTGCCTATCCACCTGACTGTAACCTCTGTTTCTTTTGCGTTTTCTTCGAATCTATGCCGTTTACCCTGAGATACCATCGGTTATATTTCTTCTCCGCGATGTATTCCTAGCATATGCTCATTTTCTTTTCTTGATTTCAGTTACAAGGTACGATTACCAGTAGTCCTTAATGAGACAGCATGAGTAATCGATTCGTTCTTCAAGGCGGGCTCTTGCGCATGTAACCTTGGGGACTTACAGAGAAGCTTCAAAGGACACAGCCGAGGGGCGCAAATATGTTAGTCTCGGTGATTCCAAAACAGCATGCATTAATAAACAAGAAGGAGCTGATAATATTCGGCCAGGAAATGAAAATCCGAAGTGAACTTTAGGCTGGAGATAAGACGCGTAAAATAGATAAAGAGGACATGAGAGAGTGGCTTACAAAGGGTGTGGTGCGAATCTGCGTCTGCAGAAGTTTATCCGGATCGAGGGAGGAGGTTATGGAGTTACGGGTACGAATGAATGTGGACGCAGCTTCCGCAGGGCAAGGTTAACGGACAGAGGCGTCAAAAGAGTTTCTTTTGCAATGGACTCGACTCCAATGATTGTCACGATGACATGCTTACGAGGCTGCAGTGATACGTCAACACGCTTGGTCATTATCCTTAGGTCTTTACCCGTACAAGATTTACCTCCATGATAAAAAAATTGACAAGTGCTCATATGGTTCGTTGCGATGACCTGCTTCAGAACAATGACCTTTAGGACGATGATTTTCCCATTTGCCGTATCTGATTGCCTGAAAGTTGCGGGCGATAAATTCAAATTTACTTGGGCTTGCTTTTATGGCTAGCTAATGATTGTATGTTTTACATTTGCTGCATTTACACTCGCTTTACCTTGGCTGGCTTATTTGGCTTATTTTTTACTTGGCTTATTTCCCTCTCATGATACGGATCAGCGGCCACTACCTGCCCTAAGTAAACGTGTTCGCTTATCATTTACAGCAGTTCGCTACCAATTGATAACTGCTGTTTCCTTGCAGGACTGTTGGACATTACTTTGGTTTTCGGCATGTTAATTTTTTGATCCACCGTTCTGCTCTGCCTGTCTAACTCATTGATCATGCACTGCAGTTCATCTCCTGACCGACTTAGAAAGGCCATGTCATCAACGAATAGCATATTAATTACCTGTTCTCCATTAACTGTTATTCCCAACTGTTCGCACTCCAGACCTTTGAAAACCCCTTGTAAACACGCGGTGAATAGCATTGGTGAGATCATGTCTCTCTGCCTGACTGACCCCTTCCATATTGGAATTTTATTGCTGACTTTATGTAGGACTATGGTAGCTGTGCAGTCGGTACTCACCTACGGGGCAGAAACGTGTAGGCTAACGAAAAGGGTTCAGCTTAAGTTAAGGACAACGCAGCGAGCCATGGAAAGGAAAATGATAGGCGTAACGTTAAGAGACCCGGAAGCGGGCAGAGTGGGTGAGGGAACAAAAGCGGGTTAATGACATCCTAGTCGAAATCAAGAGGAAGAAATGGGCTTGGGCAGGGCATGTAATGCGAAGGCAAGATAGCCGCTGGCCCTTAGGGGTAACGGAGTAGATTCCAAGAGAAAGTAAGCGTAGCAGGGGGCGGCAGAAGGTTAGGAGGGCGGATGAGATTAAGAAGTTTGCGGGGATGCGGTGGTCGCAGCTGGTAAAGGATAGGGTTAATTCTTCTAGAGACATGGGAAGGGCTCTGCCCTGCAGTGGGGCGTAGTCAGGCTGACGATGATGATAGGCATTAACAAGTGTAGCTTGCAAAACAAACAGCACAAAGTCTGCAGCTGCATTATGTCACATGTCGCCGGATGTATTCGCTTAATCCTTCACAACATGCATTTCATGAAGCTATGTTATCTTCTAATTGGTTGAGTTTAAGCAAGACCTCACAGGTGCGACTGAAGAGCAAAAAGTTATTGATTTTTTTAGTTCCAAGAAAGCTTTTCATACTGTTGCTCACGATATCCTTGTCCATAAATTACGAACCTAGAATTTGCGTACAATATTCTTTGCCAGGATTTCCGAACGTCTGTCATTACAACAGCAGGAAGTTGTTGATGTTAATTCCCCCCAGTATGCTGCTGTCATTTCTGGCATGTCCGAGGGTTCTTTTCGGGGGGCCGCTCCTTTTTACAGTGTACATAAATGATATTAATATTGGCGTTACAACTTCCTTCAGACTGTTCGAATATGAATGCGATTTACAGAACTTTAAAATGGTGATCATGCGAGCCAGTTTGTGCGAACCAAACATATTGGTACCAGCAAACAGACGGGATCACCAGAAGGAGCGCTGTCCCGTGTGCTCCTTCTTGTGGTGATCCCTTCGCTTCGCTGGTACTAATATGTTTGATTTACTGAGTTATAGACAGTTCAGATGGCATCCAAAGGCAGAAAGATGATGTAGATTTTATGCCTGCCTGATGTAATAATTGGAAAATCGATTAGACATTTCAAAAGAAGCTCCGCCTTAAAGGACTCTGAAAAACCTTCCGAGGAGAGGACATCAACTCGCTTAATCACTGCACTGTGTTGTCATGAAAACCTGAGCCAAATAATACACTTCTACACGCAGCAGAGGACCCACTATCACGCGCTAAAGTTGACGAGCCCTTACCGGCGACTTTTTCATGCTCGCACCCTCCTCCGTTGCTCGCAGCTACGTATACATGTTAAGAGGTGGCTGCTGGATAGATTCTTTCAGACGTCAGGCAGCTACCAAGGCCACGGCCAATAAGCCGCGTACCTCCGGCGGGTCAGGAAGCTTCGACCCCGGCCGGAGGGGGTGCTGGCGGAGGAGCGCCGACCTTCCAGCGTGCAAAAAGTGACGAGAGAAGAGGGAAAGGCACGAATACGCTGAAATTCAAATTTTGACTGCATTAGCTTCTAAAAGCGCATTAGAAAACTTTTTGCTGGACAGTATTCGTGAAGAGGCATGCTTTAACATCCCGGCCATTCTGCGACTTTATTAGAGCCCCTTTAAGGGTACGACGTGATAGCGTTAATATATGCGGAATTATCATTCGGTCCTTCACATTCATAGACCGCCTGGGAGTCCTTATACCCCTCCTTGTGCAGCGGTGCAGCGGTTAAGCGATGCGCCACTGCCTTGCGATGGCAGATGCTGCCACCGGTGGGTCATGTTCGACCCACAACCGCTTGCGACCAGTGATTAATTTAACTGCCACCAGCCACGGTGGCCACTTTTCTCACTATCCGTTGGGAAGGTTGTGATGACGCCACAAAGTCATGTGACCTAGGTGGCCCGTCTAGGTTCAGGCCGCCAAGGCTGCGATGCCTGACACGCTCGCCGACGCCGGACAATTTTAGTGCGAAAGCATTGCTTAACACTGTCTCAACCAGTAATCTTGTGTGAAGCCTCGGAGTTACTCGGGTTAGTTCGGAAAAGCGTCGCGCCAGCTGTAGCCAGTGGAAGGGTGACCTTGAGGTTGACTTTGACCAAACCTAGCATAGTAACAGTCCATGCAGATTTAAAATAAATAGGGCCGCGAGTGCGTTTGGAACCCGCGGCAACGTGAACAGACCATGCAGCTTCGCTGGCCACTGCACGAGAGCAGCTATGCTATCGCCTCAGGCGGTCACTTCTCGTGTCAAACTACAACGCACTCTCGCAATGGGCACTGCACATCGTCGTCTTCATCAGCTTCCACGTGCGTTGCAAACAAATCAGATCAGCTTAACCCCCATCAGAGCTTATCCTCAGTCTAACAACGTCGGTAGAAGTGCCGACGACTCAGCAAAGCAAAACAATGAACCAACCAGGCTAAGCGCATGCTTACGCACCCCCTACTCGGTTAAACTACGTTAAGATCCTACCACTCTTTTTTTCGACATGGGGGGCACTAACGCTCTCGCGTTAAAAAATGGGCACTATCGCATTAACCGCATTGCTGTAAGGACTGTGGGAAGGCAGCAGAACAGAAAATATGTGAAGCAAAAAGCTGGTATTCTGAGCAGGTGCAAAGATTGTGTGTGAATTGATAGAAGCGTACCATATAGAGAAAATAGTAGGAGTGGCTGTGTTATCACTCCATTTTATAGTGCATAAAAATTACAGTGAGTTCTTAGATATGTTTTAGAAATTTTTGACGACTTCCTTTAAACTTTTCGTGTTCTAGATCTTGACGATAAACTTCTTTTCCTCCTGCCCCACCCTCACCTCTTGGCTAATTAACAAGTCAAGAAAACTCTTACGCGATCCTCCGGGGATCGTTTGAATTCGTAAGCAGCCACACGTTCGTTATATCCGAAGGTGGTACACTAATATTCATTATATCCGAAGGTGGCACACTGAACTTCGTTTATCCGAAGGTGACACACTAATATTCGTTATATCCGACGGTGGCACTCTAATATTCGTTGTATCCGAAGGTGGAACACTAAAGTTCGTTATATCCGAAGGTGGCACACTTGGTTTCCGCTTAATCGAGATCCGGCCACGAAAGTTTGTTACATCCGAGGTTAACACATAAAAGTTTGTTATATCCAAAATGGGATGCTTAGGTTGGGTATATCCTAAGTCGACACTAATGTTTGCAATATCCGAGGTGGCGTACTAAGGTTCGTTATATCCGACGTAGTATACTAAGCTCATGCTTAGCACTGTGGGCAGGTTGCCACCTGCCACTGGTTACTGATAGATGGTGGTCGTCATTTCCACTTGCACTGACGCGGCCCTCTAATGCCGACGCATTAAAGGACTTGCAAGTAGCCCACGGACCATCATTCCTCTTTCCGTGTGCTGTTGTTTTGTTGCGCCTCATCTTCGTCGAGCTATGCACCAACTTGCTCAGCAACTTGCGCTGCAGCAGTTTTAGTTCTCGGAGACTGAGAATTAACATGGCAGAAAGCAAAAACAAACTTAAATGGTCAGGTCTTCAAACTTGCAGAAAAAATCTAAGATTAAATTTTGGCGCAGCAATATCGCTGTAAAGTTTGTATGCAGAAACTAATATTTTTAAAGACACCATTCTGTGAATTGAAAAGAAGGTACCGTAATTCCAAACATGACGAAATTCCTTTTCAGGGGTGGCACACTCTGTTATTTATTTTTTCTTGGATCCACGATCAGAATGCTTGACCGCCACGTACTTTTATTGTTTTACCGAATGAAACTTTCTTTCACGCTTTAAATGCATGATTTTTTTGTTGATGCCAGAGGATAGGATAGGATAGGATAGGAAAACTTTTATTGAATCATAAGTATTTAGGCGATCAGAAGTCTTCTTGCTTGCTTCGCGTGTCGCTGTCTTCACGCTGCGCTGCAGGGAAGGCTTCTTCAGCAAAGGGTGGTCCCTCAGTCCAGGGCTCCACTGAGTTTGGTTGCATCCCGTGCGTGCTCTACCATCCTCTTTTGGACGGCGAGCTCGCAGCTGACGAGCCGGCTCTCCCAGTGCTCCGCACTCGGGGGTTTGTGTTCTCGGAATGCGTTGTTTCGTTCGCATTCCCATGTTATGTGAAATAGTGTGGGTGTGGCCCCGCACCACGGGCATGTGCCCCTATATTCCGTTGGGAACATCTTGTTGTATATAAAGAGGTTGGGGAAGGTTGATGCCAGAGGAAACGCGCTGATGCAGTGCCTGTTTGCGATGCAGCTATATATAAGGCAATAAATAAAAAAAAGAAACAACTTGTCAAACACACAGTCCCTCCACTGTAAGAATAAATGAATGATGAACGATATCAAGGTGTCGCAAAAGACCGTTGCAATGTGGTCAGCAACAAAAATGTCTACGGATCTGAGGTGAGTTCTGTTATATTTTTTGGCAAGGATTTAACACACTTAACACACTCTGTGCCGCCAACATCATGGATGGCGGTTAAGTTTTGATTTGATTTGAAAGTGAAACCTGATGTGCAGTGTAAGGGATCGGATGATCCGCGGGGTCATTAGGGCCATGGATGGATGGATGGATGGATGGATGGATGGATGGATGGATGGATGGATGGATGGATGGATGGATGGATGGATGGATGGATGGATGGATGGATGGATGGATGGATGGATGGATGGATGGATGGATGGATGGATGGATGGATGGATGGATGGATGGATGGATGGATGGATGGATGGATGGATGGATGGATGGATGGATGGATGGATGGATGGATGGATGGATGGATGGATGGATGGATGGATGGATGGATGGATGGATGGATGGATGGATGGATGGATGGATGGATGGATGGATGGATGGATGGATGGATGGATGGATGGATGGATGGATGGATGGATGGATGGATGGATGGATGGATGGATGGATGGATGGATGGATGGATGGATGGATGGATGGATGGATGGATGTGGCTGAACCCTTTAAATCGGGCGGTGGACCTAGCCATGTCTTGTGAAATTTTACTCCTGTCTTGCTTTTAGCCACCAATCAGATAACCTTCGCTTGGTTACTTCTAACCTCTTAAAATCCACTTTCCCTTCACTATCACTAAACCCCAATGCCTTGGGTAAGTCAGCCCCGCTGCTTTCCACTGTAGGGTGGAGCCCTTTACAGAAAAGTACCAAGTGTTCAGCCGTTTCCTCCTCCTCTCCGCACGCAAGGCACAGAGTGTCTAGCTCATGGTACCTGACTCTATACGTCTTAGTCCGCAAAACTCCCGTCCTGGCCTCAAACAACAAAGAGCTTCCCCTACAATTATCATAGATATTTTCTTCGGCAATTTCCTGTTTAAAGGTCCTGTATGTTTCCAGTGCCGGTTTCGTCAGCATCCCTGCTTTCCACAGAGCTCTCTCTGTTTCTTTAACCTTTTTCTTAACCGATAATTGCGGATTTGCCCCCTTACTGCTGGCCAGTTGCGCGGTTTCGGCGCCTCCCCGCGGCAGCCCCCCTTCGAACCCCCCCCCCCCCCCCCCCCCCCCCCCACCGCCCCCCCCCCCCCCCCCCCCCCCTTCGGTGGTGGGCAGCGGCAGAGCCCGCTGAACAGAAGCGCCCGTCTTGGGGTCAAGCACCCCTGACAGCGACGGCCGCGCGCTTTTGTCCTCGCGCTGTTTCACGCTGGAGGCCCCCTCGTCTTGACAGACACCGGACGCGATGCGACCTTGCGAAGGGCATCTCGTGGGAAGATCTTGAAAATGTCAAGGAGGGGAGCAGCGGGAATGACGAATGGACCGCGGCGGCCAGATTTGAAACAACCCCAACGAGCGAGTATCGGTGTTGAAGCTAAGCCGCGTATGCTCCCGAGAACGCTAAACCCCTTGGGAAAGTCGGGACCGAGCGGACAGTCGCCCACAGCGGAAGCAGCCCGCCGGAGTCCGATGACAGCTCTAATTGCGGAACGGCGACAGGGTTGACGAGCTTCGACGAAACCGATTGCACGTGCGGGCGCGGTTGTGTGGTTGTTTTTGCTTTTCTTCTTCTGAGGGAGAGAGTTGGAGTTATACAGTGGACGTATGGGGCGTGGCACATAAACCTGGTGGGCCAATCGTTTCGAAAGTCCATTCCCGGAATTTAATTTTCTAGTAGCAATTTTGATGTTCTTTTCGTGCTGTGTTTTAGGGAGAGGGTTTAGAACCTTGCCGAAACTTTGAAGGCGTGCCATGCAGTTTGTAAACCAATCATGTGTTAGTTTGTTGTGATTGGGTGATGCAAGGGATGGGCCAGCCTTCTAGGTCTTTAAAACGGGCCCCGGAGCCTGGAAAAAGGGTTCTGAGGTAGATTTAGATCCGTTGCATCTTAGGCGATGCCAAGAAGGGAAGATTTTCTCTTAGCCAGTTCCATGTAATCATGCTTGCTGTCTACTGTGTCGTAAATATGTAGATTCCTGATTTTGGAGCCCGAAGAAGAAACGAACCTTAACAACTTGCAGCTCGGAGGAAACATTACGCTGCACAAAAAGGTGTTTTTTGTGTAGTCTTAAAAATCTTGTATGTATGTTCAGAAGATAATCATGTACCATAACAAGTCGTACACATTTTTATCTTCTCTGGACCCGAGCATATTAATAATAATAATAATAATTGGTTTTTTGGTGAAAGGAAATGGCGCAGTATCTGTCTCATATCTCGTTGGACACCTGAACCGCACCGTAAGGGAAGGGATAAAGGAGGAATGAAAGAAGAAAGGAAGAGAGAGGTGCCGTAGTGGAGGGCTCCGGAATAATTTCGACCACCTGGGGGTCTGTAACGTGCACTGACATCGCACAGCACACGGATTCCTTAGCGTTTTGCCTCCATAAAAACGCAGCCGCCGCGGTCGGGTTCGAACGCGGGAACTCCGGATTAGTAGCCGAGCGCCCTAACCACTGAGCCACCGTGGCGGGTCCGAGCATATTGGCAAGCGACATTTTGTCGCAATTCTCTTTCGCCAAGCCCGTGCACATCGATCAGGTGACCAGAGATGACATTGCAGGGAGTGCCTCCTGCCATGCTTGCATAATTCATATGGTTTGAGTCCATCGGGGAAACTTTAGTCCTAATGGCTACAGTGATTGCACTACCATGCATGGGCTGTTCATAACATGTGCTATTCGGCGGGCGCTTCGAATTTCGCACACTCAGTTCCGAGCGGGAAAGGCGCTTTCTGCGTAATGCTATACTGATAACAATGTTATAACATTCGTAGCTGCATGCTTTTGAGATCATGCAGTTTTACAGTTGAGACTTTTCGTGCATTAAAGGCTGATGATTATGCCGGGCTATTCACTGAGATAGAACGAGTTTAAATGCGGTCGAGCTTGTCTTGAACGATAGCCAATTATATACGCCGAAGTTTACTGGTTTATTTGTTTATTTATCGATCAAATGCTGCGGAGTAAGCGTAGTTCGTTATCGCGACATGCCACAGTTCTTAATTCAACCTTTCTCCCTGATTAGATGGTGCATTCCGTGCAGATTGTAAGGTTGACCAGTGCTCGTAACGAGAGAATTTTATCAAGCCCTGGCGCCCTTGAAATGTGGGCAAATTTTTAAGACGTTCTCAGATGGACGCGAAACGCTAAGGCGCCTGTGTGCTGTGCGATGTCAGTGCACGTTAAAGATCCCCAGGTGGTCGAAATTATTCAGGAGCCCTCCACTACGGCACCTCTTTCTTCCTTTCTTCTCTTAGTCCCTCCATTATCATTTGCCTTACAGCACGGTTCAGGTGTCCCCCGATGTGTGGGACAGATACTGCGACATTTCCTTTCCCCAGCTGCCAATTTTCGATTTTTTTCTCAGTTCGCTGGCTGTGTTCGCCCAGATTGCTGAAAACTGCTTCTAACCGCTAGGTTTAGCATTCTGGTGTTAGTATTTCACTGCAATAAGACATTCAGTGCTGCAAGCCACCATTTACACTCGTATCGTAATTCAGTGGTGCCAAAAAATTGTGATCTTTAGCAACTTTCCATTCATTCATTCATTCCCCGGAAATGTCGCGAAAGAGAAAGCTTCTGATTGCGTTCTTAATGAAGAGAAAGAAAATTTGTTGAATAAATACTTAAGAAAATTTGTAATAGCACAGTGTCCTGAAGAGTGTCAAGTTGCTTGGTTCACAGCCTCACAAAAGGCAAAAAGCAGCGCTCAGAACACTCGACGCGTACAAAAGGAAGGGACAGAAGTTCGGTTTCTTCGAAAAAAGAAACAGCCGAAAGGCAGAGATGGATTTAAAGCAGGGAGGGGGGGGGGGGGGGGTACTGTCACCTACTTCGCCTAAGCGACAAGGTTTAGGTAGGAAAACCATAATTAATGGCTCGTTGTTTCGATGAAAAAGTCCAACAATTAAAATGTTCAAAAAACATTTTTGCCATCTGAGAACTTCTTAAAAATTTGCCCACATTTCAAGGGCGCCAGGGCTTGATAAAATTCTCTCGTTACGAGCACTGGTCAACCTTACAACCTGCACGAGATGCACCATCTAATTAGGGAGAAAGGTTGAGTTAAGAACTATGGCATGTCGCGATAACGAACTACGCTTACTCCGCAGCATTTGATCGATAAATAAACAAATAAACCATTAAAGTTCGGTGTATATAATTGGCTATCTCCTGTAAGAACTTAATCTAAAACCCCAGCTTGCTGGTGCGTCTATTTTACTAGGGAGTCTTCAGATAGTAATTATAGCACAATGATGGAAGCACTACAGTCGATTTCGACAGGAAAGCACTACAAATAAAAAGAAGTTGTCCATCGCAACGAAAACACTCGTTACATCTTGCAATGCACAGCACTGGTTTCGGTAGTGTACTCTAAACCATTTTTGTCTGTACAGGTGAGGCGCTCCATCTTTTTGAACCGACGTCGATAGAGATAAACCAACTAAATCAGTCTAAATATTTAATGCTCAGAAGGCATTTCGGAGAACAAATGCCAATTCAGAAACACTGTTGCTGCGAGATGTGTTGAAAAGCGCGTTCTTGAGAGATCGGAACGTGATGCGAGTCAATTTAGTTAGGATGAGGGTTGTGTTTAACGGAAAGATTATTCACTGATATTTATCGCGCTCACTATCACTTTCGTAGCGCAGTTACTTAAGGGTGGAAAAATTGGCCAAATGCCTGTTTATATCAGTGACTATGGTGCCTCACACGTGTAAGACGTATGTCTGGCTGCCTTGTGGGACATCGCAGATTTGATTCTTGGCAAAGACCACTGGTTTTGTATGCAAATGGTTTCTCACGAACAAATCTATAAACAAAAAGCCGTTTCACTGAACTTTCTAAGCCAGAGAAATAGTTACACAAACCACCCTTGAAACGGGCCACGCGAAGTGCGCCAGGGCCAAGTAGTGAGGGGACGAATTGTTCCGATGCTCGAGCGAGCACAAAATGTGTCAGTCCGTACGGCGGCGCTGGCAACGTCAAGCGGCGTTTCCACCGCCCTTCTTGGCTACACCCGGAACCTCGCTGGCATCTCCTCTCGTTTAGCGATTATAACCATCGCTAGCGATGGCAGCGTTGTTGTTTTGTCCTGGCGGCAAACTCTTGCAACTGTGGTGGCAGCCTCTGAGATGTCACGACAGAGCGTTCTTTAAATTAGAATCTCGGAGGCTATGTTGCGATGACGCGGCCCGCTGCCAAATTTACCGGCGATGATCAGTGCCGTCAAAAACGGACGTCGAGGGCCGCGCGTTCGGCGAAGGCGGTGCCGGCTGAGTGAAGAAGACGGCGTCCTCGGCCGTCGCCCGCTCGGCTCCAGCGGGAAGCAACCGTTTCGGCCTCCGCGGCGGCGGCAGCATTCACCTCGCGGGAGCAGAGGCCGCCCGCCCTTCTACGAGAGTTCGCTTGCCACGAATAGTCGTGCGTTCTCGCTCGCTGTGTCAGGTTGCATTTTGAGTATTACACACCAGTATATTGGTTCGTTTGTCCGTCTGCACTTGTGCAGAGTTCAATTTGTCCGTGTTCTACACCTGCGATTATTCTGCGCAGAGGTGCACTTACGCGGACGCCGCAGGTCATGTTACGGGTCAGCGTCCTTAATGGAGTTAGCACTGTAGCACATGAGCTTCAGTGGGAGCCCACCTCGTGACCTGTGCAGGTCTAAGATCACCAGGATAACAGAGGAAAACCCCATGTATTTAAAAGCATAGGTGCTAGCCTCGAATAATACATGGACCCCTATCGGTGCTCCAATCAAGAGGAAGCAACAACTGAATAAACGAATACCCTAGTGATATTCATGCAGTGGAGTAATCCAGCCATAGCACCGATTAACCTCCAAGCTTCTTTTTGCAGGTAGACATATGCAATCTGCGCGAGAATTCGGCGAGAAAAAAAGTAGTAAGAAAATGGCTCCATCCAGAATACGTGACAAGCACAGCCTTTATTCCGGGACTGTGGGCTGTACTGCTAATCGAAAAAAAAAAAACTGAACTGCGATATTTGCAACTTGTTACACTTTCAAAGTTTTAAAGCTTGGAAACAACTACAGGGTTGCCGACTTGGATGGGGGGAGGCGGGCTTCCTGTATGCCAGACTTTATTTTCTTTTCCGTACACTACCCGTAAGCACGTCGTGATTGATTTTAGTCCGAAAGCATTCCTTGCCGCACTCCCCGGCTTTCTGTGTGAAGCCTCTGAGTAGCATATGTAACCGTGTCACTGGGTCAGTGGACACCTCAATCGTGCTGCGAGTAGCCGGTGGCGTCCACCTGCAAAAAACACTGCTTTTGTACGATAATGTGTTTCGTGCTTAGCAAATGCTAACCCGCCAGCCATTTGTTTCTTCTATCTTTTCTCTCTCGCTAACGTCAGCCCTCTTCCCATGAGCAAGGTGGCCAACTGCGAGTTATTAGTTGTCCATCTTGCTACATTTCTCTCGGAGAAGTAAATTGATCGGCACAGAGGAATTGCCTTGTACGGCTCAGTCTTACGGACAGGGCTGTATTTCACAATGAATGCTGTTAAATTACTCGTGTGCTAATAACAACTGGGGAAGCATTAATTATGCGACATTATCTCTGAACACAAAGCATGAGCCCCGTTGAACTCTGGTGATTTGAGGGAAGCTATAGTGATGCGACTCTTGACATTTTTGTCCGACCACGTCATGGCTAGCACTGATTAAGTGGTCCAAGACAGCACCTGCGACTCTGCCTTCAGACTCTCTCCTTCGTAGCGGGGGGGTTAGAAGAAGGAAGGCCTGAGAGCCATATCTGTACAGCGCCACCCTTCCACACCTTCTTTGCCTTCTCGATTTCAGACACTACACAATCGTGTACAGGGTAAATTAGTAATTTTGTTTTTTCAGTATGTACTCAAGCTAGGGCTGATTTCTTGGCTTCAGACGCATTCAGCGCTCTTCATATAGCAAGTCATATGTTCTTTTTAAATGTTAGCAAAAGAAAGCAGCGAATAATTTTCAGACCAGTGTATTTTCAGCGCGTACTTCAAAAAGTCACGTTGATAGACTATGTTAACAGATAAAAATACCATGTTATTCCAGCTTTCTAGCCTTATGAGCAGTTACGAAGAAAGCAAAAGTTATCCCATGATTCCTGGAGGGCTTATGCAACGAAGCCTCACGTTTAGGTTCTGCATTTTCCATGCACTACGACGCTTTGTACAGGGTTTTGAGCTTGCCTGTGGAAAATTAACCGTTGGCGCTGCGCGTTGCAAAAATTATAATCCAGATCCTTCATTGGGCACATGCACCGTCATCAGGCAACCAAGAGCATCCGTTCCCCGTTACATCATGCTACGACGTTCATCAGGTCTAAGTTGGTTAAAGTACAACATGCCTTCCTCTATATCTGTAATATTCACTGTATACCTAGCAAACAAAACCGAAATGCGATCACATTTAGAACGGGATGATTATAATATGCTCAAGGCTTTTGAAAGTGAACCCATGAGCTAAATGCAACTCAGTCCACCGTAAGCGTTCGAAAGTCGTCGTTCTGGGATTTCGGGGGCCTTTCGAACATACTTGCAGCTCTTGCAATAATTTTTTTTTTAATTTCAGAAGCGAGACATGCGTTTGCTCTCTACTTGGGGCTAGCTGTTTCAGTCGCTTCGGTCGCGGTCAGCGTTTTCTGAGGACACCTCTCAGAGTGCAGGAAGAGAAAAAAAAAACGGATAAATCCTGCCAAAATCGAGTCCAGTTTTCTCGGGCAAAAATTTTGAAAATTGGAAAATTGTAAGACACTTTTATGGAAATATTGAAGTAACGGTCCATTATTCTGATGTGGAGCGAAATCTTTCTTTCAAAGTGTTTCCATCGATCGCATCGAGCAGTTAAGACTGCCATAGAAAACCGATGGGGAACAGTTCTGACGATAGAAAAAACGTGTATAGAAGAAAAAATACAAGACTGCCGTCGGGTGATCTGCTTATATATTGACTGTTATAGCGAAATATTGCATTATATGAAAAAACTGCGTTCATAAAAGGTTTCCCACTCAAAAATGCTTTTGTACAGATTTATTTATTTATTTATTTATTTATTTATTTATTTATTTATTTATTTATTTATTTATTTATTTATTTATTTATTTATTTATTTATATACCCAATACTGCAGGCCCTTTGACGGGCCCTGGCAGGAGGGGCAAGTGTAACAAAATTAGCACACAGAATACAATAATGAATGTGTCACTGGTAACAAGAATGAACTAACATTGCAAAATAGTAAAATGGAATACATCAGTCATGAGAGACAACAAGAAAAGGGGAAATATTTAATTGTAAAAACCCGGAAATACCGCTAAGAGTGCCAAAAGCATCGAACAGTTCGCCAAGATTTAATTAGGTTAATGAAGTCGATGCTACTGGTTAGATGAGGTGGCAGTCGGCTCCATTCTACGTGGAAAAAAAAAGAATATTTAGAAGCATTAATTCTAGAATTATCGGCAGTTATTTGTTGTTCGTGCCGATGCCTCGTCAGACGAGTATCTAATCGTCGAAGGCAGAAAAGGTTGCTCATTAGCAACGTATTGTAAGAACAGAAATTTAAGTCTTTGAATCTTACGCCGCAGTTGGAGAGCTGGAATATTATGCTTTGTCATAAGGTCAGTTAGCGAATCCGTTCTTCGATATTTCTAAAAAATAAAACAAAGAGCTTTGCGTTGGGTGCTTTCGAGTACGTTAATCTTACGTTTTGTGTACGGGTCCTAAGCGGTGGAAGCATATTCAAGCTTACATCTTATGATTGATGAATATGCTAAGAGCCTTACATCCTTTAGAGTTTGCTTTAGTTTATTTCGTAGAAAAGACATTTTTTTTAAATGAAGATGAACGTATGTTAGAAGCATGTCTGTTACGGTTAAGTTTATTACTTATTGTGACTCCAAGGTATTTATACTGGGCATGTTGCTTGCCATGTTGTGGTCGCGACGAAGGTTCCTGTCGTGGCGACGGTTTTTCGGGTAATGTTGCAGGGTTGCTTACGTGCCGACTCGAGAGTTACACCGAGTCCTTCGCAGTTGCAGAAAACTCTGTCATCTTGTGAACAGACAGGGGGACGAGAGATATTTTGGTCGTTATTTTGGCACCGACTCTGTTATTACGTCATAATTCTCGGCCGTCATTTTTGAGCGAGTACAGACAAAGAAAAATATATAAAAGCCAGGAAGCATTTGTGACTCTGCGTTTTTCGTGATGCTTTCGAGTTGGAGATTTTTTTTTTTCTTGTTCGGCTTACCTTGTTATTATTTCGTCAAATGGGCCGAAAGCTGTATTAGAAGAGGAGGAGCAAATATTTTATCACAATGATGGTACTTTTGCCTATTTAATCACGGGTGCCGAACACTAAAAACTGTTAGAGAAACTACGTTTTCGCGACTTGCGTGAAAGGCTTTCATTGGGGCAAGATTTTTCCAGCCAACATTTTGCGCAGGCACACCTGTGAAATTTTATGATCTGGTAATTTGCTAATTCGGTAAGGGACACACTCGGAAGCAGTGGGGTCTTGAGAGACTGGCCTGTCTATAATTAAAAGATTTAAAATAATGATCATGTAAACATTTCAAGACTTTATTTATGTCAAGGACTTTGACAGGTCGTTCATACTGTGCTCATCTAATTGTAACCTGCTTGAATCGTTCCTCTAAGGAAATCAGCGTAAGTATGTATACTCTATAGTATAATCGCCGAACGAATGCTACGCGCATAATAAACGCTTCTCCTAAACTATTTATTAAATTTTGAGAAACTTTAATTACTCACCCATTGTCTAAACTTTATTCAGTGTATTAAATGCACACCCTAAATTGCCCCCATTATGTTTGAAAAAAAAACTTATTGACGCGAAATGATGCGCTATATATTGGTAAAGCATGCCGTGTGTGCAGGCTTCACACCTCCTCCTCGAAATTATATATCGACATCTGCGTTCATTTTCTCTCTCTCTTCTATGTCTTCTCGCTCACGCACACAGCGTCACAAAACGATTCATCGGACCTTTCTCGGACGTGCCTTTAACTGCGGGACCGTTTGGTTAATTCGATCCATCCATCCATCCATCCATCCATCCGTCCATCCGTCCATCCGTCCATCCGTCCATCCGTCCATCCATCCATCCATCCATCCATCCATCCATCCATCCATCCATCCATCCATCCGTCCGTCCGTCCTTTCGTCCGTCAATCAATCAATCAATCAATCAATCAATCAATCAATCAATCAATCAATCAGTTAGTCGTTGCACTAAACACTTGATTTAAATAACAGTAATAATAATACTTGTAAGGAGCTCAAGAACAACCCTGGGTATGAGTGCTGGTACACCATTCATAAAAACGATAGAACATTCGTTTTCACTACAGAATAGCAATGAGAGGAACGAAACATTCAGCCCGCACGACAGTAAAGAACATAAAGTGTTAACGAAGACAGTATAGATGAATACAAATGCATGAGGAACAGAGCGAACAATAAATGCATTGCAAGAGGCACAGGACAACGAGCAAAGCTCAGCGCTAATACGCCGCTTTTCTGCTCTTCCGACAACACGGACAAAAAATTTGGAACTATAGGTCTAATCGGTTGGAATAAGTATCACGTGCCAAAGAGAGCGTGTATCTGTCGACGGGAGCGTGTGGACTGTGCAGAGCATCAGTAATGATTGTTTGATGCATGCGTCAGCGAGTCTCGATCATTGGGAACTCGGGACTTGAATCAAAGTCGCCCACTGAAGTACGTTTTCAGGTTCGTGGAGCAAGGAAACATGGTCGGGATAAGCGATTGAAATGCACCATGTCAGATCGGACGCGACGGCAGGAGGCATGGCTTGTGGCGGCGCAGTGACGAGATCGGCTCTGTCTGTGGTTGGCCGTTTCAAACCGCCCGGTGTTGCCTTCGGTCCGAATGACGTCACTGCAAAACGAAATTGAAAGGGGAACAAAATTGGAGGGGAGACTTATGTTCCGCCTTAAGGGTATGACATGATAGCGTGATGGCTTAATTTCCACATATGCAGAAGGTCATTCTCTACACTCATAGATACCTGGGAGTCCTCATGCCTCTGCTGCGGCACAGCAGTCATGGTCGTGATTTTTTCTCACAACGCAGACGCTGGATTTTCTGCGTAACGGGACCTTTGACACTATCGCGTTAATAGATAGTTCGAAGATACACATGGTTTAAGGGGCGTTGGTTCAACATTTTCTACGAGAGGGCGCCATGGTCCAAGCTGCACGAAGAGACATGTCCAGCAATTTCGGACAAAAATTTTGAAAAATTGCAAAATTGTACGATACTTTTACTGTAATATTGAACGTAATGGTCCGTTCTTCTGATACGCAGCAAAATCTTTCTTTTAAAGTGTTTCCATCGTTCGCATGGAACAGCTAAGGTTCCTTAACACACGTTGTTGGGCTAGTTAGTGCATTGTATTCAGAGAAAATTTAGCCAGACAAAAGACGCACACAGGAAAGCTGAGGAGATATGAAAAGAGGCTGATTTATTTTCTCTGAATAAGAGTTAAGGCCGCCATAGAAAACCAACGGGGAACTCTTTTGACGATAGCAAAAATGTTAATATATAAAAAAAATTCAAGACTGCCGTCGGGTGATCTGTAGATTTGTTTACTGTTACAGTGAAACCTTATACGAAAAAATTGCGTTCATAAACGGTTTCACGATCAAAAATTCTTTTGTCCGGAGTCGCTGAGTATGTGAGACACATACGCCACAACTTCACTTCTGGCACGCTTTTGTAGAAAAGGTCAATCCCGAGAGGTTACAAGAATTTATTACTTGGTGCGTTTGGCGACAGTACGAGGCTACGTTAGTGTTCGCCGCGTTTAAAATGGTGAAATTAGGTGATGATAATAGCAATTATCATCACAGCCACAGGAACAACCAAAGGCACAGCATGATGCATGGCTTTTGACGCCATGAGCTTGAATCAAGCCATGGAAGGATTCGAACCCCGCGACAGAACGCCAAAGCCACGCGCAGGCGTTGTGGGTTTGATAGGCGCGAGAGACGTGGTATAGCACTGCAAGTTGTAAGCAGACGGCTTCGGCACGAGCCGTGGATATCCCGCGAAATTTTTCGTCCGCGACTTCATGAAAAATTTCCACGCGAATAAAAAGTCGATATTTATAATAAACTGCACATCTCCAACCAAAATGTTAACTTTAACTTAATGTTTCGAAGCCGACTCGGCTCCTTCATCAGGGGTGACTGAGGGCAGTAGCTAGCGTCTTTTAAGTATGGAGGGGAGGGGGTGGGTGAAAAGAACGACAGCTGTGTCGTGAAAGGCGCGGGGGAGAGGGAGGGGGGTTTAGGCTGTTAGTCACGCTGGCGCACTGCAGGGAGCTGCTGAATGGCGACTTTTTTTCGTTGCGTTGAAGAGCGAAATCCCTGGGCATATACTGGGGGCAGGTTTCCTTTTGTGCGGTTGATATTGGTCGGGGTGGTTTGGATATGCCGGGATTCCAGAAGGAGCCTCGTGTGGTAATTTGTTTCGGTCCCGAGGAAAGTTAAAATTTTGGTTGGAGATGTGCAGTTTATTATAAATCTTCAAACCCAACCAGAAAGGCAAATCTGTCAAAATGTTTAGTTTTCAATAAAAGGTCCACAAAATTTATCACGAAAACAGAAAATTCGTGCACCGTACCGTACTCTTTATCCATGGATGCGACTGGCGCTCACCGCATCACCCGCTGTGCCAGTGAGCGAACCGCGGTCCGTGGCAAGTCACGGCTATCAGGACGCATTTCTTCAGGCAAAAGTTCACGTCACACAGAAAGCACCAAGACATGAGCATCCATTAAGAACCTATTTGACTCCAAGGAGGATAGTGAGGAGAACCCATTTCATCCCTGACCGCGTGGCGCGCTGCCGTCGCAACTCGCTCCATCAGAAATGCGCGACATATGGAGGACAGATCTCGCAAACTGCCGGCATACAATGGACTCACGTGTTGAACAATAAAAAGGAAGACCCTGAAAGGCGCGAACTGAAGTTGGCGTAAGCAAGAGTGACCTTTTACTCCGGCATAATCGGCCCGCCCACACCTCGCTGCCAGCTATAATCAATATCGGTCCCTCTTCCTATTGTCACAATGTCCTCCTTCCTGGTCTTACGCCATACACCGGGCTATCACGTATCAGCAGGCCCCTCTCTACATTCTTCCAAAGCCTTATCGAGTGGATACCGGCCGTGCTGATGCAAGGCAGCACCGCACACGCAAGACACTGGTTTCCATGGGGCAGAGACCGGTGCAGAGGAAACAAGCGGGAGATTTGAAAAAAGAACTGCTCTAGTTGCATAACGTCCAGAATTTTGAATTTTTTTTGAATGTGCATATTATGAAATGTTTCGTTTATTGTTAATTGATATTTATTATTGTCTATCATTAAATATTTTCTATTGTGATCATGTTTGCTCATTGTTTTTTTATCTTTTGTCCATTCGGCCCCCGTTTTCCATGATGTGTGATCGGGGTGTAGGCCTTGTCAGGAGGTATGCTTGGTCTACCTCCTTTAGCCTCACCTCGAGGGCATATTGTATATAATATGGCCAAATAAACATACTACTACTGCTACTAAACGTAGATCTATACCAATACACTAAAATATACTGAAATAGACACAGAAACTTTTTTATCACTCCGTGAAATTTATTTTTTCCACAAAACCGCTTTGACTCACAGTAAGTTGGAATCGCCGTCGATTTGATGTCTTGTAATATGATGTTCCGATTCCGGGTTAGTTGGGAATCCGAAAAAATAAAATTCCGATATGAACTGACGATTTCGTCCCATCATCATCATCATCATCATCGACCCATGTCCACTGCAGGGAAAAGGCCCCTTCCTTATCCCTCATATTAACCCGGTCCTGTGCCAGCTGCGGACATCTTATCCCAACAAACTTCCTAATCTCATGCGTCCACATGAGTCCCTGCCGACCCCTGCTGCGCTTGTTATCTCTAAGAACCAACTCCATTACCCTAAAATACCATCGGTTATCTTGCTTTCAAGTAAAATGCCATGCCAAAGCCCATTTAATCTTTTTGATTTTAACTAGAACATCATTCACTTGCGTTTGTTCCCTGACCCACCACGCTCTGTTCCCCTCTCTTAACGTTACATACATCATTTTCATTTTAACAGCACAATGCGCTGGAAAAAGACCGCATGGAAAGAACTGTTGAATAAGCGGAAACGAATTTTCTTGCGTGAGTTCGTGGGAACACGCCGACGAGAAATATATTTGAATTAACGCCGAGTCACTGGCAGGAAAACTTTTTCACAGCTCTGAAGAGGACATTGATTAGTTATAGTTGCTATAGCTATGTCATTTGTCGCGCCTTTTCTGTGTATGTGTTCGCCGGTCAGAATGTACAGCTGATCCAATCAGAGAGACGTGGTTTACCCCTGCAAGAGCTATCGCTCGAAAAAGTCTACATCGACGCAGTCTCATGCACACAGCTTCGATCGCTCGCAACGCCACCCGCTCCCGGCCTGCAGACATCGGCGATTCGTTGGCAAGCACTGAGCTTCGAGAGGTGTCCCTGCATTCTGGGCAGGAAACCGCTCGCTGTAGTCGCGAAAGCGGTCTGACAGGAAAGGGAAACTCGGAAACATTGGCAACGATCGCCTGTGTGGTTGACGATAAAAAAAAAAAAAGAAAGAGAGAGAAACGCTATTTTTGGCACCGCCAGTATATTACACTTCAGGGATTTCCGCAAAAATGGAGGCCGAACGCGAAAGCTTTTTCTTTCCTTTTTTTTTCAGTGAAAGAAATAGATTAGATTTGTAGAAGTTGGGCCTGCTTAGAGGCCACGTTAAGTGGCTACCGGCGACGACCTCGCCGAACTGAATAAAGCCCGAGCTAAAGGGTCGATAGCTGGAGAGAACGTAACCTCGATGCGGCGTTGTTCTTCCTTATCCTCTTCTGTTTGCGCCGTCGGTTCTTGCACTTTGCAGAACGAACTCGCCTCGGCTTCTGCAATATTATTTGCCGCGTTGGCTCAGTGGTTAGGGCGCTCGGCTACTGATCCGGAGTTCCCGGGTTTGAACCCGACCACGGCGGCTGCGTTTTTATGGAGGCAAAAGGCTAAGGCGCCCGTGTGCTGGGCGATGTACGTGCACGTTAAAGATCCCCAGGTGGTCGAAATTATTCCGGAGCCCTCCACTACGGCACCTCTTTCTTCCTTTCTTTTTTCGCTCCCTCCTCTATCCCTTCCCTTACGGCGCGGTTCAGGTGTACAACGATATATGAGACTGAACTGCGCCATTTCCTTTCCCCAAAAACCAACCAATTCTGCAATAGTTATACTGCCGCCGATTATTGCCTTATAAGCGCTGTGAAGAATTTTCCTCTCCCTTTGGTCGTAGAAGAGAGAACGCTACAACTTAACGTGCACTGACATCGCACAGCACACGGGCGCCTTAGCGTTTTTCCTCCATAAAAACGCAGCCGCCGCGGTCGGGTTTGAATCCGGAGCTGCGTTTTTATGGAGGAAAAACGCTAGGGCGCCCGTCCGGAGTTCCCGGATTCCAACCCGACCGCGGCGGCTGCGTTTTTATGGAGGAAAAAATCTAAGGCGCCCGTGTGCTGTGCGATGTCAGTTCACGTTAAAGATCCCCAGGTGGTCGAAATTATTCCGGAGCCCTCCACTACGGCACCCCCTTCCTTTCTTCTTTAACTCCCTCCTTTATCCCTTCCCTTACGGCGCGGTTCAGGTGTCCAACGATATATGAGACAGATACTGCGCCATTTCCTTTCCCCAAAAACCAATTATTGTTATTATTATTATTCACTGCCCCCCTCCCCACCTCTTCGGGAACACTTCCCCGCCCTATCCAAAGCAAAGCTGGTCGTGGATTCCAGGACTCCATATCACAGACGTGGGTCATATGGCCGGAGATAGCGTTGTCTTATTTTCCAGCAAGTAGACACGGAAAGGCAAGGTTACTGTCAGAGGTCACCTGACTCACAATTGGTGACGTCGTTGAGTTTTCGCTTACAAAAGTCGTACTACTATTACTGTGACAACGATACCTTGAACCCCGGAAAACATCCCTGAATTAAGTATTAGTGTAAAACGTCCCACCAGCATTACAGTATAAAAAAGGGAAAATACGGCTGTTAAGCCTTAGTCCATTGAACTATCATCATCATCATCATCATCATCATCATCATCATCATCATCATCATCAGCCCGACTACAGCCACTGCAGGGCAAAGCCTCTGCGATATCTCTATACCATTAAACTATGCCAGCCGTTCATGCAGGCAGACCGCTTCTGTTTCATTAAAGTCTCTCCTCCTCCTCCTCCTCCTCCTCCTCCTCCTCCTCCTCCTCCTCCTCCTCCTCCTCCTCTACGAGCTGTTAATTCCAAGACGAAGGCAAAACCGATCGAGTCATTTTTGATCTCAGCAACGAACAACACAGGGAGAGACACATAGAGGCAATATTTTGATGCTAAATACCACAGACTACAAAGAGAAACAGCAAGTGAGTAATAACTAGAATTCATCGCGCAAGGTGGCAGTAAGAAGTCATCAGTGAGTCCACACGAATTCATTCCGAAAATTCCTGAAAGCTCCTCGGAACTGTGGCTTGTCTTTTGCGGTTTCCCTGCTGGAAAAAGATCCCCCGGGCGTTCTGCCGAGGCGTGCGAATGGGCGCTCATTTTCTTTTGTTTGTCTTCGTACTTGGGACAGGCCCGAAGCACGCACTCTCGGTCACCTTTCAGGAGAAAGAAAGGCGGTGTGTACGGGTTCCTATACAGTGAGTGTGCATCACTCATAGCGTCTCCTATTCTCACTAATTTTACAGCTCATGCCCATATGACTCATTCCTGTTCAGTCCCTTCCTCCTACTTACTGCACGTAAAGCGTTCTTCCCTCGTCCAGTTACTCATCTCTTCATGCAAATCATATTGCTTAGTTATTCTTAAAAGAGATACTTAGGAGAAAATGTAGTTGACCTGTATCGATACATTACCGCAATATTCCGACGAATACGCTACCTAAACTAAAACGGTGGTTTTATAAGCCAGTAAAGGCGAATTAAAAATTAAATACAGCTCTCGCCATCCCCGGCCGACATAGAAAGTAAGTAGAAAGAGGAGGGATCTCCAATCACAGGATGATCACCCGGAAGGAGGAGGCTATGTCGAGAGTGCAGGAATGCGCACCACATTAACCATCCGGAACGTGGTACCCGTGGAAGGAAGAGGGACGGTATGGCAAGAGCAGAGGAATGTAGCACGGTCTGTCTGCGGCAGCTGCTGCGAAACGCGTCGCCAGAGTAGAGGACTATCGGCGGTGCAGCGCTTCTAGAACTGCGGATTGGAGAGTAGACTAAGACGAAAAACGACGATGTGTGGAAAACTAAAGAAAAGAGCGCTTTAGAACTATACAGATATGAGGCTGCTCTCATATTCTTTGCAACAACGTATCCTGAAGTATAAATACTTTAACAGCTGTTGCTGAACCTCGCGCTAATCGGTGATAATTGTCCTGTCATTATTTTTTCAGCATTCTGTTATATACACAGTGATATACGGTATATTATATACAAGAAGATTTTAATTTAATAGATCGCAAAATTAACGGGAACACTCGAAAAACGACACAGGACAGGCGTTGCGCGCAAGAAATGAATTTATTGCAGAAAACACAAGTACAATAAGCATATAGAGAGCAGAAACCGCGCAAAGAAAAAGGAGGAAGGCATTTTTTAGAGAAGAAATGTTTTCAAGCCTTTTGTAAATTTCACGTGTTTTCCTTCTTATATAGTTTATATTTTACCTTCATTGTGCCTATGAAGAATTTTGTACATGTTTGGTTTATTTATATTTTACCCAATTGCGCCTGCGAATCCTGTACATGTTTGTTTAACTATGATATTCTCAGAACTTTGCGGATGGTCTACTTATGTGACGTCAATTTCATTTAAAAACGATAATAAACGAGTATTAAAAGAAAAAGACCTGGTCAATATTTTTTCTGTTCCTATATTATTCGTAAACAACACTAAAAATATTATTATCCATTACACCATTCCACTAAAATGTTACTTTTTTCTAGAATACTGATTCTGTAGCTCTTTCACCCACAGCTCTTTAATCCGACCAGTTTCAAAGATTTAAATAGGGTCCATACATATAAAAAAAATTGCATTGGTAACTTTTGTTCTTCATTTAGGGTATGCCGCGTTAGCGTAATGCGTTAATTCTCATATATGCAGAAGTTCATTCTCAACTTTACATTCATAGATCTCTGGGAGACCTCATACCCATCCTGGCGCAGTGGTGTAGCGGTTAAGCGATGCGTCACTGCCCTGCGGTGGCCGGTGCTCCCAAAGGTGAGCTGCACTTTGCGCTCCCATGTGAGCGCAAAGCGCAGCTCACCTTTGGGAGCACCGGCCACCGCAGCAACGCGTTCGCTTGTACTGGAATACTTGGAAACAGAGTATGCCTGCCATCTTCAAATTTTCACGGATGGTTCTGTGGACAAGGTCAAACAAACTAGCGCAGCGGCTGTTTACATTCCTCCTTTGGACTGTAAGTGTTCGGTACGCTTTACTGCTGTCGTATCCTCCACAACGGCTGAAAGTGTTGCTATTGAGGCGGATTACGGAAGTTAGGGTCTTGTCCGGCTCAACCTGTTGTCATCCTAACTGATTAAAAATCTTCCCTTCAGAGGTTAGAGCGCGGATTCCCTACTGACGCCTTGTCTATAAGCTCTCTGCGCTTGGTGCACAATCTGCACAGCAGAGGCTTTACTCTACATTTCCAATGGGTGCCATCTCACATAGGAGTCAACGGTAATGAGGTGGCAGACAATCTCGCCCATAAAGCTCTCTCAAGGATTCCATCAAAAAAAGTACCTCAAGATGGAAAAAGTCTCTGCAGGAAAACGGTGCTCGATCACTTCAGTACCCTGTGGAGTGCGTCCCACAAGCCATGTGTGACCAAGGGACTGAGAAGATCTCAGGCGACCCTCCTACATCGAATTCGCATGGCCTCTGCTCGCACTCCTACATGGATGCATAAGAGCGGCATAGCATCGTCTCCGCTCTGCTTTTTATGTGGTGTGTGCGGGGATACCGAACATTATATTATGTACTGCCCAGAGTACAAGGCGGAAAGGCATGTGATGTTCGCTTCCTTCAAGAAGACAGGAACCCGTTACAGCAGAGTTCAGGACATTGTCTACCCGAGTGGAAACCAGACATGCAGAAGGGAGGCTGCACGCCTTCTTTTAACATTTCTCCAGGACACAGATGTTGTTTCTAAATGGTGACAGCAGGAACGGACTGTGACCTACTGTGATGGAATGTGTGCGTGCATGGTGTCTTCCGGAGTGGACTACGTTATACTGTGAGTGAATTGTGTATGGATTGTGGCACTACAACGGCCTATGCTCTACTGTGACTGAATATGTGCATAGATGGTGACTTCTGGAGTGGACTTTGATGTGGACTGTGTGGGTTGATTGTGTGCATAGATGGTGACTGCGGGAGAGAATGTGTGCTATTATAAGAGACTGTGCGCTTAGCGGGGTAGATGCGGCATTGTTAATATCGAAGGGACGCTGCGGTGGAGCAGTTGCCGGCAGATAAAGCAAGGCTAACCCCACCTGTAGCATTCAACACCTCAACTCAACTCAACTCCCGGTGCTCCCAGCGGTGGGCCTTGTGCGACCCGGGTTGCTGTTCCTGAGCGACTAATCATTAATTTAGCTGTCACCTGTCTTGGTGGGCAAGTTGTGGTGACGCCGCAGGGTCATGTGACTTAGGTGGCCCACCTGCCTCCTAGGTTGTTCTCTGGGGACAACCTGCCAGAGCCATAGCCGTATTTTTCGCTCACAACGTCGACAACGCCAGCGCAAGATTTTCTGGTGAACGGCGCCTTTAACTCTGTAGAGTTAGAATATGGTTTTTACCTGGCAAATATACTACCTCCAACCTTTCATGCTTTATGTCGAAAGTATCTCAAGCAGTTCATGGAAGGGGAAACTCGGCACTGCGACCTCGGCAAGGCGTTCGATGCTGTCAACCGCCAATTGGTAATCCAGAAGCTGTCCATGATGGACATGCATAAGGGATTTGTTCAGTTTATTGCTGATTCGCTACCTTCAAGATCCCGTTTGTTAGTTGACATTAAGAGCCAGAAATCCTTCAATTACTTCGCCACTATGTGGTGTTCCTGGGGGGTCTTCTCCTGAACATCCTCCCCTCCCCTCTACTCAATATTTATTAATGACATCGTATCTGTAATACTCCTCCTTTTTTGTTTGTGCTGACGACATCAGCCTCTTTAATTTGTTGCGAATGTACTGCTATTTAGACTGACATAAACTCCAAAAGTGGATGGAACACCCAGAACACACTGCTTTGGAACATCTCAAAAACTATGGTCTTAGCCCCGAAAAACTCATTAAAGGTTGTTTCCATGCGCAACATTCAGTGCACCTTATTTTCTTGTGCCTGAAATTACGGAAACGGGGTCATTTCTTACGGCGGAGTTACTTTCTCTGTTCATATTCGGTCTCTAATACAACGTGCTGTACGCCGATTGAGTGGTTTCTGTAGTGTATTAAAGAACTTTCATTTCTTTAGGTTGTACAAAGCGATCACCGTCCTCTGCTTGAATATATTTATTTATTTATTTATTTATTTATTTATTTATTTATTTATTTATTGTACCCTCAGGGCCCGAAGGCATTACAGAGGGGAGTGGGAATACATAAAAATTCAGCCTAAACAGCAACAATGAGGGAAAACAAAAATAAACCAGGAATACATAAAAAGTGAAAACACAGGAAGGCAATAAGATTAGAATGCAGTGGGGATATATTAAAACAGTGTGTAGACAGTAAAAAGGCAATTTTTATACAGTAATAAACGACACATACTCAGAAAGAAACATTAAGGACTTTACGAAATGCATTGTTATCGGAAATACCTGCGATGTCGTGGGGAAGGTGATTCCAGCTGACACAAGTTCGGGGTATGAATGAGTCATGAAAACATTTGGTGTGACAAGATGGGATTCCAACTTTATGACGGTGATCAACGCGTGCTGATATGTAACATGGCCTAGACAGTAACTTAGGATTGAGAAGGCTGTTGTGGTAAATTTTATGAAAGAGACACAATGAGGCTATTGATCTGCGGTGGGAAAGAAGTGGTAGGGACAAACTTGATTTCATGGCGGTTACACTGCTTGTTCGGTGATAATTAGAAAGAATGAAACGGCATGCGCGGTTCTGTACAGCTTCCAAATCTGAAACGAGTGAATCGATGCCAGGGCTCCAGACAGATGCAGCATATTCTAACTTGGACCGAACCAATGTTTTATAAAGTAATAATTTTATTGAAGTAGATGAACGTGAGAATATTCTGCGAAGGTACCCAAGCATGCGATCAGCGTTATTTATTATGTATTCAACGTGAGTTTTCCAAGACAGGTTACAAGAAACGTAAACACCCAGATATTTATAACATGACACGGTTTCGAGAGACACGTTGTTAATGTGATAAGAAGAAGGGGCATTAGAGAGACGAGAAATGCGTACATGTTTACACTTATTAATGTTTAGTTGCATGTTCCAAGTAAAACACCAGTCAAGAACCTTGTTAATATCGGATTGAAGACAAGAGACATCATTACCATCTTTAATTTCGCGGTAAATAACACAATAATCGGCAAAAAGATTAATTGAAGAAGAAATGTTAGCCGGTAAGTCATTTATATAGATGAGAAAAAGGAGGGGCCCAAGAACTGACCCCTGAGGCACGCCGGAACGGACAGGCAAAGAATGAGAGTTTATATTGTTCGCTGTTACGAATTGTGAACGGTTAGAAGGAAAGCATTGTAGCCATGCAAGGACATTAGGGTCTATGTTAAGATTGCTTAATTTAAGAAAGAGAAGCTCATGTGAAACAGTGTCAAACGCTTTCGAGAAGTCCAAAAATATGCAATCTGCCTGAGACCCGTGGTCAAGGATGCAATGAAGGTCATGTGTGAAACATATAAGCTGAGTTTCGCATAAAAAAGACTTACGAAAACCATGCTGGGCAATGCTGAAAAAGGAGTTAGATTCTAAAAAAGAGATGAGATGAGAATATATGACGTGTTCCATGATCTTGCACGGAATACTAGTGAGTGATATAGGTCTAAAGTTATCAGGAGAATGTTTACTTCCGGACTTATGCAGTGGAATCACCTTCCCAATTTTCCAATCATTGGGAATACAACCTGTTGCAAGAGACTGCTCAAACAATTTAGTAAGAATTATGGAACAATAGTACTTTGTATTAATTAAAAACTTCGAATTAATGTTGTCAACACCGCAGGAAGAGGAAACCTTAAGATTTTCTATGATGCACTGGATGCCTGACGCGTCGAATATAACTGGATCCATAGGAAGAGCATCAAAAACAGGGGACACGCGATGAACAAGAGAAACGTTGGTAGAAAATGCCGCAGCAAATATATTGTTTAGAACAGAAGCACATTCGTATGGAGGAAAGGCAACACCATCAGAAGAAGTAAGTAGTATTGTGGAAGGGTCTTTCTTGTTAACTACATTCCAAAATTGTTTTGGATTATTGACCAGCATAGCAGGCAGTGTGTGGTTAAAAAATGTGTCCTTTGCGTTTTTTAGCGCACCTTTGTACTCTGCAGCTGCGGAAAAGTAGGCCTCCCATCGTTGTTTAGAATTCAACAACTTCGCAGAGCGGAACAAGCGCTTCTTTTTATTGGAGAGTCTTTTTAAAACATTATTAAACCAAGGTGATTCCCGATCGCACTTCAAAGATCTTAATGGTACAGAAGTGTTAATGAGATGTTCAACGATATCCTTGAACAAATCCCAGTTAGCGTAAAGAGAACGCTGTGAAAAGCCTGGTAAGTAGTCATCCAAAAAACCAGCTAGTTCGCAGTTAATAGCATTAAAGTCAGCCCGTTTATAATCTCTAATGTGTTTAGTCTGACTAACTCGGATAGATACAGGAATTTGTACATCAAAATGCAGCAAAGAATGATCACTGAGACCAGGTAGGTAAAAAATCGAAGGGATATGATCAGGCACGTTAGTTAGAACAAGATCTAAAACATTCGATGAGGATAAAGTAGTTCGAGTAGGTTTAGAGACTAACTGCGAAAGATTGAAATCCATACAAGTTGACAAAAACTTTTTACACTCAGTAGAAAAAGAGCTGAGATAAGGTGATGTACTAGTCCACACGATACTAGGGTAGTTAAAGTCACCAGCTAAGACAATAGGTGTACTCGGAAATCGTACAGTGATCATGTTAAGGGAATCATGCAATTCATCAACGAATGTATGGCTCGAGGACGGGGGACGGTAACATATACCCAAAATCATTCTCTTAAAACGTACACTAAGTTCCACCCAAACCAGTTCCAGGCTAGTTGGAATATTAATAGGCGATGCTACAAAATTATCCGCGACCGCTATTAAAACACCTCCTCCAGATCTCTCACTTCTGTTAGATCTAAACACGTTACAGCGTTTTTTGCAGTCAAATAGTTCAATGTCCGCTATCTTGGAAGAAAGCCATGTTTCGGTTAGTAAGACGACATCAGCATCACACGAATCAATGATAGGATTAAGTTCATCGCGCTTGGGTAGTAAGCTTCGTATGTTGGAAAAAAGAAAAGAAAGCGAGTTTCCAGTATCGGACACTGGCCCACTGCCCCTCGCGCAGCCCTACGGCGCGTAGGTCGAGCCAGAGGTACCGTCATTTGACTGCTGATTGTGGACTGGCGAAGGAGACAATCGATCAGTCGGCTCAGCATGCGATGAAGCAGCGATACCGTGACTTGAGTTACTATCAAGAGAAGTTGCTGATGCCCGAAGATTAGCCTCCATGAAAACGCAGTCGCGAGCAGGGTTATAACTAGCATTTGTTCTTAATGTACAGTTTGTTGTGCCTAAGCTTGTAAAATGAGTCCTGACCCTTAGCGAATTGAAGCAGCTTTTTCCTGGCCTGACGCGTTGTTTGGAAAGGGATTTGCCGACCGACCCATAAAAGGTATCTGCCGGTGGTCTACAAGCACATTTTTTAAAGGTAATTTTCATGACCCTTGATATGAATCATCTACTTCTAATTACCTTCCCTTTCCTGAGCCCAAGACGCGCGCAAGAAGACATCATTTTAATGAAACTTACCTGTAGGTCTACGTCTTGTCCTGACCTGTTGGGCGAAATATGCCTCAGAACACCGCCGAAAGCCACCCATTTTTCACAAATCCACATCACGCAACGGCAGTTTCCGCCATTCAGGTTGCAACATACACGTAATATGTGCTCGCATGGTCAAAATATATTTCGGCACTCATTAAATTCCTTACGGACTGAACTTCCGAAAACGCTTTTTACTTGACTGCTCCCATTAATTTCTCAGTTTCTATGCCTACTGGTTTGATTAGAATATTTCTTTTAACCTAGTTTTTTTTCCTCTGCTGTTCTTTGCACTTCTTGTTCGCTTTTGTTGTGACTGTATTTTGGTGTCTCCTTGTATATAGTGTATTATTTTTTCGTCGATTTTCTGCTTTGTGTTTTTGTTATGTCTACTATCTCTTTTTTATTGACATAGACATAAAAGGAGATGTTGGTGCTTGACCGTGGTGCCGGCTACTCCTTTTCACTAAATGAAAGAAACTGGCGGCATAACACTAAAAAAAAGCACAGCTAGAGCACACACAATTCCCAATACAAATAACGCAATGGACTCGCCAGAAATGCTAACATAAAACAAGAAATAGACTACACGTAATGATATTACCTAATGACATAAAATAAGGATATACTTATTATAAGCAATGGTATTTCCTAATCCCAGTAAATGGTATAAAACCATAAGTCGAACAAATGAAAGAGAAACAGTGAACAGCAACAACAAAGATATCAGATGCATCAGATATGTGATAAAACACATATAAATGATCGCCAGGATAATGGAGAGCACGAGCCGAGGTGAACAATCAGAATTTACACAAGCACTATCTAGTACCTCCTGAGGATGACACTGTCCTCGAAGAAAATTTCAGTGCTCTTATCTCCCGTTTCTGTAGCGCATGCGTCGGCCATGGACCTAATACCTTTTGAAAACTGAAAGGCCTTTTATGAAGGGTGGTCAAGCCCCTTTTCAATCAGGTCCTAAAACTGTCATGCTCTGGGCAATCCAGTGACAGAGGAGGTATATCCTCATCCTCCTGACCACATACTTATCGTGGGTTGTCTGCCCGCCCAATCATTATCTAGAATGTTATTCGCGTAGGCTGTTTCCAATTATAAGCGGTGAATGGGAGTTTCTATACTTTTATGGAGGGATATTATGATCGTAAACCATGAGAGGCGGCCGATTTATTAGAAGTTGGAAGTTTTATAATTTGGCTGCAACATTGTTTCGCTCATATACAGACCCGTATGTACCTCAAAAGACGGCGGATTTCACATTTTGATAATGGCGGACGAGAAGTTGAAGCATTAGCGTGAGCTTGCCTGGCCGCTGCATCTGCCTCAGTGTTTCCTTAGACAAGGCAATGCCCGAGTATCCATTGAAAGAATACTAAATGCTGCATCGTCTTAATTTATTTGCCCGAATATTGTGACCTACGATTTTATGCTCGTACTTGTGGGATGTAACTTCCATCTCGTAGTTCGCCTGTTCACACTTTGTATTCACATGTATGTTAAGTTTGTATTTGTTCTGCATTTCTCCCATTTTTATATTTTTGGTGGCTCAGTGGCTAGGGCGCACATCTACTGAGCCGGAGTTCCCGGATTCGAACACGGCCGCGTTTCAATGGAGGCGAAACGCAAAGGCGCCTGTGTGCTGTGCGATGTCAGTGCACGTTAAAGATCCACGGGTGGCCCAAGTTATTCCGGAGACATCGACTACGGCACCTCTCTCTTCCGTAGCCGCCGCGGTCGCTCAGTGGTTATGGCGCTAGGCTGCCGGCCCGAAAGACGCGGGTTCGATCCCGGCCCCGGCGGTCGAATATCGATGGAGGCGAAATTCTAGAGGCCCGTGTGCTGTGCGATGTCAGTGCACGTTAAAGAACCCCAGGTGGTCGAAATTTCCGGAGCCCTTCACTACGGCGTCCCTCATAGCCTGGGTCGCTTTGGGACGTTAAGCACCCATAAACCAAACCAAACCTCTCTCTTCCTTTCTTCTTTCACTCCGGCCTTCCTCCCTTTCCCAAATGTCTTTTATGATGGCAATGAAAGTTGTTCAATCAATCCCTTGCGGCGCGGTTCGGGTGTCAACCGAGATGCGAGACAATTACTGCACCATTTATTGCTTTCCCTAGAAACCAATTTTCCAATGTTTTCTTTTTATTTCTTCCAAAGTGCGCCAGCAGAAAGGCTTTCGCTGTACCCGGGCGGTATAAATAAACAGTTACTAATTTACTGATTGATATTTTCACCGGGTGGCCGATCACAATGTCATTATATACTAACTCTAGACGGGGGTCTCTCTCTCTGATAGTAAAGTCGCGGGGGGGAGGGGGGGGACGGCAGTCGTTATAGCGCATTGTCATTTCATCCCTGAGGAAAAGTCTGAGAGGCCCCTTGGTTGTTTTCTTTTTTCTTGCAGCCAATACGGAAGAACCTCTGCATTCCTCAGAACACGCCATCACGGTGTCGCCACGGGCACCCGTAATCGACTCCGTAATGCTTAACTCATCCGTTACCTACTACCGTCTACCGCTTACGAGGAGCAGGACTTCGCGAAAGAGCCAAGGCCGTTGAGCGGCGGCGATCAGCGTAGAGCTTTCACTTCCGAGGTCACTGCGCGTGTGGCTCCCCGTGCCCAACCGTCCTGAAGAAACTGCCCAACCGTCCTGAAGAAACTCGGTTTCGGGTCGCGCAACCCGCCGCGGTGGCTCAGTGGTTAGCGCGCTCGGCTACCGATCCGGAGTTCCCGGGTTCGAACCCGACCGCGGCGGCTGCGTTTTCATGGAGGTAAAACGCTAATGCGCCCATGTGCTGTGCGATGTCATTGCACGTTAAAGATTCCCAGGTGGTCGAAATTATCCCTGAACCCTCCACTACGGCACCTCTTTCTTCTTTAACTCCCTCCTTTATCCCTTCCCTTACGGCGCGGTTCAGGTGTCCAACGATATATATGAGACAGATACTGCGCCATTTCCTTTCCCGAAAACAAATTATTATTATTAAGAGTCCATAAGAGCGGAAATGCCACAGCATTTCCCTTTCCTCTCTTCCTCCCTCTTTTTTTATTTCTTAAAACTTTTATATTTTTATTATTCCAAATTTCATGTTTTTATTTTCATTCAATTACTACTTTTATTTCTTTTTATGCCGTATTCTTTTTATTTTTTACACTCAGTAAGCCTCTTCAAGCATTTGTATTGTTTTTCATCGAACCAGCACCACAAAACCTGCTTCAAACGCAGCATTTAATTTAATTAATTCAGTTTAACCAATTAAAATACAATTCATCAACCAAACTTTCCCTATTTCAGGATATACTCACGCGCTCACCTAGCACAATCAATTTTTTGCACATTTATCGGAACAGAACGACATAGTCGTGCGTACAGAATTTGTGGACCCTTTTTTGCTGACGCGATATAACCACATAATGCTTTCGCATTAATAAACCCCTCGGCATTCTTCCTTCGTCTGGCGCTGTATAGCGACGACGAGAGTTTTACCACGACTCTCCTCTTCCTTCCAAAGAGTTGCGTGCCCTCGCAGGGTCACAAGGCCAGGCCGGCGACATTTCTCGGACCAGCTGTGTAGTGGGATTGAAAGGAATCTCTTCAGCTATGCTGTATTGCTTAACTTGAATGAATGAATGAATGAATGAATGAATGAATGAATGAATGAATGAATGAATGAATGAATGAATGAATGAACTTTATTTCTCGTCATAGCGAGTGGAGACTGGGACTAAAGGTACCAATGGCCTGATGAAAGGTCCGAGCCCCCTTCAGTAAACAGTTTCGACAGCAGTGATAATAGAAGGAAATACATATAAACGGTATAAGTACAGAGTTTACATAAGTACGAACATATTACACTTGTAATACACATTACACGGCCACAATGCACAAATAGCACAATTAAACTCTATATATTAATTTTGGGAACGAATATACGTTCATACAAACATACAAAAAGGGAACAGATTGACACTGATCAAGAAAAGGAAACATCGGCCAGTAGCAATGCGGTAAACTCTATATTGAAAGTACCAAATGAAGCGCTAAAATCCAACAGTTCCTCAACCTTGTTTAATATTTCAGTTGACTTATATAATAATGTCTGCTTTCCATGATTGGTTCTTGTTTTCGGCTTGTGTCGAATGTTTCGCCGTAGAAGGTGCCGAGATGTATCTGAATTGGACGTTTTAGAGAGTAATTTCTGTCTGTGTACTGTAAGCAGAAGGTTCTTATAATAAATTTAGTCTGCGCGAAGAAGTGAATAACGCTGGAATAATGGAGCTGTTACAAGACCTGCGTAACGGCCATGGTATTTGCTGTATATACGGAGAATGCGTTTTTGTAAAAGAATTAGCTTGTTGTAGTTCGTTGTTACTGTTGTTCCCCATACCAAGATCCCATAGCAGAGCTTTGAATAAAAAAGGGAATTGTGTAACTGATGTTTGAGCCAAACAGGAATTAGATGGGCTATTCTTTTATTAATACCGGCGGATTTAGAAAGATCATTCCATAACCTCCTGATATGTGAACTCCACGATAAATGTTCATCAAATCATACACCTAAGAATTTTTCTTCCTTAACGCATGAAATTTCCGTGTCATTAAAATATTAGATAATGTCACTATACATGTTTTTGTTAGGAGGCCTCCATAAAATGTATGTTGTTTTTGCTGTATTGAGTTCTAGGCTGTATTTGCTCAGCCATTCTGAAAGACGATTTAGATAAGTATTTGCGCTGAAATCAAGTTCGGAAATGTCATTGTATGTAAAAGATGCATTAGTATCATCGGCATACATTGCCAAGTATGGTGATTGAGGTATTCGTACAATGTCATTCACGTATATAAGGAACAATAGTTGACAAGAGCGTTCGACTACGTGTACCACGAAATCCATCTCACTAATTATATAAGTGGGGCTCATGTGAATCCTTTTATGAGGAACTGATTAATTTCATAGTATAGAGATCCTAAATAACAATCTCGTGCAAGGAAAATGTTCTTGGCAGTAACTCTGAGCTCAGGATTTCACAGTGTATAGGAACTTGGGAGAGATCTTGCCAGACCGCTCTCAAAATAGCGCGCTGCCGCGGTGACCCAGTGGTTATGACGCTCAGCTGCTGACCCGAAAGACGCGGGTTCGATCCCGGCTGCGGCGGTCGAATATTGATGGAGGCGAAATTCTAGAGGCCCGTGTACTGTACGATATCAGTGCACGATAAAGAACCCCAGGTGGTCGAAATTTCAGGAGCCATTCAATACGGCGTCTCACACAGCCTGGGTCCCTTTGGGACGTCCCTCTTTCCTCCCCTTCCTTCTCCTTCTCTGCGGGTTTAACCCGACAAACCAGAAACCAAAAAAAAAAGCACGAACAAGACACGAGCGCAGAGAAGAGACGTGCACAAAAGTGCTGACTTACAACTGAGGTTCTATTGCATGAGAACGTATAACATCACACAGCTCAAAGTATGTATAACACTTGTTGCGTTTTTTGCAATTCCATATTTTGGGCAGTGTGACGTCCTATGATCTCATGCTGATCAGCTCACCAGGGAAGTGAGTCTTACAATATATTAGCAAAAAAAGACACGTTTCTCAGTGCGGCATCAGTACTTTTATCCCACAAACAAATGGTGTACCTTTCAGCTAAGATGTGAAACTTTCCTAAAGAAAAGTTTTCTTTTGATTACCACTTTTCCTAATCTAGTGTATTTTCCCATTTATTCCTCTTTGTTGCACAGCTTCCCTTAGAAGTGGGCCTCTTCAAATTAAAACCTGAGTCGTAAGTCAGTCACTCCCCGCCGTGGTGGCTCAGTGGTTAGGGCGCTCGACTACTGATCCGGAGTTCCCGGGTTCGAACCCGACCGCGGCGGCTGCGTTTTTATGGAGGAAAAACGCTAAGGCGCCCGTGTGCTATGCGATGTCAGTGCACGTTAAAGATCCCCAGGTGGTCGAAATTATTCCGGAGCCCTCCACTACGGCACCTCTTCTTCCTTTCGTCTTTCACTCCCTCCTTTATCCCTTCCCTTACGGCGCGGTTCAGGTGTCCAACGATACATGAGACAGATACTGCGCCATTTCCTCCCCCCAAAACCAATTATTATTATTATTATTAGTCGTAAGTCAGCACTTGCGTGTACGTCTCTTCTCTGCCTCCGTGTCTTGTTCACGCTGTTTTAATAAAGCAGGATTTCTACAACGTTCAATGTCGCCGGTGCTTTTTAATTTTCCACAGAGATTAATAACAGCATTGTATTTCAGTATGCAGACGACACCGTCTTACTTGCATGTCACACGTTATATTGTGATGCTGCAAAGTGTGTAACATATGGTATTGTTCATAAAGGTAATTATTGGCCTGGAAAAAACTATTAATATCGATCAAAAACGACGGAACTTTTTTTCCTAGAAATGCGTTAGAGACTACAGTGATTAATATCCCTTTACTTTTGTAGAAAAAAAATAACGTTACCACCATTGGTGGAAGGCTATCAATTATACACACTCTGCCGAATGCGTCGGTGTTTACTGTGCCTGCAATTTACTTTAGCCAAACCAGATGGCACATTATCTATGATCTACAGAGCAAAAAAATTGTTTAGAAAATTGGTTTTTGGGAAAAGAAAATGGTGCAGTATCTGTTTCACATATCGGCGAACACCTGAACCGCACCGTAATTTTCTTTCATTTTTTTAATTGGTTTTTCTTGGGGAAGGATATGGCGCAGTATCTGTCTCACATATCGTTGGACACCTGAACCGCACCGTAAGGGAAGGGATAAAGGAGGGAGTGAAAGAAGAAAGGAAGAAAGAGGTGCCGTAGTGGAGGGCTCCGGAATAATTTCGACCACCTGGGGATCTTTAACGTGAACTGACATCGCACAGCACACGGGGGCCTTAGCATTTTGCCTCCATAAAAACGCAGCCGCCGTGGTCGGGTCGCGCCCTATGGAAAGGGATAAACGAGGGAGTGAAAGAAGAAAGGAAGAAAGAGGTGCCGTAGTGGAGGGTTCGGGAATAATTTCGACCACCTGGGGATCTTTAACGTGCACTGACATCGCACAGCACACGGGAGCCTTAGCGTTTCGCCTCCATCGAAACGCAGGCGCTGCGGTCGGGTTTGAACCCGGGAGTTCCGGATCAGTAGCCGAACGCTCTCACCATCGAGCCACCGCGGCGGGTAAAAAAAAATGGTTTGGAAAATTGGTTTCTGGAGAAAGCAAATGGCGCAGTATCTGTCTCACATATCGGTGGGCACCTGAACCATGCCGTAAGGGAAGGGATAAAGGTGGGAGTGAAAGAAGGAAGGAAGAAAGAGGTGTCGTAGTGGAGAGCTCCGGAATAATTTCGACCACCTGGGGATCTTTAATGTGCACTGGTGCAGCCTGTTTACTAGATATCAAAAATATACTCCTCATGTTTATATTACGTATATAGGCCTCTCTGTAAATTTTAGTTAATCACCTTTCCTTTCTCTCTTTAATTATTTATCTTAAAAACTATTTCTTTTGCGTTGGAGACAGATACTGGGCCATTTCCTCTCCCCAAGAAGCAATTATCTGCAGTTTTGGAGCCCCAAGTTTAACACTACTTAAGCTGCACCAAGGAAACAGACGCAAGGCAAGGTCAGCTGGACAGCCACTGTAATTCTCACCGGTGGTACCACAGCGGTGGCTTAGTGGTCGAGCATCTGCCCCGCATACGGGAGGTGTGGGGTTCAATCCCCCTGATGACCTGGTACTCGGCTTACCGGGTGAACTGCTTGGGAGATTGGTCCTTGATCCCACCGTGGTAAGGCGAAAAACATCTTCTGCCATGGCACTGTTTGGCTACAGGCGCCCTTGCACCACACAAATTCATCATTACCATTTAATGTTCACTGAGTGGCGACGCGGGTTTTCGGTTCCTCGTACTACGACGCCGAGTCCAACGAGCTCAGCGCTTACGCCATACTTTTTCTCAGAATTACTCGAAAGAAAAAGGCAGCGTCGTCCACATGAGTTTCAGGCTAAGCACTTCATCCGCAAAGTGAATGCTGGGAAGTGCAGCGTCGTATTTTTTTTTTTCAAGCGATGTTTATTGCCTCAGGGCATAAAAAACTATGAAGCGAGAGATGAGTAAGATGGTTAAATAAATGAAAAAAAAGGTGGGCTGATTTGATGAAATCAAGAAGTGAACGATGATATGGACCCTGTGTCCAGGCAATATAGCAATCCGGATTGTCTGGTGAGAGTCACACTGCCACCAGGTGCCGAATTCTCGTCGGCTTCAGCGCCGGGCAGTCCCACAACAAGTGTGGATATCCGCCTCACAGTATCTGTTCTTGCAGAGTGGACACCCGGGGCGGGGATATAAATCTTTGAAATGCGGCCACTTGCGTGTCACAGCGTCGTATTTGGTTTGAGTAGTGAAGAAAACGCGATCTTAAGACGGCAATCTTACCTGCACTGCGGTTGAAGTGGTCATATCGTCACGAAGTGGTGACTGCAATCCGAGGAGCAGAACGACAGCGAAGATGACGTCTAAACAAAACTTTATTTGAGGCTGAATTTCACCCGCAATGGACTGAATCACTCGGCTGCGGCGCAGCAACAAGCGTGCTCGGCGGTCGTCGAACAGAGTGCCCGCCGCTGCCGGCCGCGCTCAATTTAAAGCTGATAGCGAACTTTCGAGATAAAGCGTGCAAAGTTACTAGAACATTCCGCAACAACGTAAAATCAGCTCTGCCTGGATGCGATCAATCGAGACAAATCTGGTCGCGTCTTCCGCAGCAAACAAAGCGATAAAGTGGCGCGGCGGCAGATTTGAAGAAGGAACAAACACTGCAATGATTCGCGGCAATATATAATGAACAATACAGACTTAAATGCACAAAAGTCTTACCTCAGTCAAGGAGCGTGTCAGATATTGGTGCAAGTCTGAATTTGACTGACGGACAATCCATCTCTCGTCTACATTGAGTTTTTTTTAAGCTTTGATTTCTCTCTTCTTTAATAAATGTTTCATGCAACCAAATATTTAATATTGGATGTGCTCTTAAATTATCATGCCAGTTTGCGAGAGCTAACTTGAAGAAAAATCCGTATTTTTAGAGCCGATTCCACGTTTCAGGTCATTCTGTAGCCAAGCTAAATGCGACGCTCATACTTCCCGGTAGTGAATGAGCGATTGTAGGACAAGCGCTTTGTTTTGATTACAGCATGAAATACTGCCTCCTATCACTATCGTTGCAAGGACCAGCGCTAAAAAAATTCAACTGGGAAAATACAATGCGGATCTTGAACAACTCAGCGAAGAAAAACGAATAATCGCATGCTACAGCCCGAGAATTGGTTAAGTTTCGTTTATAGGGTTTTTACGCCCCAAAGCAACTCAGGCTATGAGGGACGCCGTAGTGGAGGGCTCCGGAAATTTCGACCACCTGGGGTCCTTTAACGTGCACTGACGTCGCACAGCACACGGGCCTCTAGAATTTCGCCTCCATCGAAATTTGACCGCCGCGGCTGGGATCGAACCCGCGTCTTTCGGGTGACCAGCCGAGCGCCGTAACCACTGAGCCACCGCGGCGGCTGAGAATTGGTTAAAGTAGTAATAGTAGCAGTGGTTTATTTTGTAAAAATAATAATAGAAAGGCAGGAAGAGATTTTTGCTAAGCCCGGCATCTGCCATTGCTACGGAAGCACCATAGCTGGAGAAGCGGAAATAAACGGATAGCAGGCAGACTGGAGAAATGAAATGAAAGACTTAAGGGGACCGGCAGAAAGGATAGGGGGAGGGGTACTATATACTAGCATACTATTTACAGTATAATAGACATATACATGTCAGGCGCGTGTGATGCCCGTAAACAAGGAAGAAAGCGGTAGCTTCGGTTTCGTGGCGGGAGACTAAATCGGCGACAAAAGCCCGTTCGCAGCGCCTCCGGCGTTTCCCGGCCGCCACCGCCGCTGGAGGAGCGGCCGCGCACGAGCTCGCTTTGCCTCGCGGCCGGCGTGCCTTGGCGTAATAGCGCACGTTCAAGGCGAACAGCGCAAGGACGACGCCTGAGAAAAGCAGGAACCGCCGCGGCAGCACCGCTTGCGCGCGCGCTGCAAGCGCTCTCCCACTAAACGAGCGGACGCCCGCAGCAGCGCACGATTTCTGAGGGAGAGGGTAGCGACTAGCGCAGACTGCATGTCCGTCGCCGCCGCGTGGTTGGTGGAGCGCGCTTGGCCGTTGCCTCCGGAGACGCCGTGGTTGCGCCAACGTTTTGGCGGGAGCACCCGCTTTGGGCACCAGCGACGCCCCGCCCTAAGCAACTTCCGCCTTGAAGCTAGCTGCGCGAGGCACTTCCTCGGTGTACACTGCTTCGCGGTCGGCGAGGTTTGGGAGACCGGAATTTGGCGGAACGGAACGGGAAATGGAACTACGGGCTATCGGGCATGTTCAGGAGGGCCGCTGTGGCGGTTATCAGAATTGGGCCCTGGCACTTCCGAAATTACTCGCCGCGGTGGCTCAGTGGTTCGGGCGCTCGGCTACTGGTGCGGAGTACCCGGGTTCGAACCCAACCGCGGCGGCAGCGTTTCGATGGAGGCGAAGCGCTAAGGCGCCCGTGTGCTGTGCGATGTCAGTGCACGTTCAAGATCCTCAGGTGGTCGAAATTATTCCGGAGCCCTCCACTACGGCACCACTTTCTTCCTTTCTTCTTTCACTCCCTCCTTTATCCCTTCCCTTACGGCGTGGTTCAGGTGTCCAATGATATATGAGACAGATATTGCGTCATTTCCTTTCCCCCAAAACCAATTATTATTATTATTATTATTATTATTATTATTATTATTATTATTATTATTATTATTATTATTCCGGAATTCGGGGTCACTATAGTGGGATATGGAACTCAAGGCAAGTGGCCCTCAGAATCTCAGAGAAGGCCCTCCATGGAGGAAGGAAATAACTAGGGAGAGGGGGTAACGCCACATTTTTTGAAGCCGGCTACCCCCTGCGTCCCCCTACTTGGCCCCCATCTCAACGCGCTTGCGCATCCGTAGCAGAAAATGCAGCAGACGACGCCACTGCGCCCAGCGTTACCATTGGCTGCGCTGGCGGCCAAAGACTCCCAGTAGTCCTTGCGAAAGCGCGTGACTTCTGGCACACTTTCTGCCGTGCAGCTCAGACAGCGAGGGACTGAGTTTTCCTTCCTCCATGAGGTCCTCCAACCAAAGTCGACAAGCTATTGTCATGACATCGCGGTGATCCGCCTTTCACTGGGATGTGCGGTTTGCTGCGGTATCATGGCAACATAAGTCGACGCCATTGGTTGGAGTGCTTGCTCTGAGGGCCAATTGCCGCGTCGTTTTCAGTTGTGTTCGACTATAACTTAAGGATGGAAACTGACGAAACACAAAAACAGAGTAGAAGTTGGGCTAGTTGGTTTTCGATTCAAATATTCACGGTAACTAGCGCCCTTCCTTGCTTTACTTTCCAGATGACTTTTTCGAAACGAACGCCAACTAGTCCAGCTTCTCCTCTGTATTCGTGTCACATCCACATCCTTTCTTGCACTAGTTACCACATTTTTTTTAGGTATTTTGAACTAGTCCCATTGGTGGTCATGATATCCAAGTGTGCTTGGGAACTAGTTATCGTGAATTTCGTAAGCGAAGACCAGCTAGATCAACTCGCCTTTGTGTATCCGTTACGCCGAAGACCTTTATTTGCGCTAGTTATGATTTTTGCAAGGTGATACCAACTACACAGTCGACACGCTTACTAAATCATTTCTCAGCCTACAATTCATTGCACCCACGCTCCTGCAGTGCACACCTGCGGAGTCTTTATTTATCCAAGCGGTGACGTTCTCTCAGTCTGTGCCACTTGTGTTACCACCTTGTGTTACTTTTACACGAAAGCCGAACACGCAGTGACCTGCGAATCTTTTTTCCTAGTCAGCGCACGCCACAAGCGTGGTCCAAGCCACGCATGCAGTTATTTCATAGAGTGATATCTCCTATGAATTGCCGACTTGTCCTGTAGAGCGCTTTGGCTAGACTGTGCCAGAGATCGGCCGAAACCTGCCCAGACATTCCATGTTTAATAACCCAGAGGGAAAAAGAAAGGACAAAACACGCAGAAGCGTTCCGTGCCAGCACTTCTCCCTGATTTATTCCTTTCTGTGCACGTGTGTTTTTCACCCCGGATGAAGTTTGGAGCCCTAAGGTTAAACGCCTGGTTATATCCGTGTTTTGAATCGGCGCACCCATCCTCTTAACAACGACCGTCACACTCGCGAAGGAGAAGGAGGAAAAAAGAACAAGGGAAGCAACTTTATTTAATGACCGCAGCGGTGACATAGTGGTTTGAGCGTCCGCCTCGCATGCGGGAGGTGCGGTGTTCGATTCCCCGTTGCCACCGGGTACCCACAGGTAACACAATGGGTACAAGCTTTCCCCTGGCCATGCTGCTCAGCTTACTTAAGGTGAAATGCTTGGGAAACGGGTCTTTGACCCCCCTTGAGTAGACGAAAACACTTTGCGCCATGGCGCTACTAGACGATTAGATAGTAGATGCTCTTACGCCATAAGAAAACCTCATCATCAACAACTTTATTTGAGCCTGGTGGATTCCTTTAATACCACGTTTGATGCTAAGCCGCTGATATGTTACACAGGCTTATGTCTCCTACTTCGGTGGGCCTTACGGAGAGCGTGAGAGGTATGGTGACATTACAGCTGAGTGTATACAACTAACTGCTTAGTAGTTCAATAAACAATAATTACCTGTCGTACAAAACATGCAACCATGCTAGCACCCAATTATCATTTATGATTTACTCTCTTCAGTACATGCGACCGTCATCCAGAGGGATGGCTCAGTGATTTGAGCATTCGCCTCAAATGGGGAGGTTCGGGGTTCGATGCCCACTGCGGCCGGCTAGCGGCCGGTTTTCCATTGGAGATTTCCTTTGACCGGGTGTTTGGTTCCTCTAAGGTTAAATACTGGAAAAAATATGTCCGTACCAAGCACGCGTTAGCCATGACGTTCTTTGACCAAGCTGCCTTTGTTTCATGAAAATAAAATCATCATATTCACGACTAACACGTTATAAGCACTGCGGGCGCGCGGGTTACCGGTATGACGTGCTAAGTTTCTCGTTCTAAAGCAGAATTGACATCTGAGCTAGTTGGTGTTTGTGTGTTTCTCGAATAAACGCCCAGTTGCGAGTAAGCGCTTGTGTTGTTTGGTCTCCCTTGTCTGTTGTCCTAAGCGCGCTTTATATAAATCTCGTTCTAACTTAGCAGCGATATCAGAGTTTATCGCTGAGCAAACTATAATTTACTACCGCAAAGGTAGCCAGTGTGAACAGCCGCGGTAGGTCTGGCGACGTCGCCTGCTAGTTGTGAAACGGAGTCAACTAAAAAGCCATTTGGACGGTCAACCCGAGCCCATGCCAAGCGGGGAAACCGGAAGCGCCATGTCGAACAGCGCGAAAGATCTCCGGTCCGCTCGTTATCGTGTATAAGCCCGCGCTCGTGCATTCGTCATTTGAATTCCGCTCATTCTGGCGCCTTCTCAAATTCCACCGACCGTGAGCTAGCCGTCTCACTAAGCACAGCAGGGCCAAGGTTAGCCGTTGGCCGCGGCAAGCGGTGCCCGTGACGTCATATCGTTGGAGCGGCGGTGGAAGCTAACGTCTTGTTCTACAGAGACGCAGTGGCGTTTGTTTTCAAAAGCTGTTTAACATAACCGCCAGCCGATGTATCGAAGCGACAGGTGCGCGCGCACAGCTCCCACTGCGCAGGCGCATTGGGTGCGTCGTGAAAGCGGATCGCGGTAACGCGTGGCGGCCCGGATTGCTAAGAAAAACTCACCGTCCTTGACCTACATACGAAGTAAACGTCGGCGGAAGTTTATGCCGCGCTCTGGCGAAGGTTACGGGAATAAAAATATAACGCCGCCGCATTTTGTGCAAGAAGAGCATTTTCAGATGCATAGAGATATAAGCAAATGTTACTAAACCTTTAGTTTACATATTCACAACGCTTCGATGATATCCGATGGGTTTATCGTGCGAAGTAACTTCTTGGTGCGTCGTGCCGTTTGCACAGCGTTACGTACCCGACTACCTAACCGATAAGCGTTCGCAGGTGCAGTGCTGTTACCAAAAAAAAATGCAATAATAAACAGTCGTTGATTCAGGTTAACAGGCAGCAGCGCACGAAACGATCGGATGTAGGGCAATAAGTTCAGATGGGTACGTGACTATCTGACCAAATAAACACGCATTTGCAGCTGGGTGTTGTTAACAGAAAGCCATGCACAAAGGCAGTGCTAAAGAAAATCGCGAACAGAACGATCACTTGGAACACGGTCAATTGGGGTTCGCTTAGAGCAGATTCGTGGAAATGAATACGCTTTTATGAGCTATAGATGGCACTGGCACCAGGACTCTTTAGTCTTCTTGTAGACAAATGAGGATAGCCGGTTATAATTCAATTTCTCATGACAGCTTGGAAGGAGAACGCGTAATTCAACTGCAGATTTCGCACATATAAATTTTACCCTTTGATGAGTAAAGAAAACTGAACAACAGGTGATACACGATGAATGAACAATTATGATTATCATTACGAATATTATTAAGCGACCACAACAGCCGTAGACTCCAGGAGTTCAAAGGCCTTAAAGCTGAGCTAGCGAGCCATATGCTATGAAAAGAAAAAAAGAGTAGTCTCCAACTGCTTCTGCCATTTGTTTAAAATTTACGTCCAATGTCAGACATAAGCTCGTGTAGAGGAAAGTGCACGGAAAGCTCTTATAGCGTCCCTTTATCCTCATTTACGCCGTCAACTTCCTATTCGTGCTGTTTTCAGCGCAAGACACGTGCGGAGCCCACATTGTGCGGAAGTACGAATAACGTGTGGCCAGGAACAACGCTCTTGTTGGCGATAAGACACGAAGTGCCTTTTTTAGCATACAGTACCATACCGTACACCATACAATACCCTGCCATACCGTACCATACCACACCATACGGTGCCATTCCATACCATACCACACCATACGGTGCCATTCCATACCATACCGTGAAGTGTCATTTTGTACCATACCATGCAGTGCCATTCCATGCCATGCCATACCATGCAGTGCCATTACATACGATACGGTTCCATACCATACCATAACGTGCCATACCGTACCATACCATACCATACGGTGCCAGTCTATGCCATACCACGAAGTGCCATTCCGTACAATGCCATGCAGTTCTATTCCATGCCATACCATACCATACAGTGTCATTACATACGACACGATTCCATACCATACGGTGCCAATCCATACCATATCATGAAGTGCCATTCCGTACCATACCATGCAGTGCCATTCCATGCCATACCATACCATACAGTGCCATTACATACGACACGATTCCATACCATACCGTACCTTATCTTGCCATTCCTTACAGTACCGCACCGTACCTTACCACACTGTACCGTGCCGTCATCATCATCAGCCTGACTATGCCCACTGCAGGACAAAGGCCTCTCCCGTGCCGTACCATACCATGTCTAAGGACAGAGTTGACTCCACATCATCTATTGCTTTGAATGACGACAGAAAGCATTGCGTGGGTACTGAACGTTTGCTCTTTAATGGCAGCTCCGATACCAGATCTTGCAACCTACACGCCGTTCGCGCGGCTCACTATCTCGCGCTCATTCAGGAACGCGCGACCAAATCGCCTGTGCTTCGGGGGGGGTGGGTAACACCTTTTTATTACTCGTATTTTTTTCACTGCGCGCCCGATTCTGTGTTGCGTCATAACGGGCTGAGCGTCTCTCCATGCTTGTATACATGGTGATGCCCACGCGACGCATTCCGACCCTGTGTTTTATTGTTTTTTCGTTTCTCTCACCGCGAGGCGGAAAAGTAGGACAATTCTCGCACTCGAATACTAAGCAGGTGTTTCCCTGCGAGTTTGCGCAAGTGCTCGCGTATTTACCTTTGGAGAGTGACCTTTGTAAAGCCTAAATGCGGCGCAGCCCACGCTTTTTTCTTCGGTTGCCTGCGATAACGGGCGGCCGTGGGGTGCTTGCTAACAACCCGGCAGTGAGTCCCGTGTGTTCGAGTGCAGTGCCAACGTTGTTTCCCTTTTTCTCTTTTCATTTTAAAATGACAGGAATAAACGGGCTTAAGAGTCGCACCGCTCGCGCGCGCACTTCGTGCGACCGAAGACCATTGGAGGAGTGCCAGTCTTGTTAACGCTCCGTGTCACGCAATGGGAAAACGAATTGTGGCCCGGATTTGGTGGCGATGCTTATTCTGCGATAATGCCGCATACGAGTCGGGGATTATCCTCGCGCGCGTTACTGAGGTGAAGCCCCAAAAGAATGCGCAAGAACGGGATGCGCGATGCATGAAAAACCCCCGGCCTTGTATACGCTTTTCTGCGCACCAAGAAGTGACAGGGATAGCGATACCCCTATTTGCCCGTGGAACGGCAAGGCGGGGTGGGTGGCCAGGATTTAGTTATCACCGCCAAATCTTCATGCCGATGGACGGATAAGCATTGCTAAGCAGAAAATATTGTGCTAAAACACGTTTTTTTTTTCTCCTCGGGACTCCCCTCTGCAAGGTTTGCAGCTCTCGAATCCAGACCAGGAGCAGGCCGCATTGCTCAGTTCCGACTCAGACACACAGATCCGGGTTGTGACACGAGCTCTAGAAGTCGCCGAGCGCTACGGGCTCATGGCCACTTGTTCGGGCTAAAACCTCACACCATCTGCTACTTTTGTAGATGAAAATAAAGTTTACATCCTCCTCCATGAAAAGGTGGACACTACCGCTGCGCACCTCGAAGCGCGGTTGAGGTGTTCCTGACCCTGGGAGCCAGTTATGCGCATTTCCTTTCTTCAAAAATCAACCGTGTCTAAACGTTTCACTGGTTTTGAGAAAACGGAAGCCGCATACCTGCCCCAGCTTGTAGGTAGACGTCCCCACCTAATCACAGTGCGATTGAGGTGACCCAGGGAGCTGGTTACAGTTGCTACTCAATATCCAATACATCTGGACAAAAGCATTCTTCAACGAGAAACCGTTGATGAACTTAAATTTTTCTCATACAATGTAAGATATCACTACAACAATCACTGTATCCGCATATCGCCGTACGGCAGTCTTTCAGTTTTGTTTCTATTAACGTTTTTGCTATCGTCATAAGCGTTCCCCATTGGTTTTCTGTGGTAGTCTTAAATGTTAATGAGATCGTTGGAAACAATTTAAAGAAAGATTTTGCTACATATCACAGGAACGGACCTTTGCCTTCAACATTTTCAAAACGGTCTCTTGTAATTTTTCAATTTTCAAAATTTTGCCTAAAAATATTGGATATGGGCTTCACACACACATACACACATACCGTTGAAACGCAGGGGGGTGGGGGGGGGGGGCTAGAAGTGTTTCCGCACTAAAAGTCTTCAAGTTGTAATGCAGAAATTTGCGCATTATCTTGCTCCACTTTGAGGTCTTCTAGTCCCGGCTGGTCGATACAGACTTTCGCATTAATAGGTCACTAATGTTGCCTACTTGAGCTTGGAAAACTAGGAACATGAAGTAGTAAACGGAGATTATAGCCTCGGCAGAATGCATGGGCTTCTATGGGCGATCGGTGAGAACGCAGACTTGTGGCAATTGCATCAGGAGTTTTCCCTTACAAAAATTTATGTAGACAGCCTGCAGGCTGTCTGTAGACTTCTGTCTATAAAGTCTATAGACTCTCTATAGCGAAACCCTAAAGAGCAGTCTATAGAAAATGCAAATCCTATTGACAGTCTATAGACAATCTATAGAGTTATGGCCATCCACTTTTAGTTGACATTTGTGTATAGGCAGTCTATAGACTATGAATAGACAAAAATATCTATAGGAAGGTAGTTTAGTCTAGAAGTCTGCACACTGTATATAGACCATTTTCATAAGGGTCGCGTGTGTATACCTTAAATTTTTTAGTTCGGAAGCACTGTTTCGGTCTACTCCGTGCATGATATCGGGATGTTTGTGTGCTTGCGGTGCTTGTTGGTTTGAGCCAGGTGAAAGTAATAAATAAAAATAAACGATTATCCAAAACCCACAGCGCAGATAGATCAGCTTCGCAGGCCACTAGGGAGAGCAACCGAACACGCCTCGCCTTAAACTGCAACACCCTCTCTCTGTGTGCATTGCATTTCGTGTATATCCACTATTACTGCTATGAAACGAATATTGTCGCATTGAGATATGTGGCGGTAGTGACAGAGAGATGTGCGGTGCACACATTGGCGTGTACAACGTTGTTGCAGGAGCATGGCACTTGAGCAATACGCGCTGGCATTGCCAACACTGCTTCAGAAACTTGGCACTGGAGTATAGGCCGCTGGCGTACATTCGGTAAGTTCACACTGACGATAACAAAGTTGAACACTCGCATAACTGGCTTCCTTGGTCAATGGACACCTCAATCGCGCTTTCAGGTATACGTGGTGGTGGTGTCTACCTGCGAAAAACTGCTTTCCCACGCTATTTCGTGCTTAGAAATGCTAAACTGCCGTAAGTTTTTTTTCTTATAATTCTGTTGGAGAGTCGAGAATTTTGTTTTGAACCGGAGTTACATGCGGAATAACATGGTACACGCATGCAGCGGCGTATCGAACCGGCATAAGCCTTTTCCGCGATCGTTACCTTGATCAGCGCTCGCAGACCTTGACAGACAGTGGCGCGGTGTGAAAGACGCGGTTTACGTGCCGCCGCGGGAACGACTCGACCGGAGACAACTCACTCGTTGCTGCGGCAAGAACGCGTCAGGATAGTCAGAAACCCTTAGATAGATAGTTAAAGAGGAGGAGGGAAAGACAGGGATCTTAACCAGGAAGGGGTTCCGGTTGGCTACCCTGCACTGGGGAAGAGGGATTAGGGGGCTAAAAGGAGGAAGAGAGAAGGGAAAAAAAGCATAACACACACACACACGCACACGCTGTCACAATTTGTCACTCAATCCAGTCGCTCTCAAGTAGGCAAAGAGTGCCTTGTATGCCTTGAGGGCAGTCGACTGCTGTGGCCACGGGCCGAGGATCTTTTGCTCTGTTAATGGCGAGGATCGAGGCGGTCCAGGGCACAACACAGTGTATGTCTTGCACTCGCAAATGCAGGGCACTCACTGAGAAGATGAGCGATGGTCTCCTCACAACCACAGCTTTCACAGGCAGGACTGTCGGCCATCCCCATCCGGAAAGCATAGTGGTTGGTAAAAGAAACGCCGATCCATAAACGGCATAACAATGTAGAAACCCTTATTTTGTGATACGGTAAGTATAATGGTATGGCAGGTTATGGTATTGTATGGTATGGTATGGTATGGTAAGGTATGTTATGGTATGGTACGGTACGGTATCGTATGGTATGGTATGGTATGGTATGGTACGGTACAGTACAGTATGGTATGGTGTGGTGTGGTGAGGTATGGTATAGTATGGTATGGTATGGTATGGTATGGTATGCTATGGTATGGTACGGTACGGTATGGTATGGTATGATATAGTGTGTCAAATTGGTTTCTGAGGAAAGGAAAAGACACTGTAGTTGTCTCACATATCGGTGGACACGCTAACTGCGGCGTAACGCTAGAGAGGAACGGGGGAATGAAAAAAGAAAGCGAAGGAGGTGCCGCGGTGGAAGACTGCGGAGTAAAGTCGACCACCTGGGGTCTTTTACGTGCGCTGACATTGCACGGCACACGGGCGCCTTTGCGTTTTTATCCGCTGCGGTGGCTCAGCGGCTAAGGCGCTCGTCTGCTAAGCCGGAGTAGCAGGGGTTGATGCCGACCGTAGTGGCCGCGTTTCGATGGAGGCGAAACTCAAAGGCTCCCCTGTGCTGTGCGATGTCAGTGCACGTTAAAGATCCCCAGGTGGTCGAAGTTAGACCGGAGACATCCACTACGGCACCTCTTTCTTCCTTTCTTCTTTCACTTCCACCTTCCTCCATTCTCTTACGGCGCTTTTCGGGTGTCCACCGAGATATGAGAGTCAGTTATTGCGTCATTTCCTTCCCTCAAAACCCATTTATCAATTTTTTCCTTTGCGTTTCCTCTCCTTTAAAACGCGGTCGCCGTGGCCCGGTTCGAGAACTCTGGCTCAGTAGCCGTGCGTTCTAACCACTGTGCCACCACCGCGGGTATGGTATGGTATGGTTTGTTACAGTACAGTGCAGTATTGTGCGGTATGGAATAGTTCCGTGCATCGCGCAGCACAGCTTAAACGCAGCGGACTGCCACGGCCAGGAAGCTCTCCAAAGGTGAGCGGTCGGGAGCAGTGCGCGGGAGGTGCGGAGAGATGAGCTATAGACGCGGGTGAGAACGAGGAGGGAGTTGCGTACAAGACGAGCGGCTACGCCAAACCGAAGAATGCCGCTCTAAAAGCTGCCTTGGTGCAAGGTGCAACGAAGTTTCATACCAACTACTAAAGAATGGGCACATCGTGGAGGTCTTGCTGCCGGTTTCTAAACATACATGACTGTGGCATGGCCCATAAAGTGCTGCAGTGAACTAACTGCTCCCGTCCCTGAAACTTATATTGAAGGGAGGGGTCCACGTTATGTCCGTAGCCGCCTGCGGATCATCTATAATCGCGGCGTGACCGGTCTGACTAGACAAGAACTTTGTTTTTTGTTCATGGGAACATTCTGTGGCACTTCTAAGTTAGGCATGAGTAACCGCGCCTGTAACTCGAAGGCGGAAGAAGCTATCTATGAGGTGGTCAAATGTTATAGTGCTCTAGCATTAAGACCTCAAGTCACCGATTTCGCTATTATCTGCCTGGCTAAATTTGAACTGAAATAAAATAAAATGAACCACTTCTGGTGGCGACTAGATTTCGAATTCGCGGCGATGAGAACAGATCAGCTTCGCTGGCCACTGCATTAAATAACTATCCACCTCGCAGTTTTATTTTCTTTTCTACATGAAAGTTGACCACTGACAGGCTTCAAGCTTTATTTAACCTTGTTTAAACAAGCCGAATCTCGAGAACCAGCCGTACATAGTCACACCAGTATTCGGCTATCACTCTGCCCGCACATCAAATTCCGGGAGACACACATATGCGTCGAGTAAAGGCAGCCAGACAGGAGGTCGATCTTGAGCACGATATACCCCCCCCCCCCCCCCCCCCCATAGCAAACTGCTCTCTGAACAGAAACTTCGAACGTGGCGGCTCTGCGTGGCCATCTATGACCACATGAGCACAAAAAGACCAAATGGAACCCGAGAACCTTCTATTATAGGCAAAAATCTTATAATAGAGAAGTGACCTTAACATCCTAATTGAGAGTCCGCTGAATAATGTCCCGGAATTGCAGAAACGCGCCGTAATTTTATCTAAGTGACATCATTAATATTAAGTGCATTAAAACAGTTTAGCGCAGAAAAATATTAGAGTTCCTTGATTAGATTGCGGACGCGGAGGGTCAGAAGTCTTCCGTGCAGGAAGGTCTAATTAGTGAGTTCTATAAAATGTTCATGCCTTGCCCGGCACTTGCCCTGTTGGAAGTTTTCAGCGCTGCCTATGACGTAAGGTTTTAGCGCGATAGCATCGAGTTTCCCCTTCTGAAGAAAATCCCCGAAAAAGCAACGTAGCTGGGCCACTTAGGTCACCTGACTTTGTGGCGTCCATTACAACCTGCCCGCTGGATTGTGAGCAAAGCCTACCGTGGCTGGTGGCAGTTAAATTAATGACTGGTCGTAAGATCTTGCTCGGGAAGAGCACAAGCCCCACCTGTGGCAGCACCTTCCATCGCAGGGCAGTGGCGCATCGCTTAACCGCTGCGGCACTGCGGTAGGAATGGTATAAGACCTCTTAGCGATCTTTGAATGCAAAAGTCGAGAATGACGAAGTCCGCATCCATGAGCTTAAGTGCTCCCTCCAATTTTAACCTCCCATGTTCTATACTCCTCACACAACATTAATCCCGAAAAGCACAGATACAGATCGGTTGAAAACTATTTCAGGGCATCATCCGATATGCATATGCAACGTGAATTACAAGATACCTGCTATTTCTTCGCAGCTGCAGCTTGTGGTATCAAACTTATTAGAGCCGCAACAAGTGTGTGGAATCAAAGGTAGTATAGCTTCCAAAATATATCCATATCGCGCGTTAGGTGCGGGAGAGAAAGTGAGATGACGTTAGCCAAGTGGCTCCTATTCTGATTGATCTGGCAAAAGCATCTGATAAGATGTGTCACGACTTTTTGCTTGCGGTCGTGGATAGAATATTGGTGATGTCTTGCTTAAAGGCATCGAACTATGCTATAAAGCGTCCACTGCAAGACTGACCGCTAATCCAAAGCATACTAATCCTATTACACTTAAATCATCGGTTCGACAGAGCTGCCCGCTATCGCCTCTGTTATTCACTTTATATCTTGAGCTTTTATGCCTTAGTACCATCAAGACACAACACGTCGTGATGCGCCGCGGTGGCTGAGTGGTTATGGCGCTCGGCTGCTGGCCCGAAAGACGCGGGTTCGATCCCGGCCGCGGCGGTCGGATTTCGATGGAGGCGAAGTTCTAGAGGCCCGTGTAGCGTGCGATGACAGTGCACGTTTAAGAACCGTAGGTGGTCGAAATTTCCGGAGCCCTTCACTACGGCGTCCCTCATAGCCTGAGTCACTTAGGGACGTTAAACTCCCATAAACAAAACCATAAATCATACTAAGTGGCCATTTGTGAGGTTTTCTGAAAGAAGTCGCCGACACACCCTATTTCCTCTAAGCACGGTTTTCATTAAGGCACCTATACAGTCTCTCCAGAAAACATATGACAAAAGCTATGATTGAGATGTTATTACCTGTAACGATTTACTGGCAGCACTTCCTCGTCTTCCTGAAAAACAGCGTATTCAAGCGGGTAAACGAAAGGTTGTTATATAGACCGCAGATTATTTCCTTTTAAACTTCACACATCGACCTTACCTGTGAAAATGTAGCTTTGTGCTTAAGGGTGTGTTTGTGCCATTGTCAGTGAACTGCCGCTTGTGTCAGCAGCCAGAGACTATTGATCATTACTTTGTGCTTTGTCGCGATACCATGTTCTTTGGGAAATTCTACACCATCGCCACAGCCGAACATACCGCGTGCTTAACTGGAAGGAAGGAAGGCCTCAGACCTTGCTGGCACATACCCACTACGGTGGAGTGGCCAAGACACAGGCGGTTAATTGCTGGATACAGGAAAGTTTTGACGGGAAAAGAGTGGTAATAATATGTAGTCTGATAGATTGGAATACGGAACGACAGGGGTCCTGTTAACTTGGAGATCGAAGACGGGACAATGGCTTAATGCGCATAATAGTATACAATGCCTGTGGTGTTTCAATGTCGTACTGACTGAGAGCGGGAAAAAGAAATTAGAATGGGAGTCGCGGCGTTTCTTGAAGAAAATTTTGCTCAGCAGAGCGCACTCTCCTGTCGCTTCTTCCAAGCAAAGAAGCGCCAATGGAAAGAACAACCGCGGAGGACACAGGCAAGCCCCGTTGATGAAATGGAATTTGCAAAAGACGCTTCCTCAAATGAGAAAAGCGGCGGCAGAACAGCAGAAGTGATCTATTGCCTCAGGTTCGGCACAAAAAGGGCACAGTGGGGAAGCCGCCAGGCCAGATCTGTGCAGGTAGAAATTTATAAGGGGAACCCGGCAATGCAAGCGCGTGAAAGAGACCTCTAGTCTGCGCGAGCGCCAGTCTTTGCTACTCCAAGGATGCAGAAGATGCTGATATTCGGGAGATGATGTAAGAGCCGAGGCAGCAAATTCCTGAAATATTGTGTAGCTTCGAAGCCTCACCGCAGCTTTATATGCACACGTTGGCAGGACAGCAACAATTGGGCCACAGAGAGAAGCTCTTGCTAAGGAATCGGCAACCTCATTTAAGTTAAGCCCATGTGACCTGGTACCCAAAGCAACCTTACCGAATTTAGATGGAGCGGAATCAGGAACTTAAAGAGGCGTGATGCCCGAGACTGAGTGGGTGAGGATAAGGAAGAGCAAATGGACAGAGAGCCTGTCATAACCACGACCTGGGAAACGGTAGATTCTAATTTTCGTAAGGCTGAGATTACTGCTAATAATTCAGCCAGAAAAATGGGAGTGAAGTCAGGAAGACGGAGAGAAAAAGACCAATCCAGTGAAGGCGAAAAAATTCCCACACCTGCCTTTTCGCGATCCTGCGAGGCATCGGTAGCAATAAGAACATGAGAGGGAAATGACCTTAGGTGATCCTGCAACAGACCCTGAAGAAGCGGGAAGGGCTGCAGCTTTGCATTCGATGGGAAAATGTCATCGAATTCAATCTGGACAGATGATGAGTTGTTATACATTTGGCGGACATCTGTGAAGCGAATATTTATGGGATCAATGAGGGACTGCACGTAACATATCTGCGGGGTATGAAAACGAGACCAGGCGGCACTAAAAAAGGCGGAAGGTTGACTAAGAAATATTATACTGGAAGCGTGAAGAGGTGCACAATTTTAAAAATGTTTGAACTGTTAAAAGGCGAAACCTAGCTGATAACGATGGGATTCGCGCCTCAAGGTGCAGAACAACATTGGCGACATATTTTGGAATCCCCAGAAAAAGGCGCAACGCCTCACGCTCCAACAGCACAAGAGGGCGAAGTTTATAGGCAGGAGTTCCTGAGAATAAAACACACCCGAACTCCAAAATTGGGGGACCTACATTTTCTAAATCATCAGAAGTGTATGCCTTCTCATGCCAGACCTAGCACTACAAAGCCTGCGCAGGATGCCAATGGCCCGAACTCCTTTTGCAGAAACTTGCTCAATGTGTGGCCGCCAGGATAGAGTAGAGCCGTATATTACTCCGAGATACTTCACCGTCTGAACTTGAGGTATTATGTTAATTCTATAGACCAGGCAGATATTTACAGGAACAGAAACTGAAAATACTAACAATGCGCATTTCTTCACTTTAAGGGACAGACGAATTCTTCCTAACCAGTTGTCAAGAACATTGAGGTAATTTTGCAGGGTTCGATAAAGAGTGTGAATGTTACCTGCTGATGCAAAAAATGCAATATCGTCAGCGTACGCATAAGTTTTCACATTTTGAATGCATGAAATTGAGCTTAGGAAAATGTTAAAAAGAACAGGTGAGAGAACGGATCCTTGCGGTACACCTCTTGTCTGTGGAAATCTCCTTGAGGAAACACCATTTTGGCAGCAGTAAAATTCTCTACTTTCCAAAAAAAACAACAGAAATCCAGGCTACAAAATAGCTTAATGATGATTAATGATTGTTTTTTGGGGGAAAGGAAATGGCGCAGTATCTGTCTCATATATCTTTGGACACCTGAACCGCGCCGGAAGGGAAGGGATGAAGGAGGGAGTGAAAGAAAAAAGGAAGAATAGATGCCGTAGTGGAGGGCTCCGGAATAATTTCGACCACCTGGGGATCTTTAACGTGCACTGACATCGCACAGCACACGCGCGCCTTAGCGTTTTTCCTCCATAAAAACGCAGCCGCCGCGGTCGGGTTCGAACCCGGGAACTCCGGATCAGTAGTCGAGCGCCCTAACCACTGAGCCACCGCGGCGGGGCACAAAATAGCTTGGAAAGTTCAGTTTCTGTAATCTTAGTAATAGAGTCGAGTGCTCAACGCTGTCGTATGCTTTACTGGCATCCAAGGTAACAAGCGCAGCAAACTGTTTTCTATTGCGAGCTAATTTAATACGGCTCTCTAGGTCAGTATGAGCACACCAAATTGAACAACCCGGCATGAAACCAATTTGACACGGATTCAATACAGCATTTTCTGAAATGAATGACATGACACGGCTGAGAAGGACCCTTTCCACCAATTTCACTAGGTTCGATGTTAACAAAATGGGCGTATATTGTCTAAAGTTAAGCCCTCCTCTTGGTTTTTAAGCAATAGAACTATTTCAGCAAGACGCCACTCATGCGGTATCCAAGGACCATTAATAGAATGGTTAACTAGAGCCAACAGGTCTGCAGGAGATTCATTGAACAAAGTTTTGATCATAGATGAAGTGACCTTATCGCGGCCAGGAGCCGCTGGGGATAAGCGCAGAACAATTTGCGACAGCTCCGGCATAGAGACCTGAGTGAAATCACTTGAGGTGCATGTGAATATAGTAGAAGAAGGTAAAGCGAAGCTCTAAGCCACACGCAATATTCTCTAAGGCCTTTGCGATGTCAGCAGGGGACTGAACGAGGGATTCAATGTTGGCAGCCGGTGGAATCACCTTGTTGCGCCTCATGAAATTAAACAAAGCTCGTTTATTTCCTGATTGTGAAAGGAAATCATAATGATTTGTATCATACTCCTCCTTTGCACGGGCGACAGTGCGCTTAAATGTTGCTGCAACATACTTATAATCCAACCAATTTTTCGGGCATTGATTGATGAGAAGTTTCTTCCAATCTGCTTTCCGTCGTCTATATGCTCGCGTGCACTCAGCATTCCACCAGTTGTTCGCGATTGCACACTTGGTTCTCTTAACCAAAAATTCAGACTTTTGCCTTGCATTGTCGAGTACTGAACATAGATGTGCAGTCTTGCTTTCGGCACTTGTCTGAGCGCAAGTGTCTGAATTGATTTGTAGAGCTGATTTTAGCGTGTCTTTAAAGCAACTGTAATTTATTAACGTGCGCTGATGTCGCTCAGGAAGAGTTAATTTACACGCAAACTTGAAACTAATCGGTAGATGATCACTGTTTGTTGCACAGTCAACAGGCGCCCAAGACATTACAGAGACTCCTGGGGAGGAAAAAGTTAAATCCAAGGCAGAGCGGCATTGACATCGAACAAACGTAGGCAATCCGGAATTGTTGCAGATCAAGTTGTTGTCAGAAGCCCAATCAAATAGTCTAGAACCAAAGCTTTCTGTTTTAAACCCCCACGTCACATGGTGCGAATTGAAGTCTCCAAGTAATAGAACCTGAGATCGGCTACTAGACATGGGTGAGTCAAGGGGCCGAGTGTTACGCACACCAGACGGGAAATATGCATTAGCTACCATAAAGGGCTGTTGACCTGGGACACTGAGGTCAACCGCAAGGATTTCACATTCATTGTCCGCATATTGGAAAGAAATGCATGCCTTGTGGCAAAACTTTGTAGAGATGAGCACTAACAACCCTGCCCCTCGTGATGACCGGTCAAGCTGGAACGGACGGTAATCCTTGAGATGATAATTGAAATTTGAAGTTAGCCATGTTTCCTGTAAAGCAACTAAATCTGGTAGAAGCTGATTGCATAGGCAATTTAAATCTGTTGAAGCTGAGAATATATATCGACAATCCACTGGAGTACACTTAAGAACCCTATCTTGGCGGGAGTGCCGCAGCCGCGACTGCCTTTTCTAGAATCCTGGTCTTAGCATTTTGACTTGCGTTACTTTTCTTTGTCTTTGACTGGGGGCAAGATGGGCCTGCAGTATTCGGAGGAGACTCACTTCGTTTCTGGGCGCGGAGATCAGACTCCACATCCATACAGTCCATAGAGGATGCGTCCATAACGCTGTTCGAAAGAGAGGCCTGAGAGGTCTTTTGTTGCTCACATTGTTTTTGGCCCTCTGGAGCGGAATCGATTACTACAGAAGGAGGGGTAGCTTCCGAAGCCAAAGGAGACAAGAGCGGAGCGGTGGACGCCTGCAGAATATTGGTCATCTGAGCAGCTATGACCTGCGAAATGCACGTGGACACGGTTTCCATAATGCGATCCATTGCATTTGCCACAGCTTTCTCAACTGCCGCTGTAATAGCCTGGGACCAACGAGAATCCATTATGGGTGGGCATTTGGCGGCCACACTAGAGTAGCCTGAGGCTCTCTCCTTGACCGCGGCAAAAGCCTCTCTCCGCGTGCATCTGCGCTTGTTTAAAAGCTCGAGCACCTGAACTTCTTGTGCTCGTGCAGCACAGTAAGGCGAATCAGCAGGGTCAGCACCACTACACAAACAATATTTCTCTTGCCGTTCAGGACATTCCTCTCTGCAATGACATTCCCCACAGGCACAACAGCGTAAGGGCGATTTGTAGGCTTTGCCGCTGTGGCCAAATCGCCAGCAGTTTTGACACTGAATGGGCCGAGAGTTAAAGGCATCTACTCGAAAAAACCAATGGCCACACCTTAATCTCTGACGGCCAAAATATTCCTGCAAATGTAGCAATGACGGACCCCCTATGAATTTTTACTCCGTCAACCATCCTGATACATCAATGGACAGCAATCACTCCCACAGGCGAGAGGTTCTCTAGCGTTTCCGCAGGGCTCAATCGAGAGTCGACCCCTCGGACCAAGCCCTTGGAACATGCTAGATGAGGCGGAATGAATGCGCTCACCGGGTTGTTGGCGAAGGTCGTACACTTTAGAAGATCTTCAATACAGTCTTTATCCGGCGACCTGCACAAAATACCACCCCTGCCGAACTGCCGGACATCGGTAATATGCATGAAGTGCTTCGATGTGGACTGAAGAGCCACCTGTACTGCCTCCGGGTTGTTCAGTCGGATCGCGCCTCCATCGGAAGGCACTAAAGCGACTGGAATGCTCGAAACTCCACTGCGGAAAAAGAGATAAATTGGGAGCTGGTCTTGAGGAAGAGATGCCGACCAAGGGGAAAACCCCTGGGCGGGAGAAGTAGACATTAAGCTCTCTTCCCGCGCCCAATCACCCCAGAACAGGACCAAGCAGGCACAGACAAAAAGAAGGATAAATTTAGCAAGCTAGCGCAACACCGCCAGGTACTTAGCCGCTGCCCCGCAGCGTGCTTAACTGCCAGTCTCTTGAGACGTGCTTAACTGCCAGTCTCTCGAGCTGCGTTTTGGATGTCGTCGTCTTCGTCAACTTCCATCTCTGAGCAGTGGATCCGAACGCCGAAAACGAAGTGAAAAATGACGTTCTAGCACACCTATATCGCATTCGGCCTAACAACGCTGTATCGTCCGTCATTTCTTTAGGGAAACGTGTAGTAAAAAGAACGATGCACAAAAAAAAATGTTCCAGGAGGAAGGCTTGACAAAAAGAGAAAAGACGTCGGCTCAAATCATCTGATTTTCTGCACAGAGAAACAGGGTGGCGTGTACTGTACCTAACGCTAAACTCCTATAGCCTTCGGGGCCAATCTCTCCATGCGGCTTAACAGAACACGTATGTCTTGAAATACCGAGAGGCACGTTTATTTCACACACTGCAGGGCCGTAAAAGTGGCAGAGTCACACCTGAGATCATCGGTGCCCTCCATGAATCCGTAGAAACAGCAGGCTTGCTCAAATGCGCACGACCTCATGATAGAGCAATGCAGCACATGATGACAATAATGCTCTTGACATATATGCTTTCATTGCCAGTGACAACCTTGGGCAGCGCTGCATTCTCGACGGACTACTAATGGCGGCGAAGCATACGCGGTGCGGAAAAACATCCCTCCAACGCTGTGTCTGTCCGCTATCTTATCGATACCGCGGAACACGCAATGTAGATAAAGGAAGGGCACCGAATCTCGTTCTATAGAACACGTTGTTTGTTGGCTACAGTGGACGGGCTGCTTTTTAGCGGCTCCAGTGACTTTCTCCAGAAAGAAGTTATCACTCGTACCCAGTGCTATAAATATTGTTGTACATAAGAAGACATCGAATGTAATTGGAGGCATGGTAACAGAATTTAAATGCCGCTAATGGTGCATACAAAACCACGTAACCTTTTTTCTGGCACCCTTTAAGCTTGTTGCAACTTATGGCCTTGTGAAGAAACTAAATTCCCAAGGGGCTGCCGTTAAGAATCCTAACACATGCATAACTGATAGCCTCGCGTTTAAAGCGAAGTTGTGCACGGAAACCTTTTAAAGAAGTCGTTCAATGCGTACCGGACGACTACTCGCCTTCCAACGAGGTGAAGTGAGGAACAATGCAACAAATGCTTAAGCACACATAACTAAACTATAATTAGCCCAAGTGGAGATCGCTCTGTAAGCCATATAGCTATGTCATCATTTAGACCTTCTGCCTTGCTTTCCGGCTCAGAATATTCTGCACACAGGAGAGTCAAAATCCTGACTGAAGAACGTGACGTATATTCGCATTAACCAATTGTTTCCAAAGAACAATTGTCAGTGAACAGGGGACACGCGCAGGAAATAGTCACACACACACACACGCACACACACGCACACACACGCATGCACACGCGCACACACGCGCACATGCACGCACACACACACGCATACGCGCGCACACACGCACACGCACACACACACACGCAAACGCGCGCACGCACACACACACACACACGCGCGCGAAGTCGTTTTCTTAGTTTAATAATGCGATAGCACTGGAAGCTGCATGGAGCCAAAATGCATTTCGATCATAAAATTCGCCAATTGGCTGGAGGGAAGGGACGCCACCAGACAGGAGCATTCCCATTGGTTGGAAGAAAGTTACGTGACTTCCTGTGAAAGTATCAACAGCTCCCAATGCTATTGCATTGCCAGCACATAATGAAATGATGTGACCCTGAGAATTTTAACGCGGTAGCGTTAAAGGCTTCGTTCTCTATGAAATCTGATGCCGGCATTGTCGGCGCTGTGAACGAAAAATCACGAGCATGACTCTGGCAGATGGTGCCCAGAGAGCAACCAAGGAGGCAGGTGGGCCACCTAGGTCACGTGACCTTGCGGCGTCATCACAACTTACCCACCCGATAATTAACAAACTGCCCACCGTGGCAGGTGGCAGTTAAATTAATGATTGGTCGCTCGGCAAGAGCAACCTGGGTCTCACAAGCCCCACCAGCGGCAGCACCTGCCATCGCAGGGCAGTGGCGCTCGCTTAACCGCTGCACCACTGCACCAGGGGGGGTATGAGGATTGATCAATGAATGTAAAGTAAGGAATGACATTCTGCGCATGTGAAAATTAACCCATTACGCTACCGCGTCATACCCTTAATGCGGAGCTCAAGTGTCTCCTCCATTTTTTTTACAGTATATTAACCACCGGAAATTCCCTAAAATAAAACTTGTTGCTTGGCTAGTTGGTGACACATACTTGAAAAAAGATGGCTGGGGGGAACTCTTGTGGCAGACAGAGAACTCCTTGGCAATTCGTCTTTGTCGAGTCTTCCTCCTGTGCTCGTCTCTTTTGCGCTACATCTTTATTCGAGGATATTCCGCAACCAACGCATGGAGCGTGTCGACAATTAAGTCTACGTTTAGTGGACGGTATATGCAAAAAATAGCATAGAAAGCGTGCTTTTCTTGAAGCGAAAGCTTTACTACGCCAGCCAACAAGCAATTTCGGCTCGTCGCGCACTTCAGCCGTATGCCGTACGTCGCGGCCGACGAATGACCTTGAGCCCCCGTTGCCTAGCAACGCCGCAGCCGCGCTCCAATAGATGGCGCCGCCATCGACGCCGCTTGCTTCATCAGATGTGCTCCACTGTGGCAAAGGGAGAGGAGGTGTCGCAACGTGCTCTAGAGACGCCAGAAGAGCGCGCCGCACGACTCGAGAAGCGTCGTAAAGAAGATGCGGCTAGAAGAAGGTCGTGCCACGTCCCGGAGTGACTCTTCAACTGCGGAAGATGCCGCTTTGAGTTCTCGAGAGCGTCAGAATGAGGCGCTGCGTAGACGATGTGCCGGGTAAACGAAGCTTCAGCAATTCAACTAGGGTTAATCAGAGCCAAACGACAGCCAACTTTTTTTTTTCGTAGCCATATACGACCAAGGTGTTTGTTTCTAAGTCATGCAGTAGGTCACTTAATGCATCCGTGGGAAGCCCTGCAGCTTTCGCAAAGATGAGTACGAGAGTTCTTGTCACCTTCAAGCGATTTGGAACACTGGCTACGTATAACGAGCCACGTCTAGAAGCCGCCCGATGCATTCGGCTGTGGCAGAGCCGCCGCCCCGCACTCGGGAGGTGCTTGCCGGGTTTGATCACAAGTGCTGCCGGGCACCCATCGATTTTCTAATGAGTACAAGATTTTTTCCGGCCTGGCGTTCGGCTCTTCGGGGGTGAAGCGTTTCGGAAAATGGTCTTGGACCAACCCTCCAAAGCAACGGTGCGAAAGCAAACTCCTTAAGCTCTAGAGCCCACGGGGTTTCACCGCCAACAATGGCGTCCTCATATGCATAACCTTCTCCATGCTCCTGCGCATGGATCCGGTCGTAGGTGCAAAGCCTCGTTTGCACAAGCCATTCTGGTACTCCTAGTGTGTGTCTCATTAATGAGGTTCACCGTGCTGTAATTAGTGCGGCTCACTAACTGGTACTCTACGCGGCAGTCACAACCTTCAACCCTTGGATCATGGTCTGCGAGGAACACTTGCGACTGGTCCTTCAGTTCAAAAACCCAGTACACCAGGAATCCGAGGCCATAGCTGGCCTCAACGAGGTCAAGTTCCAATACTCCAACAGACCAAGGGAGGCACTGAGATCACTACCATACTGTGCGAGATGAACTTGTAACAGGCCATCTACCGTTTGCCGGTGACCGACTTGGAAGTGATGAGGATCGACAACTCTGTGAGCACAAGCACATGGTTGCATACCATGATGTAGCAGCTCGAGTTCCCGCTGATACAGAACGACAAGAGGGCGACTTGGTCTGCATGTCCGTGGTGGCCAACAAGGAGTTCGACATGTTCCGTGACGCCATGGCTGATAAGTTTGCCCAATGGTTTTGTGCTACGTACGCCCTAATGCGCGGCTTGTTTTGCGCAGCCTGTGTTCCAAGTCGCCTGAAGGTGACAGCAACTCTGATTCTAACCTGTCCTGTCCTAATGTTACAGGGCTTACATGGATGCTACAAGTGCCCTACTGCATCACTTAGAACCAAATACCTTAGTCTGTAAACTTTTTACTTTGCATTGCGTTCTTTAACATTCATGAGCGATTTGACGCTATGGCTACGAGAACAAAAAAATGGAAGAGCTTTAAAGTAGTTAAAACTGAGTAGACGTGCGAAAGCATGTGCTTTGCCCGATTGGTTCATGGCTTTGCTTTGCTGCGTCATCGGCACGTCTGGGGACTATATTAGACTCAGGTTAAGCGCTGACCGAGGTTAAGCTTATCTGATCTGTTCGCACCACAGATGGGAGTTTACGCAGACGACGATGTGCAATGCAAAGCGCGAGAGTGTGTTGCTGTTTAACCCGAGGCGTGATTGGCTGCGGCGATAGCATAGTGCTCTCGAGCAGTGGCCAGCGAAGCTTATCTGTTCGCACCTCCGGGGATTCTAATCCCAGTCGCGGCAATAATAATATTTAAGGTCGAGGTCAAGGCTTCACCGATGGCCCGTCTTTCGCAGCTTCGGTCGTGAAGTAGAGCTTTCGCTTCAAAAAGTGCGCATTCTTTGCTACCGCTTACATGCACCGTCCTGTGATAATAATTTGTGACGCACTCCATGCCTATGTTCAGATGCTCCGCAGGTTAATATATTGTGAAATATGCCGTTCGTGTGCCCCGCGTCTCACGTATTATGTCAGTAGTTATCGTAAATTATTCAGTGGAGGGCTCAGGAATAATTTAGATCACCATATGTTCTTTAACGTGCTCCATGCACACAACGCGTGTGCCTTGTGCGTTTCACCCCTGAAGAAACGAAGCCACATACAGTGAAGCTAAGATGACGAAACAGACATGCGTAGTCCTATTAGTCTAAGAAAGCTGCACACATAAGCTAGTAGGCTTTTTCTTTTCTGGGCTTTGCAAAGAAATTAAATCTTGTGGACATGAAGCCGATGCTTTGACAGCGTGTTCTAGTTATTGCGCATCATTCAACCATGATTCCAGTCCTCTTCAAACGTGGCTTTAAATATTACATTCGAGCACTCGTAATACCTGCATCGTGCGACGCCGCACGTCTATGCAGTTCTCGGACTTCTTCTGGATGACTCGGCCAAATTATATAATTTTCTGAGTAACAGAGACAGAGATAAGTTTAGAGATCAACTCATGTGCAAGCTGCATAGGAGTATTTGTGAGATGATATAGCTTCGTGTCTTCTTCCTGTCAAAGGCATTGTGTTTAGGTGGCTGTGAACGTATGCCGCCAGTTCCACCTTCAATGAAGGCGGATGTGGTGAGGCGAAGGAGTCCAGATCCCAACATGTGCAGCCGTTTTAAAGCGACAGCGTTTAGGAGCTCGTGTCGCAGAAAAGCCGGTGCCGCCGGCGGCGTTGGCCGTGAGCGAAAAATAGCGCATCTCGGTGGACACCTGAACCGCGCTGTAAGGGAAGGGATTTTCCTTCCCTTACGGCGCGGTACGGGTGTCCAGCGAGACTTGAAAGACAGGCGTCATTTCCTTTCCTTAAAAATATTCCGTTTCATTTTCCTTCCCTTACGGCCCGGTTCGGGTGTCCACCAAGATATGTCAGACAGGCGTCCTTTCCTTAAATGTCCAACGGGCCACGCGTCGCGCCGAACGGGCGATGGCGTTCCGTGCATTCCTTGGCAACGCTGCCACACGCTGTCGCGTCTCACTCTCAAAGACGAAGCTTAAGCGTCCTCCAAATTTTTGTGAGTGAGGAGGGTGGGTAAGAGGAAACGCGAGCTATTGATCAGCTTGAACAGGAATGCGCTTGAATGAGAGGGATTTTGGCATCGCTTACCTACCGCTCTAAAATTTTGTGCAACTTGGGGTGGTTTAGTGTTATGCATGCTGGACATGACTGTTGTCGTGTTGCTGGCCGGCTGAGTACTACAAGCGAACGGCATTCGCCGGTTCGTTGTCTGCACCAGCCTAATATTCCTGAATTCCAAAAGAGCGCGTGCGTGCGGTTGCTGATGATGCTGCAGGAATGGCCGAGAGTGTCATGTAGTGTACTGCGTGTATTCGCAGTTACCGTGATTTGTCTTCGGAAAATTGACTCAGATGAATGGCTTTAACGTTTGCTTGCGCTTCTGCAGCGGTGCGACGGAAAGCTTCCTTGGTGCCGTAGAGGTGGCCCTGCCATACCTTAGGTGACACTGACTTCACCTCTCCCCCCCCCCCCCCTCCCAGCAGCAGGTTGGTGCCAATGCGATTTCGGCTTCGAGGCGTGTCCTGTTCAAACTCCAGTGGTCGCAGGGGGTTGGGGGAGGGGGGTGCTCTACTTCACTCTGCTGGTGTGGTGAATCCTCAGGGGAGGTGGCAGTGTCTACCCCGCTGCATTGTAAGCGTGCCGCAGCCCACGTAGCCCGCTGACCATGTGCGGGAATAGGTTCCGAGGTGTCCGGACTGTGCACGTGGAACCCGGTTCAAAAAAGCTGAACAAATTTAAATGTGTCAAAACCTAAAACCCCACTATCTTCCTCTCGGTATGGAGAGCGCAGGGCTTAAAGTAAGCGGGGTCTCGGGAGGTCTCAGACTTCTTGCAAAATTGACGAGGAGTCCGAGATCCCCCTCGCCTTCATCTTCTTTGGGTATTTGCGAATCGGAATCTGCACACAGCGATCCCTTTTTGTTTTTGCAAACGAGCATACACAGACCCGCCCTCCAAATTCGTGCACGCACGCACCAAGCTCCCCTGTACACTGTTCAAATAGCTTCACCGCCTTAGAACGGAGCTTCTTTCTACCTCTCTTCTGCCTTGAGACGAACACACGCTTATACCGTACGTGTGTTTGCCTGTCGAGACTGTTCAGAAATGTTACCTTTATCCACGTTTTCAAAAAATACTGTAAAGTAGTGGTCTATGGTATGATGTGTGCCGCCTCCTGGACTTGTGCCTATCAAACACATACTTCTCGTCAAACGGACAATTTTACCGACAAGTGAAAGGAATACCAATGGGAGCATCCATCTGTGTCGTCATGGCCGATTTAACCATGGAACACATCAAACAACGAGCCCTCGACTCATTCCACCTCAAACCAAAGATTTTCCTCAGGTATGTCGACGACTGCTTCGCCGTCATTAAAAGATCTGAGACTCAAAATATTCTTCGTCATTTAAACTCCGTAGAACCTGACATTCAGTACACGCTAGAGGTGGAACAAGAAAACTCCCTGCCGTTTTTGGACGTCTCGTGTCCCGAAACCACAATACCCTTCAATTCTCCGTATACCGCAAACCAACTCACTCAGGCCGGTATCTCCATTTCTCTTCCAACCACACGACAGTCCATAAAGCATCAGTGCTGGAGACGCTGTTCAGAAGAGTTGAGACACACTGCAGCACAGAATTTGATAGAAAAAAAAAGAACAACGCACGTTATTCAAAGAACTCATCATGAACGGCTACCCAAAAGACTTTATTCAAAAAACCATTCGACGTCAAAAACACAACATTCGTCAAGAAATCAACTCACAAAGACCAACGCCACCACCAAAATACGTCACTTTACCTTATGTTGGAGGTGTCAGCGAAACCATCACCCGAATCCTGAAAAAAATCGGGCCTCCAGGTTGCGCACAAGCCCACAAACACTGTTGCGCTTTGCCTACCTGTTCCCAAAGACCGGCCGCGTAGAGAAAGAGCCCAAGGCGTTGTCTACAGACGCAAGCTACATCGGCGAAACCAAAAATTTCAAAGAAAGAATTCGGCAACATAAAAACGACGTCCGCAACGTTGAGTTGAGTTGAGGTGTTGAATGCTACAGGTGGGGTTAGCCTTGCTTTATCTGCCGGCAATTGCTCCACCGTAGCGTCCCTTCTATTTTAGCAATGTCCTGAAGCCTCTCGCATCTACACCGCTATGCGCACAGTCTCTTATAATAGTACACATTCTCTCCCGTAGTCACCATCTATGCACACAATCAATCCACAGTCCGCTCCAGAAGTCACCCAAATTCGCAAGAGCGCGCAATCCAGTAGCGGAACATTCCGATGACTCCGACCATAGAATCCACTTCGAAGAAACGCGCATCCTCGGAACCGAAGCAAATTACCACAAAAGGCTTCTTCTGGAATCCCGGCATATCCAAACCATCCTGAACAATATCAACCGCACAAACGGAAACCTGCCCCCAGTATATGCCCAGGGACTTCGCTCTTCAACTCAACGAAAAAAAGTCGCCATTCACCACCTCCCTGCAGTGCACCAGCGTGATTAACAGCCCCCCCCCCTTCCCCCGCGCCTTTCGCGTCACAGCTGTCGTTCCTTAGACCCCCCACCCCTCCCCTCTATACTTAAAAGACGCTAGCTCCTGCCCTCAGTTACCCCTGATGAAGGAGCCGAGACAGCTTCGAAACGTTGGGTTAAAGTTAAAATTTTTGGTTGGAGGTGTGCAGTTCATTATAAAACAGGCTGCAAGGCGCTTTCTAGAGTCACTAAATAAAACTTAGTGACTAGCGCTTTCCTCTCTCTCTCTCTATTACCCTCTCCAACTGCGCTCTAATCACTAGACACCCTCCGAGGGAGCCAGACTTTAAGCCGTGGAAGAGCGTACCACCCAGCTGCGGACGCGTTGGTTTCCCATTCCGAAGAGCTCGGTGCCTCGCTGGGGAATGCGGCTGGACAAACCAAGCCTCGGTTTTGGGGAAGCGGCCTCAGGCCTGAAGAAGTGGAAATGAGTCAGAGTCAGAGTTAGTAGCCCACTCGGGACGTCAGTAAGCCCCAAACCTTGGGAAAGCCGAGCGTTCCATACTAATTAACGGTTAGTAACTATGACCGGCGAAGTCGCAGAACAGCACTTAGCCCTATAACAGTCTCTAGGGTGGGTACGCAATAAGACCTTGTAGAAGCGTAAGGTGTGAACTGCAGACGTACAAATGAGACGTCAAGCCATTGAAGACGTAAGGTAGGCGTCTCATACTGTGTTAAGGGCCCATGCAAATGGTGCGACGCCGCGAACACCGTGATAGGGTTCCCACATGTGAGTGAGGACATTGGAGTCAGAGAGGAAGCACCAAGCGGGTGGCGCGAAAACTCTGTTCTGTTAGTACAATCGGAAGGTCGGGGTGGCGCAGTCTGGCTTGGGGGAGGGGATCTTGGTCGTTGCCCCTGTTAGCTTAACCGGTCTCGGAGGTTCGGAGACCACGGCAAACGTTTCCTGTGGTATGGAAGCACCCTTGGAGGCTGAGGGCTGCATATCGGGCTAGAAGCGAGTGTTTGCCCTCTATGGAGGCCTGAAAAGGAGCTCGACTAAGTCAGGATCATTCGGGAAAACCCACGCCCTCGCCATTTCTGACCCAATTAAGTCCATTAACCTCACCCTTATAGCCCACATTTCGTTGCCACATCCCACACCATCCATCATTTGCCTGGGCAGATCAGGCGAGTCTGCCCTGACCCGCATCCCGGCGTGTGCTTTTGCTGCTAATCGTAGCATTTTCCCAAAAGGAGTTGTTGCCCTTCCTAGAAAAGATTCATGTTTCGATTGGATTGCTGTGCAGGGTGGCGACATTTACTTTACAATTTTTTTCTGGCAGCTCCAAACTACTGAATGTATGCGTAGTATATAGCCCACCGCTGACAACAACAACAACAACAACAACAACAACAACAACAACAACAACAACAACAACAACAACAACAACAACAACAATAATAATAATAATAATAATAATAATAATAATAATAATAATTGGTTTTGGGGGAAAGGAAATGGCGCAGTATCTGTCTCATATATATCGTTGGACACCTGAACCGCGCCGTAAGGGAAGGGATAAAGGAGGGAGTGAAAGAAAAAAGGAAGAAAGGGGCGCTGTAGTGGAGGGCTCCGGAATAATTTCGACCACCTGAGGATCTTTAACGTGCACTGACATCGCCCAGCACACGGGCGTCTTAGCGTTTTTCCTCCATAAAAACGCAGCCGCCATGGTCGGGTTCGAACCCGGGAACTCCGGATCAGTAGCCGAGCGCCCTAACCACTAAGCCACCGCGGCGGGTGTAAGTGGAAGCCTCGATCTCGCTTTCATGTACGTGGCGTTGGTGTCCAACTGCAAAAGCCTGCTTGGATTGCATTCCGCACACTGGATAGGAAGCGCGCTCTCCCTGCCACCCTGGAAGGCGGCATGCAGTTAATGGTTGATCGCGAGAGATTCATCACCAAATGAACGCTGCGGCCTAGCTATTGCTGCTATTGGCTGTGACGCTCATATATTTGCACTCACGCAAAGAGGTAATGCGTGGTAAGGTGTCGCTAGGAGGGGGGCATTGTGGGGCGGGTGAGAAGTGTCCTATGGGTAAGTGGATTGTTTGCAAGGATAGCCCAACCTTTCTGCGAGGCGCTGAGATGAGAAATAAGCCATCGATATGTCTTTCAGCGCATGTAGCAATGTCGGCCAGCGAGAAGCTTTGTGCACACTAGGGTTTCGTAACACGAAGGAATGTGGGGCTTGTTGGTATTTGTGGAGATAGCGTAACAATACTAGTGTGTTTTCTCTGTTTTCATTGGCAGAGCTGTGCATGTGGTAAACCTTAAGGCAATATATTGATTTGTCAATTTGTTTCGGCAGGTCACGTTCGCTCCGTCTATCTTTATGACAAGTGCGTCGAATAAGAACGCGGTCCAATGAGAAATGGGTGAGTACTGGGATGTGTGACTTGCGGGACACGGGCTCTGAAATGCAAATTGTTATGAGAATTATAGATTAATCGGTCGGCTGTCACGTTCGCTCCGTCTATCTTTATGACAAGTGCGTCGAATAAGAACGCGGTCCAATGAGAAATGGGTGAGTACTGGGATGTGTGACTTGCGGGACACGGGCTCTGAAATGCAAATTGTTATGAGAATTATAGATTAATCGGTCGGCTCGTAATTATGGCCTGGGACCACCATAACCACAACCACAGGACTTCGTTTATTGGGAATGCACTTGATCATCGTGTACTGCGCTTGTTCATGTATGATGTCCAACTTTCTGCACAAATTTCCATTAGCCTCGGCTGCTCTTCTCTGAAGAAGGGAGTGGCATCGCCGTCGCAGATCTCGTGTCTTCGGTGTGGTGCTCGCTGTGATTTGTATGGGGAGATTCTTCATAGCACTTTTTGCAGCTCCAGCACGTACAGAGACAGTGACAGAGAGAGAGCTCCCTTCGACGCATGCCTGCAAGAGCGGTAGGACAAGTACCTGCATGCTGTACAATGGAGCCGTACGTCTCCCAGTGACGACGGGACTCTCGGCATCACTCGTCGCGCCTTTGCCGCTATAAACCAAACAACAAAGCGCGCTCCTCGGCTTCATGCTACAGTGCCGCCGTGGACTCCGCTCTGACTGCAACACTTATTCGTAGGAAAGCGGTGCTTTGCCAAAATTTGCAGGGCAACGCTCTAGGATCACGCTGTGTATGCCACAGAAGGATGCTGCAATAGACGCATGCCGATTAGGGATGAACCAAACTTATAGGGTGCATTGTTCATGTTGGGCCGTGTAACTGGTTCTCATCGAAGTGCCCCAGTACATGGCCAGGCCAATTGCCTGTCCTCAAGCAGTGCAGCTTGAAGATACACGAGTCGTAATGCAGTAGGCTTTGAGTGTCCTTGTGGATACTTAGTTGTCTTTCAATGGGTCATTTTTGTTGCTTTCCCCTCGTACCTCAGCGCTCATGCTCGCAGAAATCGCCTGGCGGTGCAAGATGCAGGAAAAAAATGGAGGGGACACATAAGCTCCGCCTTAAAGGTGTGACGCGATAGCGCTAATGGGTAAATACCCATATATATATAGAATTGGTCGTTCTGTACTTTATATTCATAGGTCCCTGGGAGTCCTTATACCCCTCCTGGTGCAATGGTGCAGCGGTTAAGCGATGCGCCACTGCCCTGCGATGGCAGGTGCAGTGCTGCCACGAACAGGTGGGCAGCTTGAGATGACACCAGAAGGTCACGTGACCTAGGTGGCCCACCTATGTTGCTTCTCCGAGGGTTTTTCGCTCACAACGTCAACGCTGACGATGGGGTGCACACAAAGCATAAAAGTTTTTGTGCTTGAAATATCGTCCCATTAGTCACGTGTGCGTCAGCGATATTTGCTATCAAACATTCCCCGTATTTAAATTGGAGAACAGGGAACACCGCGAACACAGGACGAAGAGATAAACGTACAACGCAGGCGCTGACTTACAGGCGTGATACCTGTTCGGGGTTTCTGGTGAGGGATGGTTCACCAATTGCTAGCGCCGACAGCGATTTCTTCGTCCTGTGTTCGCGCTGTTCCCTTTTCAGCAATGTTATACGAACTAGCCCGCAACAACGCCCTCGCAAACTTTAAATTGGACCTTCTAGTCCAGGTAAATCCTCTTTTTAGAAATATAGGCAGGATACCTGACAACAACTGCTATTTCATGTTTCTGCAAGCGTTTCGGTACTGCGTGAGAATTTCTTTTCTCCATGAACAGATTATATTGGTCACTCCACAAAACTGATGCAATGGCACTTAGCGGCTCCTCTATCTCATTAGCGTGCATTCATCCATGTAACAAAGTACCTAAGATATGTTTTACAGAAAAACCTCTGACAACAACTTCTCACGTGCCTTCGAAGCACTCGCGCATTCGAGCGCCTATCCTTCTTGGACTAGTACGCGGCGGCGCCGCAGCGGGGCGTGATGTTCGTGAAAATTGCCAATAGGCTTCGTTTCACCGTCTCGTTAATGCTTGTGGCACACTACGTTGTGCCTAATTCTTTATGACTTAGCTACACCGAGTCTATCGCTACAAGCCTCAGTTATGTGCGCCGCGTTGCTGCTTGGAGTGGCACTGAGGTCAACTCCGTGCAATTTTTGTTCTTAGTAAAATTTTATTCTTTGGTTCATTGTGGCTCCGTTGAGGTTCGTTCCATAGCGATAAACATACTGACTGCTGAAAACTGGCGTTGAAAATGGAGTATTTGCGTTCACCAGTTGATTGAAAATCGTGACAACGGTGACGACATCAGGCGTGTTTTGGACTTTGTGTCCACTGAGTGGATGTGTCTGGGCATGTAGTCTAGTCCCTGGCCTATCCGGTTTGTATCGGACTAAGACTCTTCCGGCTTCTAGCTGTTGGTCAACTCCGCCTCGCCTTGCCATCTGCTAGCCTTCCCGGTTAGCTCAGCTTGTAGAGTGGCTTCCCTGGATAGACAATAGCCCCTGATGTTAGAGGCCATCCGATCCTCGGACAGCGATGAATTTTGCTTCAACTGCAACGTTGATGTGAAAGCTGCAAATATTTCCTTTGTAACCGTATGGCGGCTCTTGGGTGAATGCTAAGGAGCAAATGCTATAGATTATCCCAAACTTACTCCCCCTTGGGGGATTCCTTTTAACACGTTTGACATATTTGACGAGAGGTTTTTCGTATCTTTTGAGTTTTGTTTTTGGCGGGGAAAGAACAAATGTGTAAAATACAGCAAGGGAGAAATTTCAAAAATAGGTACAGTTGTGCCCATTTTTCGAAATGAAAGTTTTGCTGTACATTTTGGATTTTTGCACCAAGTGCATAGCTGCAGCTAATTACTCATTAAGACTTAATACAAGAGAGATTCTGAGAACTGTGCTGCTCGAACTAATTGGTTTAAGGTGCGCCTCCCAACCAATACGATTGCGTCCTGGTTTTAACCAAAAGGTTTTTAGCGCCGGAAAATAATGGTGTTGGGGCTCTTTGTGGCTACTGAAAAAAACAACAACTAATTTTGTCATGTTTATTGGTGTGGATGACAATGCTACGCGGACTAAAAAAAAAAGAGGTCAACCAACTGCCAGAAAATTATTTATGGCAATCATCTGCATGAATTATAAGCATGAAGTATGCAGCGCTTTTACACAAAACGAATGCACGCAAGTTCTATCCTTAGGCTCCGTTGTACCCATGATATAGAAGTTGGCCTTTCGAAGAGCTCCCACGAAAGCAGTTTCTGTCTTGCTCTAATTTCAGAGAGAAACTATGAATTGTCGCTACAGTAAAAAAGAATACAAACAAATACAAAGGATTTGAGCACGTTTTATATGCTCTAAGTATCGCCGCTCTGAATCGGTCACATAGATGCTACAGCAGTGTGGACTTGAACTTCTGGAAATGAGAATAAAGCTCCGATTGATTTTTTTTTCAGATAATGCAAGAGATATTAAAAATGGAGAACACTTTGCCAAACCGCCACTGAAACGTGGGTCATGAAAAAAAAACCGCTAAAGCAGTACAAATTATTAATAGACATACTGACGTGTACCACTACTCCTTGTTTCCCGATGTTCGTGAAATATAGAATAAACTTCCTAGTGATGTTGTCGAGACTGGTGACGTGTAAACATTTCAGTTAGGTGTCAATATGATTTTTTGCAGAAATGGTGCGCAAACGTTTAATTATAAGCCCGCTTCATGATTGTAATTTTTAACGCGATGGCGTTAAGGACCCGTTCACCAGAAAATCTGGTGTTGGCGTTGTGAGTGAAAAATCGTGGTCATGACTTTGCCAGGTGATCATCCCCAGAGAGCAACCTAGGAGGCAAGTGGGCCACCTGACCGAGAGGCCACGTGACACTGCGGCGTCATCACAGCCTGCCCATCGGATACTGAGCAAACTGGCCACCGTGGCAGGCGGCAGTTAAATTAATGATTGCTGGCTGGGTAAGATCAATGTGGGCCGCACAAGGCCCACCGCTGGGAGCACTTGCGATCGCAGGGCAGTGGCGCATCGCTTAACCGCAGCAGCACTGCGTGAATAGGGTTATGAGGACTCCCAAGGATCTACAGATGTAAAGCACAGAATGAACTTCTGCATATATCAGAATTGACTCATTACGCTATCGCATCATACCCTTAGGGTATTTGCATCCCTCCCTGCAAACACACTTAATGGACGGTTAAAAGTGGGACCAAATAAATGAATAAAATATATATGGTTATTTCGACCCCGTCATCTTCGGAAGACCACATGCTGCAAACAGATCCTCCGCGCAGCCCTTAATGTTATCTGACTTAACACTTGCAGGGCCGGTGCAAAATTGGTGTTCCCGAGTGCTGGACACTTGAGCAGTGCACGCACCCACGGTTAAATATACGTTTCCATGTACTTTCATCAGTCTACAGTGATGACCTACACCTGACCTAATGTCCAGAAACGCCACTTCCTCCTTTCTTTTGTTGTCTCTGACTGCCAAACATTTTTACTGATGTGATGGCTGCTTATATGGGACTGACCGCCAGAACATGCGAAATTATGGAGAATGAAGACGTTAGAACACGGCAACACACCTGCTTTTTTGCAAATTTATGCTGGAAAAAAGGAAGCACACGGACACACGCTGGAGTACGCTTTTCATGCTAAAATTGGCCGCTGTCTGAAGCGTGAGCGCCATCTGGGGAATGAGTGTAGAGTGTAGTTCAATCTTAGCGAGGCGGATGGTCATCGTACGAAAACCGGCTTCTGAAAACCAAAGTGCAACTGTCGCCATCTGGCGAGAACCTCCTTAAGTATTCCTTCTGTGATGGGATCTCGCCGAGCCGGAGCGCTCCCAGCGGAACTAGGATGTTTCTTTCGTTCACTTTCGTTTGATGGCCTCCGAGATCTCCCAAACGGGAGAAACAAGGGTAGCGCAATCTCTGAGGCTATGTTAGTTTTTGTGTAGACACACTGTTTGTCAAATAGAGGCGCCACCACCGCTGTAGATCCAAGTACGGGGCGCGGGATGTGGAGCGCGGTAAAATCGAATCTTGAATGCACGAACTTCGAAACAAATGCATGGTGTTGCACCTTGCGTTGAGAAACTGAATGCAGCTGAATCTTTCTGCTAACTGCTACCATTCCGCAGGACTACTCCATTGACGTGCCACTCAATAGATATCGAAGCTGTTCGGATTATCATTTATTGACTGAACTCTTGCGCTGCCCAGGGGGCCACCGCGAAAACAATGCTATACAGTGCCCTCCATGAAACTGCTCGGTAATGCAAAACTCCCGCGTCTGCTTCCGACGGCATGCAAGGTGTTTACCTAAGACTTTATACAATTTTTAAAAATAGGCTCTTTGAGTTAGAAGGGCGCTTTTTTGGCATAGCATTTCCTTCGGTTTAATACATCAGAATACAAATAATACGTGCTAACTAGCAAGCTAGGTAACTAATATTGAAAAGTTAACTTTTTAACTATTACTGTAAGGCTTCTTAGGTATTGAGAGGCGTGTATCTTAATATCGTGTATCTTTTAAAACCATATTTTGCCCGGACTAACTCGTTCAAGTTTTCCTTTTTCCCGCGCACCATATCTGACTGGAACTCATTAACCGAACCAAATCAACCCTGAAAAACAGACGCGTTCTTCAGCCATCTTTGGTATTGCGTATTATGTATTTTTTTCTGCTTTGTCTTGCATTGCTGTATTGTTGTTTTACTACATTATCTTTGCTGTATTGTTGTATTTTTGTTGCTATAGTTTTGCTTTTTGTGCACCTGCCCTTCCTGCTTGGACCTAACCATGGTCTGCAGTATGCACATAAATAAATAAAATAAATAAATATGTAATATGCATATCAGTTTTTAGAATTTCGATACCGTGCTTGCCCTCGGCGCTGTAGCCCAAAAAATGTTGGCTATTTCGACGAGTTACGGCCACCGGGGAGGTTGCTTTGCCTGCAAGCTTCTGGAAAGCGCATCCATTTTGGTGCGAGATAGCCAAAGATACTTATAGAGTAACCCTGGCTTACTGCAGACACACACGCCACCCATCGGCGTCATGAAAAGGTGAAATGCCGCCACGCACGCCTCTCCCTCTAGCCACCATAGTACAGGAACCCTATAGCGTGCTTTCAATTTGAACCGGCGCATTGACTATATTGCTCGCCATTCAAAGTATTCACTGACCATCAGTCCTTCTGTTGGTTCGCCAACTGGCGTGACCAATGTGGACGCCTGGCGTGATGGAGCCTTCGTTTGCAGGAGTTTGACCTCAACATCGTCAATAAGTCCGGACATAAGCATGGAGACGCCGACACCCTATCTCGTGCGCTTGTCGAACTCGCAACACCCGACACCGACGACGACATCAGTTTCCTTGGGGCTGTCCATTCTTCTGATTTGTCAACCCAGCAGTGCGCCGATCCAGTGTTACGACCCCTGATCAATTATTTAGAAGGTCAACCAGCCACAATGCCTTAATATTTTCCTCGACACCCTATCTCGTGCGCTTGTCGAACTCGCAACACCCGACACGGACGACGACATCAGTTTCCTTGGGGCTGTCCATTCTTCTGATTTGTCAACCCAGCAGTGCGCCGATCCAGCGTTACGACCCCTGATCAATTATTTAGAAGGTCAACCAGCCACAATGCCTTAATGTTTTCCTCGACACCCGTCGTCGTTTTGACTTAAACGAGGCGTGATCTGTAACAACAACCCAAGGTCCGGCTAGCAAGTTTACCTGATCATCGTCCCCACAACTCTTTCGGAGGAAATTCTTTCTGAGTGTCACGACGAACCGACTTCTGGCCCCTTGGGATGCTTTCGCACGCTTGACAGAATACGCCAACTGTTCTCCTGGCCCAACCTTGCCACTCTTAAACGCTATGTCCAGAGCTGCCGGGAACGTCAGCGCCGTAAGGCCCCAGCCTCCAAGCCTCAGGGACTCCTCGAACCTATTGCACCACCACGTGCACCGTTCAATCAGGTCGGCATGGACGTTCGGGGCCCTTTCTCTTTGTCCTCGGGTGGCAACGGGCTCCCGGCCGCGGCGGTCGAATTTCGGTGGAGCCGAAATTCTAGAGGCCCTTGTACTGTGCAATGTCAGTGCGCGTTAAAGAACCCCGGGTGGTCGACACTATTCCGGAGCCCTTTACTGCGGCGTTCCTCAAAGCATGAGTCGCTTCGGGACTCAGGCCTAAAACCAAACCAAATTATTGGGGATGTCATAATTTTCTCGTGTATTTGGATTCTTACTTGACAGCAGTACGCTAAAGTAAGGTTAATTTTTTAATGCATGCATAATTCGGACACACACTCCTTATATCAATGAATAGAAAACAGCAATAACAGTTAAATGGCGAGACAGCAAGATGGCCTATTTACATTATAGATACAACTATACTGTCCATGGAATAATGAAAAGGCTACAAAACAAAAGGTACTTAAATATATGTAAAGAAAGTACAGTGTGCTAATTAAAAAATTTGATTTAATCTTTACCTCACCTTAGATAATATTGAAATCAATGTGAATTTCCCTGTTGCAATTACAAATGACTAATGTGCTGCTAACCGAGCTCGATATACTCCGCGTCCTTAGCCCCGAGAATTCGAGATATAAATCGCGTCATCGTCCTGAAATCGTAATCGCACTTTTGATAGCGTAACTTTCAATGGGGGCACTCTTCAGATATCAGGGGGCCAAAATCCTTGACCATTGTGAAAACGGTTGCATATCTATGGACGGTTCCTCGATGAGTCTATCTGACTATCGATCAAACGATGAGTTGTACACGACCACAGTGTGATGCCTTTTTTTAACTTCATGGAATAGAAATAGCGCAAATGTTTATCGTTTCCGACGACGCTGTTTCAGCTAAAGCTCTCCTGCGGTGCTGCAAAGCTTGTTGTGAATTCGTTCGCGGGCATCAGGGTCGTCCACGCCGAAATCCGTAGCTATCACGGCTGATTGAAGTTTTACGAGCGACTACTCCAAACCGAAGTTCGTGTATCGGTGATTAGCCGCGCCCGGTTAGAAACCGTGCAGCTATAAAGCGGAAGTGAAGCTGTGCGTGTGATATCCGCGCGCACGCGAACGGAATGAAATGGCAAATAGAAAGGGTTGGTTTTACCCTAGTCTTTTTTTTTTGTCTTACGTCTGTGTACGATAAAATTGATCTTGTACGATACGACCTCTATCACGTTTCTGCTTCGATCTTCAAAAGAAGCCCAGGAAAATAGTGATTCATGGACGAGAAGGAAAAATGAGACTGGCCTAGATAGCAGAGCCTACTGGTGCCGTGACACGCATTCTCCGTATTTATCATGAAGCCCATGACCTGTCAGTCGTGCCAGCTGTAAGCGCGTTTAAGTGAAGTTGTGATAAGACCGGAAACAGATATACAGACAATATACAGCACAAACATATCTCCGCATCAAGTGGGGCCAACCGAGATCGAGTCTTCTTGCTAAGCATGTGACACTATAGGAACTGACGTTTCAAAATCGTCGCCCAGCGCTCGTTAGCGGCAGTGTCGAGCCCGGTGGTAGCCTTAGCATTGTGGCCGCTTTTCCTCTTCGCGATGTCTCCTGTCAGCGAGACCCTGACTTGCTCTTCGGCGACCAGCAACGAACTGCCCGACGTTGTTGTCGACGCGAAATCCAAGAGAGAATACACCCGCGGCAAGTTCCTCGGCAAGGTATACGTGTCCTTAGACTACGGGAGCGCTACGTTCTGTACCGCAGAGCATGCTGGTTACCTTCATAGCCTTAGTTTAACAACCGCGCGTGAAAAAAATATTCTTGCTGCTCCTTACAGTGGATAAAAAATTAAGCATGCTTGAGCGTTCATGCAGTGTAGAAGCGGAATACTGTACCCTCTGTACCAAAAGCAACGAAGCAACGTGGTTTGTTTCTTTGCTGGATAGCGAAGCACTTTGGCCGCCCCCTATAGGCTCTAAGCCTGTGTACATTAAGGATGAGCATTGTTCTCAGCTTTGAAGGCCTTTCTGCCTTGTGGGGCGCCATAGGGGCTCACCCCCAGTGTTTTCTGCGCATGCGCAGCGTTGCTATAGCGACGGAGACGCGACTATAGGCCCGTCGTCTGCTTCCCATGGCACCGAGGCCCCAAAGCAGTTCTTGTTACTGGCGAGCGCGGCAAATTCGGAACACGTGCTTGGGCATTCTACTTCAGCAGCTTCGTGTGAGAGTGATGTCTTCTTCCACGGCGGCGTTAATTGAATACGTAGTCTTTGTCAGAAATATACAGCCCGAAGGGTTTGCTTCTGAACCTTATAGGGGGTAGGGGGGGGGGGGGGTGCTCTGAAATACATTAGTCAGTCCTAGGCTTGGGATGCTCAAGGACTTAGGTTCCTTCCACCTTCGTGAGATTAGGGTCCTTGAGAATGAATGGGGTGCCGCTCTGCAGGACTGGGAAGCAGGCCCCTTGGGCTGTGTGCTCTTTACAAGGATTCTAGGGAGGTGGGGAGCGTATCCAGATCGCATGGATGCATGGCTTTGCACACACAGCAGCATTGACGAAAGTGTGCGGAAGCTTTGCAAAATAATAATGGGCACTCTTTGTGGGCTTTGTAGGCGCTGTTATAGAAATGCGAACACTAGTGTAGGAGCACTCCAGGCACAAGCCGACGGTGTCTGGTGTCCACAAATTTATTAAGAGGACTCATTCAGCCAGGAGGGAGCGGAGACACCAAGAAGGCGCAGCGCCGAGATCCGATCGCGTTACCGTCGAATTCTGATCTGCGCGCGCCCGCCGAGCGTGCTGGGAGCCGGCAGAACACTTCACACTATACCTCTGTCGCACACATTAGTTCATAGCGACCGCATTCTGATGCAGGCGGTACTCAGAATGCACCCTCGTGCTAGTTCTTAATTGATTCGTGTTGAATTTCGATATGTTTTGACTGCGGCTAAGCCAATCAGCAGTGCGGGGCTAGGAACAGCCCGCTCGCAGTTACTTTTTTTTTCTTTCGAAAAGTAATCCAGCGCTATACTTTAAGACGAGGACACAAAGAACTTGACAGGACGGGGATTGTACAGTCGTCAGCACGCCTGTATAGTTTCTGCATTGTCGCAAGCATTCTCTCTGGAACCATACATCTGCTTACAAATTTCCCTTATTTTTCGCTACAAGTCGGCGTTTGAGCGCTATAGACGGGCGCACTGACTGTACTTCAAATACTTTTATTAAAGCAGACACATGTTACATGTGTACATACTGCTAAAAAAAAAACCTAACAGATTAAGGTCAGCAGACTATATTATCGCCTATTTCACAATCTGAACTGACTGGCTCGCAAGGAGATTGCTGTGGTGCTGACGCATGTGTCCCCTGTTTCCTTGTCTGTCCTTACTGAGAATTTTGATTCCCTCAAGTCATGGCTCGACAAGGATAATATGCAATAGGTGATAATATGCAGTGTGCTCTCCTTAATCTACTCGAGGTTTAACAGCGATAGCAGCATGGCGCCCGTCCCTGGGTTTCTCGTCGCCGTGGTTACCATGGTAACGCACCCATCGGTTACCTTGGCAACCCGGGTATGGTTATCATATCGCGTGATACCACGTAGGATGTGTTAAGGCCTTTAACAATGCTATGCATCTGTTTGTATCTCGTCGTCTGATGTCACCTAATGCCACGGCCAACCTCAGTCGCATAAGCCTACGGGTGGCTCTGTTTGGAACAGCCGGTTGCCAAAACTAAATGCCTACACAGCTATCGCTGAATTTCGCGTTACGTAGTCATAGCCGTCCTGTGAATGTTTTGCTTTCTCTTGCAGTCATGAATGCGCTCAGCTCAATCATTCTTGCTTTGTCTTTTGTGTTCCTGCTTGTCTTCGTTCTTTTCGCGCTGTGTTTTTCGTCAATTAGCCGAGTGCGAATTGGCCCAATAAGAATCCTTATTCAATAGAAGTGGTTGGAGTACAGCGCCCGTCCTGTGAACTTTTCCGTGTGTATTGTAGTGTTGTATTGCTCGTAAAGTAAAAAAAATGCATAACCAACCAGCCCCGCAACGCATTTCGTCGGCAGTTAGAGGCTTAGAGTGAGCTCTTGCTGCGATGCGAGAGTATCAATGGTTGGTTGGCCCAGGTGGGCGATCAAGCCCAGACACGTTGTGGTGCATTGGCATGCGTGTGCAAACATCAGTAGTGAGGCGCATACATTAAAAACTTATACTACAGGCTGAGTGGTTATGGCGCTCAGCTGCTGGCCCGAAAGACGCGGGTTCGATCCCGGCCGCGGCGGTCGAATTTCGATGGAGGCGAAATGCTAGAGGCCCGTGTAATGTGCGATGTCAGCGCATGCTACAGAACCCCAGGTGGTCGAAATTTCCGGAGCCCTTCACTACGCCATCCCTCATAGCCTGAGTCGCTTTGGGACGTTAAACCCCCATAAACCACGAACCAAACTTATACTGCAGGCACGCCTAACAAAACACGTAGCGGGGCTAGTGGGGTGTGCATGGAGTGTTCTTGAAGAAGTAATCCAAATTATATTTTAAGACGAAGACAAAGAACTTGACAGGATGCGTGCTGTACGGCTGCCATTTTTATTGCAGCACACATATAACATCTATGCAGAATGAAAGTACTGAGCTCAAGCGCATTCATGACGGTAGGAAAAAAACAAGAAAACCTAGAAGATTAAGGAGAGAATCCTTCAATGTTATCGAATATTTGACAGTCTGAATTAACTGGCTCGCAGGGAGTCTGACGTGGGGTTCACTGCCTCTTTCCTTGATAAAAAAAAACTCTTCTGACAATTCGCGTGTACTTACTTGTCAGAATTTTGTAAATATGAAAACTATCATATGTGAGCCTCCATTGAGGGGATCAAAATTCTAAGTACAAGTAAGGACTGATTAGCTCGCGAATAATCAGATGAGCTTTTTATCACGCAAATAAGCGACACGTGTGTCAGCATCACATCAGTCTTCCTGCTATCCAGTGAATTCAGATCATTAAATATTATCGCCTATCATGCCACCTACTCTACTCAATCTGTTTTTTCCCCTACCGTCATGAATGCACTTTCGCTCAGTACCGTCATTCTGTATAAATGTAAAATGTTTGGTTTATGGGGTTTAACGTCCCAAAGCCTCAGTCTCTGAGGGGCGCCGTAGTGAAGGGTTCCACAGATTTCGACCGCGTGGGGTTCTTTAACGTGCACTGGCATCGCATAGACACTCTGCCTTCTAGCACTTCGACTCCATAGAGGACCCAAGCTGGGCCAGAGGGCGCTGCGAACTGCAGTGGACAGTGCTGAAGCAAGGATAGAAATCAAACAACGCGGCGTAGGGAGGCTTGCTTTGAGAGCACATGGCAATGCACCAAATCAGGGAGTACAAGGGGATATGGGATGGACGTCATTCGAGAGCATAGAAGCTAGAAGTAAGATAGCATTTGAGGAGCGATCGAGAAAAATGGGGGAAAAGCAGTGGGCTAGGAAAGTTTTCAGATACCTATACATAATGAATGTTGACACGAAATGGAGAAAGCGAGCTAGAAAACTGACAAGCAAATATCTGGACAGCAGTAGGGGGCAAATCAGCAATTATCGGTCAAGAAAAAGGTTAAAGAAACACAGAGAGCTCTGTGGAAAACAGGATGCTGACGAAATCGGCACTAGGAACCTACCAGATCTTTAAGCAGGAAATTGCCAAAGAAAATATCTATGCTAATTGTTGGGAAAGCACTTTCTTGTTCGAGTCCCGGAAAGCAGTATTGCGGACTCAGACATACCGTGCAGGGTACCACGAGATAGACACATTATGCAGTGCGTGTGGAGAGGAAAAGGAAATGGCTGAACACTTGATACTTTTCTCTAAAGGGCTTCAGCCTAAATTTGGAAGCAGTGGGGCTGATGTATTCAATGCATTGGCGTTTAAGCATGGTGGAGGAAAATAGATTTTAAGCTGGTAAAAACGGCCCAGCGACCTTCATCTCACTGGTGGCTAAAATCAAGAAAAGAGTGAAATATCACGAGTCATGGCTAAGTGGCGTGGTCATAATCATGTTAATCATAATAAAATCATAATAAAAACAAAAGTAACAACTCAAATATTATGAATAATTAAAATAATTATTCAATCTTCATTTTCGGAGCCCAGGAACAGCCCTAAGGTCCTGGTGCAGGTAAACCATACACACAAATGTACAGTCGTTTTCAAAAATACACGGCCCATGGCTTCGCTCTGTGTAGCCGCACCGCGGAGCTGCTATCTTCGTTGTGCGGTCGCTGTGAGAGAGTCCTGTGTGACGACAGCCTTCGCCCTCACTCTCGTTCTTTCACGTGGTACACCTAAGGAACTCTTATGTGCGGCGTTCGTTCGTTTCGCCGCTGGCGCTCGCTACGAAAGAGGGCGCCTGCAGTTCGCGAGCCTCTGCGCGCGACTGTCATGAATAGATGCTTCCGCTTTGCCGTGCTCTCTTGCCGAGCTGTTACAGCAAGACTACCATCGCGGAGCGTTGAGACGCTTTGCAGGGGCGAGGTCTTGTTTCTCTGTTCAAATTTCGCTTCGCATGTACAGTGCTGGCGAAAGTGTGGTTTAAGATTTTTGACCGAAACCACTCACACGCTCAGCAACACTGACCAAAAATCTTCTGGCTTGGGCTGTTCTTTTGCCGTTGCATAGAAACAGGAACACCTAGTCAAAAGTTGCAGAAATTTGGCCCGGCCGCCTCCGAATTCGACCGCACCCATCACGACGCTGACCTACAGATTTAGCCTGGCGACCCCAGAAATTTGGCGCCGGCTGCCCCCAGAATTTGACCTTGACCGACTTGGACCAAAATCGATGTCTTGCTATAATTGACCGCGCCCAAAAAACAATGGTGACCTCCTAATTTGACCCTGGCCATTTCCATATTTTGGTCAGGGCATATATATAATTATAATTGGTTTTTGGGGGAAAGGAAATGGCGCAGTATCTGTCTCATATATCTTTGGACACCTGAACCGCGCCGTAAGGGAATGGATAAAGGAGGGAGTGAAAGAAGAAAGGAAGAATAGGTGCCGTAGTGGAGGGCTCCGGAATAATTTCGACCACCTGGGGATCTTTAACGTGCACTGACATCGCACAGCACACGGGCGCCTTAGCATTTTTCCTCCATAAAAACGCAGCCGCCGCGGTCGGGTTCGAACCCGGGAACTCCGGATCAGTAGTCGAGCGCCCTAACCACGGAGCCACCGCGGCGGGGCTCAGGGCATCCCCTAAATTTGATTTTTACCAATTTGCACCGGAATCGACGTCCAACCATAACTGTCCATGCGCGACACGATAGCAAATTAGCGTAATAGCAGATAGGCGTAAACGACCACCGAATTTGCCCATATGGTGAGAGGGCTTTCTCTTCATGCCGCCAAATATTGCGAACCGTGGGAAGCATTTGGTGCAGCGAGCTCAATTGGTGCAGCGACTGGCATGGACAGGTGGTGGTCCCGGGCTCGAACCGCGGAGCAGCACGGTTCAGCTGCGAAGTTTTTGTGAAAGCTGTATAGCATTCTTTTGTGGCCTTAAGGCTGCGCTTGTGTGGATGCGCATGGGTAATTGCAACTCTACGCCACATTGGGGAGATTCCGCTAAGCATTGGACCATCCACTGTATCCGTTGCGAAGAGATGTTTCACTCCCGCAGTGCAGTTTCATTTACTTGTCATTTGGATGCCCATGCAAATAAGCTGCCTCTTATTTTTAAGGGCGGACATGCACGATGCTATGAGTTTGTAGACAAACAGACGAAGGCGGTCTACGCAGCCAAGATCGTCTCCAAGAAGCACCTTGAGGAGGGGCGCCTGGCTGAAAATGTACGTTCCTAACCAGGGCTCCCTCCTTTCTCCGCCTGCTCGGTTTGTAGACATTTTCTTGGGGACAATGAGTCTCACATCATGGCATATTTGCTGTTGGTAAAAATTGCTTCCTTGGCCTTTCCTCGCAGTGTTAATGTTAATGTTAGCAGACTTTGTTTGGGGAAAAACTATCTTTTAAAACTTTTCCCTACACTGGATTTAAACCCATGTCGTCAACCGTCCCCCCCCCCCCTCCCCCCCTCCACAAAAAATATCTCAGCGACCAACATTTGGAACTGAATGGCGGTGTTGCTTAGCCTCACAAGAAACTACGAAACATGCCCAGCAATTTCGGACAAAAATTTTTGAAAACTGGAAAATTGTAAATACTTTAAAAGGAATATTGAAGGTAATGACCCATTCTTCTGATACGTAGCAAAATCTTTCTTTTAGAACGCTTCCATCGGTTGCACCGAACAGTTACGGCTCCCATGGAAAACCAATGGAGAACGCTTTTGACTATAGCAAAAAACGTTAATAGACAACAAAATTAAAGACTGCCGTCGGATCATCTGCAGATATGTTGATTGTTATATGAAATTTCACTTTATATAAAAAGTTGCGTTCATAAAAGGTTACCCCCTCCAAAATGTTTTTTTTTCCAGAATTGCTGGGTGCACGGTTAAGGTATAGGTGCAGGCCAACGTATACTAAGTATCCTATTATTGCCTCTAGGAATTTTCTTACTACGATTTATCTGCAGAAGAGGGTGAAAAGCAGGGTACAAAATTTTTGCTTAAATCTTGAAAAACAAATGGATGGACAGCCGCATATTACAATTGTCCAATTACATTTGTTAGTCATCATGATGGCCTATGTAATTTAAGCTTACGCGGCTTTAGTACTCGTGCTTAGATTCAGCTTCTTCCAACACTTTCTTTCTTTTGTTCCCGCTTAACACAACAGTTTCGTGGATGCTCATTTAATTGTTGCGTGCAGCTGGAAGAGGAAATAAACATCCACAGAACCTTGCATCACAAGCACGTCGTCGCTTTCCACGACCACTTTGAGGACGACGACTATGTGTACATCATCCTGGAGCTGTGCACAAGACAGGTGCGTTAACACTCTCCACATCTCCGTCGCCCGATCGAAAAGTCTACAGGGTCGTATCCTATTCGAATTTTGCTCTTCGCCATTTGTCGTGCGCGGAACAGTGCAGCGAAGTCTGTCATTCTAGAATGTGCAATGCAGACAGGCGACTGCCATAGACGAGAGCGTCACAAAACTTAGCTCATACTCAAAAATTCTGTACAAAACCATTTGGGAACAGGAACAAGTTTATGAATGCAAATTTTCATATATTGTAAGATTTATTTATAACAATCAATATATCCTCAGATCTCCCGTCAGCAGATTTGTATTTTTTTGCTATTAATGCTTGTAACGTTAAGAGACCGGAAACGCGCAGAGTGGGTGAGCGAACAAACGCGGGTTGATTACATCCTAACCGAAACCAAGAGGAAGAAATGGGCTTGGGCAGGGCATGTGATGCGAAGGCAAGACAACCGCTGGTCCTTAAGGGTAACGGAGTGGATTCCAAGAGAAGGCAAGCGTAGCAGGGGGCGGCTGGAGGTTAAGCGGGCGGATGAGATTAAGAAGTTTGCGGGGATACGGTGGGCGCATCTGGCAAATGACGGGGTTAATTGAAGAAGAGACATGGAGAATGGCTTTGCCCTGCAATGTGTGTAGTCAGGCTGATGATGGTGATGCCTGTGCTATTGCCAAATGCATTGCCTCTCTACGCACGCGCCGATTAGTCCGGACGCCCAAGGCGCGCGTACCATTGACGAGAACTTGGCGCCATCTGGCGCCATCGGGACGATCTGCGTACACGCAGTGGTGGCAGGCGGCATCAGTACGCGCTATGCTAAACGTATCCAGTATCTATTACCTGCGTGTGTCGAATGCATTGCAGGTGGCAATACGGAATATGGGCCACATAGAGCTTATTCGTGTGGCGTTAATCGCATGTCGTGCCGGTTAAGGCAGCAATGGCGCAACAAAGTGGCGGTCGCATCGCGACACGGACACACGAACGAGACAATCCTGTTGTCCTGCAAATCCGGCAATGACCCCGGCCCAAAAAACGTGTCCGAATGTGACTTTTTTCAACGCCTTTCGACATCTATTATACTCCATCTCGTTACTTACTTGCCGCACTGTGAAAGGCAGAGCCATTCAGCCACTCAGGATAGTGCGTTAAAAGAGTTCCTCCGTGCCTCGCCGGCTGCGTGTCGCCTGCTTGCGGTGTAGGCAGATATGCTTACAAAAGAGTATAAAGCAATGCTCTATTACCGTATGCGTCGCTCACGCGCGCTAAACGCAAGCACTTTGAGGAAAGGTGTGCAATTTGCTCCATTCGCACACTCAGTCCAGCGCACGGTGGAAGAATATTATAGGTGTCGGAACGGCGGCGCTTGGAGCGGAGCGGCCGTGTCCCGCCGCGCGTGCATGCTTTGACAGTTCGCCGACAGATGGCATAGCGATGCAGGGGGCCTTGGTTAGCGCCGCCTGCGCCGGTCAAAGCACGTGTGGGCACGCATCTTGCTTCAGTTTTGTGGACGTTGTTTTCTCGACAATCATGCAATTGTGAGCACAATGGGCAAGAAGTGTTTCGTTCCACATTGCACGACGGGATACAAAGGCTGTACCGAAAAACTGTCCCTCTTTTCCGCGCCGAAAGATGAAGAACGCTTGAATCTTTGGCGTCGAGCTATCCCAAGGAAGGATCGCTGCCTTCAAGTGAACGACCACGTGTGTGAAAAGCACTTCGAGCCCCACCTCGTGACTAAGGCATGGACAGCGCAGTACAAAGGACATGTCCTGGTGAGTGTTCCACGAAAGGCTTCATTGGCGAGTAATGCTGTGCCAACAATATTTCCCGGTTGCCCGCTGTACCTATCGAAATCGCTGAAAACAAGAAAGCGGCCCGCGGAAAGACAAGCTTTGCCTTCGTCGAAAAAACGAGTCGCATCATCAACTGACTGTAACCAGGAAGGGGCCTCATGCAGTAAAGATAGTGATGGCGTTAAAGGAAGCCCGTGCCAAACATCCGCGAATGCATTCGACAACGACATGAATGTGATGGAAGGCCAAACTTCTGAAGTAATGCCTCAGCCTGTTGGTCCGTACTCATCACTGGAAACTACATGCGCCACTTTCGCAAGCTTATTCGCCGACCTGCCACGGTCATTTCTTCCATCGAGTTCTTGGGGGTATCACCTGCTTGGCGTGGGAGAAGTACGAAGCGTCGTTTTCTCCCAGCTGGCGCGCACCCAAACACCTGTCGGGGTTTTGCTATCGGATGCATTCCCGCCGACACAAAGCCCTGCACCTTCTTTGGTAACCACTAAAACTGTTGAAATTCAGGAAGATATGCTGGCGAAAATTGCCATGATGGGCAGGCCAGTTTCTATGGCAGACCTTGGATATGAAGGAACTTTATCAACTGTAGATGATGTAAAAGCTCTCTTAGAGCATGTGGACAACACAAAACTCTGCGCTGGTGGACCTAATGTTCTGGAGTACCCGCATGCTGTAACAAAGTGTGCATACCTTGATATTAATCAGAAGTGGCGCCATAGAGGATGCTCTATAGTTGTTCACTCAAACTCTTCAGCATGTCACAAATGTGCAGGTCTTTCAAACGTCCTGCGGATGCACCAGAAAAGAACAGAAGAAAGAAAGCGCAGGCTTCAGCCTGCTGCTGTGCGTCTCTTGCCTTCATACCAAAGCAAGGACAAAGTTGCAGTCTTGCGTCGAGCAAATTATGCTCTGAAAAGAGCGAAGAATCGTGCCATCAACAGAGTGAAGAAACTGTCAGCGGAACTTGCGGAAGCTCGCCTCAACATGCAAAAAATGTCAGAAGAAGAACTGGAGGACAAGCTCTTCAAAACTGACATTCCTAGTGCTCAGCTGACGGTAATGAAAGAGTGCGTAGCAGCAGCTAAGCTAGCTAACAAGAAAAGCCGCCGCTACACGGAGGAGTGGCTTCTAATGTGTTTGCTTCTACATATACGCAGCCCATCTGCATATTGCTTTCTCCGAGACAATGATGTGCTCCCTCTTCCATGCGTAACGACAGTGCGCAGGTACTTAAGCATGGTAAGATTCAAGTGCGGTTTTGACACGCGGTTTTTCACGGCACTGAAGAAAAAGATGGCCGCTAAGGATAACTTCCAGCGCCATGGGATTCTTGTTTTTGACGAAATGCGCGTTAGAAAAGAAATACGAGTGCATTCAAAGTCTATGACATATAGTGGCTTCGTCGATTATGGCGATTCATCAGAGGCTCACGACGACCTTGCAGACCATGGACTTGTATTTACATTTCGCTCATTTGGTGACAAGTATTCTCAGCCAGTCGCAGTGTTTGCAAGCAAGGGCCCAACAAAAGGAGCCATACTTGCACAGCTCGTCTTAAAAGCGATATTTTTGCTTGAAGAAGCGGGGGCCATAGTCGACGCAGTCGTCTGCGATGGCGCTAGTACAAATCGTTCAATGTGGAAAGAGTTCGGTGTGAGTGGAGCGCTGAAGAGTACTAGGAACTACTTCACACATCCTGCTGATGAAAACCGTAATGTGTATGTATTTTCGGACGCGCCCCATCTCATGAAATGCGTTCGGAATCGTTTACACGCACAAAAAGTGTTGTGGGTGAACGGGGATCGCGTTCAATGGGCACATTTTGATAGGCTCTTTGTAGAAGATTCTAAGCAGCCAGGGAACTTGCGTGTGTGCCCTAAATTAACTTTTTCCCACATCAATCCTTCAACGACCGAAAAAATGCGGGTGAAGCTGGCCACTCAACTGTTCAGCATGAGTGTAGCCAAAGGATTAGAATTCTATTCACAGAGGCGCACAAAAGGACTCGAAAATGTGAAGGCAACGGTGGAATTCACGCTGAGGCTTAACAACCTTTTTGACGCCCTGAATCGAACTCATACAAAGGAGGGCGTCACAGTTGGAAGCAAAGATTTAAGAGTCCTCGCTTCGTCGCTCTACTGGCTAAATAAATGGGAAAAAGAAGTGGTATCAGGAAAGATATCTCGGGCAAGTTTCCTCACCGATCAAACCGCTGAAGGTCTTCGCGTGACTATTTTGTCCACATTGGAACTATCAAGGTACCTGTTGAAAGAGTGCGGTTTCAAATACGTCTTAACCGGAAAATTTAACCAAGACGTGATCGAACGCTTCTTCGGTGTTATCCGGCAAGCTGGAGGTCAAAATGACCACCCGTCTATGCCCACGTTTCTGCAACTATACAATATGCTATCAGTCTATAGTCTCATTAAGCCCCCTAAATTCGGGAATTGTCAAGTCAGCAATGTTGAATCTGAGCACGGTCTACCTGTGCTAACGTTGAATGACTTGAAACTTGCTTTTGATGATAATGCCAAGTCTGAAGGACACGTTCAGCTGCTGAAAAAGAAGCTAGATGGCCTGGTTGCTGTTGAAGCGGAGGTTGACCATGTGTTCGACAAGTTGCATGAAGTACGAGAAGCTGCCGACTGTATAATTTATTACTTAGTTGGCTTTATATGCCGCAAGTACTTGAAGAGTACAACGTGCACGAAGTGCCGTGAAGGATTATTGGAAGAAAGTGCCCTTCATCAACAGCCGGAAAGCAGCCTTGTTCTGTGTAAAACTAGAGGAGGCCTCATGCACCCAAAGCGAAGTCTCTTTCACTTGCTCCATGCCACTGAGATGGAATTTCAGAAGCATGCGGCTCTAAGAAATGCCTATGAATTGACGCTGGACAACATGCTTGACAACTACGAGTTTGAGTTCCCCTGTTCCGACCATAAAGAGGAAGTTATGGCAGCCGTGCTACACAATTATGTAGCCATGAGAATGAGGCAATTTTGCAAACGCCAGAAAGCTGATGCGAAAAATAAGACACAGGAGCTGCGTAAGCTGTCCAAGCTTCAGTAGGTGAAAATTTGGCTTCTGTTTCGCTGTTTAAATTGCGGGAGTCATGAATACCTTGGTGAGCGTGGAATGTGCGGTGGTGTCCCTTTTTCTTTATGCAGCAAAAATTTTTGTTCTAAAATTGTATTCACCGGCTGTTCTGAGTAATGTCAAATAAAAAAGCAAGCCGCACAGCACCTTCATGGTTTCACTGCTTGTGTTTCTTTAGGTGACCTCAGTTTATGTGGCTAAATGCATTACCTTTTAAAAAACCAGGCGAATGAAATTATTTTCCTTCTCCTTATCGTGTACCTGCAAGCCTCTGCGGTTTACCTGTAGACGCAGTGCTTGTTCTTGCGTTGTGCACGGTTTTGCCTTCCCGTCTGACTAAGGCAGGTTGCGCTGTAGTACCGCGTCCACTGTTATTTGCGCATATTGCTGCGACGGCATAGGCTGCGGTAAATAATGTCAAGAGACATTGCGCTCGACTCGCGTCGTACGAGCGCGAACGCTGCAAGGTGCAGGGCATGGCGAAACTCGCGGAGCATAAGCACTATTCATTGCAAACAACTTTCAGCCTCAGCTTTACCCAACATTCTTGTCTATTGCAAATTGGGTACTGAATACGCGCGTAATTATCAATTTTTTTCGCGTCCGTGTCTGCTTTCATTTAGCGCCTACGCTTGAAAAATGAGGCCCCTTTGCGTGTAGCGCCATCTGTCGAGCACAGCGCGATGTATGCACAACTTTTTTCCGCCTGCGCAGCCTTCGTCCGGCCACCTAGCTTGTTCTTCCATCGTGGTCCAGCGTTTGTTGATAGAGACATAACGATAAGCTAAGTCTAGTGGCGCCATCTGATTGCTAGAACGAGAACCGGTTGCCTCATTCCACCAACGCTCCTTTTTTGGCCTAGAAAGGGCAGAATCGTCACTGTAAATAAAACATAGAGCAAGCTTATTGCTAATACATTTTGCCATAGGCGACACGAGGCGAAGTGAACGCCCGGTGCCGCATTTACGGCCTGTGAACGTGCTGAAATCGGCTGTAACGACGAATCCAGTCCGAAGTGAGGGGTCCTGCTTCGAAATGCGCCTCCATTTAAGAAATGATATTTTCACGCTAAACAGGGGAGCTAGCGTATGTAACTGGAGTGTAAAGTAATGCTCGGCTTAAAACAGTGTTTGGCACATGTACTTTACGAAGCGCCATATTTTTTGAGCGTACGCCATTTCATAAGCCCATTTTGTACTAGCACTCCCCTAATAAACGTCAAAACATCGCATCTGCACTCATCGCAGTTTTGGTAGTGCTGAAGGGAACTATACTGAGATTAGAGAAGCGTGGAGCGCTGCCCCCTCCCACCTCACTTTGCGCAGCGTCTTCTGGGCCCGCGAAATTACCCCTCAATTGGAGCTTTGAGTTTCGAACCTTGTAACAGTATGGCGGCTGGGGCGGTACAGGCTTGCCACGAAGAAGCCTCCTGCCACCCGCCAAATCTGATAGGACTGGGCTTTCTGAACGTTGGCCTTTTCCTGTTAGTGAGCCTCGACGGATGGCGGAAGTTGTGGAGCCTTCCTCTACTCGACCTGGAAAGTAGTGAACAGGAATGGGAACAGAACCTTGCACAAATTGAAAACAAGTAGTGTGTCAAAGAAAATTGCAGCAAGAATGTGTGGTCGTCTTTCCTTACATTTAGTGCCTTGCGCAAGCTACGATGCCTGGCTTATTTATCTCTGAACGCCTGCTGAGTGGATGTTTAGAATTGTCTTCCAAGCCGCTCAAGTTATATACGGTCATGCCAGTATCTTTTTGTGCCTTCATCTTTACTGCAATATTATGCGAAAAAGTCCACCTTTCGATCTTCAACCATAGTTTAGGGCGCAGACACACCTGAAAACTGCTTCCATTTTTTCACATACTGACATCATATACTGTGGTGCCCTCATGTGGACAAAGTACTCTGTGCCTTGAAATACAAATATTTGAATAGAGGTTTGCCGAGGCCGGCTTGATTTCTATGATCTTGCTGCAGTCTCCACTCCCCAGCAAAAAACCGAGGAGAAATATATGCTCTTCGGCTTCTCCAAAAGTGGGTTTCAGCTTCACGGGTCTTTCCGTGCAATAAATTAGCACATTTATTTCAACGCGAGAGAGTTGAGGGCCCTGTGTCGCAGAAAAACCGGTGTCGTCCGCGTTGGCCGTGAGCGAAAAATTCCAGAAGCATAAGACCTCTTTCTTCTTTCACTACCTTCTTTATCCCTTCCCTTACGGCGCGGTTAAGGTGTCCAACGATATATGAGACAGATACTGCGCCATTTCCTTTCCCCGAAAAACCAGTTATTATTAATATTATTATTATTATTATTATTATTATTATTATTATTATTATTATTTCCTTTCCTTAAAATAATTTTATTTTCATTTTCCTTGCCTTACGGCTCGGTACGGGTGTCCACCAAGATATGTTTCCTTTCCTTAAATTGTCCGGGCAAGGCGTCGCGCCGCACGTACGATGGCGTTCCGTGGATTCCTTGGCAACGCTGCAACACGCTGTCGCGTCCTGCTCTTAAAGACGAAGCTTAAGCGTCCTCCAATTTTTTCAGTCTCTGGTGAAGATGCATCGGTGCCGACAGACGCTGACCGAGGTAGAGGTCCGCTACTTCCTGCGCCAGCTCCTCCTCGCCTGCGAGTACCTGGTGCAGGAGCGGGTCATTCACGGAGACCTGAAGCCCGGAAACCTGCTCCTCACCGAGGACTTGCAGCTCAAAGTGGCCGACTTTGGGCTTGCCTCCCGCGTCAATTACGAGGGGGAGCTCAAGAAGTCGACCTGCGGCACACCCAACTACGTCGCCCCAGAGATCTTGAAAAACAAGGGCCACAGCTACGAAGCAGACATCTGGTCCGTCGGATGCATCATGTGAGTCTCACCTGACTGCGCAGAAATTTTTTGAACTGGCTGCCATGTTAATGCTTACAACAACAGCTCGGTGACTGTTGTAAAGGTATACCAGTCCGCATTTGCACTAAGGGGACAGTCTACTGTCGAAAATGTGAATATAAATGTTGACACAATTTTTCCTGTCTGGTGACAATAACGAGGAAAGTACTCATAACCTCGGAATTTATTTATATTATTGCGATTGCTTTAAAGGCCTAGTTTTCCAGAAAACCAGATGTTGGCGATGTCGCCATCGCCCTTCTGGGCGGAAAATCACGAGCGTGGCTCTGACAGGTGCTGCCCAGGAGGCAGGTGTCACCCATGACACGCGTGACCTTGCGGCGTCATCACAACCAGCCCACCGGATAGTTAGCAAACTGGCCACCATGTCAGACCTTCGTTATAAACGGGAATAAACTCGTTACGATATCGCGTCATACCCTTAAGGCGGTGTTGAAGCGCCCCTCCAATTTTTCAATTTGCCGGAGCAAGTTGGGCCAGGGTTGAAGATTGCACTGGGTGGTGTTCAAACTTAGAAGCTGTGCTGGCCGTCAGGCTACTTCGCTTGAAATAGATTTGAGTTTTACGAATGAACGGAGCGCCATTTAAACGGTCAAATTAATTCGGGGAAACTTGAGGCGCCATGACTTCATCCTCTTGGAACTAGTCTCCACTTCCTGCACAGTTGAGCTGTACTTTTTCATCTTAAAAAGTTCGGAAAGTTTCAAATCACAAGACACAGAAAGTGGCGCTGCAACTGGGGGAAAAAACACGGGTGTATCTGAATATATCATTACTTTTTTATTGACTGGTTTTCAAACCATCCAGTGCTTTAATTTATAGTTGCAATAAAATTCATGTTTCAGTTAATGGGACCGTCATTATTGTAATTGTGAAAATTAGCGCAAACGACTCGAGACGCAAAAGTTGGAAGAAGGCACCACTATATAGCGATTCCTTTCTCCTGCTAAAACTCTAGACGAGCCTAAACTTTGCTTTTCAATACTCACCGTTGTTTCTAAATTCCTTCAGCTGTCGCCCCTATACGTTTCAAATACTTCTGCCATGGCATGAAGCCGGGTATACATTAACCAGGGCGAGGAGTTTTCGGTTGCCGCAGAGAGAATGCCATCTATGAAATTCGATACAGTGTCTCTTTATAAGCTGAAATATAGCTCATCCGCATCAAGCTCAAAGTCGGGTACTTACGTGCATAAAGAGTGTCCTTTGCCCGCACCGACATTAATTAACAATTAGTGAGTATTATACGATAGGGTACTTATGTGGCAGAGGGGTTTATGGAGGTGAAACGTAGAGGCTCACCAAAAGGATTCAGCTTCAGTTAAGGACAACCGTTAAGAGACCGGAAGCGCGCAGAGTGGGTGAGGGAACAAACGCGTGTTTATGACGTCCTAGTCGAAATCAAGAGGAAGAAATGGGCTCGGGCAGGGCATGTAATGCGAAGGCAAGATAACCGCTGGTCCTTAAAGGGTAACGGAGTGGATTCCAAGAGAAGGCAGTCGTAGCAGAGGGCGGCAGAAGGTTAGGTGGGCGGATGAGATTATGAAGTTTGCGGGGACACAGTGGCCGCAGATGGCACAAGACAGGGTTAACTGGTGAGACATGAGAGAGGCCTTCGGCCTGCAGTGGGCGCAGTCGGTCTGATGATGATTGTGATGATTCGATAGTTGCCTCCCACAGTGGCTGTGCATGCACTCCTATAGCTGTAACGTGCTCACATGGTATCCGCGCAGACAAAAGTGCGGTTTGCCGCGAACATTGCGAGGCTGTCCTTCGCAGGTACAAGCTGCTGTTGCGGTGCCCCCCTTTCAAGGCGTCGTCGAGGAAGGAGACCTGCGCCCGAATCAGGAGGAACGAGTACCATATCCCCTCGAGTGTGTCTTCTGACGCAAGCGCCCTCATCCGGTGGATGCTCCATCCGGAGCCAGCAAAGCGGCCGAGCGTCGAGGCCATCATGCACCATGATTTCATGACCAGGGGTGGGCTTCATTCCCGAATCACTGATAAGCCTCAGTGCGCTGCACTGCCGCCATGGTTCATTTTCTCTTTTGTTTTGTTCAAATTTATCACCTGCGGTGCGCGCACTTATCACTTTCTATTTTTTTAATGCTAGATGCTACCAGAGGCCGGTCCTGATTGCATGCAGCAGTTTCTGCGATGTCCTAAATCGCCGTCGCTTTCAGGCCCCTTATCTCCAATGTTCAGTGTCACCTTTAAAAATAAGAATGATTGATCGGGAGGGGCACTGCAATCTCGATGACCACAGAGTATGCATCCTGATATCAGCGCCGCTGAGTGGTTTTCTTCGTGGGCGCATGTTTGCTGAGCAGACTGAGTTGTTAGTCAGCCTTTATGAATGTGATTGCATTTAGGCTGCCGTCATCCACTTTCCCGCTTCTCCTCTACGAAACTCACTGATTGGTCGATACCCTGATGGCGTCATCAGAGCAATGTAACCCCAATTGATTAATCAGAGAAGCCCGCCAAGTTTGAACTTAATCACGAAATTCTCTTATTGATCGAGAGAGGTCACGCCACCTGTCCACCGCGGAAGGTGGCAGCCTGCCCAACAGATTGTGAGCAAACTGCCCGTGCACCGTTGCCAAATGCGATGCAGTGGCCACCTGCCCACCGTGACGCTGCACCGTGGCAGTGGCGCATCGCTTCAGGCCGATTCACACGGCGGTCCGACGTTCGCCCGAGGGCCGTCCATCACGTGTTTATGCGCCACTAAAAACTGGCCTGCCTTCCGATGACTTCAAGCGGAGGCGACGGGCCAAAAGAGCAGACGACGCGCTGAGTGTACCACTGTTGCCAGATTATTTTAAAGTGTTTGGAAACGCTGGTCAAACTGGTTTTTCCTCCCGACCCATGACTGCGATTGAATGGTGAAGGTGCGGACATTTGTCCAATTCCTCAAAGGCCTGGGCCGTTTTGCTGGTCGAGTCGATCGCTTTGCCATTGTAGCGAACGCAGTGCAGCTTGTCAAACAGCGTGCCTGGTTTAGTCTACTTAGCGAAGTGTGGCAGCCGAAATATTGGCAAGAGCGGTGGTTGCCAGAGCTAGCGTGCGCGTCTTCGCGGGCCGCCGCTAATTCCCGCGAGAGGAAAGGCACCGGAACTTCTTTGGTTGTCCAGTCCGCGGGCCAACAGGAAGCCTCTCAATTTAGTGACGCACGAACACGTGATGAGTGGGCCGCGGGCGAACGGTCCGTCGTGTGAATCGGCCTTTACCCGCTGCACCACTGCGCCAGTAGGGGCAGGAGGATTCCCCGCGATCTATGAAGAATGCAGTTGAGAGCGTGACGTCATCAACACCCCGCGACCACCAGTGGATCAATTATAGGGCACCCCCGAAGTTCAAAAAGGGGGTATCACTAAAATCTTGAAGTTGGACCACTTCCCAACATCCCTAAGGACCCCCAGAATATTTGGAAGCCAACCCCAGAAAATGGATTAGGTGGAATAGTTGGTCGGATTAGTATATTATCGTGATAATCCAATGTATGGCACTCGAACATTCTAAAATGTGATTACTTATGCACATCATATAAGAGCAATGAAATCCGTTTCAACCGGAGTTTTCTCGGGAAAATCGCAAGAACAAGATTACACTAATTGTAGACACCACAGCAGGCAGCCTAAATGCTATCATTTTCTTCTTGAAGAATGTGGTCAAGAAAGCCCCCAAGTTTTTCTTCTGTGTGCGTGCAGCAACTTTGTTCGTGTTGTCGCCACTGTTACGTGATAATATTGTTACGCCGAGTTGTTGGAGGAATAAGAGGAGAGAAGCGCGCGCAGACTGATCGGGCTCTGGAGCTTTGTTTAATTTCATGAGGCGCAACAAGGTGATTCTACCGGCTGCCAACATTGAATCCCTCGTTCAGACCGCTGCTGACATCGCAAAGGCCTTAGAGGATATTGCGTGTGGCCTAGAGCTTCGCTTTACACCTGCTGTACCTTCTCCTACTATATTCACATGTACCTGAAGTGATTTCGCTTAGGTCTCTATGCTAAGCTGTCGCAAATTGTTCTGAGCTTATCCATAGCGGCTCCAGGCCCCGATAAGGTCACTTCATCTATAATCATAATTTTGTTCAATGAATCTCCTGCAGACCTGTTGGCTATAATTAATCATTCTATTAAAGGTCCTTGGATACCACATGAGTGGCGTCTTGCTGAAATAGTTCCATTGCTTAAAAAGCAAGGGAAAGGCTTAACTTTAGACAATCTACGCCCTATTTCGTTAACATCGAACCTAGTGAAATTGGTGGAAAGGGTCCTTCTCAGCCGTGTCATGTCATTCATTTCAGGAAATGCTCTATTGAATCCATGTCAAATTGGATTTAGGCCAGGTTGTTCAATTTGATGCTCTCATACTGACCTTGAGAGTCGTATTAAATTAGCTCGCAATAGAAAAGTTTGCTGCGCTTGTCACTTTGGATGTCATTAAAGCATACGACAGCGTTGTGCACTCGACTCTATTACTAAGATTACAGGAACTGAACTTCCCAAGCTATTTTGTAGCCTGGATTTCTGTTTTTTTTGGAAAATAGAGAATTTTACTGCTGCCAAAATGGTGTTTCCTCAAGGAGATTTCCACAGACAAGAGGTGTTCCGCAAGGATAAGTTCTCTCACATGTCCTTTTTAACATTTTTCTAAACTCAATTCCATGCATTTTTTGCATCAGCAGGTGCCATTCACGCTCTTTATCGAACCCTTCAAAATTACCTCAATGTTCTTGACAACTGGCTAGGAAGAATTCATCTGTCCCTTAATGTGAAAAAATGCCCATTGTTAGTATTTACAGTTTCTGTTCCTGTAAATATCTGCCTGGTCTATAGAAATATCATAATACCTCAAGTTCAGACGGTGAAGTATCTCCGAGTAATATACGACTCTACTCTATCCTGGCGGCCACACATTGAGCAAGTTTCTGCAACAGTTCGGGCCATTGGCATCCTGCGCAGGCTTTGTGGTGCTAGGTCCGGCATGAGAAGGCATACGCTTCTGATGATTTATAATATGTACGTACGCCCAATTTTGGAGTAAGAGTGTGTTTTATTCTCAGGAGCTCCTGCCTATATACTTCGCCCTCTTGTGCTTTTGGAGCGTGAGGCGTTGCGCCTTTGTCTGGGGCTTCCAAAATATGTCGCCAATGCTGTTCTGCACCTTGATGCGCGAATGCCATTGTTATCAGCTAGGTTTCGCCTTTTAACAGTTCAAATATTTTTAAAATTGTGCGACTCACCTCTTCACGCTTCCAGAATAATATTTCTTAGTCAACTTTCCGCCTTTTTTAGTGCTTCCTGGACTCGTTTTCATACCCCGGAGATTTGTTATGTGCAGTCCCTCCTTGATACCATAAATATTCATTTCACAGATGTCCGCCAATTGTATAACAACTCATCATCTGTCCAGATTGAATTCGATGACATTTTCCCATCGAATGCAATGCTGCAGCCCTTCCCGCTTCTTCAGGGTCTATTGCAGGACCACCTAAGGTCCTTTCCCTCTCATGTTCTTATTGCTACCGATGCCTCGCAGGATCGCGAAAAGGCAGGTGTGGGAATTTTTTCGCCTTCACTGGATTGGTCTTTTTCTCTCCGTCTACCTGACTTCACTCCAATTTTTTCTGGCTGAATTATTAGCAGTAATCTTAGCCTTACGAAAATTAGAAACTACCGTTTCCCAGGTCGTGGTTATGACAGGCTCTCTGTCCATTTGCTCTTCCTTATCCTCACCCACTCAGTCTCGGGCATCACGCCTCTTTAAGTTCCTGATTCCGCTCCATCTAAATTCGGTAAGGTTGCTTTGGGTACCAGGTCATATGGGCTTTCATTTAATGAGGTTGCAGATTCCTTTCCAAGAGCCTCTCTCAGCGGCCCAATTGTTGCTGTCCTGCCAACGTGTGCATATACAGCTGGAGTGAGGTTTCGCAGCTACACAATATTTCAGGAATTTGCTGCCTCGGCTCTTACATCATCTCCCGAATATCAGCATTTTCTGCATCCTTGGAGTAGCAAAGACTGGCGCTCACGCAGACTAGAGGTCTCTTTCATGCGCTTGCGTTGCCGGGTTCCCCTTCTAAATTTCTACCTTCACAGATCTGGCCTGGCAGCTTCCCCACTGTGCCCTTTTTGTGCCGAACCTGAGACAATAGATCACCTCCTGCTGTTCTGCCGCCGCTTCTCTCATTTGAGAAAGCGTCTTTTTCAAATTCCATTTCATCAACTGGGCTTGCCTGTGTCTTCCGCGGTTGTTCTTTCGATTGGCGCTTCTTTGCTTGGACGAAGCGACAGGAGTGTGCGCTCTGCTGTGCAAACTTTTCTTCAAGAAACGCAGCGACGCACATTCTGATTTCTTTTTCCCGCTCGCAGTCAGTACGACATTTAAAGATTACAGGCGTTGTATACTATTATGCACATTAAGCCATTGTCCCGTCTTAGATCTCCAAGCTAACAGGACCCCCGTCCTTCCCTCTTCCAATCTACCAGACTACATATTATTGCCACTCCTTTTCCCGTCAAAACTTTCCTGTATCCAGTAACTAACCGCCTGTGTCTTGACCACTCCACCATAGTGGGTATGTGCCAGCAACGTATGAGGCCTTCCTTCCTTTCTTCCTCTGGGCCGTCGGCGACCAGCTTTCAACCGTAGAGCTCTCACCTGTACTAAAGCCATTTCATCCGCTACAATATGTAAATGTGCAACTTTACGCGCCGATAATCTTTTACTGTAGTGCAAGAAAATTCTGAATAACTGAGGAGTAGGCCTCTGTTCGCACTAGTTCGAGCCAAAACAAAACATTTCTTCATCCTACAGCCGGCTGCCACAACGACAGCAGAAAGGAGGCCCGTCTCAATTACAGTGAAGTGTGTCGAAGTACATAATAAACTGGCGCTATAAAAGACCCTCGTTACGCTTGAGTTTCCTTCCTGACTGCAGCAAGGATTTCTAATTATGTCCAAAAATTGTATGACCTTAATTCGGAGCATCCAAATCTTAGACCTATACTCCGGGTCCCGCGTGCATGGTGCGTGACTTAATTTACGTTGCGAAAAACTCCTCTGCAAATTACCGCCATACAAGATCGGCGAAATCAGCAAGACACAGCGAATTACTGTAGCAGTCTAAATTAAAAAGCCGCCGCCGCGGTGGCTGAGTGGCTACGGCGCTCGGCTGCTGGCCCGAAAGACCCGTGTTCGATCCCGGCCGCGGCGGTCGAATTTCGATGGAGGCGAAATTCTAGAGGCCCGTGTATTGTGCGATGTCAGTGCACCTTAAAAAACCCGAGGTGGTCAAAATTTCCGGAGCCCTTCACTACGGCGTCTCTCATAGCCTGAGTCGCCTCGGGACGTTAAACCCCCATAAACCAAACCAAATCAAAATAGGTTGAGAGTGGAAACATCACAAAACTGTTTCTGCACGGGGACACATTCAGTACTCTACACAGAAACGTTACTGCACTCGGCCTGTATTGGCGATTCTCTCAAAATCGTCACCACGATGCGGCGGCGGCGCCAACTAGTCTGAGAAAGATCTGCAGCGCGCGGAAGCATGTTTGCAAGTCTGCCTTCCTGAGACTTTCTCTGAACTCAGTAAACTTTTTCTATTCTATGCCCTTCTGCGAGTGCTTCGTCGACGCATTCAGACATTTTGATAAATTGGTTTTCTCCTTGCACCTTTATGATTCTATTCACATTGTCGAGGTTTTCTGCCCTGAGTACGGGTCTCAACAGTTTCTCAACCTCTTCTTTCGAGAAACGCTACTGACCTAACCATTCTACTGCTCGTATTGCACGGGCGTTGAAATCTTTTCGCGTGCTCCTTCCAGGGCTCCTTCCTGCACGGCTGCCGGTATCCTGTCTCACCACAAAACCCGACTTGGACGCACTAAACAGCGGCCTAGACGCAACTGACCGGAAACCCCTTTGGGAGAAAAACGAAAATCGTGGTAAGTTGCCATTTCTCTCCGCTTGAGTGATGTCGCTGGAAGCGGCAGCGAAGGTCCAAGTGTTTTCGCTCGACAATTCTGAGCACAAGAGTGCGTCAAAATACTTGCAGTCCCTTAACTCCGGCACCACAAGTGGCCTTCAAAACGTGTGGATTTACTTTAATAAGCACCTTTAGCACTGTGAACTCTGAAGCGCTGGCAGACGACGGACGAATGAAGGACGTGACACACAGTGCGCTGAACTAACAACTTTAATATCAAAGGAAGGCGATCCGCACGTTTTTATACAGTGACCCAATATTAGCAGTGATTACAGGGCGCATGCGCAATTCAAAGCAAAAAAAAAACAAGCTAAAAAGCAGGGGCAGCGCGCAGGCACATTTTTTGAACCCACACCATGCAGACACAAAAGACACAAGGGTGTCCGACCCACTCCGGTTGGCGAAACATCATGCACACCCCCATTCATACCGAAATCAAGACGTGGCAGCGAATGGGGAGAGGGGGTGGGTGAAGGGACGCAATAACAACTCTTGGCAAGATAAAAGAACTATCTACACACACCGGCAGTCCTGTGCGACCGGTGATGACAGGGATAAAAAGATAAAAACAACAATATGCAAAAGGAAAAGACGCAAAATAGACATTAAAATCTCGGAAAGCGGCATGAAGACATGCATAATGAGAATGAACTGAAAGGGTGGTTGGAACGGAAAAACAATTACCAACCTAATAGCGAGCGATGAAAGCCAACGAAGAACACGGCCTAAAATGATTCAATGCTAGTCAACAATGAACACGGCCTAAAAGGGGATGAGGGCTAACCATAAAGTCGACCTAAAAGATCAAGGCTAAGAGAGGGATGAAAACTAGACGAAAAGAATAGAAGTGGTGTCCCTGAAGATATTTAGAGAGCAGTAGCGCAAATAATGGGTTGTGAAAAGGAGCCGCGTAAGGAACCACGGAACCAAGAATTTAAAATGAATCGGAGAAAAGCTCAAACTCTTTTTCCAACAGGGCTATTAAGGGTGTACTGAAGCAGACGCCTTGTTGCTTGGTAATGAAACCTGCCTCAATTATCTCCCGTGTGAGCTGGTTGCAGCTGTTTGCCAGAATTTTTGTTGCCTTATACATCCGAGGGCACGTGCGACAATGACTGCAGTCACGAACGTGGGCGGCTAATTTGCTGGAGTTAGAGTTAGGTTCGAGCAGTCTTTTATTAATACATCGACCAGTCTGGCCAATGTATTCCCTGCCGCAAGACAAAGGGATTGAGTAAACAACTCCTGTGCTGCAACCTACGAAAGGATCACGATGCCGAACTGTGCATTCGCGAACTTTTTCGCCGGCATCGTTCACTCTCCTGCAGTAGAAGAGAGGCGGTGAGGGGTCGTGTTCTCCGTTGGCTTTCATCACTCGCTTTTAGGTTGTTAATTGTTTTCCCATTTCAACCACCCTTCCAGTTCATTCTCATTATGCATGTCTTCACGCCGCTTTCCGAGATTTTAATGTGTATTTTGCTTCTTTACCTTTTGCATTTTATTGTTTTTGTATTTTTATCCCTGCCACCGCCGGCCGCACAGGACTGCCGGTGTGTGTAGATAGTTCTTTTCTTGCCAAGAGTTGTTATTGCGTCCCTTCCCCCGCCCCCTCTCCCCATTCGCTGCCACGTCTTGATTTCGGCATGAATGGCGGTGTGCCTGATGTTCGGCCAACCGGAGTGGGTCGGACACCCTTGTGTCTTTTGTGTCTGCATGGTGTGGGTTAAAAAAATGTGCCTGCGCGCTGCCCCTGCTTTTTCGCTTGTTTTTTTGCTTTGAATTGCAAATGCGCCCTGTAATCACTGATAATCTTGGGTTACTGTATCAAAACGTGCGGATTGCCTTCCTTTGATATTAAAGTTGTTAGTTCAGCGCACTGTGTGTCACGTCCTTCATTCGTCCGTCGTCTGCCAGCGCTTCAGAGTTCCTAATGTCAGACTAACTCGCCCAGCAACACACCCTGCTCACCTTTAGCATACCCTGTACCGTGTTACCGTTCCGTTACCTGATTACCAACAGCCCGCCCACCGCCAGTGCGCAAGCGCTGATTGGTCGCGATGTGGCAGGCGCACGCACAGCTGTCGAGCACGTGGCGCCATCTGGCGCCATCAAGGCTATCTGCGCTGTGCCACAAAGCATTAAAAAGCAACTTCACCAGGGCAGTGTCATTAGCAATTCGAAGGTTACTAAGTTATCTTCCGCAATCATCCTGGTCCAGGTCCAACCAACTGAATAATTCTGGTAACCATTCAGTAAATGCCTTTGGAGAGATTGCGTAGTCTTACCTGTCACCCTTTCTAGCTGCTCTTTTAAACACTTTTTCTTTCTCCCTTGTCCAGCTGCCCCTGCCTGTGGCTGCAACTCAAGCCCGCCAACAAAGCTCCCGACATGCTAGCCTAAAAGGACTCTGCTCAACAGCATGACCTCCATCAGCACTGACGACCCCTACATCGACGGGGGTATTTTTGTTGGCAAATAAGTACGTGTATATTTAACGATTATTACATATTGACAATAACGCTTTATCTTATAGGCTCGTTCACGAATACTCGTCTTTCGGGTGCCGCCATGGGTTCCTGTTCTTTTAACTCACATTTTAATCAGCCTATTCATTCCACAAAACAAACTTTAGGAACCACATTTACTTTGTTGCAGCAATTTAGCTATTTTCTTTGCTGACTAGCACTAGTCATGCTTCCCCACTGCAGCACATGGCCACATGCCTGCTACAATGTAGCTACTTGCAAGGTTGCGATTGTGCTCCATAGGTGGATCGTAGTGACTCAGTTTTCATGTGCGCACAGACTGTGGCTGTAATGCAATTTTAATTTCTGTGCAATGCAGTTCTTAATAAAGCTTTGTACTGAGGGTGCTGTAGCCATTTGTATTCATTGTGGCTCTTGTAAAACAACCGTCCATCGCCTTCCAAGGCGAAAAAATGATGGTGGTAGGCAGAGCTCTTCGACGATACCAACTGCGGAACTTCAATTCGAAGCCCTCTTATCCCGTGTGGCCATATCTCGGAGGTCACCAGATGGTGGCGCCATCTATGGGCAGGACATCGGACTGTCTGTGGTGCACTGAAACCTTTTCTTTAGAGCGAGAGTTCTACTCCTCGGGGCAAAACTTGAGACAATGACCTTCAATGCCTCACAGGGTCAAACCGAACTTGACTGCGTAGTGGTATGACCCAAGCTATGATAGTGTGACCACGTGAACAAATGACTATGATTATTAGGTACCTGACGTTGATGTTTGACCTTGACCTGTGATATTTGATGTGAGACAGTGGGCATCACATCTACAATGACATTCAATGCCTCACAGGGTTAAAAAAAACTTAACTGCATGGCGGTATGGCCCAAGCTATGGTAGTATGAACACGTGATCATGACTGTGACCACTGGGTACCTGATTTTGACCTTTGACTTTGGCTCTTGACATTTGATTTGAGACAGTTAAGACCACGCCTAATAGAGCTTTCGCTTGTACACTATAGTTGAAGCCGCGTTGAACCCCGACATTTTTTTTTTCCTCGGGGCAGTGTTCTGGCGACTGCTTCAGTGTCTCTTTTGCAGCCCGTTGTGCAAAAACTTATGCGAACAGTACAGTGATTTTCCTTTCTTTTACGGGGCCTCCTAACATACGCACCGTAGCTGCTGCAGCAAAACCCAGTCTCGCCGCTCATTCTACAGATGACCCTATACTGAAGCGCCGTCTGGTGCGGCTTCGATGCGAAATAGGCTATAGGCCTAGCGACGACCAGGGCAGCCAGGCAGCTGCGCCCATAGAGTTACTACTGGCTGTGCCGTTCGTTGCCCGATGATCCCGCGGGCGGCGCCTTTCCGAAACTTCGCTACTTGCGAAGGCATGATTTGTCGCTGCTCGAATACAGCAGCCTTTCAGATAGCAGGGCTGTTTTGTCTTTCCTGGGCGGACGTGAAGCGTATACACCGAGGCACCGCTGTGCCATGTCAAGCTGATACCGGCTGTGGGCGGAGCTTGAGAGAAGCGGTGCGCCGGCGCTCGCCGGTGCGTGCGTGTGTCCCTGCTTGAAGTGGGGCGGCATGCATTTCGGAAGCGGCGACCGGAGCGGCGCGCCGGAAACGCAGCCGGACATGTGTCAACTGCTTAAGTGCGTGATTATGGCCAGCGCTGTCTGGCAGCTCTGATGGGCGTCCGGAATTAGTCAAATCGGTCATGTAGCTTTTTTTTTTCACTGTGCAGATATGCCGAAAGTTTCTGCCCATTTTCTTAATAAACACTTCTAGCTTTTTGTTTCCGACTGTAGTGATGTTCACTAGCTTTTTAATGTAGTAACTTTTACTAGTTTTTGTGATATATGTTTACTACGTTCAGTTGCTAAGCACGTAGTGATTTGTGTGACAAGTAACAGGTCAGTCTCTACTTAGTGAATTCCCCGACCCCCTTTTTTTTTCCGAGTGTGAAATTAAGAAAAAAAAAACTGAGAATGGTGGCGCAACCGCCTTCAATCTGTTTCAAAGAGGAAGCTCATGGCGTGTTTCCCTGATGCGCAGATTGTTTTCTTTGTCTGAAAAAAAAGCATAAGTACCTAACGGTTGATATGAGAGCCCTTTCATACGTAGTGTGCAGCGTTAGATAACAGGGTTGAGAGTTGTACTCAACACGCGCCACGCAATGTATTATAACTCGAGCCATATCTCAACTGTGTTCTAAGGAGTTCTACTCTTTCTTTTGATAAACACCGCCTTGACCGATGAAAAGCCCAGTCAGTTCCATATCCAGCCGCTAAGAAAAAAAAACCCGATTGGAGCTCAAGACTCGTTAGGAGCTGTGTATGCTGGCTGGATGGATGGATGGATGGAATGGATGGATGGATGGATGGATGGATGGATGGATGGATGGATGGATGGATGGATGGATGGATGGATGGATGGATGGATGGATGGATGGATGGATACGGCTGAACCCTTTAAATCGGGCGGTGGCTGAAGCCACCTAGCCATGACTTAAAATAATTTATTTTTCTCTTGATTTTAGCCACTAATCAGATAACCTTCGCTTGGTTATTTCCACCCGCTTAAAATATACACTCCCCTTACTGTCCTTAAACCACAATGCCTTGGATAAATCAGCCCCGCTGCTTTCCACTGTAAGGTGAAGCCCTTTACAGAAAAGTATCAAGTGTTCAGCCGTTTCCTCCTCCTCTCCGCACGCAACGCACAACGTGTCTATCTCGTGGTACCTGACTCTATAGACCTCCTGCATGTTTGTAAACAAACGAGGTGGCGCTGCAGTCGCTAGCGAGCTCGTGGTAGGCAATAGGGCGGGGAGTGGCGTCGCGGATAGGTGTTGAGTGCGGGTTTTCAAGGCTTGTAGGCGCGTTTCCAGTTTCTGCGAATCATAGCAATGGTCGATGCTTCCAACTTAGTAATTTGTGGAAGTACACGAGCTCGCGTTGGCCGCGTGCGGCCTATAAAGAGAAATAGTTTGCACTGTGTATTGTATATATGGTTAGTAGTAAATATGTAGAAAGCGTTCCTGCCGTTTATTTATGCGCTAGGCATTGAAAAAAACAAGTTTTGACACTCTGCACTAACCGGAATGATTTTACTTTGGGACAATAGTGAGGGGAAGTGCTGGCCTTGTTTCGTCGGAGCAGACGTGCGCTCATCGTCTGCTGACATACGTATGTCGCGCTGTGCGAAAAGTGGGGACAGCGTCGTGTCCCTGATCTCCTGTCTCGCTTAGCGCTGTTTTTAGCCGCATGAACACGCACCAGCCAGGCCGACTTGTCCTCTTGTTAAGCTGGTCGATTTGGTGAAAATTTATGATTTCTCGAATTATTTTCTTTCCTAGCCCTGAATTCTAGTTTTGTGACGAAATATTATAACAAAATATTGAGTACAAATTTATAAATTACGCTTTATAGAAGTGTGGTCCTCAAAAATTGAGAGGTAATTTTTTTTATTTCAGTGCCGCATTTTTTTGACCAAAGCGAAAGCGATGATGCCATAAACAAGGGAATAAGCTTTAAGGTTTGTTTTCTGACCTCTCACATTTTCTGCGACTGGATCACTCACCTTCGTAATACGCATGAAAATCAAATAATTCCATTTTTCGCAAACTATTCCTGAGATGTTGAGGAGCGTAATAAATCTCTCGATTTTTTTCCCTACACGTGCAGTACTGTGTTAGTTATTATTTGTAAGAAACGTTTTCATGTAACTATGCATGCATAAGTACTGATCATATAGAAAAAGAACTAATCGCGTCATCGTACAGAACAGGGCTTTATGTACATGCTGGCATAAAAAAACTGCGCACTATCTACTCAATTATTTGAAACCTTGGGGGGACTTGACGACGGTGTTAATTATAATTACCCAGAACTGCACCAGGTATAGCTATAAATAAAAGGAATTACTGAAACTAGCGTAGGAATTTCATATTTGCACCAAGTTTAGTTACATATCGCATGCATAAATAAGGAAAACACTTTTCATTGCCGCGTCCCGTCTCAATCTCGCCACATGTCTGTTAGTAGCACGCCTGCGGCTGCTTCTTTGCAAACAAGCTTCGCGATCATGTACTACCTCATGAAACATGACACATTCATGATGCAATGAAAAAGCATATGGCGTTTAGCACACTTAAGGTACTCTATTCTAAGCACACCAACGCGACCGCGCAAGATTGACACAACTTACCAGACTTCTTTCTACTGGAATGAAATAATTACGTCGTCATATCAAGAAACAGTTTCAAGTAAATATTAAATGTCACAAAACCGCCATTTAAAGATGGTGTGCTATTAACAAAAAAAACGCATTCCTTGGGGGCGAGTGAACCTGTCGGCGCCCCGTGCACTCCGGCTCAAGGTGATAAGTACGTATGCAGCTGCATATGTCTTTTTTTTTCCTTGAGCAATTATCAGCCTACTATCCTGATGTTCAGGTGAATGAACGCAGTAACTTGCATGCTATTAAGTGCATTGAGTGGCAGTGCCTATCGACTCCCAGACTTCGCGCTTTACTACCGTGGCCCAATGCCTGTTAGCCAGTTTCCGAATGCGGCATTTATGCGCGAGAAACCTATCGAGGCTAATTTAATATTTTTTTATGCTACTACGCGGATCCAGCAGTGACGCAGCTGGTCAATACATGCTGCTTCTGCAGTGCACAGGCTTGAAGCAGCCGCCGGTAGCTACGGCAGCTGCGGTAGGCACGGCATGCGGAACCTGTTTTGCCTACCATGCGAAAGTCGCTGCTAACATCAGCGCCACCGCATCTTCGTGACGTCGCGGGGTGAAGGAGGTCCATATGTCTTAGGCCGCAAAACTCTCGTCCTGGCCTCAAACAACAAAGAGCTTCGCCTACAATTATCATAGATATTTTCTTTGGCAATTTGCTTTTGCAGCCCATGCTGCAACAGCGCCGCCACACCGAACCGATTTCTTTCGACGCCCGCCGCTTCACTGCAATTTATGGCGAGCGGGGGGTGCCTGAGCACACCACCCCACTGCCCCATAAAAATGTTTGCACAATTCGCTGAGAACGGAATGCCCATATTTGTTGAAAATTTGCGGTGGCCGAGTGGTTGAGCATCCGCCTCGCTTGCGGGAGGTGCGGGGTTCGATCCCCAGTGCCGCCGGGTACCCACCGGAGATGCAATGGGTACAAGCTTTTTCCTGGCCTTGTGCTCGGCTTGTACGGGCTGAAATGCTTGAAAAATGGGTCCTTGACCCCACCTTGGATAATCGAATAATACCTTGTGCCATGGCGCTCTTTGGTCATAGACGCCTTGACGCAATAAAAATCCATAATCATCATCATCAACTTGTTTCAAACTTAAAGACAATAGGAAGAAAGAACACAAAATAGTTGAGCGTGAGTATAATAACTGAAGCAGTGAGATATACGCTATTTTTATTCGAAAAATGTGCCACGAGGCATAAGTTGTAAGAAGGGGAAGGAATGCGAGAGACAGAAAGTTAAAAGGAGGAGTGAAGATCTCCCGTCGCGCTGAGGTAGTCGCAGAGGCTTCCGCTGAAATAATTGTTCGTAGTCCACTTCATAAAGTCACGTTCGCGGTTCCATCGCAGGCCCACCTCCCAGAGGAGCCGTCTTCTAATATCAGCCGTCGCTGGGCACGTCCACAACAAGTGCCGCACATCACGAATGTCCTGTGCAGCGCCACAGTGAGGCCACCTGTCAGTTGCTGGCAGATCTTTTGCACGCCCCCGATGACGAACAGAATGATGATGTCAGAGCCGACCCCGCCAGAATCCGGCACACGGATACCTCCTGCCGGCCGAGTAAGACTACGGGGGAGAGGGTGCGAACAAAGAGGAAATAGGGGGCGTGTTCGCTGGCGCAGTTGTTGGGAATCGGAAACATGGGACAGGAACGGGTCTGGGGGAAGAGGGGAAGGTTACGGGTAGTCTGATGTGTCAAGATGAGTCATAGCATCCGCTTGAATGTTATGTGGATCCTGAGCATGGCCGCGAACCCAGTGTATGCGCAGAGGACATGGGTGCTTTGCGCAGAGCACATCAATTGATTAAGTAATCTGGAATGTGGGTTGAACAGCCTTAAGCTGTTTCAGGGCGGCAAGGGAGTCGGTGTAAATATGAACTGTATTGAATGTTGGAACGAGCGGAAGGGAAGCAATGGCACTATAAATGGCTTGAAGTTCCAGTGCCAGGAGACTGCACGTATCCGCGGCATACGTCGCGCGAGAGTTGAGATGCGGTTGGGAGGGACTATACCCCTCATGGGTTCTCTTTTTACTTTGTTATATCTTTCTGGGTATTTTGTTCCGCCATGCTGACTAACCCCTTATATGAGTTTTCAGATCAACGCAGCCAGTCATAGCAAGCCCCTTGTCCCAGCTGGACACGTATCTTTTCAAGGCCACGCTGGCTATCTCTTCACGCTCCACACACCCGCATTCCTTCGTGCTGAGCTTGCCTTTTTATTTTAAAAGTGTTGCAGGTCAACCGGATAATCCACACTGGCAGTCATCATGTCTAGACAACTTTTATTATCCCCACCCTAACTCCATTCCCACTTCACACCCTCCTCTCCCTCACTGGTTCTTCTTACTCGGAGGGATGACCCTAGTTAAATCCCGTCAGTGATGAATGCTTTGCCCAGACGAAGTCAAGTCTTCCTGTCGGAACGTTGGCAAGCACCCTGAAGTTTTCCTCTCATTTTTTCACTTTCGCTGCACATATGGAGGATGCAACGTACATGGTAAAAACATGCTTGGTTCAATGGCAAAAAGCAACTGTATAACTGTATAAAGCTGTAAAATGCAGATCAGTAAGGAATAGTTCTGTGATAACTCAAGAGGCAGTGCCCTACTCCTTGAAGCCAGATCAGGGTGTCTTATAGAACGCGAATATACAAAAGGAAATTTAGCCAACAAGATGACACCAGAGAAATGTGTGGTACATCAATAGAAAGATTTGAACACCTTATACAAGAATGCGGCGGTATCTTCTTGATGCCGAGGCAAACACAGTCACTCTCCCCGAGGCCCTATAACACACTAAACACGAATGACTCGAGATGGGAGGTTTATCTGTGTTGTCCGCTTTAAAACTCCGCATCACCAGACGAGAACACCGGTAAAACGGTGCACCTGATATCATAAACCCCGAAGAAATACCAGCTAGAACTGACGGTGTGCTAACGAGGTCCACAATCGTTCATCAGCCGTCTCTAACAGAGTGGTTGTCGCCATTCCGAACCTTCTGAACGGTGTAGAAAAAAACACCGTACGGCAACTGAGACGGAGCGAGGTCGAATTGCTGCTGCTGTTCAAAGGAACGCGCCAGGGTAACTGTGTACCTTTATCTGTTTCGCTTAGTTCCGAAACGAAGCAGAAAGTTTTGGTTTCGGTCGAGATGCAATCGACAGCAGGCGGCGCAAAGGATCAGAAGACGGCGAGAGAGTCGTGAGTGCGGACGCTGCGACTGTGAGCGACGTAGGCGCTAGGCCTAGCAGCGCCAGCGGGGACGTCTCGGATTGCGTCGCAGAATTGAGCACGGTGGGTTGTCTGCAGCCTCTCTTGGAACAGATATCGTGAGCGGCGATTTCGCGCTTGACACTGCCGGTTTTGGATGCGCGACGGAGAAAGGAAAGATGGATGCTTAATCGAGTTCACTGAAGTGGATATCGTAAACGACGGCTGAGCTTGGCCCTTGCTCTGGTTTGCGAATGGCGGTATGGCGCCGTTGTGAGCGAATTGAGACAAGCGCTGGCTTTGCCAGCGAGAGAGAAATTTCTGTCTTAAGTGTACTACAACAAATCTGCACGCAAGCGCACCTTTCAATCTGGCAACCAGGTGGTGTTGCTGCGTCCGTCAAAAAGAAAAAAGCTTGAGGTGCAATGGGAAGGGCCAGCTAAGGTGGTGTCCAAGCTTTCGGACACCAACTATGAGGTAAAATTTAAGAACAAACACAATAGGATAATCCGCAGTAATTTGGTGAAGCCATACGTGCAGCGTCAGGCCATGGTTAACATAGTGCTGAACATGCAAGAGGAAGAGATCTCAGACATACCTTACGTCCCACATGAACACCAGCAAGCAGCGAATGAGCTGCTGAATTCAATCGACAGGGAGCCACGTTTGACGTAGAGTCAATGAGGAGACATGAAAAACGTCGTCCGGGACTTCGAGGCGGTGTTTTCAAACAAGCCAGGATAAGTAAGAGCGAGTGTTGTAACGTTCCTTGACTCTGAGGTATTGGGGCGGGCAAAATTGAACGCCCCGTCGGCCAAATCCAGTCAACTATTTCCGTACCATGTGCCCTCTAAGCACCAACCTGATTTCTTTAGCAATTTTTTTCCCTACCCAAGTGCGCCTCGAGCGGGAGCACACGCCTTGGGCAGGTGCCCTGTCTAAACAATTCGTCGGGAGACACCATGTGTTCATTCAGGCAAAACATTTGATCTCTTCATGTTTTAGTTGAAGCTTTTTTTGCTAAGTGCAGTTTTTAGCCCTGAGTTTTGGTCTGGCGGGATGAGTAGGTTCTGAGGGCACTTGATTTTGTCGAGTGTGGTTTGGCGTCTGTGATTCCTTTTGGCTAGCATTGCAGAGAATTTCCTAAAACGGCCATCTCACGAGGGGAAGCGATGCCGAGCCTCGGCACATAAGGTCATCCGAAGACTTCCAGAGAGCATCTGGTTCCTGGCACGCCCAGTCAGCAGAGCTATACGTGCCTGCTGTTGATCTTCCGGGCGCAATATCTGGCGGCGGGGGTGCTGTTGTGCTGGCGCTTCTTTCCTGCTGTGGAGTTCGGCGAAGTTGGGCATGGGGAGGATTCCCTGAGGACCACCGCGACGGGGGGTGAGCCCTCTGGGGGAGACGTGGCTGCAGGAATGCCGGAAGCAGCGACGATAATAGCGTCCCCACGTATTCGTTCAGGAATTCCGGAAGCAGCGACGGCCATAGCGTCCATACGTATATTCGTTCCGGTCCTCAGACGACGAAGTGCGGTAACAGTGTGGTCCCCTTCGGTCACTGTGGGGTTGAACAATTACCCGAGTTCCGCACCTTCGACAGAGGTTCCGCGTTCCGGTCATCAGTACAAGATCTTTCAACCGCTGCTGGGAGACAGCGCATGCATTCCTGTGTCATGCAGGCGCCTTCCGGGTCAACATGGGCGCGTCCGGACACACATGCGCGCCCACCTGGAGGCCGCGTGGACGACAACGTGACCGGGTCCTGTTCCCTTTCCCTCGACCGAGCTGCGAGAGAACATCAGGACCGCCCTGCCGTAGGTGGTACCATCAGTGCCATTGTGTGATTGGACATCATTCTTCGAACTGTATTCCCCAGCTAGGGATCTGGGGAATACGAAGAGTATTTAGGGAGCTGCTGGTTTGGTACCCGAAGAGAGCCCCCTTCTTGAGAGATACCAAAGACTCCCGACAGCTAAGAAGCTCTTTTTACTGAGAAACACTCTCAGTTGTCCGTACTTGTACTTTATGTAAATAGTCCTTGCATAAAGTTTTCCAAGTTTTCTTCCCCAGATCGTCCTCGTCTCTTCTCCGGCCCAGTCACGCTACCTGAATCCCAACAACTGGTGGCAGCGGTGGGATGCTGCTACCTGAATCCCAACAAGGTCAACGCATATATTGTCGATATATATTCTCGTCCCTTTCACATTTTTTTTATGAACACAATTTCATGGGCTCAAGTCATGATGTAATGGCCACTCTTCAACACAGACGAAAAGCAAAAGCTCCATGTAATTGCCTCGGATCCGTTAAAATGTTCGAGGTGGCCTCATCCATTACATCCTTCCCCAACGTTTTCCACAGGACAGACCACGTGGCCTGGCAAAGAGCTGAAACAGCCCAAGCCATTTGTGCGATGAGTACTTAGTGGGTCACCAAAGTAACACACATTAGCCTGTGTGTGTGTGTGTGGTGTGTGTGTGTGTGTGTGTGTGCGCGTGTGTGTGTGTGCGTGTGTGTGTGTGTGTGTGTGTGTGTGTGTGTGTGTGTGTGTGTGTGTGTGTGTGTGTGTGTGTGTGTGTGTGTGTGTGTGTGTGTGTGTGTGTGTGTGTGTGTGTGTGTGAGTGAAGCTTTACACCGTTCCACTAAGGACGCCCGAGTATTGCAGCCCCTACTGAACTTGAGCGATACAGCCTTCGAGAGCGGTCTTTGATCACCGCCTTCGTCGCCGGACGATACTGGCGTCCTAGTGCCCAAACTCTCTGCAATCCCTTGTGATTTCTCCTTCACATTTAGCTTCTCTATGTGCAATAACTTCCTCACAGAATTACGGTACTCTTTGGTCCCGTTACTATTTGTCCACCCGTCCAAACACTTAATGTTGCCATTACTTCTTTCCTGAGAGAATCACCTCGGCATCGCCTCTCAACTGTTTTATGTCTTCTTTGAGACATTTTACAAGATCCTGATTTTTATTTACCTGCAAATGTCCGCCGTCCATGAATAAGTTACCGCTAGCCATGACCTTTAGCCGGAAATCGCTCCCCATACCCATATACGTTCTTTGCGGTTTTATTTTATTCCTTACCAATTTGTTTTGCGATATCTCAACTTACCAGTGCCTACCCCCTTCACTCCGTCGTTTATCTCTTCGACTCCTCCAAGTTGTAGTCAGCGATAAACGGTTGGTCATCTAGATCCCTGACTCTCAAATAGAGCGCATGCACCTATTTCACCTTCCTTTAAATGCTGATATGTTTTTGACCATTTCGCTCTTTCTCTGCTCTTATGCATATTGCCGCCCTTAGTTTAGCCATCACGCTACCGGCTCCCCCGTGCGGTCTGTCTTCGACCTTTGTCGCGCGCCGGACTTCGTCCTCTTCTGTTCGGTGCTAGGCGCTGCCGGCTACGCTCTGCGCAGTGTGCTCGCCAGGTACTGTTCTGCCAGGGATTGAACGTCCTACCGGCGTCCGTGACATGTTTGGTGGAGGTGCTGGGTACGATCTATGTACGAAGAGGTCCCAGGAACCTCCAGCGCTCAGCCACACCCCCTGGACACGACACCTGTCCGCAAGTCAAGCCGCCGCTTGAAAGGCTTAGCTCCCGAGTACAATCCCCTCGCCGCGCCATCCCGCAAGATGACCTCTACGGTGGCCAGCCAGACCTTCTAGCAAACTGTGAGTCCGCCACCGCTGCTTCTTCTTTCGCCTCGTACGCCCGCGCCGTTTCATGGTGACAAGTTTGAAGATGTGGAGGACTGGTTGGACGGGTATGACAGGGTCTCTGAATTTAATCTGTGGGACGAGGACCGCAAGCTTCGGAACGTCTACTTTGCCCTCCAGGACGCCGCCAAGACGTGGTTCGAAAACCACGAGTCCGTCATCCACACCTGGCAAGACTTCCGGCGCCAGTTGCTGGATACGTTCAGCAGCAACGAGCGGAGGGAGCGTGCTGAATTGGCCCTGCAATCGAGAGCGCAGCAGCCAAACGAGAGCGTGGCGATGTTCGTGGAGGACATGACCCGGCTTTTCAACCGCGCTGATCCTTCGATGTCGGAAGCCAAGAAGGTGCGCCATTTGATGCGGGGCGTCAAGGAGCAATTGTTCGCTGGGCTCGTGCGCGATCCTCCGGCTACAGTCGCCGATTTTGCAAAGGAGGCGGCAGGCATGGAGCGCGCCCTGCAGCAGCGGTTTGCACACTACGGCCGTTCCTCAATCATCACTGCTGTGGAGTGCCACATGCCGAGGCCCGGGGATGAGAACACCTCCCTCCGAGAGCTCATCAGGAGCATCGTTCGCGAAGAGCTGCAGAAGCTTCGCTCTGTGGAGGAGCCTCCTAGCGTCACCGCCATCTCGGAGGCTGTCCGTGACGAGATACGCCGCACGGTGCAGCCCATTCCACCGCCGTCACCGCCAGCGCCCTATGTGATGACATACAGCGAGACATTGCGAAGTCCTGCGCCACCACCGCCGGCGTTCTACTCTCCTGCCCCTACCGCGCCGTCCCACCGATTCCCACATACGACAGCGCTGCCAGACGACCGCCCACCCGTCACGAAGGCAAACATGTGGCGAACGCCGAACAACAGGCCCCTGTGCTTCCATTGCGGCGAAGCAGGCCACATCCGTCGTCACTGCCCGTACCGCCGGATTGGCCTGCGCGGCTTTTCGACCGACACACCCCTGCCGCGCTATGGTGAACGACCCCGCGAGATCGATCAGTACCTAGCGGCCAACGTCCCACCTGTACCCACTGCCCAACGTCAGTCCAGGTCACCGTCGCCTCGACGGTTTTCTTCACCAGTTCGCCAGTCCTACGTCCAGCAGTCCTCCAGCCCGCGCCGGGAAAACTGAGGACGGCGACCCCCGGAGGTAGGGCCGCCGTCACCGGACATAATGACGAACATCCTCCGCTCACCGACGTTAGCATGCGACCCGACCTCCGACCCCACGCCGCGACGACCTTTCGACGCCCAGAGACGCCTTCTTCGCTTGACGCCTCAACTGGACAATCTGAACGACCCTTAAGTCCGACGACTTTTCGACGAACGGAGACGCCTCCGCTTGACGCCCCAACCCGACCGCGAGAACGATCCCCTAGTCCGACCTCCCTCACACAGCGTTTTTCTGACGGTGACCAAGCTTCGGCTGAAATCTCGGTCATCGTTGATGGCCGCCGCGTGACTGCTCTCGTAGATACCGGCGCCGATTTCTCCGTCATGAGTCGTGGTCTGACGCTTGTCCTGAGGAAAGTACTGACACCTTGGCCTGGAACACACATCCGGACAGCTGGAGGCCATCTGGTGACACCGCTTGGCGTCTGCACCGCTAGAATGGAGATTCATGGTGTCACCTTCACTGCCTGCTTCGCTGTGTTGGCTCATTGCTCGAAGGACCTCATCCTCGGGTTAGATTTTCTTCGGGAACACGGTGCGATAATCAACCTCCGCGAACTTGTCGTGACTTTCTCACCTCATTGGGCCATGGCCGACAGCAGCGAGCCCGACAGGCCTGTTTTTCGCGTGCTTGATGACAATGTCACGCTACCCCCACGCTCCAGTTTGTTTATTACGGTGGAATGCTCCAACCCACGCACTCCTCACGGGGTTGCGGAAGGTAACCTGTCGTTACTGCTGAGTCAACAAGTCTGCGTTGCGCGGGGTGTTACTTCCCTCCGCGGTCTGCGAACGCAGCTTTTTGTTACGAACTTTAGCGCCGAATACCGCCACTTGCCACAAGCAACCGCCATAGCCTATTTCGATGAAATTAGTGACTCAGTCTCCCACTGCGCCTGCTCCCTCAACGATACCCATGCATCGACGTCTGACGCCCCCGTTATGACTGACGTGAACCCCGACCTAACCGCCGATCAGAAACACCGCCTCCACATGATCCTCGACTCTTTTCGTGACTGCTTTGCGACCACTTCTAAAGTTCGACAAACATCGGTCGCTAAACACCGCATTGTAGTGGATGAAGGCGAGAGGCCTATACAACACCATCCCTATCGAGTGTCTGCGAAAGAACGGGAGGTGATTCGGAGGCAGGTTGAGGAAATGCTCCGCGACGAGGTTATCCAGCCGTCAACAAACCCGTGGGCTTCGCCCGTTGTGCTGGTCGCCAAGAAGGATGGCACTCTCCGATTCTGCGTCGACTATCGTCGCCTCAACAAGATTCCTAAAAAGGACGTTTATCCGTTGCCCCGAATTGATGACTCGTTCGATCGCCTGCGTCATGCCCGATACTTTTCCTCTCTTGATCTACGCAGTGGGTACTGGCAGATCGAAGTCGATGAACGTGACCGTGAAAAGACCGCGTTTATAACGCCTGACGGTTTGTACGAGTTCAAAGTGCTCCCCTTTGGCCTGTGTACCGCTCCTGCCACCTTTCAAAGAATGATGGACACTGTCCTGGTTGGCCTCAAATGGCAGTCGTGTCTCGTCTATCTTGATGATGTGGTTATTTTCGCTGCGACCTACGAAGAACATCTCAAACGCTTGAGTGCAGTATTGACGGTCATCCGATCAGCCGGTCTATCTCTAAAACCCGAAAAATGCCACTTCGCGTACCAACGGCTTAAGTTTTTGGGCCATGTTGTGACACCTGAGGGTGTCAGCCCCGACCCCGACAAGACGGCTGCTGTAGCTGCGTTCCCGACTCCCACTGATAAGCGAGCTGTGCGCCGGTTTCTTGGCCTCTGCGTATATTAGCGACGCTTCGTGCAAGACTTCTCCAGGCTGGCTGAGCCTCTCACACGGCTGACAAAAGACGATCAGCCTTTCGTCTGGGCACAGGAACAGCAGGACGCCTTCGAAAAGCTCCGCAAACGCCTACAAACAACGCCCATTCTTGCCCATTTTGACGAGGAGGCGGATACAGAACTTCACACCGATGCCAGCAACATTGGCCTCGGTGCAGTCCTCGTCCAGTGGCAAGATGGTGTTGAGCGTGTGATTGCTTACGGCAGCCGCACGCTGTCTCGGTCCGACGCCAATTACTCAACCACTGAAAAGGAGTGCCTAGCTGTTGAGTGGGCGATAATGAAGTTCCGGCCCTACTTGTATGGTCGCCCGTTTCGGGTCGTGAGTGACCACCACTCACTGTGCTGGCTCGCGAATCTTAAAGACCCCTCGGGCCGGCTAGCTCGTTGGAGCCTTCGCTTGCAAGAATTTGATGTAACAGTTGTCTACAAGTAGGGCAACAAACACAGCGATGCCGACTGCTTGTCCCGTGCTCCTATCCCGTCCAGCTCTGATGACCTCGAAGATGACCCCCTCTTTATTGGTGCTCTGACCACGTCCGACCTCGCTCAACACCAGAGGGACGACACGGAATTGCGGCCACTTATCGATTATCTTGAGGGTACCGCCTCGTTACCGCCTCGTCTATTCGCGCGTGGCTTGTCGTTTTGCTTGCGAGATGGCGTCCTCTACAAACGAAATTACGCCCCGACGGACTCTGGTTACCTGCTCGTGGTTCCAACGGCGCTCCGCACTTATGTTTTGCAGGCATGCCACGACGAGCTTCCTTCCGGCCACCTCGGGTTTTCTCGAGCGATGGCACGAGTTCGTCACCGTTATTACTGGCCCAGGCTTTCTGCGACTGTCAAGCGTTATGTACGTACTTGCCGCGAGTGTCAACGTCGGAAGAAACCACCTTTCAAGCCGGCTGGCTTGCTCCAACCCATTGCTCCGCCGAGAATTCCTTTCCACCAAGTCGGCATGGACTTACTGGGCCCATTTCCCACGTCAACATTGGGTAACCGGTATATTGTGGTTGCCACCGACTACCTCACCCGGTACTGTGAGACGAAAGCCCTTCCCCGCGCTACTGCTGCTGAAATTGCTCACTTTTTCATCATCAGCATAGTCCTCCGCCATGGCGCCCCTTATGTTGTTTTAACTGACCGAGGCACAGCGTTCACGTCCACGCTTACTCAGGAAGTGATGCGGCTCAGTGGCACAAGTCATCGTAAGACCTCAGCTTACCATCCTCAAACCAACGGCCTAACCGAGCGCCTCAATAAGACTATCGCTGATATGATTTCTATGTACGTCGACGACGACCATAAGAACTGGGACGAAATCCTTCCGTACGTCACGTTTGCCTACAATACTGCCCTTCAAGAGACGACGGGGTTCACGCCATTTCGTTTGGTACACGGTCGTGAAGTCGTGACTATGTTGGACACGATGTTGTTGCCCGATATTGCCCGCCCATCCGTTGACGACGCTGATGCATTCGTTCGCCATGCAGAGGCTGCCCGCCGGCTGGCTCGGCAACGAACCTGCGTGCGGCAAGAAATCGATGCTCACCGCTATAACCTCCATCACCGCGAAGTCATTTTCCAGCCTGGCGATCAAGTGTGGGTTTGGAGCCCCATCCGTCTGCGCGGTCGCTCCGAAAAGCTTTTGCGCCGTTACTTCGGCCCCTACGAGGTACTCCGCCAACTCAGCGACGTTACGTATGAAGTGCGCCCGCAAGGGAGTGTTCGTTCTTCCAGACGCCCGACGACATCCGAAATTGTGCACGTCGCAAGACTCAAGCCATACCATGCCCGCTAGGACAACTCTCACCACGTTCGGTGCCTGGGATTCTGTTAACACCAACACGTGGCTCCCCCTCACTGTCAGGCATCGAGTCGATGCCTTTCCAGAGGGGAGGGGCAATGCCGCACTTAGTTTAGCCATCACGCTACCGGCTCCCCCGTGCGGTCTGTCTTCGACCTTTGTCGCGCGCCGGACTTCGTCCTCTTCTGCTCGGTGCTAGGCGCTGCCGGCTACGCTCTGCGCAGTGTGCTGGCCAGGTACTGTTCTGCCAGGGATTGAACGTCCTACCGGCGTCCGTGACAATATTCATGCAACTTATTATGTGCTAAATTTATTTTGTATATTTCCTTCCTTATGTTCCCAGTATCCATGTTGTTGGCCTCGGCCTCCATTATTGCATTTGCTGATACGTATTCGGAAGCCCGGAGTTCCGACGAACCACGTAAAAAAGCCACGGTGCTGCCCCTGCCTATCCCTGCGCCCACCTCTCCACTGAAATCAATGCCATCTCGCTCAAATACTCTGAAAACACCTATTTCATTCACTTTCCTTTTTATTTCTGCCATGTGAAAGCCCTCTTAACCGACGTTGCAGCGAGACCATTGGAAGCGTCATCCAGTCCTGCCGCTGCTATATTGAACTACAAGGTACTGCTACCACTAAGGCCGTTTCATACGACAGACCGTAGGGCCCGCTCGCACGCGCGCATCACGGTTCACGCGTCACTATGCTGTGCAAGGCGCGCTGTCGGCCCGCGGACCGCTCAAGCGAAAAATATGAAGTGGGTTTTTCCCAGCAGGATTCAACGGCGGGTCGCGAAGCTGCGGGCTTTAGGGCTGGCCACAGGCGCACTTTTGCCAACGTTTCGATGAGGTTGCTAGTATAGTTGCTAGAATAGCTTCGGCTGCAGTAAATGTCTCTCCCATGGTCAAATTTCGACGGAGGCGAAATTCTAGAGGCCCGTGTGCTGTGCGATGTCACTGCACATTAAACGATCCCAGCCTTTCAATACGGCATTCCTCACGGCCTGAGTCGATTTGGGACGTCAAACCCCCCTAAAGCAAAACAAAAAGATCATTGTGACCGATTTCAATGACGCCGCGATTAATCCGATTAAGTCCTAGTTATTGCCCATTCTATTTCCACCCCCTCCGTTTTAACAGCCGGTCTAATGTGACCGGTCAGCGGAGAAAGGGAGAGAATAGGTCAAAGGCGGGAATCGGCAGATACCATCAACAGGAGGACCTCCTTTGAGGGGGCAATTGCCGATTCACTCTTGAGTTGCATGCCACTGTAGCTCATTCATTTTGGCTACAGATGTGCCGAGAGGTGGAGGGGTAAATTGGAGAGACGGGGTCAGTAGGCAGCAGACTGAAGCTCGTCTTCTCTTTCGTGCTTACCAGCGTTGCAGCAACTTCCGCTCACTTGGTGCGTTGTCTGTTTTTTTTTTTGGTCCGCCGTGTCCGCTTGGCAATATCAGACGGCAGATGAGTTGTAGTGAGGTGGCCACACGTGATGCGTGGGCCGTGGACCGACCGTCCGTCGTGTGAATACGCCTTTTTACCAGCTGACGCCTTGCAACATAATCTTACACACGGCTTATATGCGGTACGCTCATGCCTGCATCTTCATTGCTTGAAATCAAGCCACCACCTCCTTCAGCGCATGCGCAAACGACAGATGACAACAGCTGTCAAGCAGGAACGGAGCACTTGGAAGGCGGAGTACGGATCTCGTGGATCCGGGTATCTTATAAACGAAAACGTAGCATATGGAAGGAACGTAGAAGGGCGAAGACAGGACGATTGCTACACTTACAACTGAAATGAATGAAATGCGACAGTAAACCACACCACATCGCAGAGCAACAACACGCATGCGCATAACATAAAACAAGGTAAAAAACAAACTGACAATCTTAAAACGTGTCGAAAAAGATAAAAAGGAGAAAAGAGAAAGAGCGATAGATAATAAAAGGTGCAAAGAAAACTCAAGTGCGTTTTAAAAACTTCAATTCCTTCTCCGGGTATCGTGTGCGATGCTTCCATGCGTTTGCATTGAACCAGTGTTCTGGCTAGCAGACGAGTTTTCCCTCATTGCTTCAAGCGGAAATCGTAGAAAAATGGCGGATTTTCGTCTCTGGTTTATTGTCCTCTCCGGGAATATCCTCGCTGCCACTCGCCTACCCCCCTAACCGCTCCAGTATAGTTCGGGCGCTGTGGCTCAAGTTGGAATTACCGGAGATTAGCACGTGTGTACTCCCTCCCGCTCACTTACTTTCGTCCCTTTTCTTGCTGGTGCCACCGCTTTTAAGGCTTTGTTCTTTCCCAGACTCTTGGCTCTGACACTGACCGCATTTTTTTGCGTTTCACTGTTAATCTCCTTGCTTTCACTGCCTGCCTTATGAGTCACTTTTTCACAGCTCCTCGTGATTCCTGTTTTCTGACCTGTTTTCTCTAACTTGCCCAAGCTACAAGAGCTATTGCCCATCCCGTGCACACATTCTGCACTGGCATGTCCGCCATCTTCGTTTACAATGTAGGTAGTTGCCACGCTTTCCCTGAGTATTCGGTTGTCGCTAGTCTCCCTATTTCAGGTATACCTTTCCAGCGCATCCACCCACGGCTCTAGTGTCGAATTTTCACTGTCTACCCTGTTAAGTTGAGCAGTCAACACCTGAAAACGAATACTTCACAGTCTCAGCATGTAACCTGCTTTTGCTTCAGAGTCTAGCACTACGTGATTATGCTAATAGAAACATTTCTAGAATATACAGAGGCTCAGATACAGCACGAAAACACGGGGTCATACAACATTTGAAAACTACGTCCTTGCGTAATAAGACGAAGGAGGAAATACGTACGACGTAAGAACGTATTTTTCAAACTATGAACAAACTTACCCAAGCGAAATTAACTATAAATAAATTTAGTCATCCGCAAACGCCGACTCCTGCCTGGAAAACGATGAACTATTATTCGGGCACGCAATTTTCTGACGTAACTCCACAGCAGGAAAGCGCGATTCATTACTAGGAGGAAACCTGACACTGGCGGAGATAGTACGGGCTGTTCACAGTGCCTATGCTAGCTTATCACGAACCCTGTGACGAGTCAGCCTTTGCTGCTGTAACACGTTCTGGCGAAGGTGTGGTAAGATCCCTAAAAAAAGCTATATTCCCCAGATATGTCCAGCATGATGGATGACCTAAAGCGCCTAGAAGGCCTGTTCCCGAAGCAAGATAAGGGAAGGGATTTCTGGGGCGCCTACAATAGACTACAATAGGCCGTCTACAATAGGAGGGCCACACCCAGCTATGTGCGGCCACTGCCTGGATCTCGGTGTCGAGTGGCGCCAAACAATAGCGGGGCTTATTTTCATGCACGTGATGCTACCTTTCAAAAACCGTCCCGCACCGGTCAGAAACGGCAGTGGCGAGCTCAGTCGCTGGTGCCTGTGCTGAAGCGTGCATTGCAGCTGTGAAAAGCTTGGAGTCGAGATCGCGTTTTCTCTCCGTGATGGCTTCTGCGACGACCAGCGACGAATTCCCGCACGTCGTCATCGACACGAATTCCCAGACAGAATACACCCGCGGCAAGTTTCTCGGCAAGGTATGTCTCCTTAGATGACGGGTGTGCTAATTTCTATACAGCAGAACGTGCTGATAACCTTTTAGCATAGCCTGATTAGAACAACACACCGTGAAAAGAGCAAGAATATTAATTGCTGCTGTCGCTTTGTGCGTCGGGTAAAGCGCAAATAAGCTTTGAGTGCTCATATGCTGTGCGAGTGGTTAATGTACAGTTGTCGGCAAGCGTAACCATGACAATGAACTTAGCAGTGTAACGTAGCAAGAATGGCGCACCATAAGCTCTATATACAGCGTATTTCACCTAAGACTTTATACAATTTTTAAAGTAGGCGTTTTGTGTTAGAAAGGCGCTTTTTTTTGGTATAGCATTGTGAGCGGTGTAGTACGCCAGAATAGAGCTAAGATGTGCGAACAAGCAGGCTGGTTAACCAAAACTCAATAATATGTACGTTTTAACTATTGCTGTTAGGTTCTATAAATATTGAGAGGCATGTAGCCCACCCTTACCATTATCTACATCAGTTGTGGAATTTCGATAACGCGGTAACCTTCTGCGCTTTGGCCGAACGGATTTTGGTTCTATCCTGCCCACACACGTACATTTTCGATAACCTTGCAGGAAAAGCAACATCTCCACTTCACGTAACTCACTGAAATAGCCAAAATTTGTTTGGCCACAGCGCCGACGGTAACGGCTTTTGTGGAAATTTTAAGAACTGCTACTTAGATTAGTTATGGAGGGCTACACTACTCTCGATAACATCAGAGCTTTGCGATATTAAATAAAAAGTTATCCATTCAATATTAGTTAACCAGACTACCGGTTAGGACTTCTTTGTAGTATTCGGGCGCAGTAGACGCTTACATATAATAAACTGCGCGTCTCCAACAAAAAAGATTATTCTTACACGTTTCGACGCCGACTCGACTCCTTCATCAGGGGTGACTAAGGGCAGTAGCTAGCGTCTTTAAGTATGGAGGGGAGGAGGGGGTCAAAGGAACGAAAGCTGGGATACGAAAGGCGTGGGGGAAGGGGGGGTGAAGGCTGTTAGTCACGTCGCACAGTGGGGAGGCGGTCAATGGCGACATTTCTTCGTTGAGTTGAAGAGGGTAGTCCCTGGGCGTGTACTGCGTGCAGGTTTCCTTTTGTGCGGTTGTTGTTGTTCAGGGTGGTAGTAGTAGTAAGTGGATGAAAGGGGAAGAGGAAAAGAAAGTGCAAGGGTCTGCGCCTGATGTTATCGCGCCGCCACCACTGCCGACGTGCAGATAAACGCTAGCTACTGCCCTCAGTCACCCCTGATGAAGGAGCTGAGGCGGCTTCGAAACGTAGGGTTAAAGTTATAATTTTTGGTTGCAGTTGTGCAGTTTATTATAACATAGAGAGGAGAAGGATATGTAGAGTTTCAGACGACAAGGGGCGTAAAAAGATGCGGGGGACGCAGTCGTATCAGTCAGCTGCCTTAGACTAGCAATAGCCGTCCAGCCCGTCTCCTCCAGGAAGGCGAGGAGCGACCGGAGCGCCTTTTAAGCGTTGGGGCCGGTGGGGTAGAGGGGGGCACTGGTCGAGTCGGATGGAAGGCTCAGGTCCCTGTAGAAGGCAGCCAGCTTTGCCTGGTGGATGGGAAAGGCGGGGCAATCGAGGAGGAGGTGATCGGTGGTCTCCTCCGTATGGCCGCAGCGGGACCAGTCTGCCGTGAGGGCCAAACCCTTGCGATGGAGCCTAGCCCCGGTCCAAGAACATCCGATGCGGAGCCGGAGGAGGAGGGACATCTGCCGTCTGGTGATCCCCATGTCTGGCAGGCATTGAGGGGGTGTCCCTTGGGCAACCCTGGGGTCGGGGTTAGCAGCTGGCAGGGTGGTTAACACCGAAAAACAACGACCGCACAAAAGCAAACCTGTGCGACGTGACTTACAGCCTTAGCCCCCTTCTCCCCTTCCCCCAGGGCTTTCTTTCCAATGACCCCCTTCATACTTAAGAGGGCTCACCAGTTACGAGGCACATCAGATTTGATATTTTCTGTCGATAGATGGCAGCACTTAAGTACCACAAAAAGGAGGGAACTTCTATTTTCCAGGTGTATAAATTCTACCGCGACACGAAAGTGTTAGTTTTTCCGCGAACAAAAACTAGGGCCGACAACTTTCTGTCTATATCCGGCCAAAGCTGGCAGACAGAAGCATAAGCGAATAACCCCTATCAAGGGGTGGTGGTCAGAAAATGGACGTTTATCCAGTAACAGACCACTGAACTGCCACATGGAAAAGTACATTTTCCGGTTTTTATGGAGCAAAAACGCTAAGGCGCCCGTGTGCTGTGCGATGTCAGTGCACGTTAAAGATCCCCAAGTGGTCGAAATTATTCCGGAGCCCTCCACTACGGCACCTCTTCTTCCTTTCTTCTTTCACTCCCTCCTTTATCCCTTCCCTTACGGCGCGGTTCAGGTGTCCAACGATATATGAGACAGATACTGTGCCATTTCCTTTCCCCCAAAACCAATTATTATTATTATTATTATTTAGGTTTCCCTAAGCTCCCTGGCATCTTTTGTGCGAAAATTCATACACAATAGTAGGATGAGGTATACAGCCTATAGTTAGAAGCAGTGTTGGCTTCGCCTAGCCAGAACAGATAGGTGTGAGTCATCTTTAGCCACACCTTGGGAACACCGCCCCTTCGGAAATTCGGCTGGCTATTCCGTATTCCTCCGTCGCCACACGCAATACAAGCCTGGTGACCATGTGCGAGTGTGGACGCCGATTCGGCGACGCCGCCTTAGTGAAAAACTTTTTACACCCTCATTATTTGCGCTGCCAGTGTTTGTTTTGAATTGTCTTGTTGCTGACCTTAATTTTCGTTTAAGCATCAGGCCGATGCTTCTTTGAGAGAAGTAATGCCGCGAAACTGTTGTACTATTTGTTTGTCCGAGTTCAAAACCGTTGGCGCGCGGGAATATCACTTTGTTATGCGAGATGCGATCAGCGTTATCTGGAAGGGTTACAGCCGGACGAAACTATTTCGACATTATTCTGGACTGTTGTAGTTGTTTTTATCGCGTTATTTGGAGGGTCTCACTTCGATGACCACCGAGCAGGTTTGTTGCCATCGGGGTCGCCGAATTCTTCAGTTTGTTTATGAACCATACTCACTTCAGTAACTAAATTACTGCTGAAGTACATCGTTTCAATGTCTCATTCACTGCTTATAATTTCAGAGCGGAACAAATAAAAGTTGGGTAAAAGGATGAGAAGTGTGCTTTTTAAAAGCACTGCGATCATCTTGTTGCTATTCGTGGTGACCTTGAACGCAAATTTCGTCATTGCACAAGCGACTTCCAAATGTTCTAGACAAAGTTGCTATTAGGTGATCATTTTTAAAAATAATAAAAATTGCAATTTAACAAAAGAAAACATGGGCGCCGACCACGCCAAACGCGTGTGCTCTTTCTGTAGATTAAAACGGCAGCACACTTAAAGACTCATGACGTCACTGGTTTGAAAGCGAAAATTGCATACCTACTGTGGTTTCTGGGAAAGTCTCATTATGCGTCCTGCTTTTCTATGTTCTTATTATATTTTATAATTTTATGTATTATATATTTTATATATGTAGTTATAGAGAGCCTCTTCCGAGCGTATTTCTGAATGAAGTATGCGACTTTTGGAACCGTAGTGCAGGAGGTGCGACTGGGTGTAGCGCATAGCGAGGCGTATCTATTTGGGAGAAGAAAGAATCTGTAGGAAAACAGTACAAGAAACACTGGACAAGAAAGACAGAAAGACTCGAGCGCTGTTTTCCTACAAAGTGTTTCTCCAACTTGCCCAACAATACACCTTGAGAAGAAAGATGGCTGCGGAACGCTTGGCACATGCAAAACCGATTCAGAAGGAAAACTGGATGATTTTGGCAGCCAGGTCATGAACGTTTGACATCACGTTATTTACTCTACGGAGATGTCTATTCTGGAGTAGGGAGCTCGGAAACCCGTGAGCTCCTTTCTGCTGACAGGATGTACCGACGCTTACCCGCTTATAGTCGACAGTACCTGCACTGATAACATCTGGGCAGAGATATGCCTGGTCAAAAGGTAAACTGCGGAGAAAGAGCGACACTCGAATCAAGATTCATTAGAGAACCGATGTTTCGATGCCGATCCGACACATTCTGGTTTCACTAGCTTGGAGCCAGAGGACAACGTTGGCTTCGACCGGTTCTCCAGATGCCGCTGTTGCAGTGCAGCAGAGGCTGAGCAGGAAAAAGAAGGAGGCGGTCCTTTCTCCCCTTGATGAGGGCTGTTGCACTGCCGTAGATAGTTGTCCGCGAATATAGGCTGAAATCGCAGGTGATTGGCAAGTGCCTCAGTGAAATGAGGTTAATGGCTGAGTCATGACAACCACTCAGCACCTTTAGCCTTCTTTACATGAACCCGATAGCGTCGGGTCGATTCGGGGGTCGGGTTCAGCATGGTTAATCCAACTCAACCAGTGCGTGCTTAATGAATTCGATTTTAGCGATTCGAGACCGGTTCAACTGTAGCGACACCAAGCTTGGAGCAAGCAGTAGCAGCCTCCAAGATTGAGGAACGCCATCGCTGTATCCGAGGCGCGACGGCGCACGTGAAAAGCAAGCTCGCAATTATCATCCCCCCCCCCCCCCCCCCTTAACCCTACCTTTCGGCTCGACAGCGTTTACAAGCACATCGGGTCAGGGTCGAGTTGTTTCAACCTACCCCTTGTGGCGGAGTTGTGTGGACCCGACCCGTCGACTCCCGACTCGGCGCGCGTTTATATGAATCCAGTACCGATTTTCGACCCGATAACCTAATAACCAGGCCATGCTGCGTTCATGTAAGTGCCGCAATTGGCTCGATGGCCTCCTATGAGGAATATTGGGATCTGCATTCTTGACTTGCATCGCCACCTGGGTTACTGCGCCCCTGCCCTGGGCAAGTAACAATGCCGTTATCTCACACTGTCCTGAATAGGGAGCCCCTTCCTGTGTTTTGACACTAAGAATGCATTATTTTGTGGCTGCCAGGGGGGGGGGGTGGGGTGGGGGGGGGGGGTTGGCGCTTTTGGGTGTGCCCTTCCATCCCACTTCCTTTCCGCACCAAAAGCTCGAGCAAAAAAGAAAAACAGAACTCCTTTCCGAATACAGCCGAAGCTAGAAAAAAAAACAAGAAAGAGCTCAAGTCCGTCCATGTTCTCAGTAAAAACCTGGGCACATGAACACAGACAAGCAAGGGGTTCATGGTAGAGTGTAGTAGCCACAAAATATTCTGACACCAGATGGAGCCACGTGTGCTAGTTAATTTTGGCGCGAATTTCAAATGTCCGCAGGAAATACACAGATTTCAGAGCCTGTAAAAGGCAAACACTACGCTCGATATGGATGAAAATTGCGGCTTGAGAATCAAGAATGAAAAAGGGAGGAAATGTTACGGACGATATTTTGATATCTGGCTTAGTTTTTTCACGAGTTGACATGAAAGACCGATATATCTAAAGGTGTAATGTTTCTGAATATTTACCGCTGATTTGAAAAAAAAATGAAACTTAAAAAATAATATCTGTCCACAGCAATTCCTCTGTCCACTAAAGTAGAAAACGCTGTCACAGACCTCATAAAAATCAAGCCATCTTAAGACACGGTAGAGCTTCTGAAAGTTCCCAAGCACACTGCCATTGGTGAACCTTATTAAAGACGCTAGGTACAGTCCTCAGTCACCCCTGATGAAGGAGCCGAGTCGGCTTCGAAACACTGAGTTAAATTTAAGTTTTTGGTTGGACATGTGCAGTTTATTATAAGTCTTCAAACCCCACAAGACAGGCAAATCTGAAAAAAAAAGTGTAGTTTTCAGACAGTTTCCAGCGTTATGCCTATAAAAGCGGTCTTCTATTTCAAAAGGCGTATCTTTAAAAATTGTGTAAAGTTGGATGTCAAAGACCCTGGGCGTTTAGCCCTTAGGCTTACCTTTCGAGACGTTTTAGACTTGAGCGGTATCGTAATTGTTCCACTCTACAGCTGAGAATCAAGTCTCGTTGTTTGATTACTTTTGGCGAAGACGGCTCTTGTAAGTGGTCAGAATACGGTGGCTTTCTCGTTGGGCGACCTGACTACGTTCGGCTTTAATCAACGGAATTCGTTAGTGCGACTCTTAAATCAAACGATCATAAAACAGTTGGACAAGGCATCTTTATGCAAAGCAGCGTTTTCTACCAAGAGACCGGTTCACCTGAACACCGCCGTGAGGCAAGGGAGTAAAAGAAGATAGAGGTGCTTTAGTGTACAGCATCGAAAAAATTTCGACCAATTGGGACCCGCATTGGTTATCGAATAGATTCGCCTTATTCTGAATCTTGCTATTCTTAAAGGCAAGGAGGCTATGAACGCTCCGCAAAGAGGGTGAAGAGTTCCTTCAGGAGAATCTGCAACAGGCACCGACGTCGCTCAGCAGACGTTCGCTGTTTGCGCTTCAACTCGATTGAAACGCGTGTGCCGCAGCCGGATTCGAACCCGCGTACCCCGGCTCCGCAGCAAGGCGCTATAAACACTGAGCCACCGCGACGAGTTTGTCGTTTGGGAGGCGGACGGAGGGTAGCTCGTCATGTGGACCGGACGACTACGACTGTGCTAAACCGGAAGAACTCGGTTACAGATGTGGTGTTATTGTGTAAAGTTGTCATTTGAGAGTCATATTGCTCAGTTTATTCCTTAATGCGATTCTCCTGTCTTTTGACGTCCCCTACTATACAGGCATTACTGTGCCAATTAAAGGCATCCTAATGCCTCAAAAAGTTCATTGCGAACGACTGCTGGATAATTGCGCTGAAACACGAAATTTCTGCACTTTTCTTGCGAACCTGTAAGAAGTGCCTTCATATTCCTGTCTGCGATGCTTTGTGAACTGAATGATACCTAGTTTCAGCTTGTATTCGTCCCAGATGTCATGAATTTCTTGCTGCGGTCTAATTTGAGCAATTAGGCATCAAGGCAATTTCTTCTTCGAATGAATGAATCCACTGCCCGAGTGTTTCAGTCACACAATGCGACAGCATTCTCCCTTCAGTTGGGTGTCCATGAAACAAGGCTGGCATTACTTTTTCAGGGCGGATTTGCGCACATCTACGAGTTCATGGACAGAAAGGCGAACGTGGTGTACGCAGGCAAAATCATCCCCAAGAGTCATCTTACATCGGACATTCTCTGGCAATATGTGAGTTCCTTTATCACTGCGCTTCTTCTTTTCTCTTTCTTTTCTGTTTGTAGAAATTTTCTTAATTGGACACTGAGGAGAAGAAAAATTGATTTTTTGGCTTTTAGAGCGAGGGCTCTACTCCTCGCGGTACAACATCCTGTTTCGACGTGGATGAGGCAATGACCATAAATGCCTCACGAGGTCAAACCGAACTTCACTGCTCGGGGGTATGTCCCACGCTCTAGTAGTATGACCACGGGATCACATGCCTATTTGGTATCTCACGTTGGCAGTTTATTTGACACAGTGGAGACCATGCTTAACAGAGCTTTCAATCGTATAACAAACTTCAAGCCATGTTGAACCCCAGCCATTTTTTCGGAAGACGCCGCTGCAGCGAGGCGGGCAGACGCACCGAATCATATGAAAACGAAAGTAACGAAGGTTGTCCTGCGGCATAGGATTCGCGCGCAAGTTCAAAATTTGTGGCGCTATCCAGCGAATGCAAAAGGAAGCTCCCGTGATCGCTGATTGGTTGTGTCTCCCTCTCGTCCTCCCACCATATTCTCCTGCCCACGTTTACGCCAAAATGACGAGTCGTCAAAGAGTAAAGCAGAAATTTGGGCAAGTTGGTACGTATCCATTTTGAAACAGCGCAACAAAGACGGGACGTGGAAACTGAGGTGTAAAGACAAACAAGCGCTGACTAACAACTGGGTTTATTGAAAAAAACACGCAAAATATATACAGAGTTAGGAAAGACTAATCGCCACCATAGTCAACTCATGCCACATGTGACGCCAGATATCCAATCTCCCCTTCGGAAAGGGCGACCGATGGGCAACTAATGCACGTTGCGCCTTTCTCACGTATAAGAAAAGCTTCAAAAACTTCTCGCGTCATCTTATCACAATGGCGAAACACGATATTAGTGTTCTTAAGAAACACGATAAGAACACTAATATCGTGTTTCGCCATTGTGATAAGATGACGCGAGAAGTTTTTGAAGCTTTTCTTATACGTGAGAAAGGCGCAACGTGCATTAGTTGCCCATCGGTCGCCCTTTCCGAAGGGGAGATTGGATATCTGGCGTCACATGTGGCATGAGTTGACTATGGTGGCGATTAGTCTTTCCTAACTCTGTATATATTTTGCGTGTTTTTTTCAATAAACCCAGTTGTTAGTCAGCGCTTGTTTGTCTTTACACCTCAGTTTCCACGTCCCGTCTTTGTTGCGCTGTTTCAAAATGAGTCGTCAAAGCCAGCCGGTTCGAAACCTAAACGTTTCGTGGATTTGGGCTTCGAGGCTGTATTCTATTATGATACATTAATCCCTTTCGATTTCAAGTCGAGTTAGTTATCTCCGATTCGTCACGGTTGTTCAGTCATGCTGCTATCGCTTTCAAGCATCAGTTGATGACTACCGAACCATTCTCGCTTATATGGCGAGGTCCGGTCTCATATGAGCCAATGGTGACTTCTAGGGACGCTTGAAATACGCGTCAAGTTTGCAGAACAACAGTGACTATCGCGATAGGACCAAATAAATTCGATATGGATGGTGGGTTCTTATAGATTATGGCCCCTGTGAGTCGATTTGTGGCCATTTCTGAAGCTTATATAACCTCTATTTTCGTCGAAAGTAATACCTCAACCTTAGGAGACTGCAATCTCTCCATTTCGTTTTGATGCTGCTGCCAATTTTCGTGCAACTTTCTATCTGCAAATGAGGGTCACAAGCAGGGGATAGAACGTACACCTCGTTCCGGTAAACAACTATCAGCAGAGCCGTATGTTGCAAGATTTCTCTCTAGTGGCCGATTGCCTTTGCCATCGTAATGGTTTTTTTTTTCATTTTCACCGCAAGGGTTTATAATTATAACTACCAGCGCCTTTAGTCAACACCCTTTGCTTATTTTGCTTACGCTTAATGCAACCTTTTGCGAGATTACTAATTAATTTGTTGTCTACAGCTCGAAGAGGAAATCAACATCCACAGAACCCTGTGCCACGAGAACGTCGTTCGCTTCCACGGCCACTTTGACGACGCCAAGAACGTCTACATCATCTTGGAGCTGTGCACAAGACAGGTGTGTTAACATTCCGGCTCCTCGGTGGTTCCTGTTTCCACTTATTTTCTTTGCATTTATTGGAAAACGTTCCTAATGTTATCGAGGTTGGTTTTTATTTCGTTTAATTCTGCTCAAGGTGCCAAAACAACTCAGGCTGTGAAGGCATCTGTAGCGGAGGTCTCCGGAGTAATTTTGATGACCTTGGATGAGGTTACTCGATTATGTATTTGGATGTTCATTTCTTTCGGCAATTTTTGCGAGAAAGGTCACATTGCGTTCCCGAATCATAATTTAAGGCACAGCCAGAAATTAATATTACCTTTATTAATTTGAAAACGGTCCTTTAATATTCTGATGCCTTCGTGTGGGCACTGTCTCATGTAGCACGAAAAACAATTAACTGAATTAAGCCTTCTCCAGACTGAAGTGTGCCAGAGTCGTCATGTCGCAGTCTAAAACCTGAAGGAATCCTTTTTTTTTGTCATGAAATTTAGAGTGTCTGACCTTCAAAGTTCTTCCGCAAGCTTCATTAACGCATTTATTTTGCAGTCTCTGGAGGAGATGCACCGGCCCAGAGGGTGGCGGTCCGAATCCGAGGTGCGGTATTTAATGCGCAAGCTGCTCCGCGCCTGCGAGTACCTGGTGCAGGAGCACATAATCCACCGAGACCTGAAGCCCGGAAACCTGCTCCTCACACAACACTCGCAACTCAAGGTGGCCGACTTCGGACTCGCCACCCGCGTCCCCTACTCGTGGCAACTCAAGAGGTCTATCTGCGGCACCACCAACTACATGGCCCCCGAGATGCTGACCCAGAAGGGCTACAGCTACGCAGCGGACAGCTGGGCCGTCGGGTGCATCATGTGAGTCTCACCTGATGATTGCGCATACCTGTGTGCAACTGTTTACAAGTTGATGCTTACGAAGGCAGCTCGGTGCACATCGCACAGGTGCACCCGTCCGTAAATGTATAAGTGGGAGGGTTTAATGTCGGAAATGTTAATATAAAAACTGGCAAATCCTCGCCTATCTTGCCTTGTGGGAACAATAACGAGGGAATAAATTATGGCCGTGGTATTAATATTTTAAACGAGCGAAGCAAATCGGGCCAGAGTTGAGGGCGGTGGTTGGTGTTAAATCATTTGTCGAGAAAGTACGGTTGAAAGCCTGTTGGCGTGATTCTAATTTACGCAACCGGGTATACGTATCTTCCAGGCAGGAAAGTAACGATTGGTGCAGTGAAAATATTATCCATAAAATTGCTATAAGCTTCCTCTTCATGTTCAAAAAATCAGATCATGCACTTCACGTTCAAAACCGGACACTTACGTGCATATCGAGCGTCGTTTGCCCGCACTTACGTTACCATTTCGTGGCGCTTGGCCGGTAAGGGTGTCGTAGCATGGCTGTGCCCGCACTGCTTCATGCTGTGTCGTGTTGTGACGTTGGCCGCCACTGAGTGCGCGGATTACAGCGGACACTGACAGACCGCAAACTGCTTTCCGCAGGTACAAGCTGCTAGTGGGGCGTCCCCCATTCGATTCGCCGTCGAACGCGGAGACCGTGGTCAGAATCAAGATGAATAGATTCAAGATCCTCTCGACTGTCTCCCCCGAAGCAAGCGCCCTCATGCGGTGGATTCTCCAACCGGAGCCCACTAGGCGGCCGAGCATCGAAGCCATCATGCACCACGAGTTCATTATGAAAGGTACGCTTCATCTTGCATCTCTGTCTGTGTCTCTGTGGGCTGTACTGTTTCAATTACGGTTCGTTTTTATTTTTTCAACGCAAAATCGCTATAAGTTTCGTTCGGCGTAAAGGCTGAGCTTATTGCCACAATAATTTGGGATTGCTCGGCAGAGGTCGTGACGAGCAGAGGCCTGTGCGTGCTGTCACCACATGCACGTGACACTATGTAAAAGCGCAACTTTATGCACCGATCATTATTTACTCTCGTGGCAGCAAATTGGAGAGAACACGAAATTTAGCGTTGAAAGAACACGAAACGAAACATTGTGTCTTCCTACAGGTCGTTGCCAGAATGATAAATTTCTCTTTTCGCGCGTAAGAACTGATTCGGCCCGTACCAACCCCGAGCAAAGCAGCCCGTTGTCTGTTGCCTTGTCTGTTCCCAGCTGGCCTAGCGCGAGCGCTCCGTCTCTCGGCACTGCCTGCTCATCGTCGTCTTCCATGTAACACGAAATGTCTCTTCGCCTTGATTCGAATGTATCATTCATTATCTGAAGCTTTTTCGTTCGCTTTAGCAGAAACGATGTTGGTCGAGATAAAATACTGTTGATATGAAAGTTTCTCACATGATAAGTGAACTTGTTGCAGGCTGATGCAACAACTTTTATTCACTGAACAGAATTTTATGGCTTTGGCTCGCAAGAACAAAATCTCCGGCATCAACTTCATGTGGTTCTCCTATGTCCGTGATAGAATTCACGTTGGGAAAAACTGCTGTGCATAATACAGGTACACAAAACGATCAATGCCAGCAAGGACACAACGTATACCTGTAACCGTAGAAATCGAAAAAGCGAAATGGGTTCTGTGTGCATGGCAACACGAAAAAAATAGTTTCTGCATGGGGCAACATTCAGTGTGTATTTAAACTGAACGTGAGTGCAGCCGGCCTGTATACACTCGTTACGGTTTGTGAGACGCGCAGCGCCTTACTCGTATCCTGCGATGCTGGCTTTGCAGTGTTATCAGCATGTATTACTGTTACAGGCGGATTTTAAAGGGTTTCGAATGGGGCCAGCTGAGCTGCATATCAGAAACATTTCCGTCAATCTACTGCAACTAGTTATACATGGATGTAGCTTTTCAGGCATGGGTACAACTTCTTAAGCACTTGACACAGTGGAAAGCAACTCTCATTGTTCAGAAACATCAGCTCATGGATTGCGTGGAAGAATATTCTGCAAGGGCATTCATTCCTGAGATTTTTTAATTTTTTTTCGTGCTAGCACCTATTATTTGCGTTCACATTTTCGAGGTTTTCTTTGACTACGAATAGCAAAGTGCGTGTCTCAAAAGGCCCGCGACCTCTTCTCTCCAGAAGTGCTAATCACCCAGACTAGTTTAAGGCATTGATCCATCCCCGCAGCCCCTGAATGTTTTTCGCCCTCTCCTTCCAGGGCTGCTTCCTCCACACCTGCATGCCTCATACGAAGGCACTCAGCACCGCCCAGGACTCAACCGACCGGAGACACGGGTCGGAGAAATACGAAGGTTACGCTAAAGTGGCCTGCGTCTACGATTCAAAACGCCCACATGGAAAGGGCTGCGCTTATTCAGATCTTGGGCAGCGGCCAAGTTTTTTTTTCTCCTTTTGTTACTGGTGTTGTAACTATTGATTTGTTTTTTTTTTCACAGTACAAGGTTTAGGAAGCTTTTATTTTCATTCAAGCGCTAAATCACCTTTTTTTGTTGTTTATATGCACTGTTAATTCTTTGTCGTTCGAGCACATGTATACAGATGATATTTTTGACAATGCGTCTGTCGCTACTGCCAAGGCTGCGAGTGGGCTCCAATCGTGGACTCCAGTTAATTATTTCTGATGTGTGCTACGGCTGTAATGCGATTTTAACTTTCGTACCGTGAACTTCTGAATAAATATTTGCACTCCGTTTCGTGTGTCCGTTTGTTCTTCCTGCAGCTGTCGGACGAATACCCTTTATCGTCTCCTAGAGTAAAAAAAAAAAAGAAACGATGGTAGGAGGCAGCCCTTTAAAACCATACAAACTGCGGAATTTCGATTTGAAACATTGTTATCCCATGCGGCCACTTAATGGAGCAACACTGCCTTTGTGCGACGTGACGTCACCACTCAAATTCAAATCAGTGGAATGAGTCGCAAAGAGCCTCGACCTTCCCGCAGTTAAATGATATTTTAATGCCCAAAACGAATTTTTTTTCTGTGTCACCGTCATCCTTTTCCTTTTCTTTGTTTTTGATGCTGCTTTGCTCCAATTGGCGAAGGGTGAAGATTGGGAGAGTTGTTTGTTTTCTGCATGCTTGGCAGTTATTTTCGGTAGCAGCCTCAGTCACTCTGTCTAAGGGTGGGTATGAAGGAATAAGCAATAATTGCCTGAAATAAACGGTTAATCGGTTGTTGCCTAAGCGATATAACAAGTAAAAAAAAGCGGTGATATCGTGCGCCATATTCGTGACGGACAATAAGAGGTGTTGTGATTAGATTCGGGCACAACCGATCTCCTGAGAAGGAAAAAAGAGATGCCGCGCAACTTCGCTGCAAGAGTGGAAATCGTGTTGTTAGTCAGGGAAGGCAGGTCACGGAGAAGCATTGCTGCCGATGTAGGGTGCGCAGTATAGACCATAACCCGCATTGTGCGTGCCTTCCTAGAAGAAGAGAGGATTGACGACGCGGACCTTAGCTGACGTCCGAGATCCCTCAGTGAGGAGGAAGATCGGCTGATCGGAGCCGCCGCCTTCTGCAGTCCCCATACTGCCGAGATAGAAGAGGAAATAGGCTTTCAGGCAGTGTCTGTGTGGGCGATTAAGAAACGGCTTCGGTCAGCAGCAATATACCTCCCCTATAGTCGCGTCGCTTGCAGGAGGTATGCTCCTCACCGCACAACACAAATGACTCCGTCTCGACATTGGCACAAGCCACCTCGCTTGGACTGCGGAAGATTGCAGGGCAGTCGTACAAAGCGATGAATCGACTCTCTCCATGAAATGAGGACAGGAGCGGCCCGTCCGTAGGCGGTTGGTGCTCGGTCAGTGCACGAAAGAAAATTTAGAATTTTATTTCGACCACCTTTTTTATCTGCAGTCACTCCAAAGTGAGAAATTCATCCGGCCAGTGAATATGGCCAAAGTTCCTTATCAAATAAAATGCATTATATGCTCCAGTTATTATTATACTCCTTCATTGCTAACACCTCATCTGGGTTCGTTTACGTTTAGCAGTCTAATCTTCCACACTTAGATTTACAAATGAGTATCTGGAGGTAGCAGAAATTGCACTATTTTACTAGATTCTAACAATAAAACGTTTTCGCAAATAGAAACTCAGCTTTAGTCAGGTGAGATTGCGTAGTCGTATTTATTTTTCGCAGGTCTGAATCGCAGTTCGCGAAGCGGTGGCCTTGCGGCACAGCGTCCGCCTCTCATTCGGGAAGTGCTGCGTTGGATCCCCTCTGCCTTCGTGTATCTAAGGGTTTTCTAATGGGTACAAGATTTCCCCCGGCCTGGTCTTCGGCTTTTCTGGCTGAAATACTTCGGAAAAGAATCTTCGACCGAAGAGTTGTGCTGATGGACCAGAGATTCGTTCCGCCGTCAAGCAACGCTAAATATGCTTCATGTGGTAAAAGCCCACTTGTGGCCCTTTATTGCTGTGGCCTTTTCAATGGAGCGAACGTCACACCATTAAATTGTGGGGTTGCACTGCGCACCAAGGGCTCCGGCCACTGATCAGGATCAAGGGTACGCTGACTCCCGTTTCCAGCGAAGTTATTACTCAGGAAGAGTTCTCTAAGGACGTATAGTTGGAACGTCATTATAACAACAATAAATAACTGCGGAAAAAAGACGGGATAAGATGAAAGAAGCACACGGGACGAGAGTGCAGACTAGCAACTGGTTTATTCCACCAACACCTCCTTCCTTCAACAAAAAAGCGCATGCACACCAACACACAAAAAGCAAAAAGCGTAATGATCTCGTCAACCCGAGAAACTCCAACACCTCGCGGTACAAGTGGATGGACGCCCCACTAACACATTTGTCAGGCCCTTGTCTCGTTAATTCCAAGAATTTGGCAATTTCGCGTTCTTGCCTTTCCGTAGAGCGTCCGATAACCTTAGTCCTGCCGAAAAGCGGAGTGCATTCTTGGTCATCATGCTTGCAGGTCTTACAAAGCTTAGGCAGATGCTGGCCTCCTGATTCAATTAAGTTATGTGAATGATGGAGTAATGTAAAGTTCATACTACGGCCCGTTTGCCCGAGATAAACTTTACCGCAGGTCAGCGGAATCCGATAGATGATATTCGATCTACAGTGCACAAGCTTGTTCCTCTGGTTAGGGCTCAAAGCGTCCTTCTCCCTTTCGTTCTGGCTGGTCCGTTCCCAAATCGATGCTTCATACCTCAGCAGGACAGAAGTCCTATCCTTACATGCGGGTATAACAACGTTTAAACTGAGATCATGCCAGGCCAAGAGAGTGTCTTAAAACGAAAGACATTTCCAAAACAATCAAAATAAAATACCAGCTCCGCATAAAGGAATCCAGGAGTGTGGAGCGCGGAGAAGATAGCGAGCGTGGCCATGAAAGGCTGTACGTCCAGCTGGGACAGGTGGCTTGGAATGACTAAATCCCTTAAATAAACTTTTCTATGGACTTTAGGTATGACCCGGTGCGTTGAACTGAAAAACTTAGATAAAGAATTGGTGAGCATGGGGGAAATAAATAGCGAAATAAAGAGAAGAAAATACTCCGCCAACACTGCCTCAGTGGTCGACTTAACAGCGTTAGTTACGAGAGCTTCAAGTAGTTACATCGGTGTGCTCTGGAAATGTGGACAAGACCAAATCCTTATTTATGGGGGGACATCTTTTGAGGTACACCTTACTGACACCCGCTAAATTTAAGTGCTGCCATTTTTGGTGTTTTTTATTTATCTATTTATTACAGAGACCTGCAGCTTCCCGAAGGCATTATTTCAGGGTGGGAAACAATAACTTCTGCTCGTTTGGCCAAAGTACCATTTAATAACTAAAATACAATGACACAGCTAATAATGAATGACGAAATGCATGCACTGAAGGAGGACAACCGCGCTCCACAAATGAAATGACACTAATGAAATCAAAGACACGGGCAAGAGAACTGCGCGCCAGTCACACATCATATAAGAATGCACGGAACTGATCTTCCATGCAGCACTCAGTGACGCCGGCTGGCAGCCTGTTCAACGCATTAATCGTCCGAGGAAAGAGCGAGGTTTTGTAAATATCTGTCCTATATTTAATCTGTGGTATCTTCTTACACTGATGGTCAAGTCATCTAGAAATTAAGTGTGTTTGAAGCAAGTACCGGTCTTTGTCCATGCTCAGCTTTACAAAATAGATGCTATGCATGATTTGCAAGCTCAAATATTTCCCTACGGTTAGCTAAATATCCCCAAGCAAGGTGGTTTTTAAAAGACGCAACACTAGTTGAGAAGCTGTAATTATTGGGCACAAACCACGCAGCGTTATTCTGGATGCGCTCGATCATGCCAGATAAGTAAGCAAACAGGGGGTCCCATACAGGACAGGCATATTCAAGAATTCATCGTATGTAAGTGAAATACAGGATTTGTTTGACAATAGACTGCACTTTATTCAGACTGCGCCATTTTGACAAAAGCCCAGTAAGCTCCTTGGGGCGATTGTCGGAGAGCTGGCAGTATGACCACGAAAGAAGTGTTGGAGAGAATGTTTTCGAGCTCTGTTTGCCACTCGTTGGTCAGTGAGTTCACTGAGTGTACTCATTGAACTCATGAACCAACGGGTGGCAAACAAATTGAATAAATATTCTCATTAATGAAGGGATCGATGCGCTCACCAACGGGCGTCAAGGATCCCGTCAATGATGAACGCTTTGCCCAGACGAAGTCAAGTCCTCTTGTGGAAACGTTGGCAGGCACCCTGAAGTTTTGCCCACCTTTGTTCAGTTTCGCATTACCTATGCAGAATGCAACGTGGATAGTAAGAACAGGATCAGATATACTTCAGTTTCATGTTGTTGTTAGTGACTTTTTATTAATAAAATAACAATGTAAGGAAAAGATGTTGCCAGCCGCGGCATCTGCCATCGAAAGCTGATGCACCTCAGTCGCGGCTGGCGGATATAAGCGACAGGGAGACGACGTGAGTGTGGACTTTGAGTTAGAGCGTTGGTGAGCATGTCGATCCCTTCATTTATGGAAATATTTATTCGATTTGTTTTCCTCTTTTGTGTTGAATTTAAGTTTATCTTGTGCCCTACTTCTCTTTGTGCCACTTATCTGGAACACATCTTCGGCATTCCTTTCCACCCCCTCCCCTCCCTGCCATGCTTAGGGCGCATTCACACTTATCCAAAATCCGGCGAGCGAAACGGATTCGCTCGCCGGGAAAACTAGGACCTGTTCTCATCTGTTGACGCCCGGGCGAGGCGGAACCGCCGCGCCGCTGCTGTTTCTCGCTTTTCCACACACTTCCCGGCCACCACGTCACCGCTCGCGGCGTACACAGATATGGTTAGAAAAGAGCATAAATCGATGCTGTCTGTGTACCATAACCGTATGCACGCTTGCGTACGTAAACGCAGGCACATTCCCATTTTTAGTTCACCGTATGCAAACAGACTCGCAACCAAACTCCATCTGCTTGTCAGGACGGGAACTAGTACTGTCAACACAACCGGCGCTCCTCTTATGGCGCGTTCACACTTGGACATTCGGCGGCGAGAGCGAGCGGAATCCGCTGCAGCGGCAAAGATTCCGCCGAAATACCCAGCGGAAATGCCGATCGGTCCAGGACCGAAATCTGCCGCCGGCCGGAGCCCTCCACTACGGCACCTCTCTCTTCCTCTCTTTCACTCCCTCCTTTACCCTTCCCTTACGGCGTGGTTCAGGTGTCCTACGATATATGAGACAGATACTGCGCCATTTCCTTTCCCCCCAAACCAATTATTATTATTATTAAAAAAAATCCGCCGAATCTCGTCAGCCAATAGGAAGGCGAGTACCCGCGGCGACTAACATGGCGGCGCCCTTCGATGCAGGACGCCCCGATTCAGACTGAATTCGTCGCTGTTACTGCCTTTCTTTAGCGCCTTCACTGGCCATAAGAGAGCCAGCGGTCTTTCGCTTTGTCTTATATCGCCCATAAGAAAACGTTTGAGCGATAAATTTGCTTTAATTTTTATTTCGGGTTACGATTCTTCCCCGTTTAAGCTTAGGAGGGCCGTGGGTTTGTTGATAACAATAGTTCCTCTCCTAACCACCAGAAGGCGCCACTAGGCATTTAAAAGTAGGAATGTTAGAAATGGGGTAACGTCCGACAAAATAGCAGCATTTAGCGTAAGCAAACGTGCATACGGTTTTGGTACGTAGACAGCATAGATTAACCTCTTGCCACATCTGTGTACGCCGTGAGCAGACGACAAACAGATGATGAGCGGCGGCGCGGTGGCCGGGAAGTATGAACGAGACATTTCGGCGGCCGCGGATTCCGCTCCATTTCGCCGCCAAATGTCCAAGTGAGAACTCGCCATTACACTGAATTTGCCCTCATGTTTTGCCTTTTTACTTTATTACATGTTTCTCGGTATTTTGTTCTGCCATGCCGACTTAACCCTTATCTGAGTTTTCAGATCAACGCAGCTAGTCATACCAAGCCACCAGTCCTATCTGGACACAGTATTTCAAGGCCACTATGGCTATCTCTCCACGATCCACACACCCGCATTCCTTTGTGCTGAGCTTGCCTTTTTGTATAAATAGTTTTGCAGGTAGACCAGATAATCAACTTTAGCAGCCATCATGCCTGGACAAGTTTCACACTCCCCACCCTAAATCCATTCCCACTGCCCACCCTCCTCCCCTCACTAGTTCTTCCAGCTCGGAGGGATGACCCTAGTTAAATCCCGTCAATGATGAATGCTTTGCCCAGACGAAGTAAAGTCCTCTTGTCGGAACGTTGGCAATCACCCCGAAGTTTTGCCCTCATTTGCTCACTTTCGTAGGCATATGCAGTATGCAATGTAGATGGTAAAAACATGATCAGTTCAATGGCAAAAAAACAGAATGTAGAATTTCATAAGGCTGTAAAATGCAGATCAATAAGGACTAGTTCTGTGATAACTCAAAAGGCAGTGCCCTACTCTTTGAAGCCAGATCAGGCTGTCTTACAACGCGAAGATACAAGAGGAAATATAGCGAACAAGATGACACATGAGCAATGTGCGGTACATCAATAGAAAGAATTGACACATTATACAAGAACGCGGCAATATTTTCCGGAAGTCGAGGGAAACAAAGTAACTCTCCCCGAGGCCCTAGAGTTTAGAGAGAACAATGGTCATGTGAATAGATCTGCGCTACAAGTTAGCAAAACGGGATTAGAAGATTGGCGACTCAAAAGCTTGGCAGGCGGCATCAGCTTCAGACAGCACGGTTAGGGATTGTACTTTAAAAAGAATGACGAATTTTCATACCAACCACGTTAAAAAGTAAAGCAAAAAAACGAGAATGGCGGACATGCTACCACCCCGTTTAAAATGCGGCACTGGTATATCTTCCAACAATCTAAACTGGGCAAGAGGGCGGAGGTTCACACATTGATTGCCGCTATATATTCTCGTCCCTTTCACATTTCTTTATGAGCACAATTTCATGGGCTGAAGTCATAATGTACTGGCCACTCTTAAACACAGGCGAAAAGCAAAAGCTAAAAAAAAACAATTATTATTATTATTATTAATTGCTTAGGATTCATTAAAATGTTCGAGGTGGCCTCAGTCATTACATTCTTCCCCAACGTTTTCCACAGGACAGACCGTGTGTCCTGGCTGAGAGCTGAAACAGCCGAAGCCATATCTGTTGCGAGTACTTAATGGGCCACCAAAGTAACACACATTAGCCGTGTGTGTGTGTGTGTGTGTCTGCGTGTGAAGCGCTACAACGTTCCACTAAGGACGCCAGAGTATTGCAGCCCCTGCTGAACTTGAACTTTACAGCCTGGAGAGTGGTCTTCGATCACCGCCTTCGCCGCCATACGATGCTGGCGTCCCAGTGCCCGAACTCTCCGCAATTCCTTGTGATTTCTCCTTCACATTTAGGTTCTCTATTTGCAATAACTTCCTCACAGAGTTACAGTATATTAAGGTCCGGTTACTATTTGTGCACCCGTCCAGACATTTGATGTTGCCATTCCTTCTTTCATAGTAGAATATTGTCGGCATCGTCTATCAACTGTTTTATGTCTTCTTTGAGATATTTTACAAAATCCTTATTTTCATTTGCCTGCAATTGTCCACCGTCCATGCATAAGTTACCGCTAGCTGTGGCCTTTAACCGGAAATTGCTCCCAATACCCATATGCGTCGTTTGCAGTGTTATTTTATTCCTTGCCAATTTGTTTTGCGATATATCAACTTAGCAGTTCCTACCCCCTTCACTTCGTCGTTTATCTGTTCGACTCCTCCAAGTTGTAGCTATCGATAAACGAAGGGTCGTCCAGATACCTGAATCTCAAATAGAGCGCATGAATATATTTCACCTTCCCCTAAATGCTGATATGTTCTTGACCATTTTCCTCTTTCTCTGCCCTTATGCATATTTATGAAACTGATCATGTGCTAAATATATTTTCTATATTTCGTTCCTTATGTTCCCAGTTTCCATGTTGTTGGCCTCGGCCTCCATTATTGCATTTGCTGATACGTGTTCGGAAGCCCGGAGTGCCGATGGACCCCGTAAAAATTCCACGGCACTGCCACTGCCTATCCCTGCGCTCAGCCCTTTTCTAAAATGAATCCCATCTCGTTCAATTAGTCCGAAAACGCCTATTCCATGCTGTTTCATGTTTATTTCTGCCATTAGAAATCCATCTTCTCCGACGTTGCAGCGAGACCATTAGGAGCATCATTTAGTCCTGCCGCAGCTATTTTGAACTACAAGGTACCGCTACCACTAAGGCCGATTCCCACGACAGACCGTAGGGTCCGCGGCCGCGCATCACGGTTCACGCGTCACTATGCTTTGCGAGGCGCGCTGTCCGCCCGCGGCCCGGTCAAGAGAGAAATATCAAGTGGGTGTTTCCCAGCAGGATTCAGCGGCGGGTCACGAAGTTGTGGGCTTTACGTCTGGCCACCAGCCCACCTTTTCCAACGTTTCCATAGGGTTGCTAGTATAGTTGCTATAATAGCTTCGGCTGCAGTGCATGTGTCTCCCACGGTCAAATTTCGACGGAGGCGAAATTCTAGAGGCCCGTGTGCTGTGCGATGTGATTGCGCATTAAACAATCCCAGCCCTACACTACGGCGTTCCTCACGGCCTGAGTCGCTTAGGGACGTCAAACTCCCATAAAGTAACTAAAAAAAATCATTGTGACCGATTTAAATGACGCCGCGATTAATCCGATTTCCACCCCCTGCGATTTAACATTAGCCGGTCAAATGTGACCGGTCAGCGGAGAGGGGGAGAGAATGAGTCAAGGGCGGAAATCGCCAGATGTCATCAACAGGAGGACCTCCTTTTAGGGGGCATTTGCCGATTCATTCTTGAGTTTCATGCAACTGTAGCTCATTCATTGTTGGCTACAGATGTGCCGAGAGGTGGAAGGGTAAATTGGAGAGACGGGGTCAGTAGGCAGGATACTGAAGCTCGCCTTCTTTTTCCTGCTTACCAGCGTTGCAGCAACTTCCGCTCGCCAAGTGCGTTGTCTGTTTTTTTGGTCCGCCGTGTCCGCTTGGCAACATCGGACGGCAGATGAGTTGTAGTTAGGTAGGCACACATGATGCGCGGGCCGCGGACCGACCGTCCGTCGTGTGAATGCGCCTTTTACCAGCTGACGCCTTGCAACATTCTCTTTCACACGGCTGATATGCGGTATGCTCATGGCCGCATCTCCATTGCTTGAAATCAAGCCACCACCTCCTTTAGCGCATGCGCAAACGACAGACCGCTCCAGTATAGTTCGGGCGCTGTGGCTCAAGTTGGAATTACCGGAGATTAGCACGTGTGTACTCCCTCCCGCTCACTTACTTTCGTCCCTTTTCTTGCTGGTGCCACCGCTTTTATGGCTTTGTTCTTTCCCAGACTCTTGGCTCTGACACTGACCGCATTTGTTTGCGTTTCACTGTTAATCTCCTTGCTATCACTGCCTGCCTTATGAGTCACTTTTTCACAGCTCCTCGTAATCCCTATTTTCTGACCTGTTTTCTCTAACTTGCCCAAGCTACAAAATCTATTGCCCATCCCGTGCACACATTCTGCACTGGCATGTCCGCCATCTTCGTGTACAATGTCGGTAGTTGCCACGCTTTCCCTGAGTATTCGGTTGTCCCCAGTCTCCCTATTTCAGGTATACCTTTCCAGCGCATCCACTCACGGCTCTAGTGTAGAATTTTCACTGTCTACCCTGTTAAGTTGAGCAGTCAACACCTGAAAACGAATACTTCACAGTCTCAGCATGTAACCTGGTTTTGCTTCACAGTCTGGCACTACGTGATTATGCTAATAGAAACATTTCTAGAATATATAGAGGCTCAGATACCGCACGAAAACACGGGGTCATACAACATTTGAAAACTACGTCCTTGCGTAATAAGACGATGGAGGAAACACATACGACGTAAGAACGTACTTTTCAAGCTATGAACAAACTTACCGAAGCGAAATTAACAATAAATAAATTTAGTCATCTGCAAACGCCGATTCCTGCCTGGAAAACGATGAACTAATATTCGGGCACGCAATTTTCTGTCGTAACTCCACAGCAGGAAAGCGTGATTCATGACTAGGAGGAAACCTGACACTGGAGGAAATAGTACAGGCTGTTCACAGTGCCTATGCTAGCTTATCACGAACCCTGTGACGAGTCAGCCTTTGCTGCTGGAACACGTTCTGGTGAAGGTGCGGTAAGATCCCTAAAAAAAGCTATATTCCCCGGAAATTCCCAGCATGATGGATGACCTGAGGGGTCTAGAAGGCCTATTCCGGAAGCAAGATAAGGGAAGGGATTTCTATGGCGCATACAGTAGACTACAATAGGAGGGCCACGCCCGACTAGGTGCGGCCACTGCATGCATCTCTGTGTCGAGTGGCGCCAACCAGGAGCGTGGCTAATTTTCGTGCACGTGGTGCTACCTTTCCAAAACCGTCCCGCACCGGTCAGAAACGGCAGTGTCGAGTTCAGTCGCTGGTGCCTGTGTTGAAGTGTGCATTGCAGCTGTGGAAAGCGTGGAGTCGAGATCGCGTTTTCTCTCCGTGATGGCTTCTGCGACGACCAGTGACGAATTCCCCGGCGTTGTCATCGACACGAATTCCCAGACAGAATACACCCGCGGCAAGTTTCTCGGCAAGGTATGTCTCCTTAGACAACGGGTGTGCTAATTTCTATACCGCAGAACGCCCTGGTACCGTTTTAGCAGAGCCTGATTAGAACAGCCCCCCGTGAAAGGAGCTAGAGTATTAATTGCTGGTGCCGCTTTGTGCGTCGGGTAAAGCGCAAAAAAGCTTTGAGTGGTCATATGCTGTGCGAGTGGTTAATGTACAGTTTTTGGCAAGCGTAACCATGACAATCAACTTAGCAGTGTAACGTAGCAAGAATGGCGCACAATAAGGTCTATATACAGCGTGTTTCACCTGAGACTTCATACATTTTTTAAAGTAGGCGTTTTATGTTAGAAAGGCGCTTTTTTTGGTATAGCATTGTGAGCGGTGTAGTACGCCCGAATAAAGCTAAGATGTGCGAACAAGCAGGCTGGTTAACCAAAACTCAATAGTATGTACGTTTTAACTATTGCTGTTAGGTTCTATAATTATTGAGAGGCATGTAGCTTACCATTACCCTTATCTATATCAGTTTTGAAATTTCGATAACGCGGTAACCTTCCGCGCTCTGTCCCAACAGATTTTGGTTACATCCTGCCAAAACACGTACATATTCGATAACCTTGCAGGAAAAGCAACCTCTCCACTGCACGTAACTCATTGAAATAGCCAAAATTTGTTGCGCCACAGCGCCGACGGTAACGGCTTTTGTGGAAATTTTAAGAACTGCTACATAGATTAGTTATGGAGGGCTACACTACTCTCGATAACATCAGAGCTTTTCGATATTAAATTAAAAGTCAACCATTCAATATTAGTTAACCAGACTGCTGGTTAGGACTTCTTTGCAGTATTCGGGTGTAGTAGACCGCTTACATATAATAAACTGCGCATCTCCAACAAAAAAGATTATTCTTAACACGTTTCGACGCCGACTCGACTCCTTCATCAGGGGTGACTGGTGTAGCTAGCGTCTTAAGTATGGAGGGGAGGATGGAGTCAAAGGAATAAAATCTGTGATGTGAAAGGCGTGGGGGAAGGGGGGGGGGGGTTAATGCTGTTAGTCACGTTGCACAGTGGGGAGGGGGTCAATGGCGACTTTTTTTCGTTGAGTTGAAGAGGGATTAATTCACTGGGCATGTACTGGGTGCAGGTTTGCTTTTGTGCGGTTGTTGTTGTTCAGCGTGGTATTAGTAGTAAGTGGATGAAAGGGAAAGAGGAAAGGAAAGTACACGGGCCTGTGACTGATGTTATCGCACCACCACCACTGCCGGCGTGCAAATAAAGAGGATTGTAAACTAAACATTTTGACAGATTTGCCTGTCTGGTTGGGTTTGAAGACTTATAATTAACTGCACAACTCCAACCAAAAATTTTAAATATAACCCAACGTTTCGAAGCCGACTCGGCTTCTTCATCAGGGGTGACTCTGGGCAGTAGCTAGCGTCTTTTAAGTATGTAGGGGGGGGGGTTGTAAAAGCAATAGAGCTGTGACGCGAAAGGCGCGGGGGAGTGGGAGAGGGATTTAGGCTGTTAGTCACCACCTCCCTGCAGTGCGCCAGCGTGACTAATACCCCTGTCACACGGGACTTCTTCTCGGCCTTTGCCGTAAAGTTGTCTTATTGCACTAAAGGAGGAAAAGCGAAAAGGAGCAGCGACGCTGCTACACGGAAAATCCAAAGGAGCTAGAACGCGGCCTCCGTGAATGCCAAAAGTCACCGCTGTGTGTGAAGCGGCGCTAGTAACATTATGAAATTAAAGCAGACGGTAGCACTTCAGCTAAGAGTGCATTCGTTTATGTTTGAAAAAGTAGCTATCACGATAATAAACGAGCGTTCTGACGGTGAGAAACGGATATTTTGAAACAAAGTTTTTTTTTTTTTCATCGTTCTCGGTCCGACCACGGTAGGCGCCCTTTTCTGTTCGGCTCCTCGTTGTGTGCGAGAAGCGTGCTTTGTTGCTTGTGTCTTTGTGCGTATTTCAAAGAAATTAGGTTGTGCCTGGTTAGCGTGCTGCCGTAATCATGAGCGACGAACTGCAAGACGTTAGAACGAAATGTGTAATTGCCATGAAGATTGCCGCTGTGGCATCATTACGCGCGGCGGCGGATGCGGCTAAGGCGCACGGTGACGCACTGGAAGAACAACTTCTCGCAAACATTGCCCATTGCAAAGCCGTCGCGTTCCTTCCGCGAACTGTGCACCGCAGTAGGTGGGTGTATCCCCGCAACGAGCGATGGTATGAGGATACTTTGCCGAACCTCGGAGACCAGCATTTTCGACAGGCGTTCCGCCTTGGCCCGGCTGCTTTTCGGTACCTTGTGGAGCGGTGCCGACCTGCAATGCAGCGTGAACATACAAATATGCGGGAGGCCATCAGTGTGGAAAAGAGAATCGGCATCGGCCTTTTCAAGCTCTGCTCAGCTGCCGAAGACCGGGTGGTAGCTGTAGTCTTTGGTGTTGGGCGGTCAGCTGTGAACACTATATATACATGACTTGCACTGACGACGTAGCTGGGAACCCTGGGATTCTGTTCCGCCATGTTGGTGTAGTCGCAGCGGCCGTGGTGCACTTGATGCAATTCGCGCGTACGGTGTACTTCGATGGCGTTGCGATGGTTATCTCCGCTGTTGTTGGATGCTCCAACCGCACTTGTTGGGCGAAATCAACAAACACAAACTTTTTTCGTCTTCCAAAGGTCATCGAGCATCAAGGTGACCGTACGAGAGCTTTATGCGCGAAGCGACGGGAGGTGTGGCTGGCTCGTATAAAACGTGCCGATCTCAACACCGAAAGGACGGGCATACGTGTTTGCGGCGCCCACTTCGTAAAAGGTAAGTCCGTTGCATATGCACAGTGTTTATTTAGGTACATGACGTACAAGCATAGCGGAAAATCTCATTTTAAACAAATTTTTCTTGCATTTTGTAGGCAGACCATCAAGACTGTGGGAGGAGACGGACCCGGACTGGGCCCCTACGCTTTTGCTCGGCTACAGCGCAAAACATGGTGATCCCGGTCGCCACGCTCGCGCGGCAAGACGACGGACCCAGAAACGAGCGGCTCAAGCGGAGTGTCAGGCCGAGGAGTCGGGAACAATGGAGGCTACGAATCCGGACGTCGTTCCCGCTTCTCCGTCGTCCTCGCCGCGAGCTGAGCACAACGTCGGCGTAGAAGACTGCGAAACAGGTGAACGTCTTTTTTATTTTGTGCGTTTGGGGCCGGGTGCGGCTAAGCACAAAATTGGAGTGAAGAAGGGACTTAGTTTTTTTTTCATTTATGTGGGGCACCCCAGATGTCACCCTCCTGCTTCTTTGCTAGCCTCCTATCTCCCACGCTGTACTACCATGGTGACCCCCCCCCCCCCCCCCCCAAGATCTCAAGTTAATTTTTTTTTGCAGCACATGAACTACATAACAAAATTCATTTTGTTGCAGGGATTGCAGTCCTGACTGACCTTAAAATAGGTGACATTGAAGCACTGGAGAACGAATGTGTGGCACTCAATGAGCGTCTCTACGCTTCAAGGAATGAAAATAAGCTTCTGGAGTTGACAGAAGATGCCCTCAAATGTAGCGACGCTAAGGTTGTGTTCTACACCGGCATGGCAAACTTCAGAATTCTGTATGCACTCTTCAATGTTCTAGAGAGGTTTGTATCGCTCAATACAAACAACTGTTTGCTGAAGTTCAAGGAGTTCCTGCTATTCATGATGAAGTTGAAACTGAATCTGCACGTCACTGACCTCGCTTTCAGGTTTAATGTGTCGGATGCCACAGTGTCACGCATATTCGACAAATGGCTGCATACTGCCTACTCCCGTCTAAAGTCTCAAATATTGTGGCCACAACGAAGTGTTCTGCACCGGACAATGCCACAAGCATTTTATGATTCTTTTGGGGAAAATGTTGCCGTAATAATCGACTGCTTTGAAATAAAGATAGAGAGACCATCTTCGTATTTGCCCAGAAGTGAGACATGGTCTCAGTATAAAGGCAGCAATATAGCAAAGTATTTAATTGGCATTGCACCACAAGGAATTGTCAACTTCATCTCTGAAGGCTGGGGAGGGCGCTGTAGCGACAGGCACATAACCGAGCACTGTGGACTTCTAGATAACTTACTTCCAGGTGATGTAGTCTTTGCAGACCGAGGGTTCAATGTGTCTGAAAGTGTCGGGTTTTACTGCGCTAGACTTCATGTACCGGCATTCACAAAAGGAAAGAAGCAACTGTCCGCAGCAGACGTTCTGACCACGAGAAAACTAGCAAATGTAAGGATCCACGTTGAGAGAGTTATCGGGCTTATCAGAAATAAGTATGTTATTCTGAAAGCAACACTGCCCATTGACTATGTTGTTTGCAGATCTGGAGATGATTTGACACCTCTCGACAAGATTGTTACTGTCTGCTGTGCCCTTTCTAACCTATGTCCTTCAATAGTAGCATCACTAAAACAGTACAATGAAGAACAGGTGCCTCTCTTGGCTGGGGAATGATAATGGAATTTTTAGGTTTCAATCCCACCAAGAAACTTTTTTTTACATGTAATTTCACCTTAGAGGCTGCATTCAAGTAAGTGTGCTGCATTAGCCTTTCGCCATCATCAGGCTGACTGCACCCACTGCAGGGCAAAGGCTTCTCCCATGTCTCTCCAATTATCCCTGTCCTTTGCCATCTGCGCCCACGCTGTGCCTGCAAACTTTTTAATTTTGTCCGCCCTCCTAACCTTCTGCCACCCCCTGCTGCTCTTGCCTTCTCTTGGAATCTACTCCATTACCCTTAAGGAGCAGCAGTTATCTTGCCTTCGCATTGCATGCCCTGCCCAGGCCCATTTCTTCCTCTTCATTTCGACTAGAATGTCATTATCTCGTGTTTGTTCCCTAACCCACTCTGCCCGCTTCCGGTCTCTTAACGTTACACCTATCATTTTTCTTTCCATGACTCGCTGCGTTGTCCTTAACTTAAGCTGAACCCTTTTCGTTAGCCTCCGCGTTTCTGCCCCGCAGGTGAGTGCCGGTAAGATGAAGTTGTATGCTTTTCTCTTGAGGGATATCAGTAAACTGCCATTCATGATTTGAGAGAACCTGCCATATGCGCTCCACCCCATTCTTATCCTTCTAGTTACTTCCCGCTCAAGATCCAGATTAGCAGTCGCTACCTGCCCTAAGTAGACCTTTAACACATCCAGCACCTCAGTGCCAAATGTGAACAGCAGTTCCCTTGCTCGACTGTAGAACATTACTTTGGTTTTCTGCATGCTAATTATTAGACCCACCGTTCTGCTCTGCCTGTCTAACTCATTGATCGTGATTTGCAGTTCACCTCCTGAGTGACTCAGCAAGGCAATGTCATCAGCGAATCGCAGATTATTTAGGTGCAAAGCTATACACGGCACTATGTCTTGCATAGCTTTGTACCATCAGTGTGGTTGCCCCTCAGATTTTTGTCAATGTTGCGCTGTTTCTGCTTCATTTGTCCTTGGAATGCGTACATTTGCAGTCTCAGCATGGCAAAGATGAAATATTCCCGTTAACCAGCAACAGTAAAGAAAAGGGGCACAATCGACATTGTCCCTTTCTTCCTATCTTGTATTAGGTACACCATGCTCTGTGGCCTGCATTGAATATATACACCTCTTGCACATACGAATCTGTGTTATGCCTTTACCACTACACATATTGTAACATCTTGAGATGTATGAATGAATGAATGAAAAACTTTATTGGTTCCTTTAGGAAGTAGTAGCGGTAGAGGACGAAGTCTTCGTCTTGAAGCTTGGGTCCACCTTGGCCGTGGGTGGGCCCCTAGTCCAAGGCTCCACTGAGTCGGGCCACCTCGCTTGCGTGTGCTATGAGGGCCCTTTGGACCCCTAGCTCGCAGCTGGTGAGCCGGCTCTCCCATTGCTCCGCACTTGGTGTTCTGTGTTTGTGGAATGCTTGATTTCTTCCGCACTCCCATGTGACATGATATAGTGTTGGTTTTGCTCCACACTACGGACAGTTGGCGCTATACTGTGTGGGGAACATCTTGTTTAATATGTATAAGTTTGGGAAGGAGCCTGTTTGCAGTCTTCGCCATCCTGTGGCTTCCTCCTTGGATAATGCTTTATGTGGTGGGGGGTATTGGAATCTTAGCCCCTTATATAGGTTTAATAATTCTGAATAGCTGTCCCCGCAATTAATCTGGGGCCCCTCCGGGGTTAATGACGTTCCTGCTCGGCTGGTCATTCCTCGAGCTAGGTTGTCTGCCCCTTCGTTGCCCCTGATCCCTGCGTGACTCGGTATCCAGATTATGTTGTGTATTGGTCGTCCCTCAGGGAGCAGAGCTCTACTGAGGATCTTGAGTGCCGTGCTGCTAATTCTGCCTTTAGTATAGTTCCGGCACGCCTCTTGTGAATCTGTTAAGATGTTAAGGGATCTCCCTGTCCTATATCCTTCATTCGCTGCCAGGGCGACAGCAATCTCCTCTGCCTCCGTGATGTGAGATACTTCGGCTGTGAGGCTTGTGATGTGTTCTCCGTTGTAATTTACAACTACTACTACCGCGCTATTTTTGTGTGTTTGGGGGTATAGGGAGGCATCAGTGTAGACTGATGCCTCATGTTCCTCTCATAAAATTCTGCCCTAACCTGTCTCCTGGTAGCATGGAGGTGTGGATCCATGTTTCGGGGGATAGGCTTCTTTTTAGCGGGTCTGGTATTGCGGCCCTGCTATTTTGTGGCTTTTCTATTTCCCGACCTAGCTTTGTCAGGAGCGCCCTTCCAGTCGTTGTGTTGCTAAGTCTTAGTATTTGTGCCTTGAGCTGGCATTCTCTTAATTCTTCGAAGGTGTTGCTGATTCCGAGTTGCATGAGCTTGTCGTTGGATGTATTTCTTGGGAGATGAAGAGCTGTTTTGTATGCCTTCCGGAGTATTGTCTCCGCTTGCTCCTTCTCTGCTTTGATAGTCACATGGTACGGTAATGAATATGTTACCCGGCTGATCTCTAGGCTGTTGACTAGCCTGAGTGTGTCCTCCTCCTTCATGCTATACCTCTTGTGCGCTACTCTGCTGATCATCCGGCCTACTTGTCCTGCCGCTTTGCTTAGCAGGCTGAGTGTATGACTGCACTTCCGGCTTCCTTGCAGCCACATGCCGAGGATTCTGATCATCTTTTGTTCCGGGATGTTCTGGCCCTCTAGTTTTATTTAGAGTGGAGCATCCGTAGGGTTCCTACCCCACTCCGTGGAGCATTTAAGTCCTCTTTGTTTTGTGTATTCTTCAATGCAGGTGGCAGCCTCTTGTAGCGCCTCCTGCTTCTCCCCCAGTGAGCCTTGGGTGGTCCAGATGGTGATATCGTCTGCGTACATTGCATGACTAATCCCCTGGACTTGGCTGAGTTTCTTGGCGAGGTTGACCATCGCTATTTTAGAGTATTGGCGAGATTACTGAGCCTTGCGGAGTGCCCTTGCATGGCGTTTGAAAGGTGTCACTCCGCAGGTCTCCTTGGCCTACCGTCGCTGTGCTGTCCGTGAGGAAGCTTCTAACGTAGTCATGGACCTTCTTCCCGCAGTTGGTTGTGTTTAAGTCCTTCCATAATGGCGGCATGGGATACGTTGTCAAAGGCCCCTTTAATATCGATGACCATGACAACGTTCTCCCCGTTCTTTGGCATTGTTTCGAGTACCTTTTCTTTTAGTTGTAGCAAGATGTCTTGGGTTGATAAATTTGCCCTGAATCCGAACATGGTGTTGGGGTACCATTCTCCGTCTTCTAGATGCGTTTGTATTCGTCGGGTAACTATTCTCTCGTACAGCTTGCCTAGGCATGATGTTAGCGAGATCGGTCTGAGGTTTTTAATTTGGAGTTTCTTGCCGGGCTTGGGGATCATGACGACTACGGCGTGTTTCCACTCCGCTGGGAGCGTCCCTTCTTCCCATTGTTTGTTTAGATATAGGGTGTGTTGGCTGATTGCTTCGTCGCTTAAATTCGGATTAACGAGTTATGAATCTTGTCCGCCCCTGCTGCCGTATTTTTCGTTGTTGCCCTTATGGCCTCGACGACCTCTTCTCTTGTGATGGGTCAGTCCGTGGTTGGGTTTTCTTCGCCCTGGTAGTCGCCTTGGTAGCCGTCTACCTGGTCCTTCCCGTAGCATTTCTCTCGAACTGCCTGGAGCAGCTGTTCTTCTGTACCTTCGTACTGATGAATTAGCCTTTGGATGGATTTGCTGCTTTCCGCCTTGCTTTTGCTCAGATCCATGAGTGTTCCGAGGATCTGCCACGTTCTAGCCGTGCTGAGGGTGCCATTCAGCGAGGTACTAAACTGCTGCCACCCTTGTCTTGCCAGCTGCGTTGCATATTCCTCTGATTGCCTGGTGATTTCGGCAATCTTCTTAACCTTTCTGTTTAGCTTTTGGCGCTTCCACCGCTTGGTCAGGCCTCGTCTTGCCTCCCAGAGCCTGAGGAGTTGCTTGTCCACTTCTGGTGCTTGTTCTGTTCGATCCACTTCTTTAGTGTAGAGATCCCTGATTTGTCTAAGCTGTTGGCTCCAATCTTCTGCCGAAGTTGTGTCGTCCTTAAGTTGTTTGCAGTGGGTGCGGAAGGCATCCCAGTCAGTTAGGTTTGCCTTGCCGATCTTCCTTTTAATGCTTTCTGCCTCTGTGCTGACCCTAATGATGTAGTGGTCGCTGTCGAGATTTTCTTGCAGGTTCTCCCATTCGACTTGCTTAGCGCCCCTGACAAAGGTTAGGTCGGGACATGTGTCCACGCTTACGCTATTACCCTGTCTAGTAGGCTGACTTTCATCTGTGAGTAACTCGCAGCCTATGTTTTCCGCTGCTGTGCAGATGCCGCGCCCCTTTTTATCTTCGATCCTGCTGCCCCATTGTGGGCTTTTCGCATTAAAATCCCCTGCTATTATTAGGGTATTCTGCCCTGCAAGCTTCTTTGCTTCCGCAAAAAGCTTAATGAAGTCTCCTTTATTTTTAGGTGGTCTGTACAAATTTACTATAAAAGTGCTTTTAGCTTTTCTTTTTCTCTTGGGAATCACTTCAGTTATTATGTGTTCTAGCTGTGTGTCTTCAAACTCCTTATGAGCTATCGTTGTGATTTTGTTGCTAATGAGAGTTGCTGTTCTTCCGTTCTCCTGATATGAGTATCCTTTTAGGGTTGGGGTGCAATTTGTCTCTTGTAGAAGTATTAGATCTGGTGGGTTTCCTCTAGTGTTAATGAATTGCTGTAAGAGCCCTTGCTTACGCCTGTATCTCCGGCAATTCCACTGCCATATCTCTAGTTGTATCTAGTTGTATCTCTAGTTGAGATGTATACATTTTTCTGATTTGATTAGGGTCGTAGATGGATGCCAATAAAGTGGTTTTACAATGCAACTTCAACACATTTTTGTATTCCTGCAATTGTCAGTTGTATGTTTTGTCCATTGTTGTCATTGATGCAAATGTGTAAAGATGCATAGCACCATGACACAGAGGGATTGAAGAAGCCAGGTGTAATAAGAACACAGCACACTACTAATACAGCACACACAGCACACCACAGTAATAAGAGCATAGCGTCACGAACAACCAGCGCAACCGTCCAGGCACAGATCAGAGACCGCTTTCAGTCCAGAGCACGCACGAGCGACCGAGCGTTCGGTGCTTCTCGTCGTCTTCTTCGTTGAGCGCCAGCCTCTGAAGATTCTAAAGCATGTGTCCAGTCTTACAATTCCCCCCGTGCGAAAGGGCGCCATTCTCGCGGCCTAGGGCGATGTGACGACGGCGGGGTCGTAGTAAGGTTTGAGGCGGGTCGTGTGGACAATTTCGCGGCCTCGGCGGCGATGATCAGGGGATGGTGTAAGGGGTTCGATGAGGTAATTGACGGGGTACGTCTGCTGAAGAATATGGTAGGGTCCCTGGCACTTGCTAACAAGTTTGGAGGAAAGGCCGGGACCTGAGGAGGGTACCCAGAGCCAGACAAAAGAGTCAGGAAGGTAAGCGGGAGGAAGTGCAGGGGGATCACGGGCGCTTTTCTGCTGCTGCTGGGCGTGAGAAGTGAAGGACCGGGCAAGCTGTCGGCATTCTTCGGCATAAGTTGCGGCTTGAGAAATAGTTGTAAATTCGGAAGCATCAGGGCGATAAAGTAGAATGGTGTCCGTTTTGCAAGAAGGCTCACGGCCGTACAGGAGAAAGTACGGAGAGAATCCGGAGGTGGCTTGAGCAGCAGAGTTATAAGCGTATGTGACAAAAGGGAGAACGCAGTCCCAGTTACAATGGTCGGAAGCAACATACATGGCCAGCATGTCGCCGAGGGGGCGATTAAAACGCTAAACCATGCCATTTGTCTGGGGATGGTAGGCGGAGCTGGTGCGGTGAACAACGTTGCATTCCTGAATGAGAGCTTCTACAACTTCTGAGAGGAAGGCCGGACCTCTATCACTGAGTAGCTCTTTGGGCGCACCATGGCGAAGAATGATGCGATGGAGAATGAAGGATGCAATGTCGTGGGCTGTAGCGGATGGTAAAGGCGATGTTTCAGCGTAACGTGTAAGGTGGTCGATGGCAACGATGATCCAGCGGTTCCCAGTTGATATGCTGGGAAGAGGGCTGTGGAGGTCGATGCCAACACGCTCGAAGAGCTGTACTGCGCAAGGCAGCGGCTGCATAGGAGCGGCGGGTCGGCGAGGTGGATGTTTTCGTCGCTGGCACGCGGTGCTCTGAAAGAACTGGCGGACGTAACGGGCCATCCCACGCCAGTAGTACCGTTGTCGTAGATGGGTGAAATTCTTCAAGAATCCGGCATGGGCACACTGGGGATCATCGTGGTAGGTAGAGGAAATGAAGGAGTGCAGATGTGTTGGAATGACAAGAAGCCACTTCCGACCATCCGGGAGATAGTTGCGGCGGTAAAGGAGCTCGTCTAGGATGGCGAAATGGTGGGACTGACGACGGAGAGCACGGGAAGGAGGTCGAGACGATTGGCCAGATAGGAGATCAAAAAGGCAAGTGATCCACGGGTTTTTGCGTTGTTCAAAAGCCATATCAGCGAACTCAAACTTCAAAGAAAGCAGGGCGGATATACAAGGCGCTGCCTCAGATGGTACAGAGGAACGTGAGAGGGCATCAGCATCGGCATGTTTGCGGCCGGAACGATAGATAACGCGAATGTCGTACTCTTGGAGTCGCAGAGCCCATCGCGCCAGTCGACCAGAGGGATCTTTCATTGAGGACAGCCAGCAGATGGCGTGGTGATCGGTGACAACGTCAAAAGGGCGCCCGTACAGGTAGGGGCGAAATTTGACGATCTCCCAAAGGATGGCTAAACACTCCTTCTCGGTGACAGAATAGTTGGCTTCAGCTTTTGTGAGTGTCCGGCTAGCATAAGCGACAACGTATTCGTCAAAGCCTTGCTTGCGTTGAGCGAGTACTGCACCGAGGCCGACGATGCTGGCATTGGTGTTGAGTTCCGTCGGAGAACGAGGGTCGAAGAGACGCAGAATTGGTGGAGTGGTGAGGAGGCGACGGAGTGTCGTAAACGCTTCATCACAGGCTGGCGACCAGGCCGAAAGGCCGTGGCTGGAAAGGAGCCTGTTCAGGGGGTCGACGATAGTGGCAAAATTGCGGACAAAGCGGCGGAAGTAGGAGCAGGGGCAGACGAAGCTTTTTACGAAGTCTTTTACAAAAGTGGGCTTTGGAAATTCGGCCACAGCTCGCAACTTGGCCGGGTCCGGAAGAACGCCATCCTTCGACACGACATGTCCGAGAATGGTGAGCTGCCGAGCTCCGAAGCGGCACTTTTTCAAATTAAGTTGGAGGCCAGCGTCGGCCAGGCAGCGAAGAAATGTCTGAAGGCACTGCAGGTGAGACGGAAAGTCAGGGGAAAAGATTACAACGTCGTCTAGATAACAAAGGCATGTGTGCCATTTGAGCCCTCGGAGTATGTTGTCCATTATGCACTCGAATGTGACGGGTGCATTGCAGAGGCCGAAGGGCATGACATTAAATTCATAGAGCCCGTCGGGTGTGACGAATGCAGTTTTTCGGCGATCGGCCTCCGCATCGGCACCTGACAGTAACCGGAGCGCAAGTCCAATGAAGAAAAGAACTCAGAGCCCTGCAGGCAGGCAAGGGCATCGTCGATACGGGGGAGAGGTTGAACATCTTTGCGTGTAATCTTATTCAGACAACGGTAGTCCACGCAGAAACGGATGGAACCATCTTTTTTTCTTGACCAGAACCACTGGCGACGCCCACGGGCTGTGCGACGGTTGTATCACGTGACGCTGGAGCATGTCAATCACCTGGGCGTCAATGATGCTGCGCTCAGCGGCTGACACGCGGTACGGACGTTGGCGCAAAGGGGCATGGGTTCCAGTGTCAATACAGTGGGTAACGGTGGTGGTGCGGCCCAAGGAAGGTTACTGGTAGTCAAACGAAGCTTGAAAACGCTACAGAACGGCTACAAGCTAGTGTCGTTGGGTAGACGTCAGGGCGGCGTCAATGGAACGGTGAAAAATATCTACAGACGACTGATTCGTGATGGGAACAGGCGCAATGGCGCTGACGTGAAGGCCGGCCGCGCTATCGACGAGGGGGTATGCGGAGGCGGGATCGAGAACGGCAACCTTACCAAGCGATTGGCCACTGAGTAAAGTGGTAGGGCAGCAGAACGGGTTGGCCACATAAATAGCGCTGGAGCCACGAACAATTGTCAGCACGGCATGAGGCAGCAAAACTGACTTCTGGTCAGCGCATCGTAAAGTGGGGGTATAAGTGACAGTTGCATCTGAGAGGGCAGCACAAGAAAGAGGCACCTGCACTGAAGAGAAAGGTGGAACGTCTGTGTCCTCTGAGACGACCACAGTAGCGGCAGCAGCACCGGTTACGTCCAAGGGGGCGTCACTGTAGGGCTACAAGTCAAGCTGAGTACGGGCGCAGTCAATAACGGCGTGATGTGAGGAGAGGAAGTCCTCCCAACCAAGGATAACGTCGTGAGAGGAGCGGGCGAGGACGATGAACTCGATCGTGTAGGGAACGTTCCCGATGAGCAGGCGGGCGGTGCAGGCGGCTAACGGTCGAATGTCCTAAGCACTGGCGGTGCGGATAGAAACGGGAGGAAGGGGCGTCGTCACTTTTTTGAGACTGCGACAGAGGGTGTGACTGAGAACCGAAACGGCTGCGCCAGTGTCAACAAGTGCTTTGACGGCGACTCCTTCAACGAAAATGGTAATAAAATTGGCAGGCGCAGAAACAGGTCTTGAGTGAGCCGCTGGTGACGCAGTTCTTGCCTCCGGAACTGCGGTGGTTAGTTTTCCGCGTGGACGGCGGGTTGGCGACAGAGCGTTGGAGAACGGGAACGATGGCCAGGAGACGGCGAGCGGTGTGTGCAGGGATGGTAACTAGGAGAAGAATCCGGAGGCGGCAAGTGTGACGCAGGCGAGGACGACGGCGGAAGGTCATACGTCGACTCACGCCTATAATCGTAGGGACGGTGGTCACGACTGCGACACAAACGAGCCACGTGACCAGCGACGCCACAGGCGTAGCAAATAGGGCGGTTGTCTTTTGTGCGCCAGGGGTTGAGTGGCTGCGGCTGTGATCGGGGGCAGGCAACCGGACGGTAAGGTGGGGTTGCAGGTCGCTGGCGTTCTAACTGCCGGGTAGGTGGCCTGTAGACAGGGGCAGCAGGTGAGGGCCGCGACCGCACTACGGCATCGGCGTACGTCAGAGGAGCCGCGATCAGGGGTGGCTGAGAAGGAGGTGGCAGGACTTCAGCGACCTGCTCCTCGATAATACGCTGTAGGTTGGGAGTGAGCGACGGCGCAGGCGTAGGCGGGCAGGTAGACAAAGATAGCTGGCGTGCGACTTCCTCACGTACAAACTGCTGGATGCTCTGGAGGAGCGACTGTTGGTCCAGAGCACCGTCCCCTGGGAGAGCCAAGCTGCAAAGTGCGGCCTCCTGAAAGCCTGCACGCCGGGTAGAAAGGCACTGTTTGCGCAGCTCATCGAACCGTTGGCAGTAGCCGATGACACCGGAGACAGTCTGGGGATCTTTGGCGACGAGCATCTGGAAGGCATCATCTTCAATGCCTTTCATAATGTGTCTGATCTTGTCGGCCTCGCTCATAGAAAGGTTGACACGCTTGCAGAGGTCGACGACATCTTCTATATAACTGGTGAAGTTTTCACCGGTTTACTGGGCCCGACTTCGCAAGCATTTGCTCGGCGCGAAGCTTTCGCACTGTGGGACGGCCAAAGACTTCAGTCAGACTGGTTTTTAGAGCTGCCCAGCTTGAGATGTCAGCCTCATGGTTTCGAAACCAGAGATTGGTTACGTCGCTCAGATAAAAGATAACGTGGTGAGCTTGACGCTATCGTCCCACTTGTATGCGCTTACGCGTTCATAGGAGGCCAACCAATCCTCCACATCCATGTCTTCTGTGGCGCTGAAGATGGTTGTGTCACACTGCCACGCGGCGCCGGAACAGAAGACAGCCGACGGAAGCCGTGAAGTGGTTTCGGTGACGGTCTCGGGCATTGCAGAGGTGGTAGGCAATGCGCGGGTGCGAAGCCCCAGGGCGAGGGATCGTTGGCACCTCCACCACGTGTAATAACACAGCACACCACAGCACAGTAATAAGCACAGCGTCAAGAACAACCAGCGGAACCGTACAGTCAGGCACAGATCAGAGACCGCGTTCAGTCCAGAGCACGCACGAGCGTTCGGCGCTCGAGCTTCGGAGTGTTCGGCGCTTCTCGTCGTCTTCTTCGTTGAGCACCAGCGTCTGAAGATTCTAAAGCCCGTGTCCAGTCTTACACAGGGTATATTTTCTTTGTATTGGCAACAAAAACTGGAAACCTGAACAGCACTTAAGAATAAAGAATGAGAAAAAAAAAGACTAATCAGTCTTGTTTTCTTTGCACTCAGGAGAAAACCACATTTTTGCTCTCGGCTTGCGTTTCAGTCCAACACAGGAGAAGTGGAACCACTTGTACTGGCATGACGCACTGTCACAAGCAACCATTTTGCCAGTATCCGGTCCACGGCAGAAACAGTATTCTGCACCGTCGGACGGCTTGTCCTCTAGACTGTTTTGTTGCCTTGTGTAATAGCGGTTGAACAGTTCAGGTAAAATTGCTTTCTGAAAAAAATGCCTTGCACGAGCAAATATGTCAGTGCAAAACTGCTTCACACCTTAATCTCTCAATGTGTAACACATTCGGTCCCCACACCACGAAGTCACAGAATTCAACCTGGCACACTTGGCAGAAAGATTAGACAGTCGGGCATTCCACAGCGTCACAAGGCAAAGCGTTCCACTGACGGACTGTTCTCGGAAAAAAGGAATTTTGAAAGGTATCTGTTCGGCACCTATATTCTTTTAATTTTTTGGAATGGTTTGATCGTGTACAAGATAGAGAGGAGAAGGGTAGGTAGAGTTTCAGACGACAAGGGGAGTATAAAGACGCGGGAGACGCAGTCGTATCAGTCAGCTGCCTTAGGCTAGCAATAGCCGTCCAGGCCCGTCTCCTCCACGAAGGCGAGGAGAGACCGAAGCGCCTTGGAAGCGTTGGGGCCGGTGGGATAGAGGGGGGCACTGGTCGAGTCGGATGGAAGGCTCAGGTCCCTGTAGCATGCAGCCAGCTTTGCCTGGTGGATGGCAAAGGCGGGGCAATCGAGGAGGAGGTGATCGGTGGTCTCCTCCGTTTGGCCGCAGCGGGAGCAGTCTGCCGTGAGGGCCAAACCCTAGCGATGGAGCCTAGTCCCGGTCCAAGAACATTCGATGCGGAGCCGGAGGAGGAGGAACCTCTGCCATCTGGTGATCCCCTTGTCTGACAGGCATTGAGGGGGTGTCCCTTGGGCAACCCTGCGGTCGGGGTTAGCAGCTGGCAGGGTGGTCAACACCGAAAAACAACGACCGCACAAAAGCAAACCTGTGCGACGTTACTTACAGCCTTCGCCCTCCCCTTTCTCCCACTCCCCCAAGGCTTTCGTTCCAATTACCCCCCCCCCCCCCCCCCCACCCACACTTAAGAGGGCTCACCAGTTACGAGGCATGTCAGATTTGAAATTTTCTGTCGATAGATGGCAGCCCTGAAGTACCACAAAAAGGAGGGAACTTCTATTTCCTCTCCACGTGAATAAATTCTACCGCGACACAAAAGTGTTAGTTTTTCCGCGAACAAAAACTACGGCCGACAACTTTCTGTGTATATCCTGCCAGAGCTGGCAGACAGAAGCACAAGCGAATAACCCCTCTCAAGGGCTGGTGGTCAGAGAATAAGCTCCCTGGCCTCTTTTCTCCGAAAATTCATACACAATAGTAGGGTGGGATATACAGCCTGTAGTTAGAAGCAGTGTTGGCTTCGCCTAGCCAGAACAAATAAGTGTGAGTCATCTTTTGCCACACCTTCGGAACACCGCCTCTACGGCAATTCGACCGGTTATTCCGTATTCCTCCGTCGCCACACGCAATACAAGCCTGGTGACCATGTGCGAGTGTGGACGCCGATTCGGCGACGCCGCCTCAGTGCAAAACGTTTTACGCTCTCATTATTTGCTCTGCCATTGTTTGTTTTGAATTCTCTGTGTTGTTGCTGACCTTCGTTTTCGTTTAAGCACCGGGCCAATGCTTCTTTGAGAGAAGTAATGCCGCGGAACGGTTGTACTATTTGTTTGTCCGAGTTCAAAACCGTTGGCGCGCGGGGAATATCACTTTGTTATGCGAGATGCGATCAGATTTATCTGGAAGGATTGCAGCCGGACGAAACTATCTCCACTATATTCTGGACTGTTGTAGTTGTTTTTAGAGCGTTATTTGGAGGGTCTCTCTTCGATGACCACCGAGCAGGTTTGTTGCCATCGGGGTCGCCGAATTCTTCAGTTTGTTTATGAACCGTACTCACTTCAGTACCTAAATTACTGCTGAAGTGCTTCGTTTCAATGTCTCCTTCACTGCTTATAATTTCAAAGCGGAACAAATGAAAGTTGGGTAAAAGGGTGAGAAGTGGGGTTTTTAAAACCACTGCGATCATCTTGTTGCTATTCGTGGTGACTTTGAACGCAAATTTCGTCATTGCACAAGCGACTTCCAAATGTTCTGGACAAAGTTGCCATTAGGGGATCATTTTTAAAAATAATAAAAATAGCAATTTAATAGAAGATAACATGGGCGCTGACCACGCCAAACGCGTGTGCTCTTTCTGTAGATAAAAACGGCAGCACACTTGAAGACTCATGACGTCATGGTTTGAAGCGAATATTGCATACCTACTGTGGTTTCTGGGAAAGTCTCATTATGCGTCCTGGTTTTCTATGTTCTTATTATATTTTATAATTTTATGTATTATATATTTTATATATGTAGTTATAGAGAGCCCCTTCCGTGCGTATTTCTGAATGAAGTATGCGACTTTTGGAACCGTAGTGCAGGAGGTACGACTAGGTCTAGCACATACTGAGGCGTATCTATTTGGGAGAAGAAAGATTCTGTAGGAAAACAGCGCAAAAAACACTGGACAAGAAAGACAGACAGACTCGAGCGCTGTTTTCCTACAAAGTGTCTCTCCATCTTGCCCAACAATACACCTTGAGAAGAAACATGCTTGGGGAACGCTTGGCACATGCAAAACTGGTTCAGAAGTAAAACTGGATGATTTTGGCAGCCAGGTCATGAACGTTTGACATCAGGTTATTTACTCTACGGATATGTCCATTCTGGACTAGGGAGCTCGGAAACCCGTGAGCTCCTTTCTGCAGACAGGGTGCACCGACGCTTACCCGCTTATAGTCGACAGTACCTGCACTGATAACGTCTGGGCAGAGATATGCCTGGTCAGGAAGAGAATTGCGGAGAAAGAGCGACACTCGAATAAAGATTCATTAGAGAACCGATGTTTCGATGCCGATCCGACACATCCTGGTTTCACTAGCTTGGAGCCAGAGGCCAACTTTGGCTTCGACCGGTTCCCATGACGTCGCAGTTGTAGTGCAGCAGAGGCTGAGCAGGAAAAGGAAGGAGGCCGTCCTTTCTCCCTTTGATGGGGGCTGTTGCACTGCCATAGATAGTTGTCCGCGAGTATAGGCTGAAATCGCAGGTGATTGGCAAGTGCCTCAGTGAAAGGAGGTTAATGGCTGAGTCATGACAACCACTCAGCACCTTTAGCCTTCTTTACATGAACCCGATAGCGTCGGGTCGATTCGGGGGTCGGGTTCAGCATGGTCAATCCAACTCAACCAGTGCGTGCTTAATGAACTCGATTTTAGCGATTCGAGACCGGTTCAACTGTAGCGACACCAAGCTTGGAGCAAGCAGTAGCAGCCTCGAAGATTGAGGAACGCCATCGCTGTATCCGAGGCGCGACGGCGCACGTGAAAAACAAGCTCTCATTTATCATCCCCCCCCCCCCCCCTATCCCCACTTTTCGGCTGGACAGCGTTTACAAGCACATCGGATCAGGGTCGAGCTGTTTCAACCTACCCCTTGTGGTGGAGTTGTGTAGACCCGACCCGTCGACTCCCGACTCGGCGCGCGTTTATATGAATCCAGTACCGATTTTCGACCCGATAACCTAACAACCAGGCCATGCTGCGTTCATGTAAGTGCCGCAATTGGCTCGATGGCCTCCTATGAGGAATATTGGGATCTGCATTCTTGACTTGCATCGCCACCTGGGTTACTGCGCCCCTGCCCTGGGCAAGTAACAATGCCGTTATCTCACACTGTCCTGAGTAGGTAGCCCCTTCCTGTGTTTTGGCACTAAGAATGCATTACTGTGTGGCTGCCGGGGCGGGGGGGGGGGGGGGGGGGGGGTGGGGGCGCTTTTGGGTGTGCCCTTCCCTCCCACTTCCTTTCCGCACCAAAAGCTAGAGCAAAAAAGGAAAACAGAACTCCTTTCCGCATACAACCGAAGCTAGAAAAAAAACAAGAGAGAGCTCAAGTCCGTCGATGTTCTCAGTAACATCCTGGGCACATGAACACAGACAACCAAGGGGTTAGTGGCAGAGTGTAGTAGCGACAAAATATTCTGACACCAGATGGAGCCACGTGCGCTAGTTAATTTGGCGCGAATTTCAAATGTCCGCAGAAGATACATACACAGCTTTCAGAGTGGTTTGATTAGTAGGGCCGTCCTCCCCAAAAACATGCACCCCTTACACCATGAGGGTAGAAGACAAGCGCGAGCCAAAGCCTTACATAAGAAATACAGACAGTGCGCTGCAACACTTTATGTAGATGCGGCAGAATACAAAAATACCAATGCCTTTGCAGTTGAGGTTGTGAACGAGAATGGTGACCACATCGTCTCGGCGACAATCAAAACGAAATCCTCTGAAACGGCAGAAGAGGCGGCTATAGCCCTCGCCCTAGCACATACCCAAGCGAGCATCATCCTCAGCGATTCTAAAATGGGTATCAATAATTTCGCTGAAGGGCGAATTACAAACACCTCCCTTAGAATCCTTAACGCAACCAAATTCTCACCAAATTATTCCGAATTGATATGGGTCCCAGCCCATCCGGGGAATCCGGGGAACGAGGCAGCCCACAATAAAGCCCGAGGTTCCGTCGACCGGGCAGTGGATGAGTTTGGCTCCCTGAATTTCACGAAGGACTCAATGATCACATATCATGATCTCACCAATCATTTTAAACTAGAGAGGAGAATTTTCCCCCCTCCAGACAAAAGACTTACTAAAGAACAAGAGGTTATGTGGCGTCGTCTACAGACGAGATCGATACGCACCCCATCACTCCTGCGCACATTTATCCAGATCTTTACAACCCAAACTGCAAACACTGTGGCCAACGTGCTACCTACGATCACATCCTGTGGGACTGCAAAATAGAGCCACCTCCGGGTGATCTAGTTACAGCTCCTTCTCTCGAGCGGTGGGAGACCGTGCTGGCTAGCTCTGACCCCAGAACGCAAGTTTTGGCGGTGGAGTGGGCTGACAAAGTCGTCGAGGGCTATGTACTCTCGACCACTTAACGCGACCTCTTGCCAAGCTCTTCCCGGCGAATAAAATGTTTTACAATCAATCAGCTTTCAGAGCCTGTAAAAGGCAAACACTACGCTTGATATGGATGAAAATTGCTGCTTGAGAATCAAGAATGAAAAAGGGAGGAAATGTTCCGGACGATATTTTGATATCTGGCTTAGTTTTTGCACGAGATGACATGAAAGACCGACATATCTAAAGGTACAATGTTTCTGAGTATTTACCGCTGACTTGTAAAAAAATGAAACTTAAAACATAATATCTGTCCACAGCAATTCCTCTGTCCTCTAAAGTAGAAAACGCTGCCACAGACCTCATAAAAATCGAGCCAACTTAACACACGGCAGAGTTTCTGAAAGTTCCAATGTATTTCCTAAGGACAGTGCCACTGGTGATCCCAATTAAAGACGCTAGCTACTGCCCTCAGTCACCCCTGATGAAGGAGCCGAGTCGGCTTCGAAACGCTGGGTTAAATTTAAGTTTTTGGTTGGACATGCACAGTTTATTATAAGTCTTCAAACCCCACCAGACAGGCAAATCTGAAAAAAAAAATTGAGTTTTCAGACCGTTTACAGTGTTATGCCTATAAAAGCGGCCTACTATTTCAAAAGGCGTATCTTTAAAAATTGTGTAATGTGTGATGTCAAAGACCCTTGGCGTGTAGCCCTTAGGCTTACCTTTCGAGACGTTTTAGACTTGAGCGGTATCGTAATTTTTCCACTCTACAGCCGAGAATCAAGTCTTGTTGTTTGATTACTTTTGGCGAAGACGGCTCTTGTAAGTGGTCAGAATACGGTGGCTTTCTCGTTGGGAGTCTTGACTACGGGCGGCTTTAATCAACAGAATTCGTTAGCGCGACTCTTAAATCAAACGATCATAAAACAGTTGGACAAGGCATCTTTATGCAAAGCAGCGTTTTCTACTAAGAGACTGGTTCACCTCAACACCGCCGTGAGGCAAGGGAGTAAAAGAATATACAGGTGCTTTAGTGTACAGCACCGGAATAATTTCGACCAATTGGGACCCGTATTGGTTAGAGGATAGATTTGGCTTATTGTGAATCTTGCTATTCTTAAAAGCAAGGAGGTTAAGGACGCTCCGCAAAGAGGGTGAACAGTTCCTTCAGGAATCTGCAACAGGCACCGACGCGCTCAGCAGACGTTCGCTGTTTGCGTCTCAACTCGATTGAAACGCGTGTGCCGCATGCAGCCGGATTCGAACCCGCGTACCCCGACTGCGCAGCAGGGCGCTATAAACACTGAGCCACCACGGCGAGTTTGTCGTTTGGGAGGCGGACGGAGGGTAGCTCGTCATGTGGACCGGACGACTACGACTGTGCAAAACCAGAAGAACTCGGTTACAGATGTGGTGTTATTGTGTAAAGTTGTCATTTGAGAGTCATATTGCTCAGTTTATTCCTTAATGCGATTCTCCTGTCTTTTGACGTCCCCTACTATACAGGCATTACTGTGCCAATTAAAGGCACCCTAATGCCTCAAAAAGTTCATTGCGAACGACTGCTGGATAATTGCACTGAAACACGAAATTTCTGCAATTTTCTTGCGAACCTGTAAGAAGTGCCTTCATATTCCTGTCTGCGAAGCTTTGTGAACTGAATGATACCTAGTTTCAGCTTGTATTCGTCCCAGATGTCATGGATTTCTTGCTGCGGTCTAATTTGAGCACTTAGGCATCAAGGCAATTTCTTCTTCGAATGAATGAATCTACTGCCCGAGTGTTTCAGTCACACAATGCGACAGCATTCTCCCTTCAGTTGGGTGTCCATGAAACAAGGCTGGCATTACTTTTTCAGGGCGGATTTGCGCACATCTACGAGTTCATGGACAGAAAGGCGAACGTGGTGTACGCAGGCAAAATCATCCCCAAGAGTCATCTTACATCGGACATTCTCTGGCAATATGTGAGTTCCTATATCACTGCGCTTCGTCTTTTCTCTTTCTTTTCTGTTTGTAGAAATTTTCTTAATTAGACACTGAGGTAAAAAAAAATGCTTTTTTGGCTTTTAGACCGCGGGCTCTACTCCTCGCGGTACAACATCCCGTTTCGACGTGGATGAGGCAATGACCATAAATGCCTCAAGAGGTCAAACCGAACTTCAATGCTCGGTGGTATGTCCCACGCTCTAGTAGTATGACCACGGGATCACATGCCTATTGGGTATCTCACGTTGGCAGATTATTTGACACAGTGGAGACCATGCTTAACAGAGCTTTCGATCGTATAACAAAGTTCAAGCCATGTTGAACCCCAGCCATTTTTTCTGACGACGCCGCTGCAGCGAGGCGGGCAGACGCACCGAATCATATCAAAACGAAAGTAACGAAGGTGGTCCTGCGGCATAGGATTCGCGCGCAAGTTCAAAATTTGTGGCGCCGTCCAGCGAATGCAAAAGAAAGCTCGCGTGATCGCTGATTGTTTATGTCTCTCTCTCGTCCTCCCACATATTCCGCTGCCGGCGCTTACGCCAAAATGACGAGTCGTCAAAGCAAGCCGGTTCGAAACCTAAACGTTTCGTGGATTTGGGCTTCGAGGCCGTGTTCTATTATGATACATTAACCACTTTCGATTTCGAGTCCAGTTAGTTATCTCCAATTCGTCACTGTTGTTCAGTCATGCTGCTATCGCTTTCAAGCATCAGTGGATAACTACCGAACCATTTTCGCTGATATCGCGAGGTCCGGTCTCATATGAGCCAATGGTGACCTCTAGGGACGCTTGAAGTACGCGTCAATATCACAGAACAACAGTGACTATCGCGATAGGACCAAATAGATTCGATATGGATGGTGGGTTCTTATAGATTATGGCCCCTGTGTGTCGAGTTGTTGCCGTTTCTAAAGCTTATCTAACCTCCATTTCCGTCGAAAGTAACACCGTAACCTAAAGAGACTGCAATATCTCCATTTCGATTTGATGCTGTTGCCAATTTTCGTGCAACTTTCTATCTGCAAATGAGGATCACAAGCAGGGGACAAAACTTACACCTCATTCCGGTAAACAAATATCAGTAGAGCTGTATGTTGCAAGATTTCGCTCTAGTGGCCGATAGCTTTTGCCATCGTAATGGGTTCTTGTTTTTTTCATTTTCAGCGCAAGGGTTTATAATTATAACTACAAGCGCCTTTAGTCAACACCTTTTGCTTATTTTGCTTACGCTTAATACAACCTTTTGCGAGATTACTAATTAATTTTTTGTCTACAGCTCGAAGAGGAAATCAACATCCACAGAACCCTCTGCCACGAGAACGTCGTTCGCTTCCACGGCCACTTTGAGGACGCCAAGAACGTCTACATCAACTTGGAGCTGTGCACAAGACAGGTCTGTTAACATTCCGGCTTCTCGGTGGTTCCCATTTCCAATTATTTTCTTTGCATTTATTGGAAAACGTTCCTAATGTTCTCGAGGTTCGTTTTTATTTCGTTTAATTGTGCTCATGGTACCAAAACAACTCAGGCTATGAAGGACGTTGTAGCGGAGGCCTCCGTAATAATTTAGACGGCCTTGCATTAGGTTACTTGATTATGTATTTGGTTGTTTATTTCTTTCAGCAATTTTTGCGAGAAAGGGCACGTCACGTTCTCCAATCATAATTTAAGGCATAGGCAAAAATTTAAAAGTGATTTTGTTGTTTTCAAAACGGCCCTTTTATATTGTGATGCCTTCATATGGGCACGGTTTCTTGCAGCAAGAAAAACAATCAACTGAATGAAGCCTTCTCCAGACTGGAGTGCGCCAGAGTCGTCATGTCCCAGCCTAAAACCTGAAGGATACCGATTTTTTTTGTGATGTTCTTTGGAGTGTCTGACCTTCAAAGTTCTTCCCCAAGGTTCAATAACGCATTTATTTTGCAGTCTCTGGAGGAGATGCACCGGTCCTGAGGGTGGCGGTCCGTATCAGAGGTGCGGTATTTAATGCGCAAGCTGCTCCGCGCATGCGAGTACCTGGTGCAGGAGCACATAATCCACCGAGACCTGAAGCCCGGAAACCTGCTCCTCACACAACACTCGCAACTCAAGGTGGCCGACTTCGGACTCGCCACCCGCGTCCCCTACTCGTGGCAACTCAAGAGGTCTATCTGCGGCACCATCAACTACAAGGCCCCCCGAGATGCTGACCCAGAAGGGATACAGTTACGCAGCGGACATCTGGGCCGTCGGGTGCATCATGTGAGTCTCACCTGATGATTGCGCATACCTGTGAGCAACTGTTTACAAGTTGATGCTTACGAAGGCAGCTCGGTGCACATCGCACAGGTGCACCCGTCTGTAAATGTATAAGAGGGAGCGATTAATGTCGGAAATGTGAATATAAAAACTGGCAAATCCTCGCCTATCTTGCCTTGTGGGAACAATAACGAGGGAATAAATTATGGCCGTGGCATTAATATTTTAAACGGACGAATGAAATCGGGCCAGAGTTAAGGGCGGTGGTGGGTGTTAAATCATTTGTCGAGAAAGTACGGTTAAAAACCTGTTGGCGTGATTCTCATTTACACAACCGGGTATACGTATCTTCCAGGCAGGAAAGTAACGATTGGTGCAGAGAAAATATTATCCATAAAATTGCTATAAGCTTCCTCTTCATGTTCAAAAAATCAGATCATGCACTTCACGTTCAAAACCTTACACTTACGTGCATATCGAGCGTCGTTTGCACGCACTTACGTTACCATTTCGTGGCGCTTGGCCGGTAGGGGTGTCGTAGCAAGGCTGTGCCCGCACTGCTTCAAGCTGTGTCGTGCTGAGATGTTGGCCACCACTGAGTGTGCGGATTCCAGCGGGCACTGACAGGCCGCAAACTGCTTTCCGCAGGTACAAGCTGCTAGTGGGGCGTCCCCCATTCGACTCGCCGTCGAACGCGGAGACCGTGGTCAGAATCAAGAGGAACAAATTCGAGATCCCCTAGACTGTCTCCCCCGAAGCGAGCGCCCTCATCCGGTGGATTCTCCAATCGGTGCCCGCTAGGCGGCCGAGCATCGAAGCCATTATGCACCACGAGTTCATGATTAAAGGTACGCTTCATCTTGCACCTCTGTCTGTGTCTCTGTGGGCTGTACTGTTTCAATCACGGTTCGTTTTTTATTTTTTCAACACAAAATCGCTATAAGTTACGTTCGGCGAAAAGGCCGAGCTTATTGCCACAATAATTTGGGATTGCTCGGCAGAGGTCGTGACGAGCAGAGGCCTGTGCGTGCTGTCCCCACATGCATGTGACACTATGTAAAAGCGCAACTTTATGCACCGGTCATTATTTACTCTCGTGTCAGCAAATTGGAGAGAACACGAAATTTAGCGTCGAAATAACACGAAACGAAACATTGTGTCTTCCTACAGGTCGTTGCCAGAATGATAAATTTCTCTTTTCGCGCATAAGAACTGATCCGGCCTGTACCAACCCCGAGCAAAGCAGCCCGTTGTCTGTTCCCAGCTGGCCTAGTGCGAGCGCTCCGTCTCATGGCACTGCCTGCTCATCGTCGTCTTCCATGTAGCACGAAATGTGTCTTCGCCTTGATTCGAATGTATCATTCATTATCTGAAGCTTTTTCGTTCGCTTTAGCAGAAACGATGTTGGTCGCGATAAAATACTGTTGATATGAAAGTTTCTCACATGATAAGTGAGTTTGTTGCAGGCTGATGCAACAACTTTTATTCACTGAACAGAATTTTATGGCTTTGGCTGGCAAGAACAAAATCTTCGGCATCAACTTCGTGTCGTTCTCCTATGTCCGTGAAAGAATTCACGTTGGGAAAAACTGCTGTGCATAATACAGGCACACACAACGATCAATGCCAGCAAGGACACAACGTATACCTGTAACCGTAGAAATCGAAAATCGAAATGGGTCCCGGTGCATGGCAACACGAAAAAATAGTTTCTGCATGGGGCAACATTCAGTGTGTATTGCAACTGAACGTGAGTGCAGCCGGCCTCTATACACTCGTTACGGTTTGTGAGACGCGCAGCGCCTTACTCGTATCCTGCTATGCGGGATTTGCAGTGTTATCAGCATGGATTACTGTTACAGGCCGATTTTAAAGGGTTTCGAATGGGGCCAGCTGAGCTGCATATCAGAAACATTTCCGTCAATCTACTGCAACTAGTTATACATGGTTGTAGCTTTTCAGGCATGGGTACAACTTCTTAAGCACTTGACACAGTGGAAATGAACTCTCATTGTTCAGAAACATAAGCTCATGGATTGCGTGGAAGAATGTTCTGCAAGGGCATTCATTCCTGAGATTTTTTAATTTTTTTTTCGTGCTAGCACCTATTATTTGCGTTCACATTTTCGAGGTTTTCTTCTTTCACTACGAATACCAAAGTGTTTGTCTCAAAAGGTCCGCGACCTCTTCTCTCCGGAAGTGCTAATCACCCAGACTAGTTTAAGGCATTGATCCATCCCCGCAGCCCCTGAATGTTTTTCGCCCTCTCCTTCCAGGGCTGCTTCGTCCACACCTGCCTGCCTCATACGAAAGCACTCAGCACCGCCCAGGACTCAACCGACCGGAGACACGGGTCGGAGAAATACGAAGGTTACGCTGAAGTGGACTGCGTCTACGATTCAAAACGCCCACATGGAAACGGCTGCGCTTGTTCAGAGCTTGGGCAGCGGCCAAGTTTTTTTTTCTCCTTTTGTTACTGGTGTTGTAACCATTGTTTTTTTTTTTTCACTGTGCAAGGTTTAGGAAGGTTTTATTTTCATTCAAGCGCTAAAGCATCTTTTTTCTTATTGAAATGCACTGTTAATTCTTTGTCATTCGAGCACATGTATACAGATGATATTTTTGACAATGCCTCTGTCGCTACTGCCAAGGCTGCGAGTGGGCTCCAATCGTGGACTCCAGTTAATTATTTCTGATGTGTGCTACGGCTGTAATGCGATTTTAACTTTCGTACCGTGAACTTCTGAATAAATATTTGCCCTCCGTTTCGTGTGTCCGTTTGCTCTTCCTGCAGCTGTCGGACGAATACTCTTTATCGTCTCCTAGAGTAAAATAAAAGAAACGATGGTAGGAGGCAGCCCTTTAAAACCATACAAACTGCGGAATTTCGATGTGAAACATTGTTGTCCCATGCGGCCACTTAGTGGAGGTTATCAGATGGTAGCGCCAATTATGACCAATGCAGCCAGGTTCGAGTGGTACCCTATGAATTTTGTTTAACTTGTTATAAGTTATTTTTAATCCAGCACGCTCTTTTACTAGGCCCTATAGCAGGTGGGCACGCACGATTTGTGCACTCAGTCCCAAGCTAGATCGAGGGAAGTGTAAAACGCAATAACACGGCGTCAAAGAGTGCAGAGTGCATGGTGAGTGCAGAGTTAAAAATAAGAAACATTGAGACCATGTTGAACAGAGGTAAATATATACGCAAAGACTCAGTGCGCGAAAAATTATAAGGCGATTAGTAAAAATATCATCAATATAGAGTAATTTAACATGTATAGAGACATTCATATTTTGCCTGGTAGCTTTCACATGACATATGGTGCGCCGTTTCTGGGCGCAGAGTCCAGATACAGCACTGTGCGCCCAGATCACTTGGAAATATAAGTGGATCAGAAAAAACGACCAGGTTTTCGCCGTGTTTCAGGTCCTACATAGTATGGCGGCAGCTATGACATCATGGAAATTATGGGCTCACTGTGTAGGTAGTAAATTACACTCATCTGTATTTTGGCCTTTCAATCTCTGCTTCTTTTTTTTTCACGTGTTCTATTCAAGGCAGGCAGTAGCAGACGAAAGGGGATAGCCCCCTCCTTCCATGGTTGTGTATAGTCCCATCTCTGTATTGTCGAACGGTTCCCTGCATTGTTACGCTAGGCACATCATGAGAATATGCTGACTGCATTGGCCGAACGCAGGTTCTTTGACGGTGAGACACAGCTCTGTGCTTGAGTTGTATCTGACTATAGTCATATACAACTCAAGAATGAAGCGGCAAGTTCCCCTCAAAGGGGTCCCTACAACCATTCGGGTCGACCGATTCTCCCTTTCGACCCACTCTCCCTTTCTCCCCCATGACAGATTCCTTTGGATCGGCTATAGCCTGAAATCCCAGGGGGTGGCAGATGAATGGGGAATAACCACAGGTTAATCAGTTCACCAGAAAGAGGATATATGATGCTCGTTATGACAGATATGAGGGAAGGCAACATCCACCGAGACCAAAGTGCAAAGGGGACAATTTTCTTTTTTTTTAATATGTAGTTTTTCATCACTGGGAGATTTACAAAAGCACGAGAAAAAACCACAACATGCCGCCGGTGGGAGCTGAGCTTAGTCATAGTAATTTCCTGGTGAATGCATCCTATTTGTCACCCTGCGGTATGAAGTGCCAACTCAACAACTCTTGATGGAGGACACGGGACTAAGAATCGTGGAATTTTATGTGCTACAGAGATTCTGACCGTCGGCAAGGAAGTTAGTCGTGACTATAGCCGGATACAACCGGTGTCCACAGCGGTTTTTCCCCGTCAAAGGACCCCCTTCCAGCCAACGGCGTCGGCCGATTGTCGTCACCTTGCGAGCGTGACAATGCAGGTAGCGGGGCCACAACAGAGACACAGGTCTATCCTCGACAATAGAGGAAAGGGACTATCCCCTTGCATCTACTTCGCCCTGCTTTGCCACTCTAGCATGTTCATGACAGTGGGACTACGCTACTGTCTGGAAAATGGTCCTTTGATAGAAAAAGCAGCTGCGTTCTTGAGTTGCATCCGACTATAAACAACAAACAGATTCAGGGCATTCTTCCATCCACAGGTGTTGCGACAAACGTAACGGTGGTCTTCAAGAACAGTAGCGAGTAAAAAACACTAGCACACATGAGGGGTCACCGGAGTGCCTGAATGACATATGGCGTGGCGCTGCAGGTGACGAAGAGGCTGATAACAAAAGTCCGTTCGCATTCTTGAGTATTAGGAGCGGGGGGCTTTGGCGGACTGTCAGGGCCCAGCAAATTTTATTAATGCGAAAGCCTTTAGTGGCTGATGCTCGCGGTGGCCGTCCGTCCGGTCACGTCACATCGCGGTGTCTGTCCGTTACATCCTAGGTCACGTGACCTGGTCACGTGTCACAACCTGCCAACTGATCTGTGAGCAAACTGCCCACTGTGGCGGGTGGTGTGATCCGCCGCCAAACAACACTGCGCTTGCGGGGCGTGACGTCACCACTCAAATTCAAATCAGTGCAGTGAGTCTCATACGGGCTCCACCTTCCCGCAGTTAAAATATATTTTAATGCCTCCAACGAATTTATTTTTCTGTGTCGCCGTCTCTCTTTTCCTTTTTTGTTTTTCATATTGCTTTGCTCCTTTAAGCGAAGAGTGAAGATGGGGATATTTGTTTTCTGCATGTTTGGCAGCTATTTTCGGGAGCAGCATCAGCCACTCTGCCGAAGGATGTCTATGAAGGAATAGGGAATAACTGCCTGAAATAATCGGTCGATTGGTTGTTGCCTAAGCGATACAACAAGTCAATAAAAGCGGTGATAGCGTACGCTTTATTCGTGACAGACGGTAAGAGGTGGTGTATTTAGATTCTGGCTCTACCCATCTCCCCAGAAGGAAAAAACGAGATGCCACGCGTCAAATTTGCTATAAGAGTGCAAATCGTGGCGTTAGTTCAGAAAGGCAGGTCCCGGAGAAGCATTGCTGCCGATGTAGGGTGCGCAGTACAGGGACCGTAACAGGCATTGTGCCTGTTTGCCTAGAAGAAGAAAGGATTGGCGACGCGGACCTTAGCTGACGTCCGAGATCCCTCAGTGAGGAGGAAGACCTGCTGATCGTAGCGGCCGCCTTCTGCAGTCCCCATACTGCCGAGATAGAGGAGGAAATGGGCAGGCATCCAGACAGTGTCTTTGTGGGCGATTAGGAAACGGCTTCGGTCGGCAGAAATATACCTCCCCTAAAGTCGCGTCGCTTGCTGGAAGCTACGTATCACCGCCCAACACGAATGACTCCGCCTCGAAATTGACAGAACCCACCTCGCTTGGACTGCAGAATATTGGAGGGCAGTCGTATTATCGGTTGAATCGACTTTCTCCATGAAGTGGGACAAGCAGCGGCCAGTCTGTAGGCGGTTGGGGCTCGGTCAGTGGCTGCAGTATGGTTGCATTTCGAGCCTTCAGCGTGACGGCGCCGCCACCACCACGTGGTGGGTCACGTGGCACGGAGCAGCTGCCGACGGCGCGGTGCCGTGGCTGGTCACGTGAACAGCCAAGTAGTTGGTCACGTGGTGTGGAGCAGCTGCTGCTGCCGGCGTCGCGGCACGCCGGAGAAACCGAGCTCCAACAGGAGTGCGCATGCGCCGTGTCAAGTGGGACGAAGATGAAGGAACGCCCAGAGAAACGGTGCGGCGAAAGACTGACTTTGCAATTCAGCCGAGCGAGTTCCAATCGGCCAGATATAGCTATCGCGTAACTAAAGATTTAACCAGAGCTAATCCACCACCATTTTTTTCAATCTGCAGTCACTCCAGGGCGAGAAGTTCATGCGGCCAGTGACTATGGCCAGTGTTTCTTTTCAAGTGAAATGCATCTTATGCTCCAGTTATTGCTGTACTATTTCATCGCTAACAGTTCATCTGGGTGCATTTATGTGTAGCCAGTGTCTCATCTTCAACACTTCGATTTATGAATTGGTATGGTGAAGGTAATATAAATTGCACTATTTTACTCGGCTCTCACAATGAGAGGTTTTCGGAAAATGAAAACTCAGCTATTGTAAGGCAGATTGTGTTGTCGTGTTTATTTTTTGCAGGTGTGAATCGCAGTTCGCGAAGCGGTGGCATTGGGCTAAAGCGTCCGCCTCGAATTCGGGAGGTCCTGCGTTGGACCCCTCTACCGTCGTGTTTCCGAAAGGGCACAATACTTCTACGGTTGTGCTTGTGCTTGGAACGCTCGTGCTTGGTGCGCTCGCGCTTGGAACGCGAAGAGGACGAAGTGCGTTTCTGCGGCTGGGCTTCGCGTGCCCGGTTGTTCGGCTGCGTGGCTGTAAGCTGTTTCCCTGTAAATATATTTTTCCCTTTTGGTGTGCACATCTTCACGTTACATTATTGGTGGAGGTGCGGGGTACAGCCACAGCAAGCACGGAACTCCGCAGCGGTCGTCAGCTCGCCGGCTCTTCAACCATGACCAGCGAAGGGGCCGCTCCGTCGGCGTCCGCCAACCCGGCGTTCATCATTGCCCATCCGAGAGGTCCTGGGACCTTCAACGGAACGGACGGCGTCGACGTGGAGGACTGGCTCGCAATGTACGAGCGCGTGAGCACACACAACAGGTGGGACCCGACCCTAAAGTTGGCCAACGTCATCTTCTACCTGACGGGCACTGCCAGGGTATGGTTCGAGACCCACGAGGATGAACTCACCAGCTGGGATCTCTGCAAGCGCAAGCTTTGTGACCTGTTTGGTAAGCCATTCGGGCGTCAGCTCGCTGCGAAGAAGGAGCTCGCATGCCGTGCACAAACGTCCACAGAGTCCTATGTATCATACATTCAGGACATATTAGCTCTCTGCATGAAAGTCGACGCCACTATGTCAGAGTGCGACAAAGTAGGTCACGTGCTCAAAGGCATCGCAGATGACGCCTTTAACCTTCTTGTATACAAGGACTGCGGAACGGTTGACGCAATCATCAAGGAATGCCGCCGGTTCGAGCAAGCGAAGAGCCGCCGAATTTCTCCACAGTTCACGCGGTTGCCGAATACGACTGCGACGTCGTCCTGTGTAGACTCGACTCCACCGAGCCGTCTGCCGACATCTGAGAGCCTGACACGACTTGTGCGCCAAGAAGTAGAGGCAATGTCCCCCGTTGCGTTTCATCCACCCGCAACAGACAGTACTCCAGCAGTATCCCTTATACAGGCTGTCGTTCGCAAAGAATTTGCCAATCTTGGGATTCAACCTGTTTGCTCAGTTAGTGCCCCATATGCTCGCCGCATGTCCCCGGAGCTCGGTTCTGAACGTGCATACTACCCTCGACGCAGCCGCAATCCAGATGAATGGAGAACACCTGATGACAGGCCCATCTGCTTTAACTGCTCCCGAGTTGGCCACATATCTCGACACTGCCGAAGCCGTCCGTCCTCGACCTACAGCCGCTACCCGCCGGGTTCTGCATATTCCCGCCGCTCTCCCTCGCCCTCGGAAACGACCTCTTCTGGCCACCACGCTCAGACCCCGCTTACCAACCGTTCGTCGTCACCTCAGCGCCGTCGATCTCCATCGCCCCGACCTCGCCGCCCTTCGTCGCCGGCCCCATATGCCCGCTCCCGGTCGGAAAACTGATGGCTGCAGCGTCTGGGGGTGATGCTGCTCTGACGACCCGACCAGAAAACCCTCCTTTAACTCTTCATGCTCATCGGAACATCCTTAACGTCGACGTGGACGGGGTCCCTGTTACCGCTCTGATCGACACTGGAGCGCACGTCTCAGTCATGAATGCTCGTCTTCGCCGTCGCCTAAGGAAAGTGCTCACTCCTGCCCCCTCAACTGTGGTCCGTGTTGCAGATGGCGGTATGTCTATTGTCGTCGCAATGTGTACTGCTCGTGTTTCAATAGCCGGCCGCCATACTTCTGTGCTCTTCACTGTCCTCGAACACTGCCCTCATGACATCATTCTCGGCCTTGACTTTCTCACCGACCATTCCGCCCTTATAGATTGCGCCACAAGCATCGTTCAACTCGCTCTACCTGTTCCTTCAGAGCCACCGGATCCAATTGTTCACCGACTGTGCACCGCCGACTTTGTCCGCCTGGACCCCGATGCCGCCACTTATGTCCGTTTCTCCTCTGTCCCGCCAGTTCCCGATGGTGACTACATCATTACTCCGGTTCCTGATGTGCCCTTTACACGCAGTGTTGCCCTTGCGCATACAGTTGTCACCATGTCGGCAAATCAAGCGTCCCTTCCGGTTCTCAACTTTGCCTCTTACGTTCAGCCGCTCCCACAAGGTATGTCGCTCGCCACGCTGTGCCCTGCAGCCGAATGCGTCGCATCGACGGTGAGAAGCGTCCCACCCTCGTCGAACTGCCGCGACTCTGACGTCCCACCGCCTGATGAATATGCAAAATTGATTGCTCCTGACCTCTTACCAGGGCAAGCTCACGACCTTCGGTATCTTCTGTCGTCTTTTCGCGACATCTTTGACTTCGATGACCGCCCTTTGGCTCGAACATCTGTGGTCACGCATCGCATCAACACCGGTGACGCAGCTCCTATTCACAGACGACCCTACAGAGTGTCCAGTACAGAACGCACCATCATACAGCAAGAGGTGGACAAGATGCTCAGAAAAGACATCATAGAGCCCTCGTCGAGCCCTTGGGCCTCACCAGTTGTGCTGGTTAAAAAGAAGGACGGCAGCTGGCGCTTTTGTGTTGATTACCGGCACCTAAACAACATAACAAAAAAAGACGTCTATCCACTCCCAAGAATAGACGATGCTTTGGACTGCCTTCACGGAGCCAAATTTTTCTCTTCAATTGACCTTCGGTCCGGGTATTGGCAAATCTCTGTTGATGACAATGACCGCGAAAAGACGGCATTCGTCACACCGGACGGCTTATATCAGTTTAAAGTTATGCCATTCGGTCTCTGTAATGCGCCAGCTACCTTCGAAAGAATGATGGACTCCTTGCTTCGCGGCTTTAAATGGTCCACATGTCTATGTTACCTCGACGATGTTGTGGTTTTTTCGCCCACGTTTACCACGCACCTCGAAAGACTGGCGAGCATTCTTTCTGTCTTCCGTAGAGCCGGGCTGCAGCTCAATTCGTCGAAATGTCAATTCGGTCGCCGCCAACTCACTATTCTCGGACATCTAGTCGACGCTTCTGGTGTCCGCCCGGATCCTGTTAAAGTTAAAGCCGTCAAGGACTTCCCTATTCCCCAGTCGTCTACGGATGTGCGCAGCTTCGTCGGCCTCTGCTCGTACTTCCGCCGTTTCATCAAAAATTTTGCCGGCACCGCTCGCCCCCTGACCGACCTTCTAAAGAAAGACACCCCTTTTACCTGGGGCCCTGCCCAAGAGGAGGCCTTTTCTTCGCTAGTCGACTTACTCACCTCCCCACCTATTCTGGCCCATTTTGATCCGTCGGCTCCGACTGAAGTTCGCACAGACGCCTGCGGTTATGGGATTGGCGCCGTGCTAGCCCAACGTCACCAAGGGCAAGAACGCGTTATTGCATATGCCAGCCGCCTCCTTTCTACAGCTGAGCGAAATTACTCAATTACAGAGCGCGAGTGTCTAGCTCTTGTTTGGGCTGTAGCTAAGTTCCGACCGTACCTGTTTGGCCGTCCATTCTCCGTAGTGACCGATCACCACGCCCTTTGTTGGCTGTCTTCACTGAAAGACCCCACAGGCCGGCTCGGACGTTGGACGTTGCGCCTCCAAGAGTATTCTTACACTGTTCATTACAAGTCAGGGCGTCTCCATCAAGACGCCGACTGCCTGTCTCGGCACCCTGTAGAGCCGCCTGATCCTGGAGACAACGACCTCGGCCCGTGCCTCTTCGCTACCTCCGATCTGGTTAACATCGCGGACGAGCAGCGACAAGACTCTTCCTTGCGTATTCTCATTGATCGCCTCAACTGTGCCAGCCGAGATCCTTCATTGCAACTGTTCGTCATTCAGGATGGCGTCCTATACCGCCGCAACCTTCGTCCTGACGGACCTCCGCTCCTGCTAGTCGTTCCCCACCGTCTCCGTTCATCTGTCCTAGCGGAACTACACGACCTACCGACCGCAGGCCACCTCGGCGTCTCCCGCACATACGATCGGGTCCGACGCCGCTTCTTTTGGCCTGGTCTGTACCGCTCTGTTCGGCGTTACGTTGCCTCCTGCGACCTCTGTCAACGCAGGAAGAGACCATCAACGTTGCCTGCTGGCCTTCTACAGCCTATGGACGTACCTCTCGAACCATTCTACCGTGTTGGACTCGACCTTCTCGGACCTTTTCCGACGTCCTGCTCCGGCAACCGTTGGATTGCTGTCGCGACCGACTATGCGACCCGGTACGCTATCACGCGTGCGTTACCAACAAGTTGCGCAACCGATGTCGCCGACTTCCTATTGCAGAACGTAATCCTTCACCACGGCGCTCCACACCAATTGCTGACGGACCGCGGCCGCTACTTTTTGTCCCGAGTAGTTGACGATATCCTCCGGTCCTGTGGCACGCAGCATAAGCTCACTACAGCTTACCATCCCCAGACGAACGGGCTTACCGAGCGCCTCAACAGGACTCTGACCGATATGCTATCCATGTATGTCTCGCCCGACCACCGCGATTGGGACGTTGCCTTGCCTTATGTAACATTTGCTTATAATTCGTCGCGGCATGATACCACCGGCTATTCTCCTTTCTACCTTCTGTTTGGTCGGCATCCTGCGCTGCCATTGGATACATTACTACCGAGTTCTACTGCCTCGACCTCAGAGTATGCACGTGACGCCATCTCCCGAGCAACTATGGCCCGTGAAATCGCCCGAGACCGGCTCACCGCATCTCAGACCTACCAGAAGTCAGTTTACGACCGCCGGCATCGCCCAGTACACTATCCGCCGGGCTCACTCGTCCTCCTTTGGTCTCCTTCTCGCCGTGTAGGTCTCTCTGAGAAACTTCTACGTCAGTACAGTGGCCCTTATCGAGTTCTCCGTCAGGTGACCGACGTGACCTACGAGATTACACCTCTTCATGCTCCGACGTCGTCCACTAGCCCTTTGACTGACGTCGTTCATGTAGTCCGTCTCAAACCGTACCACACGCCTGCTACATCATCCACTTAGCACCGGGACGGTGCTTTTGCCGCCGGGAGTTATGCTACGGTTGTGCTTGTGCTTGGAACGCTCGTGCTTGGTGCGCTCGCGCTTGGAACGCGAAGAGGACGAAGTGCGTTTCTGCGGCTGGGCTTCGCGTGCCCGGTTGTTCGGCTGCGTGGCTGTAAGCTGTTTCCCTGTAAATATATTTTTCCCTTTTGGTGTGCACATCTTCACGTTACAATACTTCCCCCGGCCTGGTGCTCGGCTCTTCTGGGTGAAATACTTGGGAAATGGTCTTCGACCAAACAGTTGTGCTGAAGGGCAAGATATTCATTCCGCGTCGAGCAACGCTAGTTGCGCCTCACGCGGTAAAAGACCACTTGTGGCCCTTTCTAGCTGTGGCCTTTTCAATGAAGCGAACGTCGCTCTATTAGCGTGCGCGGTTGCATTGCGCACCAAGGGCTCCGGCCACTGATCAGAATAAAGGGTACGCTTAATTCCGTTTACTGCGAAGTTATTAATCAATAAGAGTGCTGTAGAAGACATTATAAGAACAAGAAATAACTGCGCAAAAAGGACGGGATAAGATGAAAAGCACACGGGACGAGAGCGCAGACTAACAAGTGGTTTATTCCACGAAGGCCTCCTTGTTTCAACAACAAAGCGCATGCACACCAACACACAAAGAGGAAAAAACCCTAATCATCTCGTCAACCCGAGAGAATCCAACGCTTTGCGGTACAAGTGAATGGACGCACCACTAACACATTTGTCAGGCCCTTGTCTCGAGATTTCCAAGGCTACGACAATTTCGCGTCTTTCTTTTCCCTGGAGAGTCCGATAACCTTAGTCCTGCCGAAAAGGGAGTGCATTCATTGTCATCATGCTTGCAAATCTTACAATGCTTAGGCAGATGCTGGCCCCGTGAATCAGCTAAGGGATTTGAACGATGGAGTAATATAAAGTTGATACTATGGCCCGTTTGCCCGATATAAACTTTACAGCAGGTCAGCGGAATCTGATAGATTACATTCGATCTACAGTGCACAAGCTTGTTCCTGTGGTTAGGGCTCAAAGAGACCTTCTTCCTTTTCGTTCTGGTTGGTCCGTTCCGTAATCCGTGCTTCATATTTCAGCAGGAGAGAAGTCCTATCCTTACATGCGGGTGTAACAACGTTTTAAATTACGTCTTGTCAGGCCAACAGAGTCTCTTAAAACAAACGGTATTTCCAACACAATCAAAATAAAAGGCCAGCTCCGCAGAAAGGAATTCGGGAGTGTGGAGCGTGGAGAAGATAGCGAGCGTGGCCATGAAAGGCTGTGCGTCCAGGTGGGACAGGTGGCTTGGTATGACTAAAGCCCCTTGATAAACTTTTCTAAGGACATTAGGTATGACTGGCTGCGTTGACCTGAAAAACTCAGATAAGGGATTAGTAAACATGGCGGAACGAAATACCGAAAAACAAAAGAAGAAAATAGTCCGCCAACACTGCCTCAGGGGTGGATTTACCAGCGCTAGTTACGGGATCTTCAAGACTTTACATCGGTGTGCTCAGCAACTGTGGAGAAGACCAAATCCTTATTTATGGTGGGGACATCTTTTGAGGTATCTCTTGCTGACGCCCGATAAATTTGAGTGTCGCTATATTTGGGGTTTTATTTATTTTATTTATTTCAGGAACCTGCAGCGCCCGAAGGCATTTTTTCAGGGTAGGAAACAATGACTTCTACTACTTTAGCCGAAAGTACCACAGGATAACAAAAATACAATGACACAGCTAATAATGAATAAGGAAATGCATGGAGTGAAGGAGGACAACCAAGCTCCACAAATCCAATGACACTAATGAAATCAAAGACGCGCGCAAGGGAACTGCGCGCCAGTCACACGTCAGATAAGAATGCACGGAACTGATCTTTGGTGCTGCACTCAGTGACGCCAGCTGCCAGCCGCCAGCCTGTTCCACGCATTGATCGTCCGTGGAAAAAGCGGGGTTTTGTAAATATCGGTGCTACATTTCATCACTGGGATCTTCCACTGATGATCAAGTCGTCTAGAAAAAAAAGTGAGGTCGAAGCACGTACCGGTCTTTGTCAATGTTCAGCTTTCCAATATAGATGCGATGCATGATTTGTAACCTCAAATGTTTCCTACGGTTAGCAAAAGATCCCCAAACAAGGTGCTTTTTTAGAGACGTAACATTAGCTGAGAAGCTTTGATTATTGGACAGAAATCACGCAGCATTATTCTGGACCCGCTCTAGCACGTCACTTAAGTGAGCAAACTGGGGGGTTCATACAGGACATTAATATTCAACAATTGGTCGTTTGTAAGTGAAATACAGGAGTTGTTTGACATTAGTCTGTGCTTTATTGAAATGGCGCCATTTGGGCCCCCAACTATACAAAAGCCCAGTAAGCTTCTTGGGACGATTGTCGGTGAGCTGGCAGTATGACCGCGGAGGAAGTGTTGGATATATTGTTTTCGAGCTCTGTTTGCCACTCGTTGGTCCATGAGTTCACTGAGTGTACTCACTGAACTCATCGACGAACGGGTGGCAAACAAACTGAATACATATTCTAATTAATGAAAGGATCGATGCGCTCCCAAACGCGCGTCAATGGTCCCGTCAATAATGAACGCTTTTCCCAGACGAAGTCACGTCCTCTTGTCGGAACGTTGGCAAGCACCCTGAAGTTTTCTACACCTTTGTTCACTTTCGCAGCACATGTGCAGGATGCAAGGGGGATGGTAATAACAGGATAAGATACACTTCAGTTTCATGTAAATGTTAGGGAATTTTTATTATTATCATAACAATGTAACGAAAAGATGTTGCTAGCCGCGGCATCTGCCATCGAAACCTGGAGCACCTCAGTTGCGGCTGGCGGGAATAAAATGACAGGGAGAGGATGTGGGTGTGGATTTTGAGTTATAGCGTTGCTGAGCGCGTCGACTCTTCATTCATGGGAATGTTTATTCAATTTGCTTTTCCCTATGTTCAATTTAACTTGAGCTTGTGCCCTACTCCTCGTGCCGCCACTTCTCCGGAACACATCTTCGGGACTCCTTTCCACTCCTTTCGTGCTTTCTCTGAACTCACCCTCTTGTGTTCTCTTTTAACTTTATTATGTTTCTCGGTATTTTGTTCTGCCATGCTGACTAACCCCTTATCTGAGTTTTCAGATCATCGCAGCCACTCATACGAAGCTATCTGTCGCAGCTGGAGACGCAGCCTTTCAAGGCCACTATGGCTATCTCTCTACGCTCCACACCCCAGCATTCCTTTGGGCTGAGCTTGACTTTTTCTCAACCGGTGAATCATTTTTGGCAGCCATAATGTCTGGGGAAGTTTCACATGCCCCACCCTACACTCCATTCCACCTTCACACCCTCCTCCTCCTCACTGGTTCTTCCAACTCGGAGTGATGACCATAGTTAAATCCCGTCAATGATGAATGTTTTGCCCAGACGAAGTCGTGTCCTCTTGTCGGAACGTTAGCAAACACCCGTAAGTTTCCCCTTCTGTTCTTCACTTTCGCAGTACATATACAAGATGCAACGTAGATGGAAAAACATGATCAGTTATATGCCAAAAAGCAGAATGTAGAACTTTATAAAGCTGTAAAATAAAGATCAATAAGCAATAGTTCTATGATAACTCAAGAGGTTCTACTCTTTCAACCGAGATCAAGGTGTCTTAGAACGCGAATATACATAAGGAAATCTAGGCTACAAGTTGACACGTAAGTAATGCGTGGTACATCAATAGAAAGAATTGAACTCTTTGTACAGGAATGCGGCGGTATCTTCTGGATTCTCTGGTGCTGTCTAGACGCAGCCTTATATATGGGGCCGCGGACTCGTCGAACCGCCAAGTGGCAGCTTTTTTTGAGTAGCCCCATCATCTTTTGCACCTGATGGAAAATAAAGATATGATTTGATTTGAATGCGGCCACTCTTCCCGAGGCGCCAGGGTTTAGAGACAACAATGGTCAGGTGAATGGATCTGCGCTACAAGTTAGCAAAATGGGATTGGGAGATTAGCGGCTCAAAAGCATGGGAGACGACATCAGCTTGGAACAGCAGGATTAGGGACTGTACTTTGAAAAAAAATGGCGAACTTGCAGACCTACGTCTTAAAAAAACAAGCAAAAAAGGCTTAGAATGGTGCACATGCTACCACCTTGTTTAAAATGGGGCACTGCTATATCTTCCAGCAATCCAAACTGGGCAAGAGGACGGAGGTGCACGCACAGGTCGTCGCTATATATTCTGGTCCCTTTGGCATCTTTTTTTATGAACACCATTTCATGGGCTAAAGTCATGATGTACTGGCCACGCTTCAGAATAGACGAGAAGCAAAAACTCCAAGTAATTGCCTAGGATCCGTTAAAATGTTCGAGTAGGCCTCAGCCATTACATTCTTCCCCAACG